>NC_030678.2:48597969-49262969 GCF_000004195.4 Xenopus tropicalis | reverse complement strand
AACAATATTTTGCTGCTCGCATAACAAAAATCATGTGTGCAATCTTTATCTTGACGCTGTCATTTTTTTTACACGCACAACAATTTTTTTGACGCAGGCGACAATTTTCTGACACATAGCTAATTTTTTCTCAGCGAATTTTGTCTCCTGTTTCGCAAAAAAATCTGCCAATGGTGAAATGCGGAAATTTGCTGCAAATTATTTTGCCCATCACTAGAAATAATAGCTAGCAGTGTGCACAAGGTATTCAAAATTAAAGCAATGATCTACTAAGCATAGCGTGTGGAATATATTATAAGAATGATTTATTGGACAAGTAAAAGCAGAATCTTTGCAGTAATTGTTCCACTGTCCCTTGTGGTGATCAAACATGACATGTTTTCCCACACCCGTGTCTGCAGAGGTGTCTCAAAAACATGCTAAACTCACAGCAATAGATGCTGAGGAATATAAAACAGTCAGTAATGATGGGGTGTAGCCAGAACAGTACAAGCAGGCTCAGGAAGCTTCATTCTACCCATCAAACCCGCACGTAGAGCTCAGGTAATTTCATTCTTTAGCTATTTTTTACATTCTCTTCCAGGCTCAAAACATCACAACAATTCACTACCACCCTGGCAACTGTGTCAGCCCTGCACCCTTTAAGCTAGCACATCTATAATGTGAATAAAAAAGTACATAAATAACATTCTGCAATTAACAAAAGTAACAGAACATTCAAACTATAGAAATATTCATTCATTTTTTATGCAGAAGATGTAGCTTTTTAACTGTATTCTATATGTGTCATACACATGTGAACACGCTAATTGGATACCACCTATTACAAAGAGTATTTCACATGTGGCTTTCTGGGTAGTCTAATGCTGTATGTGGCTGTCTGGCAGTTCAGATATAAGTACATCATCAGGTTTAGTCAATGGTGCCAATGTTTGATTAATAGCTCTATATGTGATTTTTGTGTAACCATACATGGGTGGTGTTACCAATTTAGTTAGGAATTGAGCTATGAACATATCTGCTCTGTATGAATTTTGGGACAACAGAACACAGCAGGGGTACAAAATGAGCTTAGTGTTCATTTAAAAAGTGCTAAAATCTGGTGCTAGGTGCAGAGTGCACAGTGCACAGTGGACACAAGTTAGCATTGGGGGGATGCAGGGGTCCCTGAGGCAGAAGCCGGGTGGGCCCTGCACCACCCAGTCCAAACCTGATGGAGAGGGATAGAAGCTGCCTTTTTCTTGTGGTTTCTAAGTCTTGAATTGAGCAGAAGGTAAAGGGGAGCTGCAGGAACTAAATCAGCAATCGTTCCTCCCTCCCACCCACAGTAACAATAATGATACTGAAGGCAAGCTCCAAGAACCCATACTGGTGGCAAAACAACTGGGCAGCAAACTGGAAAATGAGGTTCAATGTTGATAAGTGCAAAGTTATGCACTTTGGTAGAAATAATATAAACGCAAATATCTAGTTTGTTGGGGGTATCCTTAATGGAGAAGGATCTAGGGGTTTTTGTAGATAACAAGTTGTCTAATTCCAGGCAGTGTCATTCTATGGCTACTAAAGCAAATAAAGTGCTGTCTTGTATAAAAAAGGGCATTGACTCAAGGTGCAGTGCAAGTATGCAGTGCAGTTTTGGGCTCCAATGAGCTGGAGAGAGTGCAGAGACGTGCAACTAAACTGGTAAAGGGGATGGAAGATTTAAGCTATGAGGTTAGACTGCCAAGGTTGGGGTTGTTTTCTCTGGAAAAGAGGCGCTTGCGAGGGGACATGATTACTCTGTACAAGTACATTAGAGGGGATTATAGGCAGATGGGGGGTGTTCTTTTTTCCCATAAAAACAATCAGCGCACCAGAGGTCACCCCTTTAGATTAGAGGAACGGAGCTTCCATTTGAAGCAGCGTAGGTGGTTTTTCACGGTGAGGGCAGTGAGGCTGTGGAATGCCCTTCCTAGTGATGTGGTAATGGCAGATTCTGTTAATGCCTTTAAGAGGGGCCTGGATGAGTTCTTGAACAATCAGAATATCCAAGGCTATTGTGATACTAATATCTACAGTTAGTATTAGTGGTTGTATATATATAGTTTATGTATGTGAGTGTATAGATTGTTAGGTGTGGGTTGTGTGTGCTGGGTTTACTTGGATGGGTTGAACTTGATGGACTCTGGTCTTTTTTCAACCCTATGTAACTATGTAACTATTTGGTTTATTTAATGTTTAAATGATTTCTAGAAGACTTAAGGTATTGTGATTACAGAAAATGATAGAAATATTCCTTATCTGAAAACCCCAAGTTCCTATGCATTCCGGATTATTAATCATATACCTGTATTTTCATAACCCATCTATCCAATGAGCATGACTTGCTTCCCTTTAAGATGCCTGTAGGGATTTACATGATATAACCAGCATTATCAATGTTTCTGCATGCTGTTCTTCCATACTCTTATTTACAGTGAATACCAATCTCCATCAGTGCTTTGCAATGCATCTTCTTTTTATTTAGCATATTATAAGAATAAGCTCCTCTGTCTAGCAATATCTGTGCCAGTTTGCATCTGAAGATATATTCTATTCCCTACAGGCAAACAAATGAAAAGTTAACTGTTTTATTTCCCTGTCATTCAAATCATATTTTAAAGATATAGAAACTTGCAGTTGCATTTACGCAGCACTTTGTTTGGGAATGTCATTTTGTTACATTATTGCTACTTTCAATTTTTTAACTGGTTTTTATAAAATCATTTTCTTAAAAAAATGCCATAAATAAACTGAAAAGGGTGAAATGGTTTGTCGAATGTAAACACAACAATATCACTGTGGTCGCACACTGACGATGTAATGTGGAATCAAGGATAAGTTCAAAGACCTTGTCTAAAATATGATTCTGTTCCTATCTCAGTTACTGGGTATATGGGACCAACAGTAGACAATTACCCAGCTTTCCACTGGGAGATCTGTAAAGCTGACACACACTATATGAAAAAATAAGGTACAGATTGACTTGTGATTATCTTAATACAGGTATGGGATCCCTTATCCGGAAACCCATTATCCAGAAAGCTCCGAATTACGGAAAGCCTGTCTCCCATAGACTCCATTTTAATCAAATACTTCCGATTTTTAAAATTGATTTCCTTTTTCTCTGTAATAATAAAACAGTACCTTGTACTTGATCCCAACTAAGATATAATTGATCCTTATTGGAGGCAAAACAATTCTATTGGGTTTATTTAATGTTTTATTGATTTTTTAGTAGACTTAAGGTATGAAGATCTAAATTACAGAAAGACCCCTTATCCGGAAAACCCTTGGTCCCGAGCATTCTGGATAACGGGTCCAATTTTGTGCTGGGTTCAAAATAAGGTATTGAATAGTGATGAGCGAATCTGTTCCGTTTCGCTTCGCCGAAAAATTCGCAAATCTTTCAAAAGATTCGTGAAACGCCAAAAATTCGCTAAACGGCGAAAATGTCGTGCGGCAAAAAAAATTGTCGCCCGCGGCTATTATTTTGTTGCGTGGCTATTATTTAGTTGCACGGCTATTCTTTTGATGCCCGCAACTATTCTTTTTTGACACCGGCGCCAATTTTTAGACGTGCGGGCAATTTTTCCGCGGCAAATTTTTTCATCCGTTTCGCGAGACAATCCGCCAATGGCGAAACGCGGAAATTTGCCGCGAATCCATGCCTGGCGAAACATTTCGCCCATCACTAGTATTGAAGGTACATTAACATTTAACTTTTATGCTTTACTGTTATTTTCAATTATGTTACCAGGATTTTTAGAGATACATGTAATACTTAGCTCTGGCTCAAGACAAGTTTGTTAGAAATGCTATAGCAAGTGGGCAACTTGGGTTTCCTAAAAAATATTACCTTTATTAAAGGAGAATTAACCCTCCCCAAGGCAAAAGCCCCTATCCACTTTCAGTAGACAATGTCTCTGATAGTAAAGCTGATCTATACAAACAGAACAGAGCAGCGCCATCTTCTGAGCCTTGGGTTCTCTTGGGATCAGTTCAGCAACATGGAGCTTGCTGGACCATACAAACTTAAGGATATTCCGGGATTACCTTCAACTGCACATGTGCCAGCAAGATCAGCAACTGATCCGAAGAGAACACAAAGATTCAGAAGATGGAGCCTTTTGGCTCCATTGCACTGTTCTGTTTGTATAGGTCACCTTTACTATCTTCACTTAAGTAGACTCTGCAGGGAGGGAGCAGGGAGTGGGAATATTAGATGGCAGTGGATGAGTCTTTTGTCTGGGGGGTTTAGTTCACCTTTAATTTAGTGCTAACATGGTACACAGCATTGCCCACTGGAGCACCCAGCAGGATTCGGCCGAATCCCGAACCGAATCTGAATCCTAATTAGCATATGCTAATTAGGATTGGAAGGGGTTAAAAACATTTTCATTACCCATTTAACCCTTTCCAAATTCTAATTAGCATATGACAATTTATGCTAATTAGGGTTCAGATTTGGGTGGGCCGGGGCCGCAGATCCGGCCAAAACCGAATCCTTAAAAAAACGCTGGGATTCAGCTGAATCCCGAACCAAATCCAGGATTCGGTGCATCCCTAAGAAAAACTCTTTGCAGATGATTAGGTTGGAGTACAACAACCCTGGACTGCTGATGGAGCATGCAGATAGGGGGATATGGCTTTTTTTTTTTAACACCGTGGAGTGTGTAATGGTCACAGTATGTTAGTTATTATAATTTAAAAAGTGCTTTACTGTACTGTGTAAGCTGCTGGGGAATGCTTGCCAGTTGGGGGCTTAGGCCCATGATTTATTTACTGTGAGCTAGCTGACGGATAGAAAATGCTCTTGGTGGGCATAGGTCCCACAAGGAGATGACAACTGGTTTCCTGTTTACTCACCGGACTCATTCAATTGGGTCACCCGCAGTTCGTATGTGGTGGTTAATTGTATCCACAAGCAGGCAGTGAGTGGTGAGGTGGGCTTGGTGTGTCATGTGTATGGGGTTCTGCAGTATTGTACAGTGGCAGGGGCCCTACAGTTTGGGTTCCTAGTGAGCCCCTAGCACTTCAGTCCAACACTGAGTATAGCTTTAATGATCTATCCTTGTTTTATACAACTGTCTCTTTAACCTCAAAAAATGTTCCGGTTTTAAGCACCAAACTAACAGATGCAAACAAGCCCCTGCAGTTATATTGCACAGTTATATTCCCTAGGACAAAGTAGGAATGTTACATAGTCAAGGAAGTCAGTCTTCTATTGTACAATAGCCAATTATGCATCAAGTCAATAGAATGCATGACATGATCCAAATGCCTAAGTCAATTTTATAGATTAGCTTCATCCAAACATCAGCATTTGGCATTAAAATACGTGAAACAAAAAATAATCACACAGAAGAGCTTCAGACATCATCTGATATAATGATAAAGTCTGGAAATTTTAAAAAGTAGTTCAGGCAAAAGTTTCTATAATTAAGCCTACCGTAACAAACATGTAACAGTTGGTTTAATGAAATCCCTCCTTACCTCAGCTGCTGACTATTAGAGCACTGCTACATTGCAACCCTCTACCTCAGATTGGCCCTCACCAGAAGAAGGGTGATATAGCTGAACTTCAACCAGTGGTGCTCCAAGTGAATACACACTACCCTGAGCTCTACCACACTGGGGTACCCACTCAGATAACTAACCCTACTACATCAGGCTCTCACTAACTGATCCTTATTTATGGGGTCCCTGCAGCCATGTGTTCACAATAGTTTGAGTTATTTTAGGCCTTGGGTATTCCGCTCCCTGACACCCCATCATTATCCACCACTGATAATAGGTGGAGTCCCAAGAGGAAGAGCCATGTATGCAAATAAATGTAGGACAGGAGCTGGTCAAACTATCCCTGGGCCAATAAGGGACACTTCCTCGGAAATGGCAATGGAAAGAAAACCCAGACTTTCCGAGCACTAGGGGAAGTTAACCCCTTGGGTTAGTGTACCGTAGGTTCTACTAAGAAATGGGAAAGTGAGGGTGGAGTGCTCATCAAGATCAAAAGAACATATTATGAAATGCTGCATTCGAGCTTCAATAATTTTTATGCAAAGAAATTTAACAAATGCTTATTTGCAACTTGGGATGATGGGACATTGGGGAAGGGAACTGATACTTACAAAAACTGTTCTAATAAGTAATCATAAAAATCTATTGAAGAAACAGGGGCTACAAGGTTTAACATAAAGTTATTTAACCTTAAATGAAAACTATACCCCCAAATAAAAATATTTTGCATAAACCAGCTTATATGTAAAACCCTGCTTCATCTACATTTTCATAAAATTGTACTTTTTAGTTGTGTGTGCCATTGGGTAATCCTAAATAAAAAATTGCCATTTTAAGTAATAAGGTCTGCCCACCAAGGGTGCACATACATGCTAGGTCCCATCAGCCAATTAATGGCCAGTTCTGCCTTTTACTCCCACACTACTTCCTGTTAGAGCTGCATTATTTCCTGTAAGGTGATCTCTGAGGGAGCACACAGACTGTCACAAAAATGGTATATATATATATATATATAGGTATTCCAGTTTGGTAAGATTTTTAATAGGACAGCCTCTGGAAATTTTAAGAGCCAAATTTTCTTTTTTTAAAAGACAATTCAGCTCTGTAATGCGGCCCCCTCTGTACCCACTCCAACGCTAAAGTTCTAAGTGCGAAGCGAGAGAGATGGGGCGGCATCAGGCTGCTGTCTCCGGCAGCCCCAGAATTGCCATTGTGGTTAAGTATTCATTATGGGGTTATAATTTTCCTTTATATATAATACTTATCAGGCTTTTCTTCCCATTTCTTGTAACTAGGAGGTCTGCTCTCTACCCCAAAACAGAATACAGAAGCGAAATATAAGAAAAATGGATTTGTTTAAATCTATTTTTGGCCTGAAGAAAGAAAAAGAGGACATACACATCACTTTATTATTACATTTATGTAATAGATTAAAGTTTATTACATAAATTTACTTTATGTAATAAATGTAATACAAATTAAATCTCTCAACTGGACCTGGCTTCTGTAAATATGTAAAAGCCTGGAAGCAGAAAACTGTTTGCTTTATTTAAATGAAAGTTGACACCTCACCTAACAAAGCTGGCATAACTGTGAATCTTCTCTAGCACCATAAATAATCAGATATAGAACTGAATGTCATTATATGTAAGTTGATTAGCTTCTATAATGGTATGAGGCTTTAATTAAATGTGGGCCAACTTTCAACGATTTCAGCGGTTCTAGCCATGTCATAAAAAGCCCAGAACAGATCTATCAGGGGGGAAAGCAATGAATGAAGAATATAAAAAAAATCTTAAATTTATTTTTCCCAAAGGTCTGCCAGAACACAAATACTGGCCTCCTGGCAATATGACCTAGGAGTAAAGTGTTGACCATTACTTAAATGGGAATCACACTGACCATGGTAGCTGAGCTGTTTTAACCTTCAGGTGATATGAAGGGTAGACATGGGAAGTTTGTCACCGCTGTGCCAAAGAAATGTCCCTACAAATTCCCAAGACAGCTTCATAACAACTGAAAGCAATGAAAGTAATCTGAATTTGTTAGTTCTGGCAACACACAATACATCAATACATCATAACTATTATACAATATTATCAGGACAGATTAAATTGGCAGTCATTTCTTTATATTAAATGATTGTCTCTGGGAAGCTACACTCTACTTAACAGTATCTTAAAGAACACCTCTCCTATGTCCCACAAAACACCCATGAGGATGGTTTCCTGTTATAATCATTCCAGTTTAACTTCTTTTCCACTGTCAAACGTTCAGATTTACTTTAAATATAATGTGTGATGTATGAATTGTATTAGACAGAAAGAGCTTTTAGTGACAGCCCTACAGTTGACCATACCTGAATGCTACTGCAGCTTCCTCTTCGGCTACTGTTCTGGCTCTCTCCAGGTGTCTTACCGCTGTAACAAAGGGCGTCAAACCCCAAAATGCCTCCCACACAGTCTCCGATGAGACACACCTGGCAAAACATAAATCCAAATATGTTATATTCAGAATTAAATGACACTAAAAATGAAAGCAAAGTTTATAGCTGTGTTGCCTCCTAACAGAAACCTCAGAATTATTAATATGTAAAGGTGTGGCAGTCTCATCACAAGCTATACCATTGGCATAACAGTCTAACATTCTTAAAATGGCAATGAATAGGCAAAATAATGGGTACATGTTTTAGGCAATGGACACATATTTGCAGCATTTCCAGGAACTGTCATGGAAGAAATCCAAATTACAAATATGTAGAACATTTTTCTGACTAAATATTGCTGGGAAAAGTAAAGTGTTAATTGAAAACTTTGTAGATGCCCATCTAAAAATAAAATGAAATATAATCTATGATAATGTATAATCTATAATGAAATATAATCTATGGCACTAGAAGGTTTAATAAAATGACAAAGACAACAAAAACGTGACCCACACCATAAAGTTAACCAACAGGTTAAGACTAAAGGAGGAACGATATTAAGATGTTTTGCCCTTTACACCCTTCCCCAGCATTGGTATAGGGGAAAAAGGATGATAAAACGAGCACTATTTATAGCATGCGTTAAAATTTTTATCGCTTCTTATTTTTTGCGACTTAACACTCGATTCACTAAAAGGACAGGCGTCATAATTAAGACGCAATGTTCTTTGCGTTATTTAACTCGCGATGAGCGTTTTTCTTGCGTTAATTCCTGCTGAGTGTGTTATTTCCCACTGCGCTCTATATATTTTGCCACTTGCTATATTAGAGCATGATTTACACACTTACCCATTACCTTCGGAAAACTACTGTTCTAATAATTACTATTTCCCTGCAAACTGGAGGCTACATCACTCTAGGGCCAACACATACTTGAGTAAATCACACTGCAAAGTCCATATTGTGTTGCCAAAAGCTCATGAACCACAATTTTCTTTAAGTACCGGCTGCCCCAAGTAGGTGTTAATATTCGCACAGACTAATGCGATATTTAGCGCGCTTAACGCTTCATATGTGTTTTTCGAATCATGCGTTAGTATTATTTATATGCGAGAATTAACGCAATGCGAGGTAAATAACGCATTGCGATATGCGCCTTAACGCTAGCGAAATGACTTTGATGAATCGGGACTTAATTATCGCATGCTTTTTAACGCATAAAAGCATACGATAAGCGTTATCGACCTTTAGTGAATCGCCCCCTATGTGCCTTTAGCAAACCTGTGTGTTCTACGTCTTGCTCCAGTATACAGTGTATGTAATAAAACGTCCTAATCCACAAGTTATTTACAATGACGCAATGATGAATATCATATTGCAAAATGCTAATTGTTTTATAATTATGCAGCTGTTTTCCTGTTTACAGATATTATTCCATTCTCCCAACCGTATCCTAAGAGGATGATAAATGTGGGATGTATGGCTGGACTGTTTTCTCTTCCCCTTAATGCCTTAAAACATCTGGAAAATGGCATTTAAGTTAAGTGCAGTGTAATAATGTGATAAATAATCAGCAGTTCTAATTCTAAATGAAGGTCCAGTTTCCATTTGCAGCTCCTTGGGTTTAGGAGGTAATAAGAATGTTTTGCCGATTAACAAAGGGAAATGTACAGTTTCCTGGAACTAACTACAGCCTTTCTTAGTATAAATATAATATCCTGCTGTAATTGGCTTAATATTATTTGGTCTAATCTTGCCTTTCAGCTCTTTCACCAGGCACACCGCACTAGTGCTTATTAATGTGGCTTTAAGCCAGAGTCTACTCAGAAATTCAGATATCCTCCAAAATAAATCACATTAATGTTATTAAACAAACAGATTAGAGTGTGGGCAACGTGGGTGGTTTCTTGTATTACAGTGGAGCCCATGTCGAGCTGTTACTTCTTGGTATAAACTGCAGTGAGATTGCTCATATTTTTCCTGTTTAATCCTATTAAGCTCCCAGTTTCCCTAACTATAGTCTAAATATTATTAGGAAGCCTTTTCTCTAATTCCAATAAACTGAATAACTGATGGAAGCCCCATGTGATAGCATGCGTCTGATATATTGTTTAACTTTTTTACAGCATTAAAAGTAATTATTAGCAGGGATTGGTAAAGCTATGTAGAAAAATTATTGAAAGCAGTCCTATAACAACACTCTGCTCATGGAAATTTCTGGGTCTAGAGCCAATGGTGACCCTTTGCGCTTCTCCCTGTTCTTACCTGAAATGCATGAAGCAGCGCAAGGGGGACTGCATGAAGCAGCGCAAGGGGGACTGCATGAAGCAGCGCAAGGAGGACTGCATGAAGCAGCGCAAGGAGGACTGCATGAAGCAGCGCAAGGGGGACTGCATGAAGCAGCGCAAGGGGGACTGCATGAAGCAGCGCAAGGAGGACTGCATGAAGCAGTGCAAGGAGGACTGCATGAAGCAGTGCAAGGAGGACTGCATGAAGCAGCGCAAGGGGGACTGCATGAAGCAGCGCAAGGAGGACTGCATGAACCAGCGCAAGGTGGACTGCATGAACCAGCGCAAGGGGGACTGCATGAAGCAGCGCAAGGAGGACTGCATGAAGCAGTGCAAGGAGGACTGCATGAAGCAGTGCAAGGGGGACTGCATGAAGCAGCGCAAGGAGGACTGCATGAACCAGCGCAAGGGGGACTGCATGAAGCAGCGCATGCAAGGAGGACTGCATGAAGCAGTGCAAGGAGGACTGCATGAAGCAGCGCAAGGGGGACTGCATGAAGCAGCGCAAGGAGGACTGCATGAACCAGCGCAAGGGGGACTGCATGAAGCAGCGCAAGGGGGACTGCATGAAGCAGCGCAAGGAGGACTGCATGAAGCAGCGCAAGGGGGACTGCATGAAGCAGCGCAAGGAGGACTGCATGAAGCAGCGCAAGGGGGAATGCATGAAGCAGCGCAAGGAGGACTGCATGAAGCAGCGCAAGGGGGACTGCATGAAGCAGCGCAAGGAGGACTGCATGAACCAGCGCAAGGGGGACTGCATGAAGCAGCGCAAGGAGGACTGCATGAAGCAGCGCAAGGAGGACTGCATGAAGCAGTGCAAGGGGGACTGCATGAAGCAGCGCAAGGAGGACTGCATGAACCAGCGCAAGGGGGACTGCATGAAGCAGCGCATGCAAGGAGGACTGCATGAAGCAGTGCAAGGAGGACTGCATGAACCAGCGCAAGGGGGACTGCATGAAGCAGCGCAAGGAGGACTGCATGAACCAGCGCAAGGGGGACTGCATGAAGCAGCGCAAGGAGGACTGCATGAAGCAGTGCAAGGAGGACTGCATGAAGCAGTGCAAGGGGGACTGCATGAAGCAGCGCAAGGAGGACTGCATGAACCAGCGCAAGGGGGACTGCATGAAGCAGCGCATGCAAGGAGGACTGCATGAAGCAGTGCAAGGAGGACTGCATGAAGCAGTGCAAGGAGGACTGCATGAAGCAGCGCAAGGGGGACTGCATGAAGCAGCGCAAGGAGGACTGCATGAACCAGCGCAAGGAGGACTGCATGAAGCAGCGCAAGGAGGACTGCATGAACCAGCGCAAGGAGGACTGCATGAAGCAGCGCAAGGAGGACTGCATAACCAGCGCAAGGGGGACTGCATGAACCAGCGCAAGGGGTATTGCTTTTATAAAGCGCATAGTTGAAGAGATTTGAATGGATATGAAGAGCTTTGATATTCTCCAAGGCAGTAGGTGGCTCACTATATAGATAATAATGGATAGGTAAAGGTGCTATAAAGTGAATTACCATGCTACATTCCCTAAGGCAAAATCAAGTCTCATTTCTGATTAGAGTTCAAATTTATATTTTCAAAATTTCAAAAATATATTAATTTTTCCAAAAGAAATATTTCCTTACTCTCTTGATTTAGCCAGAAGTGGAAATATGGGTTGGGGAACTGACTGTTCAAATAAAAACACTTGAAGCCAGTATATTTGTTGTAATACCACCTTTACCCAAAAGATGGCATTGAATATCTGTTTAGTTATCTATGACCAGTAGGTCAGGTATCTGCGTGTCCCTATATGATATGTCACACCTGGAGATTAGTAGCTGCTCGGAGGTGCCCAGAAATTGGTCCTTTATATCCTGCTTGGTCTCAAGAAAAGGCAGACCCCTTTTTATGGAATTCATTGTTTTCCTGTTATTTAGTCTTATCAGTAGGGCTTTGTTACATTGCTGTATTTCCTAGACAGATAAATGTTGGTACAGGTATAGGACCCATTATCCAGAATGCTCGGGACCAAGGGTATTCCGGATAAGGGGTCTTTCCGTAATTTGGATCTCCATACCTTAAGTCTACTAAAAAATTAATAAAACATGAATTAAACCCAATAGGATTGTTTTGCATCCAATAAGGATTATTTATATCTTAGTTGGGATCAGTTACAAGGTTCTGTTTTATTACTACATAAAAAAAGGAAATCAGTTTTAAAATTCTGAATTATTTGCTTATAATGGAGTCTATGGGAGATGCGCTTTCCGTAATTCGGAGCTTTCTGGATAACGGGTTTCCGGATAAGGGGTCCGATACCTGTATTTGTTATAACTCAGAACTGATCCCTGCCTTCCTTCCTCTATTGCTACCCCACTGCCCTCCCTCCCCCGATTGCAGCAAAAGTAAGTATAAGGTACGCGGGGTGCTGGGGTAGTGGAAGGGGCTGCTGGTGGGTGGAAGGGCAGACGGCGGGGGCCCCAGAGGGGGTGTGGGTGTGGCAGCCCTAGTGGCCTTTGATTTAATTTTACTTTAATTACTGGAGATTACACAGCAACTACCTGAGCTGCTTCCTATGCTGCTGAATACAATTGACTCCCCAATAAACCGAAAGTATTAGGCTGATGCCAGACGTGGCGTAGGGCTGATATTTTCGGCAAGCGGAAAAACGATTGGCGAAAATTCAGCCCTACGTCTGCTACTTGTGCCTGCACCCGAATGAATGAGATACGCTCGGGTGCAGGCACACGTAGCCGATATACGCATGAAAACGCAAGAGAATGCAAAGTCACAAGTAGCAGGCGTAGGGCTGTATTTTCGCCAAGCATTTTTCCGCTTGCCGAAAATATCAGCCCTACGCCACGTCTGGCATCAGCCTAAGGGCTAGATTTTACTTTTTAATACTTGCTAAAAATACATGCTGTTAAACACATATATATATACATTAATATTTTTTTATAAATGCAACTAAGTGCGTTTTGGGAAGTTGCAACACTTTATTCTATTGTCGTTACCACCCGTCAAGTGCAATAAAAGGCAGCATATTGTGTTTAAAATGCAATTAAATGTCTGAACACCCATAATCTGAATGCTCATACGTACAAACAAGCAGTATATAAAGGAATCCATTAGCTGATGCATTTTTGTGCGCTCCAAGCTGCACCTCAAACATACGTCAAATGCACATAAAAGTACTTGAGGGTGTCAGTTGGTCCTTGAGAGTGATCAAAACACTGATATATATTGATCACTGCTTTTTTGTAAGTTCCATCAAGTACAGGACTTTGTTTATTAGGTACCACTGGGCACCGCTGCATTAATAGTAGGAAATGAAGGTAACATTTGGAGCTCTGATGAGGCCACTGATGATCTTTGGCCAAAATCCCATCCACAATCCCTCCCCCCAGATACCAAGTTCATTAACCCTTACAAGCATAAAGCAGATTTAATAATTCTACAATAGCATTATGCCAATATGTTAAACACAGCTGTCTGGATCCAATAAACTACAAATCAAGTATCAAAGGTTAAATGAAGTAGTAAAATGTTTTTGTTAAGTAAGCAGGAACAGGCAATTTTTTTATTTTTTTTTTAAAAAGCTTGGCTTTTAATTAAACGTTTCAAATGCAGTCATTAGATCTAGCTCCTACCATAGTTATTACGGGATGTTTGATGGGCCAGGTATGCTTATTGCTATGGGCATTGTTACATTTGCACTACCCCCTCTAAACTAATAGCATCATTAAATGTCTACAATAAATCTACCCCTGGGTTATGCTTTTAGCTTTTTAAGGTGCTGGACAGAGGTCCCTAACCTTTTTTACCTGTGAGCCACATTCAAATGTAAACACAGTTGGGGGACAACAAAAGTATAAAATATCATTCCTGGGGTGCTAAAAAGGGGTTGTGATTGGCTATTTCCTATCCCCAATGTGGGCTGGCAGCCTACATGAGGTTCTCTTTGACAGTGCAGCTGTTTTTAATTCAACCAAAATGTGACTCCAAACCAGTAATTTAATCATAAGAATCTGCTTTGAGGCCACTGGAAGTAAGATCCAAGGAGTTGGTGAGTAACATGTTGCTCCTGAGCCACTGGTTGGGGTAGGATGGGGCAGCACTACATTTCCACTATCATTTCAAACTAAGCCTATATCCCACAGGCAGATTGGTCACTGGAGAACAGAGGGAGGCCAGTGCTGCCATTTATTTTAAATTAAACATTTGTTTTTTACCAGCTCTTGATTGCTGGACTGCATTTACATTTGGGATAATTGCTTTATTGCATCTCATAAAGGGACCATAACAGATTTACTTTAGGAACTAGGACCTATTTTATAGTAAATCTATTTGAAATACAGCACACTGATGGATATGTTGACAAGTGAAAAATGTCATAATGATGTGTTGCAGGCTCACAGGGAACAAATAGATGTGAATAGCCAGTCCCAAGTGGCTGCCTTGCAGCTTTTATCAACAATATTGCTTGGCACAAAGGCAGCAAATAAAATAAATATACTTGGTTCTAATATTGGTATTCATTGGAAAAGGCCTTATTGTATGCACACAAAGCACAGTGTTCATATGACATATGAAACAGACCATACTTTTTAATATGTGATGACTTATGAAGAGTACCTATACAGTGACTTCTATGTCCACATTAAAATGAAAAGGCATCATTTCCCCTCTGAACTGGTTTTTTCCCCTATAGCTGTGGGCTGTGAGCTGATAAAACTAGCTTTATTAATACAAGAACGTACCATCATTTTTCTTCGCTTTTATCAAGGCATGCTCTCTCCGTGACATAGGATAATGGTCTTGTCGCCAGAGATTTTCTTTTTGCCATTATATTCCATATCTATTTGTCTAGAAAGACAGTGTATTGTGTATGTTATATATAGTTAAAAATGAGCTACCTGATTTCATGGAGGAACTGCAAAGCAATGTAGATACCATCTTATGGGAATTGTAATGGGGTAAAATGATGTGCAAATTAGCTTCAAACAAGGCCCCACCAGAATCTTCCATTACAGTGATCTGATAAAGGGTCAGCAAAAGATACATTTAAGAAGAACAAAACCTTCAGTAAATTCCATCCACTATGTCAAGCATTTAAACCTCTCTCACCCTTCGTAGCACACTGTACCTTCCAGATCACCACTACCGTTTGTCCCAAGGGTACCTTTTGTGGTCCCTTTTTCTAGAGCAGGGGTTCCAACATGTTTTACCTGTGAGCAACATTTAAATATTGAAAAAAGTTGGGGAGAAATACAAGCATAAAAAAAGTTCCCAAGAGGAGACCAGTAAAGGCTGTGATTGGTTATTTGGCAGCCAATGTGGACTGGCAGACTATAGGAGGCTCTGTTTGTCAGTACACATGGGGGCATATTTATTATAGTGTGCGAGCCTATAGCAACCAATCATATCTTTGCTTTTTTTTCTAACTTGTAGAATGATGTTGGCTTATGGTCGTTATGCCTCCAAAACTTGTCTCCAAGTCAGAAATTTAAAAATGAGCACCAGCTTTAAGGCCACTGGGAGCAGCATCAAAGGGATTGGGAAGCAACATGTTGCTAGTGAGCCACTGGTTGGGGATCACTGGTCTACAGAGTGACTCTACTTACATAGTTAAAAAAAGACACACGTTCATCAAGTTCAACCTTAATGCCTACTTCACATGCCATGCGCGATTTACCCTTGGAGTTCCAGTGTTAGATTAGGGCCCCTCTTAGCTCCTCACACATAGAGGAAAATATTGGTGAATCAATCACTCAGCCTAGCATAGCTAGGACAGCAAATGAGTTTTCTCCCCAAAATTAAATTGGTCTTCCAGGTACGTCTAGGAAAGCAAAGAGGCATTCTACCCATAACCCTAAGAGACTGAGCCCCCCTGCCACAACCCTCCTAGTGGGGCAGCCCCACAGTTTGACAACCACTCCGCTAGCGTCTATGGAGGTTACTCTTACAGACTTAAAAGAACAAAGGGCAAGTCACTCTAACCAGCAATAAGTACAATATAACCACAGCATGAATTGCTATAAAAGCAAAAAATAATCTCTCTGGATTGGAAAAATGTGATTATGTGCAAATACTTGGTACAGATTTTTTATTTCAACTTATTCTTGTCGTGTATCAGTTTACTGCTCTTTATTCATTTACAAAATTAATTTTTATCTGTGTATGTTTATGTAAAGTGTTGATTAGAAAGCCGCATTTGACAGGGGAGCAGATACTCTCAACTCATCCAGCAAATATATACACTATAAATGCCTTCTGCGTTCCTCTGCCTTTGCTTCTGAATTATTATTTCTGAATTATTTGACAGTGCATTACACAAAGCAATGCCAAATAAAAAAAAAAACCCTTGTCAAATAGTGAATTTTCTCTTGAATAGAATTATCTCTTTAAAATGAGCTAATTGGCTATTTCTTATTTAAAATGAGGCGAGCAGAATAAATTCCAGTGTGTGCTACGAATCGTGCACTCTTTTACTTATTTTGGGCAGATGGTAAAACTAATCAGAGTTCAGCAGCTTGGAGATTTTTCTCATTTGAGCCAGTGTTCATTCAATAATCTAAGATAGGGTTTGGACTTGTTTAAATCAATGAATGAATCAAAGCTATAGTAATTGGAAAATGTAAGCAGATCCTCTAGAAATCTAAACATAACCTAATATTTGGCTTATGCACAGTTCATCCTAATAAGGTGTCCGTCTGCAAGAATGCTACTGATCAGTAAGAGATTGTTTTAAAGGGACGGTATAACATTTTTTTGCCAATCGTTTCCTGTTATTTCTTGTACTAAACAGGGAAAAGGGTGAAAATTAAACTAAAATCACATTCTTCTTCCTGGACCCAATGAGCAAAGTCTAAATCAGCAGTCCACTGAGAACAGGGCTGGATTTACAATCTTTGCAACCTTAGGTCAGCTCATCCCTCACTGCCTGCCTCCACCACATCCCCATCAGTACCCGCCACCATGACCTGTACAGGTGCAGTGTCCCTTTTTCTTCAAAGACCCACCCCCAAACTAGACCTGCACATTGCACTACCAGAAGAAAACACTCACAGGAGGACAGGAGATTTGATGTCTAAAGTGCGGCTCCCTATCAATATAGCAACTGGGCTGCATGTCACTAGTGATGGGTGAAATGTTTTGCCAGGCATGGATTCGCGGCGAATTTCTCATTTTGACATTGGCGGATTGTTTTGCGAAACACAATGAAAAAATTCCCTGCGTCAAAAGGTGACAGGTGACAAAAGAATAGCCGCAGGCAACAAATTCGCAAATTTGGGGCGAGCCGAAACGGGACAGATTTGCTCATCACTACATGTCACCCCTAAAAATTCACAACCCTAGGCCTTTGTGGCCTTTCCACAAATCCAGGCCTGGCTAAGAAGAAGTATGTAAGCTGCGCTTTACCTAAAAAGATAACAGGCTGTAGCAGGGGGGTAAGGCATGGAGTTTGTTTGGGTTTCTCAGTGGAATCCTGATTTGTTCTGATTTGTTCAAATTTTGCCCGTCAGCACAAGCCCTATTCATTGAAATCATGTTGTAAATGGATACTTTCTTTAATATTCATAGCATGAGGATGTTATTATCTATTACTTTTATAGCATTGACACATTTACACATATTGCTTATCATTCACCTCAGTCCCTTGCCCAGTGAAGCATACAATCAAAGATCCCTATGACATTTACATACACTATGGTTAATTTTATGAGGAGTCAATAAACCTGCCTATATGTTTTTGTAGTGTGGGAAGAGACCGGAGAACCCATTAGGAAACCTATACAGACAAGGGGAGAACATATAAATTAATTAGAGGTACACTGTAGTGTCCCAGCTGGAATCAAACTCAAGGATACTATCCTGTAAGGTAGCAGTGTTATGCACTATGCCACAATGCTGCTCATCTTCTGAGCTTTTATCCATCATCTTAACAAAGAAACCAAAAAAAAAATCACATGTGGAAATAGATGAGTATTTGATTGAAACAGGCGAGGGGTTACAGTAAGGCTGGCTATACATATATACATATATACATTAGGATCTGCTTGTTTGGCAAGGTTGCCAAATGAGCAGATTTTTACCTGATTTACGCAACTACATGCTGGACCGTTTCAATCATTTGGCCCCAGGCCAACAATCAGATCACAACAGGCATCTATGCTGGAATGCATCATCGTACCAATGCAGTCAATTTTTTAAACTTACTTTCTAGATATGTTTCTGATTTTTGGGCAAATATCTGGGGAGGCAGTAAGGGGCAGGGGGCACACACACGGGCAGATAAGCTTCTCACTAAAGGGGCCAAATCAGCAGCTTAAATCCGCATGTGTTCTGAACCCTAGAATCCTGCACAAGACAATCCCAAGCCTCAACAGCAGTAGAAAAACCATGTGTTGTCCGGGACAAGTGATTGGTTACTGGAAACAACATATTGACTATTGGCTGACCAGCAAAGTGATATTATATTTTACGCTCCTTATTCATAGGGTGCTGGCAATTGATTTGGGTTACACAGTGAGACTTTAAAAGCCAAGATATTTATATTGCTGCTGGGGCCCCTGGCTTATTATCTTGGAACCTTTTCTCAGGATAAAGGCATTTTATTATTGTGTTGTATGCAAGTGTATATAGTTTTATAATTATATATATAAATATATCCTTTAGGGGTATCCTTAGGGCTCCTGCGTACCATGGCAGGGGAGTGCAGGAAGAAACCCAGCCCATTCCTTCTTATGTGGCTGTATTCAATCAGGCAAGTGCTGAACACAACTTGATGTGCGCCACCTACTTGCCTTAATGTGTACAGGCCAATCCAGAAAAAAGGGCTGGGTTTGTTTCTGCATTCCTGGGGCACAGGAAGGATGAACTGCAGGGAATACACAGGAAAAATTCCCTTGTGTAAGGGCCCTTAGTGTTTAAAGGTCAAGGAAACCAAACATTCTCTTTTCCCAACAGTTGTACTCCCTTGCCCCTTGCAGGCCGCTTTTTTAAGCAAAAAAATCTGTACTTGTACCAAAGGTCCTTGTGTAC
Source organism: Xenopus tropicalis (assembly GCF_000004195.4). NCBI lineage: Eukaryota > Metazoa > Chordata > Amphibia > Anura > Pipidae > Xenopus > Xenopus tropicalis. The sequence continues at coordinate 49,243,692 of NC_030678.2, read as the reverse complement.
ATGTGCCCAGTCTTGGTCTTAGTGCAGGAGCTGATGTTTATATGGAAGTGCCGTGCTTCTAGTCTTTAAATACAGCAGCTTTGATATACAGATGTTGCCATAAGGGCGCACACTACTTTTTCTATGCCCTATCTGGATGCCAGCATTTATAATCAGGGTTTCCTTGTCCTTTAAGTGCCCCAGAAGACAAGACAGAATCCATTACCATTTATCTGAAAGGTTCATAAACATACTGCACTGCTGTTTCACTATGCATTTGGCTGATTTACAATGGGAGAGGGAGGAAAAGTCAGAGTAAAGAGCAGCTCTGAACTTTAAAACTTTAATTATAGTAAGGATGTAATTATGTGATGACAGTATGCTTTTAAGTGAAACTGAAACTGTGCAGGGTTTATAAGCTGGGCTTCCGTTTGCTCTATTTTTATATAAGGCTTCATGAAAACATATTAGAATAATGCCTGCCCAAGTACCCTTATAAATATGAAAGTATATCCATTACCTGATCAACATGTATTTGTTTTCTTCTAGATGGTAGAATATGAACTTAAAGCCATTCTGTCATTGCAGTCATGATTTTATATGACAGCAGTGGTAAAATAGTTCTGGTTAATGATTCCATACCTGTCCATTAAAGCTGGCCCCATCTGGAGACTTCAGGAATTCATTGTAAACTTGGTTTGCTCTGTTGATCACCATAGCAACTGCATCCTGGTACTGTGGAGAAGAAATGGCTAGCAGCGGCAAGGCAGCTAAGGGTATGTGATCTTCGCTAATGTTCAGGCAGTTTTCATCGTAGCTATAAGGGTTAAGGCTAAAAAAAAGGAAAGCAGCGTTTACTAATCTGAATATGAATAGAAGGTTAGTAACAGCAGTAAATCACATAAAAAAGTATGCACTGAAAGTAGTACTATTTAAGAGGACCTTAAAGCCAATGCCATGATCAGAAATATTGTAAATAAATATAACTGAATGAATAAATAAATACAAAGTTGAAAAAAAATATATATATATTGACTTAATCAAGAAAACCGTTCTTTCATGTATACTGCAAGTTTAGTTTGCTCTAGAAATATGTGACAATGATGTTCTATACATCATCACTTTGGTTTCTAGATTTATTGTATATACAGCTACCTTCTTCAACCTGATCCCTGACCTAAAAAGTGCATTACTAATAACGTTGCTGGGCAGAGAAAGGTAGAGAGGCAAGATACACTATTCAAAAAGCTACGGTATATTGTTTTTAAACTGTAACCAGTTTAATAATAACAGTAATCCTGTTCATGTACAGCATCACATTGAATTTCTCTATGTTCTAAAATATCAAAAACTGTTAATGGAACAATGGCAATTACAGCTTTACAGACTATGGTACTGTACATCCTGTATGTTTATCTCAGATGTTGTTTCCATTAATTCCAGTAACTAGTTGCCAAGAATACAGTTGTACAGTTGATACAGCCTCAAAACACTTGTTTCAGTGGGAGGTGGCAGGATCAACAATGGGTAATACTACAGTAAAACCTAAAATTATTTTAAAAACTGACAGCACCCTTGTGTCTTATAAAGTTTTGATAACAGGATTATACACTAATAATAATAATATTTCAATCAGTGTTTTTATACATGTATATATTAAATTTTTTCTTTTTTTATTAGGGTGTAACTATCCATTAATGTATTCAATTGTTTGTGGAGGACAGCTGAATATGCATGGATCCTGGGAGAGCTTGCTATTTCATAGTAGGTTTGTGCCAAACAGGAGTGCAGTTTGGATGGCCAGTTGTCTGCAGGAATAGCCTGAGCAAAAAAGACCTCTAGGAAGTCAATGTAAAATTCTGCCATATCGGTCGAATTTACCCGACCGGGTTGGCATTTTGGTGAGTTCTCCATGTTAAATAGGTAATACAAAGTGCTCACATTACATTATAACCAATTCCCATTGCTACAGCTTTCTGTGCAGTGCTTGTACCTCAAGCACTAAGAGGGCAGCTTTATAAACATTCGTATTTTTTTCTTTTCCTTGATTCAAAATTTTACGCTCAGAAAATAATGTATTTAATGAAAGTTTAAAAACCACAAAAAACTCTAATACAAAACTAGGCCATCTAAAAGCTGGCGAGGTCATGTCAATGGGAGCTGTACTTTGCAAATAGTAAAATATTTACTTCATTTGTGGCTTTAGATTTTTTGTGGGGTTTAATTCGCCTGTAATCACATAATTACACGTTTTGCTGTGGTAGAAAAAGCTATGAAAATTACACAAATAAGAATATTAATAAATCTGCTCCTTAATGTAATGGCAAAGAAGACACTGTAGTAGAGTATGTACACATTTCAATGCACTAGTCTGGCAGAAAGGATGAGTGACATGAATTGACCCGTGCCAGGCTGGGAAGGGAGGATGAGACAGGAGGGCATGTACTGAGTGCATATGCTGGGAATGTTGTGATGAGTTATACAGAACATAGGAGATTGCTCTGCACTATATTATGGGCAATGTGGACACTTGAAAATGTTGCAATGTGAAAAGAAAGGGTACATCAGAAAACTTGTGTTTTTGATTGCCTGTGTGAGTTAATAGAGATGTGAGGACTTTTAATTGGCTGATTGTGGTTTGTAAGTTTGCACTATGTCTGTCTAACACTAACACACTGTCTAACTGGTGAACACAGGACTTACTTCTATTCATTTGAAAGAATCACTGCTATAGCATTCAAAAAAATCACCCCATAGCCATAATCTTAATATTTATGTAGGGTCCTATAGGGGTTAATAATCCCTATAGCTCTAAACCCTACCTTTCCTTATTTGACTGTTACTGGGCAAAGACCCATGTATCTAGTTCACCCTTTTCTTATGCCTTATTGGTTATTTGGGTTGACAACATCCCTTGCACTCTCATATAGTGTTTAGCAGGAGGGTGTGGCTTCCTCTTTCGCTGCCTCTGTGTCTCAGGAACAGGTCACTGAGCCTGGGATCAGAACAAGGCCCCAGTAAAGCCATTATTGCCCTAGAGTCACCATCTGCTCTAAAGAAGTCAGGGACAGGGACCCCGTGAACAAGGACCAGTTAGATAGTTACTCTTGTAAGAGCACTTTCTAGGAAAGAGATATAGAGAGGGAAGGAAGCAAGAGCAGTTTTGGCTCAACCAAGGAAAGTATCTGGAATTACCCTTCCATACAGGCAATGTTGCCTCAGCATAGGGCCACGGTTTAGACATAGGAGACAAGCAGTATCTCAACCTTGATTCACAGTCGGCTGTAGGAATCTTAAAGCTAGAGGTTATCAACCTGAGGACTGAAGTATCTATCCTCACTACTTCCATAAGGGGTGCCAAGCTGACCAAGTGCATTTACCCTGCCCAGACTCCAAAAGAGGTGGGATAAACCGGTGTGCATCCTCTCTTTGCTGTCTTCAGAGTACTACTATAATATACCATCTGTTTGTGAGTATTTGATCTAACCCTGCCTCTTTATTTGTCTCTGACAATAAACTTTTTCTTATTGTTCAACTGCCATTACCTTCTGGCGTCCATCTTTACTGCACACAGCTATACTAGCCTGGGTTTAACTATTTTATAGCCAAGTAGGGGTTACATTTATTTACTACAATCATTGTCTGACAGTAAATGGGGGTGCGCAGCTTCTATATCAGAAAATAAAACTAAAATACCCTCTCAAATATGATAAACTTTGAAAGAGAATTTGTATTGAGCAATATGGAAACAGAATAAAATCAGCAGCACTATTTGCACTCACAGCGTCAATTCCCTCTCCCTCCTATCCTCTCCCCTCAAACTGTCGCTCGGCAGCAAGAAGTATAACTATGTGCATATCCCACTGCTCAACTGGGCTGTCAAAAGAACATGAAATGAGCTTACAGCTCCAAATGGCTTTCATGCTCTTCTACAAAATACAACTAGCACACTAATCACAGACACTCTGTCAGCACAGAAATAGGAAATTGCTGAAAGAAATTGTGTTATTATTTTTCTGTGAATTTCAAACACAATTACATAACCATTTAAAAATTGTTTGTGAATATCTTTTAACTATAATAACTTGTTTTCGGAAATCTGAGTTTAACGCCTTATTAGAGGTTGGACTGACACATCATTTTTATTCCCACAGTATGTGAGGTACATGTGCTCTTAGCTTTCAGTCCAGACATGTTTAACCATGCTTCCACAAGCACAGGAGCACTATGATACACAGTGCAGTGGTCCCCTGAACTATGGGGTATATACAAGTGTATCCAGTATTACCCTGCACAGGCGGATACAGTGTCGGACTGGGATGTCAAGGGCCCACCAGAAAACCTTAGACTATAGGCCCATTCTCCAAATTACTTACAGTATTTCTGTCTTCATTCAACCTCTTTATTCTCCTAATTGGCCTATTTGGCCTCAGGGCCGGAACTAGGGGTAGGCAGAGTAGGCGCCTGCCTAGGGCGCAATCATTGGGGGGCGCACTTTAAAAGGAAAACATTTTTTTTTCATTTTTAAAACTAGTTTTCTTGGTAGCCTTGGCCTTCAAAAACCGCCCTCCCTAACCCTCTCTGGCATGTGTGTTCTTCAACTTGTACTGTACTCGGTTGCCGGGACCCAGGAGCGCACCCCCACCCCTCACTTTGCCGGCGTATACCTTTAATAAACTGAAGCGCTCTCCTCTCCTCTTATCACGCTGGCGCTGTGACGCATGCGCAGAGGGGGGTAGCGCGCGTACGCCGTCATTCAAACAGGGAGAGCTGGCGCTTTGCAAAGAGTGGAGAGAAAGTTCTGACGCTTGTTGTGGCTGCTGGCACAGGTAGAGATTGGGGGCAATATAATGGCTGCTGGCACAGGTAGAGATTGGGGGCAATATAATGGCTGCTGGCACAGGTACAGATTGGGGGCAATATAATGGCTGCTGGCACAGGTACAGATTGGGGGCAATATAATGGCTGCTGGCACAGGTACAGATTGGGGGCAATATAATGGCTGCTGGCACAGGTACAGATTGGGGGCAATATAATGGCTGCTGGCACAGGTACAGATTGGGGGCAATATAATGGCTGCTGGCACAGGTACAGATTGGGGGCAATATAATGGCTGCTGGCACAGGTACAGATTGGGGGCAATATAATGGCTGCTGGCACAGGTACAGATTGGGGGCAATATAATGGCTGCTGGCACAGGTACAGATTGGGGGCAATAAATTGGCTGCTGGCACAGGTACAGATTGAGGGCAATATAATGGCTGCTGGTACAGATTGGGGGCAATATAATGGCTGCTGGCACAGGTACAGATTGGGGGCTTGGGGCAATATAATGGCTGCTGGTACAGGTTGGGGGCTTGGGGCAATATGAGAGATTGGCTGCTGCTGACACAAGTATAGATGGGGGCAATATGGTGGCCACTGGCACAGGTACATGGTGGCAATGGCTGTTGGCACAGATACATGAGGGCAATATGATGGCTGTTGGCACAAATACATGGGGCTATGTAATGGCTGCTGGCACAGGTACATAGTAGCTTTATGATGTCTGCTGGAACCGGTACATGGGGGCAATATGATGGCTGCTGGCACAGGCACATGGAGCAATAAAATGGCTGCTGGCAGCCTGGCACAGGTACATGGGGGCAATCAGGAAGGGGGGGGGGCGCTGATTGAAGCCCTTGACTAGGGTGCCAAAATACCTTGGCCCGGCCCTGTTTGGCCTCATTGTTTTCATACAGAAATAGGGAATGACCATGAAGTAAGCCAAATGGATAGGAGCAGAAGGGCCCATTGACACCAGTTTTCCTGGTATCCCGGCGGGCCAGTTCAACACTGGGAGGATAAGTCACATTTTTGCGCTTCATATTAACAAGCAGGGTCAGGAAGGGCAGAATCGTGACAGTGGAGAGTAAAATTGGCCATACACAAAACGATGATATCGTACAAAACCCTGTTATGTACGATATCCGGTTCGTGTATGGTGGATCAGCGAGATGACCGAAATCGCAAAGGCTGTGGATATCGGTCATCTCGCCAATCAGCCGGTTTAAAAGTTTTTGGTCTGGCGCCATTGAAGGCACCCAAACAAAATCTGCGTTCAGGGCTGATTCGCAGATGGAGGTACAATTCCCATTGTTTCTACTTCCATATCTGACGATTCAGCCCTGAATGTCAGTGGGGGAAACGAATGATCTTTCCTGCGACCAATGGTCCACTGAAAAGCCTGTTATTTTCTAGATAAAGAGCAGCTCATTATACAGAGGCTTCTCAGTGAGACAGCTGGTTTGTTCAACTTTGCTCTTTGGGATCAGGAAGTAGATGGAGACTTTTGTTTCATTTAAACATTTTGCCCTGTTTAGAGCAAGAAATTACACCTGTCAGTTTCAGCTAACACCTAACTGAACAAGTTCAATGGAACCATTGTGATTGGATGTCTGTGACTCTACTACCATCAAGAGTTTAAATACCAGGGAATTCCCTACCAGTCATTTGAACTGATGAAGCCACTCGGATGAGTGGTGAAACGTTTTCAAGAAAAACTCAGAAAAGTCCAGTTGTTTTAGACTTAATCCTTATTAAAACAACAGACAAAACTTATGTTCAGCGCAAGCCTTACTTAACCAATGTTGAAAAGGGGTCTACTGTTCCTTTTAGATTTTTAAAAATATTTGCTACAGTATGTCATTCACACACCCTAGGAGACATTAGGAAGCTGAATTGCTGTGTTTAAATGGGGGCAGTTTGAGTGGCTGATCATCCCAAGTTCATCTCAGTATCCCTTTAACTTGTCATTCCAAAATATTGTAATTGCGATCAACAGTGTGGGGAGTATTGGGAGAACTCATGCAGCTCATATAGGACAGATTTCAACAATTTTTACTGCTGTGATTGCGCTTGTACATAAACCTCACATTTGTATTCTATCACAGGTTCTCCTTTGATTCCAGACACAGGACATTTTTTTTTAATGTCTATCCATCTTTTTTTCATTTTTCATTCCTGATAAACCATGTACTATATGCTTTTAACTAATCCAACGCTTCAGTTATAATTCCGTTTCAACTTCCTCTACACATGCTTCAGGCAAGATCATTAATCTGATTAGGGAAGAAATTATTTTTATATTTTGCTTTTCTCCCATGGGACCCAAAGAGCTTTACAGCAGGCAAGGCAGCCATCATTATAGTCATACTAAGTATGCTGGGACACCAGGAGATTAAAGGAACAGTAACTTCAAAAAATGAAAGAGCTTTAAAGTAATACAAATATAATGCACTGTTGCCCTGCACTGGTAAAACGGGTGTGTTTGCTACAGTAACACTACTATAATTTATATAATAAGCTGCTGTGTAGCCACGGGGGCAGCCATTCAAGCTGGAAAAAAGAAGAAAAGGCACAGGTTACATAGCAGATAACAGATAAGTTCTGTAGAGTACAATAGCACCCATGGCTACATAGCAGCTTATTTATATAAATTATAGTAGACTTTCTGAAGTAAACACACAACTTTTACCAGTGCAGGGCAGCAGCACATTACATTTTAGTTACTTTTATACACTTTCATTTTTTGGTGTTACTGTTCCTTTAAGTCACTTGTTTGGGGTCACAATTACCACAGAGAACTGAACATCTAAAAATGATATTGTTTTAAAAGAATGCAATATAATGTACTGTTGACCTGTACGGGAAAAACTGGTTTCTTTGCTTCAGATACACTACTATAGTTTATATAATAATATATAATAATATTAATAATAATAAACAACATGTTATATAATAATAATAGCCATGGGGCACTTTTTAACGCATAAAACTATGCCCTTATGGGGCCGATTCACTAAAGGTCGTTAATGCTTATTGCATAGTTTTATGCATTAAAAAGTATTCAATAATTAAGTACCGATTCATTAAAGTCATTTTGCATGCGTTACTACTCATATCGCATGCACAAAAATCCTGATTATCGCAAAACGTTATTTCCATCGCATTGCGGTAATTATCTAATAAAAATAATACTAACGCATAATTCACAGACATATTTGAAGCATTAAAAGCATAAAATGTGGCGATAAATACTGTGGAACTTAACGCCTCCCAGGAGTAGGCGTTACTAAACAAAATTGCAGCTGGTCATTGTCTGTGGTGACAAGATGGAGTTTGTAGTCAGATTTTTTCAAATATGTGATCGTCCTAGAGTGATGCAGCCTCCAGTTTTCAGGGAAATGGTGATTTTCAGGACAGTAGTTTTCAGACAGTAACGGTTACGTGTGTAATAGCGTGCGCTAATATCAGGTGCTACAAAATAACAAAATCAACTTATCTGTGATCTGCTTTGTAACCTGTGCCTTTTCTCCTTTTTTGGCTTTAAATGGCTGCCCCCATGGCTACACAGCAGCTTGTTTATATAAACTATAGTAAAGTTTCTGAAGCAAAGGCACCAGTTTTACCAGTGCAAAACAACAGTACATTATACTTTAATTACATTACAACAATTTAATTTTTTGGTGTTACTGTTCCTTGAAGAGCTGATTATGATTACAAGGAAATCATTCTGTCAGCAGCCAATGTAGGGGTTGTAAGGCCAGCCTACCTGCATGCTGTCGGGCTTGTTTGAAAATCCCTTCAGACAATGACATCAGTGGCATCATTAGACAAAGATCTTAAAGTGTATGCCAATCTTAAGTTATTAAGCTGTTTAATCATAAGGTAGTAAACAAAATCACCAGATATTTAAATATATTACTATATCATTTTAACAATATCTTCAAAGTTACAAATACTTTTGTCAACTCCTAACACACTTGGGGAATAGGGTTATAAAATTGCAAAGATGCCTGCCAGCCAAGTAACCCACATCAACCAAACAAACAAATATGGCAAATATTACTACAGGTACTGTATGTGATCCAGAATGCTCAGGATCTGGGGGGTTTCAAGTCCTACCGTAATTTGGATCTCCATACTTTAAAAGGGAAGGAAAGGCAAAGTCACTTGGGGGTGCCAAAATGTTAAGCACCCCCAAGTGACTTTAACCGCTTACCTTGTACCCCGGGCTGGTGCCCCTGTTAGGAGAAAATAGCACCAGCCCGGGGCACCTGGAGCGCAGCACTTCCTCCTTCCGCCTTCCACTACCTAAACTGCCGGTGGCCGGGCATGCACAGTAGAGCGAAAAAGCCGACTTAAATGTTTAAGTTCGGCTTTTCACTCTACTGCGCATGCGCGCGCAGCGAAGCCGGAATGAGGAAGCGCCGGCAGCTACCCCGGGCTGGTGCTGTTTTCTCCTGACAGCGGCACCAGCCCGGGGTAAAAGGTAGGCGGTTAAAGTCACTTGGGGGTGCCTAACATTTTGGCACCCCCAAGTGACTTTACCTTTCTTTTTCCTTTAAGTACAAGGTACTGTTTTATTACTACTGAGAAAAAGTAAATCATTCTTAAAAATGTGAGTTATTTTATTAAAATAAAATCTATGGGTGATGGCTTTATGGATAACGGGTTTCCGGATGAAGAATCCCATACCTGTAAATAAAATTGTACAGTAAAGAAATCTGAAAGCTACATTATCATAAGAGAGGCTCATGAAAACAACTAAACTGGATCATGAAATGCTAAAAGGTAGAATATTATAAGCATGATTATGTTTCTAAAATAAAACGATTGACAAGTAGCTAAACTGTACTAAAAATACAGTAAGCAAAAACAGTAAGAAAACTCGGATGAGATTTCCAGAACAAATGAAGAAGCCTCAGAGTATTTATCTTTTCATCCTTTGTGTCTGGCCTTTCATCATCCAGATGGGCATCGAGCTGCAATGTTTCTGAATTCATACAAATGCATATATGATAAGAGCATTGTGCTGAAGAAAGCCTATCCTGCATTTCTTTGTATGAAATCAATTTGCCTTTTAAGTCCAGCTGATTTCTCCCTAGTGGAGTTCCTTGTAATCACAGTGGCTTTTTAAGAAAGATCAAAGAGATTAACTGATTCACCACGCAACATACAGCAGGCTTAAACACACCGGATTTCAAGAAAGATAGAAACTTACAACAAAAAAACATGAAAAGTGTTTTGGAAATGGGGACCTGGGAGGCAGATACAAGTCTATGTATGCAGGATTAAGCTCCATAACTTGAATTTCTTTCATTAATATTCCAATATTCCAGTAAAATGAATCAAGGTCTTTTCCAAGTAATTAATTTTGTCCTCAGGGTAAACAATTAGGCGTAGCTATTATTCTCTTGATATGGACGTGTCTGGCAATATCAGAATATTGGAAGAGCATGCCAAAATAACCCAGTTCAGTTGATATTATCCCCTGAAATATGTCTACATGTGGCAGTTGGAAAATTATGAAATATATCAAATGATATGAGGTTGATTAAAAAATTTCCTATGCAAGATAAAATGAATATTAAACCTGATGAGGTATTTTACACCTACATCAGCCTGGACCTGGCTGGATTATATTTTCTTTAGCAGGTTATATTAATAGCTGCAAGTGACTTGCACAAATTGAACTAAACAGTAATGCTGTTATTTACGCCACACCTCGGGAAGTCATGCCATGCAAACACGAATGCAAAGAAATAAAACATATGGTGCAACCTGCGAGCAGTTAAGGAAACAATAACACAAGAAAAAGGGAAAGTTGTGCTCAACCACTAAATTGTAATCCATTAGGCGGGGGTGCAATGAGGCTGTGACCACAAAATACATATAAACAACCGCAAAAAATCCTCTGCACTCACCCATTATCAGTATGTAGAAATAGGACATTAGGGCATTTCTGTGCATTCAGCTACTAAGAAATGCCTTCCCTCCCCACCCCAAAAAGAGGGATTGTTTGTCCGTACATTGCAATATACATATTAATATTCTACATATTGATAATGGGTGAGAGCAGTTAAGGAAAACAGATGCTAATTTGGGCCCATATTGGTATGTTCTGTGCAAGTTGTGGCAAATGAGTAATATTTAATGAGTAATACTAAGCACGGCTAATGATTTTCTATTGTATATCTATCACCTATTTTATATTCACTATGCCTCTTAACATAACTGTACCATAATACAGCTACAACACTACAGTAGAAAACAACCTACAATGTACAGTGGTGTTTAGGAGTGTCAGTGGGAAAGGATCTTTGGCCTGATTTTTGGCCAAATATCTTTCAAGTAAACGAATTTCCTCTGCCTTTGACATTAACTGGCCTGGTTATAGTCAAGAGAGTGATACAGTTGGCTGGGAGGAAGGAGAAGTTCCTGAAGCTTGCTGAGAGCCCCAGCAAATGGGAAGCAAGTGGGAGCCAAGTCCTGATGCCCAAGTAACAGGTTGGTCCACCAGAGGCTAAAACTGTGACCCCCCCAGCCAGAATGGGAAAGACTGTCCAGAAAAGCAAAGAGAAATCTGATGAGATCTGCCATGAGAAAAAGCCAAAAGCTACAGCTCCACAGAGAGACCCCATACTTTTCTCTCCTAAGTTGCTAGGTGTCCACTGTGGGGAAATCAGCACTGCAGAAATGCCAATTAACTCCAGTAAATAAATTGCGAAGAAATAATATTTTGTAGCCAAACAACACAAAAAAAAACCGAGTGTTAGTAAATGTCCATTCAAATATAAGGAAATACAATATATTCTAAAATGTCAGTTTTGGTTATATCAGGACTGGCATATTCCTATTATCATGTAAATATATAACTCTTACATATCAAAAGTACATGGTTGTCACATTAGCTTTTGCTTTCTCAGAATTATACTGTACTTTCCATAATACCCTTCTGAGTTTCAGGCTAGGCAACTGAACAGAACTTGACTTTCCCTCACTGCAGAAGGACTTGGGTATAATGTTGGGAAGAGAAGCTATAGATGAAGAAATATAAACTTATGCCCTTAGGCTTTAATAACAGGCTAGCTAACTGTAATCTAAAGGTGCCACTTTAGGCAATTAGTAAAATGTAATTAATCCAGGCAGTTATCTGATTGCCGTTTTGGAGTCAAAGCCGATCTATCCCCTCCTCCAGTGGGAGTATATACTGTAAATGAAGGGGAAAGTAAGAGCACAAAATAAAGCTTCAGTAATCTACAAAGATACCGTGTGATAGGAATGCCATAGCTGTTTCACAGAAATACATATTTGCTATCACATATGTGTTTGTATGTCATTGTGATACGGGCAGCCCAGATTAGCCAGCATTTAAAGGAGAAGGAAATTGTTAATTACTGGGGGGAGCCAAATGTTAGACATCCCTAAGTGATTGTAATCACTTAAATGATACCCTGGGCTGGTGCTACTCTTAGCAGAAACACAAACAGGCCCAGGGTATATGTGAGGGAGCATCACAGAACAATCCTCTTCTTCCTTCTTCTTTCTTCAGTTCCCCCAGGCCAAAGTGAAAAAGTCAGATTTTCTGTTAAAGTTCAACTTTTCACTTTACTGCGCCCCCCAACGCAAATAAAGAAGCAGCAGTGGATCGCCCTATGGCTTTGGCTTAAGAGAAGCCTTGGCCAGTGCAGTTTTCTGCTAACAGGAGCATCGGCCCGGGGAACCAAGTAAGTTATTATTATCACTAGGTCACTAGTGGTGCCTAACATTTGGTACCCCTCAGTGATTAAAGTTCTTCTTTGCTGTTATATTGTGTGTTTCTATGGGATTAAAAAAACACTTGAACATGAGATTCTATGTAGGGCATTTAATTCTGTTCTGTGACTCAGTCATCAAAATCCAACCTTAGTTTTATGTTCCATTTCCTAAGAACTGACATACACAGCTCTATGGGGAAAAGCCTCACCAGCTAAGCACAGTAATATATAATTTGTACAGCCATTATCTTAAAATAGAACTAACCATCAACCTATGTAGCATAAAGGTTAGAACTTCTGGTTAATGTAAGATATTCCCTTGTGGATTGGTGTAGGAAAAAATAGGTCTGTAAGTATGTATGCTCATATCTATATTTAAAGGACTCTGTAACAGACTAGGACAGGTGTAAATATAATGTAATAATACAATGCTGCATGTCAAATATTTAAGATAACTTTGCTGGTGGATGTGTTCTACTTTGTATGCCCAAGTGCAGCACTATGTGTTGTACACATTGTAGAACATTTCCTTTGTAGGGACTGGCCCATTTGGGGTAAGAAAGGGAGGTTTCTGAACCAACGGGAAATGATTGCATTTTGGAACCTAAAGATTTGGGCAAAGGGCCTCAAGGTAAAAAATAACCATGCTGTGATACTTTATAAGGTCCAGTTTACTAAGGCAGTCAGTCTCCAGAATGCAAACTTTAGCATAGTGCTGGAACAGTGTCGGATTAAACCACCAATGATTAGTTTAGGGTATCCTTTTTCCCTGTAATGACATTTTATTACAAATAATAACGCATTGTGCCTTCAACATCATCCCAGTCTGGTTGTGATATAATTAATTGTGTCTGACAGTTAAATAAACCTGCCTGGACTGATTGTTTTGCCAATGAATAGAAAGTACACAAAATCTGAATAATATGATTTTGTGAGGTCTAGTACAATGTTGGCACATTTGCCTTATATGACTGGACAGTAACCATGGCAACACATTACCAAGAATGATGTGAAGTAGTAAAAAAAGAATCAAGTCTCATAAAGTATTATTTAAACTGCTTAGAGTGTTGTCATTACCTGTCCAAAGAAATTGTCAAAAGTAGATGTCTATCAGTATTATCTTACTCTTTCGTGCTATGATGCTCATACTCATCTCTGGATGAAAACATGTATTAGCTAAACACAAATATATTTTCTAAATGACATTGATAAATTTCCTTGTAACCCACCCAAATTCTGTAGGTAATCATATACTGTATACATTTATACTTGTGTAGCAGCTGTTGATATATTGGGCCCAGTCTATTTAGACGATGGTCTGCTCAAACGGAGTTTGCCCAGGTGGAGTAACTTATTGCAACCAATATGCAAGTAGCAGCATTTATTGGCCACATGACTAATAGCAAACATCTTATGGGTTGCTAAGGGTTACTGTACCTGGTCAAATTAAGAGGCCAATTTATTATGGTGTGTAAGACAAATATCACAAAAAAAATTAAAAAGCTGTGTTAAAAAATGGCAAATTTATCAAGGTGTGGAGGAAGTCGTTCTAGGAAAAAATACATAAAATGCCACGATGGATGAATGTATGTGGCGATGCCTTGCAATGTGAGATGAATTTGAATGCCGTTTTTTTACATTGCATAATAAATAGCCCCCTTTTATTACATAACCCCATATTGTTTTGTTTTTTTTATCACATATGGGGGTAAATGTATGAAACAGTAACTAGCAGAACACAGGTACAGTATGGGTTGTAGAATTTCTACAATGTCCTGTCTGCTCAGTTGAAGTCATTCGTCTCCCACCTAATCTTAGGAAGAAGTTATATATTTATATTTAAATGTTTTTAGGCTCTTAATCTTCCATTTTAAATATGTTTGAGCTAATTTATTATAAGGCAGTGCTAGTTTCTTACCAAACCAATCAAGCAATCAGCAATCAGTTAAAATCAAGTCAGAAAGTAAATGGAAAGACCTGATTATACATTATTATAATCAGACTGTTGCTGTGGGCAACTGCCCTAGTTCAATTTATCATATATTTATAAATCAGCATGACTGACTCCTACATCTTTTCCCCATCAAAACTATTGCATATTTCTATTACAGAGATGCCTCCATCCTGCTCTTTATAATACTTGGAGAGCTAACCAGACCATTACTTATAAAGCTTTCCCAAAATGCGACACATATATAAAGCTGCAGCTGTGAAATGTATAGGAGTGGATTGGAGTGGCAAGCTATCCCAAAGCTGTCTACATTAACATCTATATATCTAAAAATCAAAATAAAATCTTACTTGTAAACCAGTGAAAATGCCTCTGAGCATATTGCAGGACACGGAACAAGCCTGATTAGGATGTGTCCCAGAGCTGCAGGGAAATGGGCTCTTGTCACCTTCTCGAATACTGAGCTGAATGTGTTAACATCTGCCAACTTGCTGTTAATGTCCCCTCCTCCAGTGTCCAGTATACTGCCGCCATGAAGTACAAGTGCCAGGACTTGAGTCTTGCAGGAATTCTCTTGCATTGCATCCTGACACAGAAAGGAAGGCAACAACATGGAGTGGATACATTTGGGATGACGCTTCATGCATTTTATAACGTTCCCTTTGTATTAATAAAATTCATATATTAAAAGGGTTTTGATAGAGCTTTATATATTTAACATCTTCAGATTTGCCAGCAGGAGTTACCCAGTTTTAAGCTTTTACCCCCACACCCCACACCCCAGTCACAATATGCCATTTAGGCCACACATACATATATTTATATAATACTTTAATGGGCTTAATCAATTTTTGAATAAACTCACATTTGGAATGCTCGTTTATTTATTAATGTGGTAAACTTGTGCGATTAAAAAAAAATTTGAATATCTCAAATTGAAAATATGGCTTGACTTTGCCTAGGGCAACTCCCTTTGACTTCTATAGAAACTTTCAAGCTTTTAGATGGCAAAGTGTTATCTTTGAGTTTTTGGGTTTTTTGCACTTAAAGTTGAGCAACTCTTCACTCTCTCTCTCTCCAACTCATTAATATCCTTCTTAAGGACTGGAGCCCAACACCAGCAAGGAGTATAGTCTACCAGTACAGGAACCATGTTCTCATATTACTAGGGTTTTAGTTAGCCAAAAATTAGCAGTAATGCTGCTATATATGATCAGCAGGATAATCATCTATCAAATTCCATTTTTAACAGCTTTGTTCAACACACTACCTGCCATAGATCCTAAAGTGACGACATCCAAGGGAAGGGAAAGGCCAGCAGTAAGGTGGGCAGAAGGGTAAGTGCCCTTTGTTGCACTTGCAGACTCCCACTCCTCCTTCACATATACATCAGGAGGCACAACATAAGCCTGAGGCCAGATAGCAGGAGAACACAAGTCCTTGCCTGTTCTCCATAACCCAGAAAGACCCTTGCATTTGCATGGTCTGTCCCCCTATTATACCACTGACTTATATAAATTAAAAAGAATACAGAGAAGGAATATTCTGTGCCTATCCATGAAGGCTATCCTGCCTTGCATTACTACACATTGTTTCTGAAGGTCTTTCTATGCTATAATTCTTGCCTTTTCCACTTGCGTGTTCTTTACCCTTTCTCATTGAGGCTTATTATTGTGGCTCATCATTCTCATTGTAATTCCCTAGCTGGCAGACAAACATCTTGGAGCTAAAATATAGTGAAGTCAACATAGCCTTCGCAAAAAAAACATACTCATAATCAATGAAATATAAAGTATTGTTTACTCTACAGGAAAAAGCCTCTACGGATTTATTTCTGGAAATAATTGCTGAACTGAACAAAGACAATATACAGTACATTTTATCACTAGCCAACAATACCAGTGGCTGTAACTATGCCCACTTTATGTACTACAGTATGAAAAAATACACATCAAGCATCATTTATGGATTTTAAATAATGAGCCATAGTAATGAGCCATAAAGAGAGATGCACTAGTCTAATTCATGAATAATAAACTATATATTTCTTATTAGCTTGGTTATTCATAGATAAATAGGATTTCAGAATAAATGATGCCCATATAAAGACTTGCTGTGATTTGCTGTATTTGCAAGGAAGGTGCCCACTCTTCTTTCCCAATGGGAAATGCTGGAAAAGAAACTCTAAAGGTGGGTATTAAAATCATGTGGCCTATAATGGCCTCTTGATCTAGAGGCTGCCCATGTTTTTCCACATGTATGGAAGTGTTTCTTACCCTTTACCCTATAGCTTTAAATCTAATACAACCAAAAGCATGGCTGTTGACATACTGCAGTAATATGTGTGGTTGGTCAAAACATCAACCCGCATTCTGACTTTATGAAATCCACTCAGACCCAGAGTGTGCACTTAGCATTCTATTGCTTATAACTTTTGTTGCTAATATATAATTCTGCTGCATTTCTAAATGTTATGTGGTTTATTGTCTTATTGTCATATTGGGTACAGTAATCACTGCTACCTCAGTCCCCAGGGAGTCATATTCTGACAAATACCTTGTTTTAGCCCCGGGCGGTGGCACTTATCCAAACCTTGTGAACCTTAGGAGAAGCTTGTTATCTATTCTGTTGGCCCTCACAGTGGCCCTAGAGATTATGGCCAAGAAATGGTCACATATACTTATTTTTAGCTGTATGGCATCTAGACCAAGTCTGTTTATACCAATGGATGTTATTGAAAAGAAAATGTATGATCTGATTTACATTGAAAGTAAAATAGGGAGAATGGGTACATAAGTATCCCTTTTAAATTATTAATAACAAGAGAATTTCTCACCTCGCTATCCTCTTGTATCTCAAAGCTACTTTGCCGGGGGCATCGGTGCTTCCTTCCATGTACTCTGTAAAGTTCCCCTATTGAATCACATGGAAAAGAGACATATTACTTATAATTCATGATAATAACATTGGAGATGTTATATGAAGATATATAAATACATATCACCATTTCTATTTATATAAATAACATTTCCCAATTTCCATATCTATAAAAATGACACATGTGGCATTACAGTGGCCCACAGAGGTCACACATTACCCTGCACCTAGGGGTGCTCTCAGGGAGGGACAGAATGAGTATTTGCCCTGGGCTTGAGGCTTCTCAGGGGGGTTCCTTGAGTAAGTGCATGAGCAAAAGTTCAATGACATTACATTATTCAATAACTGTCTGATATTAAAGAACTCATTGGATTAAATATTAACCTTTAACATGATTTAGGCAATTATATTACTCTGCCTTAGAAAAAGAACATAACACAAGACTTGCTTTAGATAAACCCTTATGTAACAACATGATGACTTAGACCAGGGCCCTATTAATGCTTTTTAGGATCCCAGCCTGCTTAAGAGGATAAGCTTCTTCAAGCAACATCGCTATTTTAATATATAGGCATGCAGTAGGACAAATCATTATACCAGTACAAGTAAAATAAAGGACAGTAATGACTTACGCCATACTGTTGTCTCCCATAAAGACATAATAAAATAGTAACAAACCTCTGTATTATAAATGTTAAAGGCTACTTAAAAGTATGCTTAAAAAATGCAATACATTTTATTGTGCAATACATTTATTGTGTAAGAAGCCAGTTGCATAAGGATTTATGAACAATCTATTTCCGGGAGAGGGCAAAATTTAATAGCTAGATACACTGTATAAGCAACATAAGATGCTATGCACACAGAAACACTAGCAAATATATTATACAGGTGTGGGATCCATTATCCAGAAACCTGCTTTCCAGAAGGTTACAAATGATAAAAAAGGCCATCTCCCATAGACTCCACTATTATACAATTTTTTTTAAATTATTTCCTTTTTATATGTAATTATAAAACCGTACCTTGTACTTTATCATAAATAAGATATAATAGGGTTGATTCACTAAAGTGCGATAACACATATTGCATGCTTTTTTGTGTTAAAATTGACACGAAAAAAACGCACAATTCGCTAAAGTATTATCGCGTGTGTTGTCGCATATCGCATGTGTTAAATTTCACGCTAACACATGCATTAATTTTAATGCTTTGCATTAATTAGCACGCAGAAATAATACTAACACATGATTCACAAACACTTAGACGTGCTAAATATCGCATTAGTCTGTGCGAAAAATAACACCTAATTGAGGCAGGCGGTAATTATAGAAAAGTACAGTTCATGAGCTTTGGCAACACAATAAGTGGGATTTATTCAAGTCTGTGTTGGCCCTAGAGTGATGCAGCCTCCAGTTTGCAGGGAAATGGGCATTTTCATAAAAGTAGTTTTACGAAAGTAATGCCGTGTAGGTCTAATATGGCGTGCGTTTTTTCGCACGCGGTGACTATTTGTGCGCAATGCATTGATTAGCCGAAAAATAGTCTTCACAACTTAACGCAAACAGCATCACACCTAAATTAACGCAAATATACTTTTAGTGAATTGTGCGTTAAAACGCAAAAAATTAGACGCGATAACATTTTTAGCGCATGCTATAAATAGAGCACGTTTTAACGCACTTTAGTGAATCAGCCCTTATAAATCTTTATTTAAGGCAAAACAATCCTGTTGAGCTTCTTTTATGTTTAAATTATTTTTTAGTAGACTTAAAGTATGGAGATCCATATTACAGAAAAACCTCTTGTCTGGGAAACCCCAGGCCCGGAGCATTCTGGAGTAAAATTACGTTGACAGATTTCCCTATAATAGATGTGCATAAAATGGCACATGTGGATCAGCCCCATATAGCGCTAGCGCAGGCCATACACGTACCGATATTATCATACAAAACCTCATTTCGTACCATATTCGGTGCGTGTATGGCGGCTCTAAGAGGTGACCAATATCGCAAAAGGCTGTGGATATCAGTCGTCTACTCGATCAGGCAGGTTAAAAGATTTTGATTGTGCGCCATAGAAGGTGCCCGAGCAAAATCTACATTCAGGGCTGAATAGGCAGGTGGAGGTACCTCCATATCTGACAATTCAGCCCTAAACAGGGTGGGAACGATCTTGGTCGCACAATAGATTGTTATTGCTACGTGTATGGCCACCATTACTCTCTCTTTGCTTTTTGTCAGCAGCATAACTTGGTTGTGTTGGGCCCCCTGCAGAAAAATCTTTTGAGAGCGCCCAATGCAGTCCTTCCTCCCCAATCCCCCTCCCGCCCCCCCCCCCCGACCCTGTGGGGTCTGCTGTATATCTAGTTACGCAACTGCTTTTTGCGTGTGTGTGTGTGATGGCAATTGCAATTACATAAGTGTATTTTTAATCAAAATAAACGGCAACCCCTGATAAGGACTGTTATCAGTACAAAGTAAATAGTTCCTGTGGGACTGTTCAATTTAATGCTATAATCTGCAGATATTTTAGTTTTTCTGGCTGTTCATAACAATTACACAGTTTCTAGCATATTAGAAAACATATTTCCTTCTAAAATCCAAAGGGCAGAGCTATAAGTGCAGGTCAGTTCTGGAGAGAATTTCTGTTCCGGTGTTACCAGTAATCCTTTGCTCGAAAGAGTACAGTTAGAGAAGGTTAATTAGTGAATGCCCCGTGGTGAATCAATACCTTAATCCATTAAATCATAATTAATGTACTTTTCACAACAGCTAGTTGTAGACTTCTCCTTAGGTTGCCGAAAGTGGCTGCAATATTTCAAGACTCCCCATGCAGTTCAAGACGCTAGCCACTCTGTGTTCGGGGGGGTTATGAATGCCACATACAGTTTTCTACTTCATATGAGAGATCTCATAACTACTTTGATATCAGTGAAACAGATTTTATAGGAGAAATATCTCCTTACTGTGGCAGATCCCAAATGGAAGCAGGAAGGCTAATAGGTTAATAGGTGTATAAAATGAAAGGGAGCACAGGATTGTAATCAAAGTAAAGAGCCATCTGCTTTTTTACCACTTCTCACAGCCAAAGATTTTTCTTGCAACTCCTCTACTGCACTCGAACAATAACAGCATAAAATAAAATATGTGTGTGTGATTGTGTGTGTGTGTGTGATTGTGTGATTGTGAGTGGTTGTGGGTGCTATTCTGCTATAAAGGACATTCTTTATCATTTGTGTTTAGCCAGATAATTAGGACTGCACACATATATAGATATACACAAATAACGTATCTCGTCTATCCAAAATATCAATACATGAATACATATGACTTGAAAAATATATTATAGGACTCATTTACAAGCACTAGTGCAAAGCAAAAAGAACTCAAAGCTCACAAAGTTACTCGTGTCTGACCCACACCCAATGTGTGCCTTGTGCCAATGTATCAGTTCAATCTGCACTTTAGAACTGTGGGACTGGCCCTGTTTGGCCACTTCGGGTGAGATCTGAAAAGAATTCCTATTAATCTGCTGAAGACATCTGAAAGCCAAACTTGATAGCAAATTAAAATGAGATGTGGTGAATACTTATCTGCTGTCCTAAATATTCTTTTACCTTTGCTTAAAAGACTAAAGTGCCACCAATTCCTATATCTGTAACCATGTTATTACCTAAGGGGGGACACGGAAAAAAGGTTTTACCTCCAAGCGTGCCTGGCACCTACCCCTCTAGAATACTAGTAACTGACTAGTAACTTTTCCACAGCATATTTGGTATTACGTTATAGCACCTTCTTTGTTGTGTCTTGCTCTGCTTTTTGATTCCTGAGGTGCAACTCTCTTCACACCATTCTAGCAGATCCAAGAGGTGTGCATTACTCTGTGTGCTGAGCTGTATACTGAAGAACCACAAGTAGGCGGTACATAGAAATGTCCTGGAACACCTCTAACTTGCTGCTATTTATAACATGGAAGGTACTGGGAGACACATGGTGCTAGTAATGAGCACCTTTATAAGTACAAGGCTCCATGATGTCCATATGATCTGCACCTTGTGCAGCTGCAAACTGCAATGGCCATGAACAAAACAGCATGCCAAAACCATTACTGAGTACAAAACAAGTCTTTACACTCACAGACAAAGACTTTTCAGTTACAAAGATTTGGATACACTGCAGCCATTTATTGCTGCATTATCAACGTGTGAATTTCTCTTGTACCTCCAGTTCTGACATTTAACAGTCCTGTTCTGTTTTCTTTTTTTTACCTGACAATATCCTAAACCAAGAAAGAACCTTTCTGTTTTGAAAATGACACCTCATCGTCTGCCCTGATACAAAGTGAAATGTTGAACTTCTTCTATAAATACCATGACACAAGTTCCTGTCAATAAAAGGTCTCTTTTTCAGAAGCCATTGCAAGAGCACAAAACATATATTATGTGAGAATTTTTAGGTTATATTAACTATTCACAGTAAAGTCTTGCTTTCTTGCAAATTTCCCGCAGTCAGTTGTGTAAAACCCCAATCATTAAAGGTTCTTGTGTCAATGCTCTTTTTGTGCTGGCACCTCTCAGTCCTTTCTGCCCTATGGGTCCCTACACTACAGTACACAAAAAAAAATTCTAGTTTTAACTGCATATTATTCTTTGTGCTGCTGTTTGGCTTCATATTCCATTCAGCTGACCTGCAAGGGATAGATTCATATAAAGTGCCCTGGCTCATAATCACAATCTCTAATGTGAAAATACAATGGGCTAATCATAAATGTGTAAAGTAGTGCAGAAAACTGTTTCCATGAAGCAGAGTTTGGCGTAGCCCGGAAGAGCGAGCCTGGGACAGGTGGAGCGGAGTGAGGCCATGACAAGGGGGGTGAATAGGGACCCAAATCCTAAAGATACTCTTTTGTTGATTTCAATGGCATCTTTTTTATTTTTACTCATTGTATTTTACAAATTGTAAGAAAAATAAAATCATTCTATCAGATTTGTGACTTTCCATGATGTTAGTAATTTGGGGCATTTTTGGGGTCACAAATGGCAGGGATCAGACCCTAAGGATTATGCCAAATCTTAATCCTACAAATCCTTTATTCAGACGTTTCATACAGCATTTTCATATACAAAGCAAACCATTTAAAATGTTTATAAATATATATATATTGATCAATGAAAACATATCAGTCACCTGCAACTAAGAATACATTTTTATGAACAGACTGCTTGATATTTCAGTCTGATTTAGTATAAAATACTGTGTATATTCTAAGGAGTTGATCTATCCTGCAGGGCCAGTGTGATAAAGCCACATGCCTTATAATCAGCATTGAAAATGAGATTCATCTGCCATAATACCTAAAGGAGCCATCTCTTTCTTGACCTTCTCTGCATCTTATTAAGTGCGTCACTTACTCAGTCTTTGTCATTACCCCCAAGGAAAGATGGTTCTCAACAAGTAATTCAGTTACTGCTAGTATGAAGCAGGCTGCCTTGCAGTGATTTAAAAAAAAAAAAAAATTTGCCTATAGAATGTTTTACATTGACACCAAAAATGAAACCCTTTTTACATCTGTCATAACATTGTCTTGGTTGGTATTTATAATGTTGCCCAATGGTTTTACATTACAAACAATGCTTAGTTTTTTCAGCCAGCTGCAGGTAGAACAATAAAAGCAAACATCTGATTGGTTGCCAGGAGTTAAGGTCCCCATACACGGGCCAATAGTAGATGCTGATACCTTGGACCGATTCGGCAGCTAATCGGCCCGTGTATGGGCACTTCCGACAGGTCTGCCTGATCGATATCTGGCCTGAAATCGTCCAGATCTCAATCAGGCAGGTTAGAAAATCTAGTCGGATGGGGGACTGCATCGGATAGTTGATGTGGTCCCAGCACTGACTTTACCTGTGCCCGTCAGTTCGATCGTTTGACCCTGGATTCTCCCGATATCGCCCATCGCGACATTGCCAAGCGAGCGGATCTGCCAGTGTATAGGGACCTTAACTGCCCAGATGCAAATTTGCCCACTGTTTTTAAATGACCCCAATGCATGTTTAATTCAATCTCACTATGTATGTGTGTGTATGCAATGAAAAAATAAAATCTTATGCCAATGCATTAAATGCCTAAATGAGCTAATCAGTCAGGGAACCAAAGGAACAATAGTGCTGACTCAATTGCAGCCTATATGTATTTCCATAGAAAGTTTAATGGGTCCTTCACATACTGTAGTCCTAAGGTGTGGCTACAAATGCACAATATCAGTAAAAATGCTGAGACATGATATGAGGCATATTTATCAACACTAAGGGGCAGATTTATCAAATCACGAAATTCGAATCCCGAATGGGAAAAATTCGAATTGGAAACAAAAATTTCTGAAGATCGCAAATATCACGAAAATGCTTATGAAAAAATCGTATTAGTCACGATAATATCGTATTGGCGATCCGAAAGTCATGAAATTTTTGTACCATACAATTGTAAACAGCGGTAAAACCTTTCCGATTTTTTCATGCAAGCGTACGGAAAAGTTGTGCGCCGTACGAATGAATGAATGTTCCGAGCGTTCGTGCCTTTGTAAATGTGCCCCTAAGTAAATCTGTCCCTGGTCAGTAACCCACGTTAACCAATTGATTTTTGTTTATCCTTATTATTGTCTACCCGTAGCTAGCTGAGAAAAAACAAATGAGCAGAACAAAAGCCAATCACCGACTGGTTGTTAATAGGGCCCATTTGACCTTGTTGTACTGATTTCTTGCTTATATAAATAGTGCGTCTATGAGCATCGGTTACAATAAAAATCCATTTTTTTTTATTTTAATCTGCGAGCGCATCAGTTCAGAAGGCAGCGGCCTGTTCCATTATTAATCAATAATATAGGTCTGCTACATTCTATCTTGAATGCTACATTGACCTTCCAAGTATAATATACTCTCCGCTTCCAGCCTTCCTCTCATTTGCTGTAGTGTTTGATCTGCCTTCACTTCACTGGGTGAAACATTTCTGTATTACTGTGATAATGGTGTGTGTATTTCCTTGACACATGTTCAACCTCATGTTATTACAATAAGTTATTATACATGGAAAAACAGAGTCTTTAGAGCCAGAGGTTGTTAGAAGTGTGATAGGAAAACATCTTACAGTATAAATCCTATAATGCAGCAAGGCTTTGTATCACTTGTTGTATTACTGGCAGGGCTCCTGCTGGCTTTCCATTCAGTGCATTCTATGGTCAGCCATTTAGTATGGAGGAAACATATTCCAAGGAAAGTAAGATGTATTTGCCACTTTGCTTGCTTTAAATAGTGAGGGCATTTATATTCTGTGCATAGAACATGTAGTTATGTGTTTAAGAATTACAAGCTTCAGTGGATGCATTCTTTGCAGCCATGAGCAGCTAGAGGGCCATATCTTTTTTTAAAGTTTTGTATAGATAAGGGCTCTGTTATCCGGAAACCTGTTATTCAGGAAGCTTAGAATTACAGAAAGGCCATCTCCCATAGACTCCATTTGAACCAAATAATTCAAAATTTGAAACATATTTCCCTTCTCTCTGTAAAAAGAAAAAAACAGTACCTTGTACTTGATCCCAACTAAGATATAATTAATTTGAAGGCAAATCAATCCTGTTGGGTTTATTTAATATTTACATTTTTCTTAATAGATTTAAAGGTGAGTTCTGGCTTCTAATCAAAAAGCATGAATAAATACCATTTTTATATGCTGCAAACCAGGCGCACAACAGTTCTTTTTCTGCATCATTTTAAATCCTGGCAGGAGAGGAGGGACTAAAACAAATTGTAAAAACTTCTCCACACCTTACAGACAGCTTGCAGGAACTAAATAACCCACAATGCATTGCACTGTGATGTTTCTTTCCTTATTGTCATCACGTGTGTAAGGAATTGTGGCATTTGGACAATGCAGGCTGAAGGCAGGCTGAGGACAATCGGCTACTACTAAATTTTCTCCTGCCAGATCAGCAGAAAAGGTAACGGTAATGATGGTGACCGATTTTTTTGCTAGGCATGGATTTGACTTGTTAGGTTGTTGCTGTCAAACACTAGCTAGCTCAAACTGAATAGTGGAGTTTGTGTTTTTTCACAGATAAGTTGCACACTGGCAAGAATCACATATTTTACATTCATTTTTAATGAGGTCGAAACATAGCGCTTGCTGTGTCACTTGTCCATTCACTGGATAAGATGAGTAGGATTAGGAACAGGATTTATTTTAATGTTTGTTCCTTTCTCAGTAAAATAAATAGATAGTTGTTAGACTGTAGGGAATATTCCCATAGGCTCCCAAAACCTTACTAGTTTTTACTTGGTGAGCTTCTTCTGGTGAATTTTCACATTCATTTCTTTAATAAATTCCAACTATTAATAAACCCCAGCTATTAAGAAAATACTTGCAAAAAGGATAAAATCATTTTTGATAAATCTGTCTCAGTCTCATAATTTGCTGTCTGTTTCAACTGATGGTATTGCTGGGTTAAAGAGAGTTTCCTTAACAGGGATGAGCCAGTCCATGTGAGAGAAGAAGGCCCGGCTAAGCTGAATATCTGAAATGCCTGCGGGGAAGGTTTACAGGCATTGTCTTCTTCTTTTATGAAGTTGCTCCAATTTCTAGCTATTCACAGCCTACAGACCTCTGGATTTATGTCATATACAGCACTGATTCTTAGGAAGAAAATAAATATTATGTCAAGTCAGAATGTTTAAGAAAAGTAAGTCTAATTTTCTCCATTGACTCAGAACATTTGCCTAGAAATACATTAAATACAACACTTTTAAAGAAAATCTCATACTTCACAGCAATCCCTGAAATCACTCATTTTCTTGTGTGAAGCAGATATATAACCTGATATAACCTGATTTTATAGCTACTGATCTTGTCAAATTGAACTCCATATGGATTTCATATAGACACACAATATATACATACAATATGTAGGTACTTGTCAACCCCAACTGTGTATGCTCTCTCATTATACGCTATCCTTGGCTTACCATATACTAATTACAAATCCTCCCCTTCTTTTATAAGATACAGCAATAGCAATCCAGTTTGTAGCACATATCTGACCCGCACTCACGGTGGCTTGAAATCAAAACATTACTTTTATTCCAGAATGAGAGAAAGGTCCTGTATATGCTAGAGTTATACATTCAAAATAACAAGTCTGCATAGACTATAATAATATCAGAATTATACACATAATATGGGCAGATGTTTTTAAATTATAGGATAAGCCAAAACCAAACTTGTACATACCATTTTACAAACATCTCTAAGCCTGACGTTTACATATCCAATGTAATTGGTTGAACTATTCAGAGACAATGGTGGTCTCTTTGCCTTATGATCTTGGAACATCTGCTCACATTATTGTAGAAGGGCAATAAGTCTCTCCTTTCGTGTATAAATGCAATACCAGAAGGTAGGATAATGCTTTGGGTAGACTGAAATCTCCCCTGGAAAATGAACTGTTCCTTTCTATTCAATTAATTTTCTTACTAAGCTACAAGAGGAATTGTTTGGAACTGACCCAATCACCATCACCCCTGACTAAACTCTTTTTATCGCATACACTTGGTTGCATTTAAAGGTGCAGATAATGTTCAACAAGGCCCCCAAGGCAAAGGTTTAAGCTTAAACAAAACAGTACATAGGGACAGCACATGGAGCTGGAATACAACCCATGGCAAGTATAGTATTTTTTATTTTTTGAATTTTTTGAATTACCAACAACTGTGCTTTACAGAGATTCCCAATGATCCACTAACCTCACTGAAACATATTTTTACTTTATTGCTATCCTTCCCCTGTGAAGTGCTAACTACTAAGACCACAGTACTCCCACCTACTAAGCCACCATGCCAGCTTTTTAAACTTTTGACATGCTGTTTATTTTGGTTTACACAATAGTTTGGATCTATGCAAGGGACCCATTACTCATCCCACCCCAGCCCAAGAAATGGCACATTCTACAGTGCACATACTATATGTATAAGCATGGCATACTAGCTATGAACTATGCAGTTAGTTTGGTAATAAATAGACTTCCAGGACTTCCAGCTATCATTGCAATATTACTATAAAGAATCATAAAAAGGAGATCAAATGATTGTTAATGATGCTTAAATCTATAGCTGCTGTATCCAGGATCCAAGTTCTCATAATGATGTTTTTTACCTTAGAAGGCGTCTTTGCTTTTACCAGCTAATTGTTAATCATGCCTTTACCTTGAGAATAATGAGAATAAGGGTTCTACCTTGTATGAGTAATGTATACATTAATATTTTCTGTTCTACTTTTATGTTGGAGTTTTAGGCAGAGTTCTTACAAAGGACAAGGTTACTACTTGTTTACAAAGGACAAAGTTACTACTGTGATTTAAAAAGTTATTTTGAGCTGAAGGATTTTGTTCAACAACAACAGTAATACAGGTGTGGGATCCATTATCCAGAAACCTGGCATCCAAAAACTTAGAATTATGGGAAGGCCATTTTATGTAGTCTACATTTAAAAAAAAAAAACCAGTAGCTTGTACTTGAAGGCAACTTGATTGCATGAATCCATAGTAGTGGCAAAACCATTGCACTGGGTTTAATTATTGTTTAGATCATTTTTTAGTAGCCTTAAAGAGTTACTGACACCAAAAATTAAACCTTTTTTTACACCTATCATAATATTGTCTTAGAATGCTATTTATAATTTTGTCTAAAAGCATTTGCCTTGCACTTTTAAATTATCTATCTAATCAACATGTTCCCCTAATCCTGAAACCCCCTGGTCCATAGCATTCTGGAAAACTGGTCCCACATCTGCAGTCCTTCTTTGTTGTAGGTAATGTCATTTGGTTTATCTCTACATAGTACACACTATTGTACAGTAGTTTTTTGTTCACTGCAAATACACAGCACACAGATTTGAGAATCTTGTGTCTAGGGACCAGTGTTTAATGTTACAGTACAGTATATTTCTTTTCTACTAACAGCACTTGCTTCACAGGGGTAGTTTACCGTGTAGCTAACTTTCAGTATGTTATAGAATGGCCTATTCTTTGGTCTTCATTTTTTATCTTTTATAGTTTTGGCATTATTTGCCTTCCTCTGCTGCAGATTTCTGCTTCCAAATGGGGGTCACTGACCCCAGTGACAAAAAAATACTGCTCTATGAGGCTACAATACTATTGTTATTACTTTTTATTACATATATTTAGATGCAGGTCTCTCCTATTCATCTTCCTGTTCTCATTCAAACCACAGGCTGGTTTCTAGGGTGCATGTGACCCTAGGAACCAGATAGCTGCTGAAATCCTAAAGTAAAAAGCTTCTTTAAAAAAAAACTAGTAATTTACAGACCACCAAAAATAAGAAACAAAGACCAAATACAAAGTGTCTCGGCATATCACTGTCTACACCATACTAAATGTTAATGTAGTGAACTACCCCTGTAATGAGAACTCATTCTAATTCTTGCAATAATGGATTTTACCAACAACAACATGTCCTTCCTCTAATGCAAAGCACGCAAGCAAAGAAAAAGCTAATGATTATTTTTTTCTTAATAAGACTGCTGCTTTATCTTTTCAAAACCAGAAATATATCCCAAGATAGACAGATAGATAATAGATAGATAATGGCACAACAGCTGTGTGGTTTGGCTAAAATAAATTACATTTGTAGAAGGTGAATAACATGGCAATCTCTTCTTCTTGGACTGTAATGTTTTTTTCTGGCTACCCGTGTAATATATCTGTTATATTTGGCATATTACATTGGATGAATACCTTTAAAGGATATAAATAGCTTTAGAAGAAAATGTTGCCATGCCAATCATAAATCCCCCAGGAGGCAATAATATACTTGGAAAAGTCAAATTATAGATGCCAGAAATTAACATAGTTAGATGTGAAATTGCAATAAAGGAACCCCCCCCCCTCATAAAAATCATCCCATTAGATACAAGAGGAGAAAGTGTAAAGAACCCCTGAGAATAAGGTGACCTTCCAACAGGTACAAGGAAAATGATTTTACTCAATCTAAATTCACTGTTTCAGGTTTTGTAAGCTGATTGCACAATTTCCCAACAGGCTTCTATGTTTTAGTGACTATTCCTTGTTTTGGTGCAGTATAAACTGAAATGGAGAAGGAAAGGTAAAAACTAAAGGGTATGTTTACTAAGAATGGAGATAAATATCACTGGCAAAAAAATAACGCAAAAAAAAAAACGCAAGCTATTCCTATGTATACGCAAAGGCGAAAAACCGAGGCAAAAAAACGCGGCGCCAAAAAAATGCGGCGAACCCAAAATGGCGAACATCGCCAAAAGTTCGCGAATTTGCGGACTTGCGAACACCCGATGTTCACGCGAATTAGTTCGCCGGCGAACAGTTCGCTACATCTCTACTTGTAGGTGACTGTTCAAATCTTATTGCTGATTGGTTGTTATGGGCAATCTCCAATTTTAGTAAACATGACCCAATGTAACCTTTTCAGAAAGATCTATGTAAATACAGCCATAAGAAGTCACAGTAATGCTGCTCTGAGTCTTCTGTCTTTCCTTCTTTTCTGTACACATGGTTCTCTGTATTAGACTTCCTTCTCTCAACGCAAACTTCTAGGGCAAGGGCTTGAGCATGCTCAACTTGCTCCTGTCTCCCTCCCTCCCAAACCCTCCCGTCCCTGCTATAATCTGAGCTGAGAGCTAGGAGCCAGCAGTGTGTGAGAGTCTCAGGCAGGAGTAGTTAGTTACATCGCACCAAGCGAATATGTTTACTCAGGTATGGTAAAGCATTCTACAGAATAAATACAGCATTCTATCTTGCATTGTGACTAATCTATTGGCAATAAACTGCCTCAGTAGCTTTCCTTCTCCTTTAAAGCACTACTATACCTTCATGTGTTTCTATATGTAAATATTATTCATTTGCTGCTGTTACAGCTGGCAGATTTAGTCATGCTAAACTGTCATGGCCATAACATAACTTATTATTTTTTTTGTATTCCCCTTATTGTACTATACCCCCCAGAGCAAGTAGCCAGCCATATATGTGGGTGGTGTCTGGTATTGCTGTGGCACGGACAGCTGATCAGGGCTGTAAATGGAATATTATGTTACAACATTAGCTCCCTACATTCTAAACCTCACGCAAACAGATATCATCAAACAATACCTACATGGGGTATTTAGCCACATGCTGCTGAATATACAACATTTTTTCCAGGCCATACATAAATAATTATCAAGCAAATAAACCTGCAGCCTACCTGGAAGCAGGAATTGACTATGCGACATTCCTATAAGAATACTCTAAACTGAAACCATCTGCTGCACAGCTATAGCCTGCTTACAATCAGTTAATCTGTCAGGATTAAGATTCTCCCAGAGCACTCATAACATATGCTTGTGTTACCTACTGAAAAGCACCACTAGAATATTGCTTTAAAGAGATTTCTCACAGGATCCCATGTTTTCCACTTTAGCAGCTATCATGCCCAAGGTACAATCCAGTATGCGGCCTGATTATGGGATGAGTATTTTATCTTATTTTTATAAATGTAGAGTATTTGTGTGAAATTCTGCATATTTTTCTTCAACGACATATAGGGCACATTTGCAGTTCTTTACTGTTGAGTATAGGGTTGCCACCTGTCTGGTTTGACCCGGACAGGCTGGTTTTCGGAGGCGTTGTCCAGGTCAAAACCTCCTGCCTGGTTTCCCAAATTAAGAAAACCGGGCAGGACTCACTAACATTGATGGGCGATCTGCCAATCACTGATCGCCATGTCATAGCCCCGTCCCCGTGATGGCATATCCCTGCCTCTTCCCCACCCCATGATG
Organism: Xenopus tropicalis; assembly: GCF_000004195.4. Lineage (NCBI taxonomy): Eukaryota > Metazoa > Chordata > Amphibia > Anura > Pipidae > Xenopus > Xenopus tropicalis. The sequence continues at coordinate 49,212,448 of NC_030678.2, read as the reverse complement.
TCACAACCCCACCTGTTCCCTGCCCCCCCCCCCCTTACCCCTGTGACTTCACCTCTGCTCGGTGGAGAAAGCCAGCAGCACCACAGAACTTACTGTTCATTTAAGGTAGTGATTTCTATACTGTACACAGATAATAAAGACTTATATATACAGGTATAGGGATCCATTATCCAGAAACCCATTATCCAGAAAGTTCCAAAATACAGGAAGGCCATCTCCCATAGACTTCATCATAAGCAACTAAATCTAATTTTTAAAAATGATTCCCTTTTTCTCTGTAATAATGAACCAGTACCTTGTACTTGATCCCAACTAAGATATAATTAATCCTTATTGGAAGCAAAACAATCCTTTGGGTTTATTTAATGTTTATGGTATTTTTTAGTAGACTCAAGGTACGGAGATCCAAATTACAGAAAGATCCCTATATCTATAAATAAATATACATATATATATATATGTAATGAAAATAAAATGAAATGAAAATAGACACAGCACTCACTTTACTTGATGAGAATCTGGTGTGTATTAAAATCAGTCCAAGGGTTAAATAAAGATTGTGATCTATATATCTTTTTATAAATAGCATTTGGTTCTACTGTTTTTCTATTTATTCAGTTTTCTCTCCTTTTGCTGATGCCTGGATGTTGAGAATGAATGTACTTAGATTTGTGTAATTAAATGATTTAATAAGAAAGTAGGGGGTTAATATTATATGTTGAGCTTTAGTAATGATGTCATATCCTTGTGGTTACTTCCTGTTTAGCACTTAAAAATGGTGGTACTATCACACATTATATTGTGTTTGTTGGACCCATGTGCTTGAGGAAGGGATCTGAGTACTCCAAAAATGTTGCACTGCATTGGACAAAAGACTGATTCGCATCAAGTAAAGTGAGTGTTGTATCTATTTTTTTTAATATTCTTTGTATATTTTAGTCACTGTGGTGTTGACGATTGCGGCACTAAAAACACAAATAAAGATCTTCCAGTTGTAAAATGAACACCTGCCATTGACTTCTACATGACTTTGACAGCTTTTAGATATTTTTCATTCAGAGTTGTCACAGTTTTGACGCATAATAAATAGTAAAAAAAAAATTGTTTTTAGAGCAAAAAAAATACAAATGATGAAAAATTAGAATATGAACATTAGTAAATGCCCCCTAATACAAACCATGATAAATAACCCCCAAGTGCAAAATTTGTAAAATATTTTTAAACTATGTTACATCAGATTATGTTACATATTCAGCCAACCCAAAAAATTACATGAGCAAAGTCTATTTCACTCTACAAGTGAAATATATAAATATACTTTACCCCCCCAAAAAACGAATTTATATAATAATAATTTATTCATTACATTTATGAACACACTCCATCCCATTTGTATTAAATGATAACACAAGGTTGTGTAGTATGAGGACACAAAGCATTTAGTGCATTCAAAATCACAGCCACAGAAGCTTATGATATGACTTACACTTCTGCCTCTTGTACCCAATAAACCGAAATGAGGTTGAATATACCCTTGATCCCAAGAGTGCCTCTTGATACTGGAGCAAAAAGTTTGTTCAAATGGAAAACAAGTTTTAAGTGCTTTTGGATGAATGTTATTTTTATTTCTATGGAATACATCTCTGTAGATTTTAGGGACATGTTCTAAAAGGTTTGATTATCTTAAGACTCAAGCTAGGCTTTTTCGTTGACTAATCAAGGTCTAATCATACAGCTTCCATGCCCTCGAGAGCAACATTTGGATAATAAATGCAATTATGATGAACTGATGCCTTACTGTTTGAGTGGCCCTCCATCAGTGAAGTGAATTATGATGAATGCCAGTAGGGTACTTCAGAATGAGTCAGTGCTCACTAGATCTTTCAGAAATGGAATATTTGATGTAAGCACTATCATAGCGACATACTTAATATATCTTGGTTTATTTCAATGATATTATAAAACAAAGCCATTTGTTCAATGTCCAGATACACTGCCCTTTTGTCACATTTGCATTTAGGTTTAGTGCCACCCGCATGGTAGTGGATTTGTAGTACGCTTACATGGTAAATGCATTTATGCGGAGATAAAAAAAAAAACCTTTATATCAGCAAAAACAATATAGGGGTCATTTACAAATGCCTTTTGGTTGCACTACTGTGCTCTGGATTAAAAATCCAGTGAAAAGTGAAGAGACATGCCAAAACAGTACTGTCCCCTGTTCCACAGGCTAGATGGTAAGGTCAGGGCACTTAAGTACCATGTGCCTGTTAGTACTCTGTAATTGTGTGTCTGAGTAAAGTGCAGGGATGGGGGCTGGCTTTATATATACACACATTTCAAACACTTAGGGGCAGATTTACTAAAACTCAAACATATCTTCATTTCATTTAATGTCAACACATTTCCACAAATGTCTGACATTTACTAGAAAGTCTGAACTGAAAAAGTCCATGAGACTTTGCTGAGAAGTCGCAAAGGCATGACTTTTTGGAATTGTCCCACTTAAACCTTGACTTTTTTGACCTGTCGCACAAAAATCCATTGTCAAAAATCTGAAAACCTCTAAAGTTTCTAAGGAAAGAAAGGTCCTCCAGAGAAGGGACATCTGCCATTGACTTGTTCATGATGTAGGCAAGGTGTAGCTGGTGAATTGTTGGCTTCTGAATTTTAGCCATTTTGACGTATAGTAAATCTTGAAAAATCTGAGAATTTTTTTCTGCAACACTAAAAAATCCATATTGGGGAAAAAAAATGTGACAGTTTGTAAATGGCCCCCCCTTAGGGACAGATTTATGATTCATCAAGTCTTCAAGTTTAAACAATCATAAAGGAAACCTCACTTGAGTTGAGGAAGACAAATGGGGTTTTGGGCAAAAACCCCTGAGCAGGTTTTCTTAAATAATAAAAAGTTTGGCACCTAAAAGCTGCTGAGCAATCATAAATCAGCCCCCATATGGCTAAACACATCTATAATGTCAATAACACAATTACACCATAGATTAATTAATTCCATGCTTTTTTTCCTGCTTTTGTCATATTTCCACATTCTTGGGTCTGTAAAATAATGATGGGCACAAATCAAGGGTGTAATCAAATACTTCTCAGGCCAAAAATACCCAAAGATAACCAGAACACCAAAAGCCTTATTTATCAAAATTTCTATTTGTGTCATTTTAGAGTTTTTTACTAGCACATATTTTAAAAATAAGACTGAATTATGACTTACTTATTAAAAAATCCAAATATAAAAACACTAATGGATAAAAATGCAGAACAAATATAAATAAGAATATGGAAACTCGAAATCCTTATTTTCGCGCCAATTTTCATTCTATTATCAATGAAAACAATACAGAAAACCTTGAAGTATATAAAAAACAATTTGACAATTTCATAAGGACAGTTCCCAATGACTTCTATCAAGTTTTGCGTTAGGCTTTTTCATGGTTTTTACACTTGATAAATAATGAAGAATTTGTGTATTAGAGTAATTATCTAAATACGTAATTTTTAGTACGTAATTTTTAAAAAGGTTCGATTTGGGGAAATGAAAAAATAGTAGGCTTCTACAGATAAGTTCCCCTATACATTTGGCTCTGATGGCTTACCCTGCCACTCTGTATAAATAAATCATTATGACACCTTTTTCCATTGAAGTGAGACATGAGGCAAGTTGTACGAAGTGCAGAATTGTGACAGATTTCAGCCTTTGTTTGCACTCTGCACACTTCATTCTGCAACATAAATGACCCCTAAAGTCTGTTTCACCCATGTATTAAGGTATCACATCCTGCACTTTACATCATGTGTTCCCTGGTGCATTATTCACTAATTTTCTCAGCTTTTCATTTGTCACATCTCCATTATCGCTAATGTATTTACTGCGCCTGGCAGCTATTCCTGTCTTGCTCCTGTTACAGAGATTACTCGCAGGCAGTATGAATCTCTGGAGAGAAACTATCATTCATTTCATGCCGATAGGTGTTAACACTAATCTGATACCAAGTGGGAGTTCCTTTTTTCCTCACAAGACTCTTCATTTTTCTTAAAACATTGAAACACTCAATCACTTAAAAACAATTCAGCAGAATTCTATGTAATTCTTAGATTTTATACTATGGAAAGTATTATTTTGAGTAATATCTATAAACAAATGTATAATGCATTGACTGCCCAATTCTATCAGTTACCTACGTGTAACATTAATGGAGTAATTGCCTCCTGTTGAAAATACATTAAGGGGTGCAAAGGAACACATTTCAGTGCTCATTCTCAAAGCAGGGGCATCTCTGCACTCACTCATTACCATCATAGAAAATAAGTTCAACGAGGGATTTAAACCCAAAAGGAATTTGTATAGATAAAAATCTATTCTGCAAAGTGTCCCAGAGCAACACTGGCACCTCAGCTGTAAGGAACAAGTGCTTTACAAGAATAAAGCTGACAAATGTTCATGCACATTATGTTTAAGACTTCTGTACCAGCCCAAGGCAATCACAGCCCTTTAGCAGGAAAGACCCGTGCCTCCAAATATGCCCCCAGTAGCCCCCCATCTTTTTTTCTGCTGATTCACTGCACATGCTCTGTGCCGCTGCCAGTTACTGAGCTTAGGGACCAACCCACAATATACTGTATATATAGAATATAAATATCACAAAATAAGGCTGTTTAGTAATTAGCACAGATAATTACTACATGACAGTGTTGAAACCAGTGCAAATAGCATCAGAATTTAATAATAAGCCCTGTAGCATCAGCTTATATGATGGGCCAACTTCATTTTCTGCTGGGTAATTTGCGACAACCCCTAAGCATAGCTTCTCAACATTTGCCCAGAGCCCACTGAGCATGTGAGTGTCACAGACACTTTCCTAGATGGGAAAGTCCTATGACAGCTGTAAAGCTGGATCATTGCTGTTACTGAGATGCTGAACCCAGAGAGCGCTGAAAAGACTAATGAAAGAGCAGAGGGACTGGGGAGCTAGCAATAAGGGGTAAACTCACCCGTCCCAGCTTTCCCGCGCAGAGTAAAGATAGTAAGGGGTCTCCTCCCTGTTTTTTCCTGCCCCCTCCTCTTCCGCCTGGCATTTTCTCCCGTGCTGCGCTCCTCTCCCCCTTCCTATTATATATACATATATACAGTAATTTACAAACCATGGTTTGTTATACTTGTCACAGCATATGGCGGGTGATAGTCCTTGGCCAGTTAATTTCTGGTGTTAATTGATGTCTGTTACATGCCCACTGCGTTAACAGTGGCCGGCATTCGGTTATAAAACAGCTATAAGTTCATTAAGATGTGTTGGAACATGTGGAAAAACAGTTGGCAAGGACTAGGGAGGAAGTGTTTTCTAATAAAGCTGTGGCTGCCCTGCACCCCCACTCATGTGTCCTGGTGTTCTTTTTTGCTTGGTTCAGTTAGATACGTTTAGGAAAGGGAGGGAATAAGTCTCCACAGTATTTACGCCAGTGCAGTAAGATCAGAGTATAAAATATGGCATTTTTAGGCATATTCATTTTTAGGGTTTACTTCTCCTTTAAGTTTACAGATGTACCACAGGCATTCCACCAGGTACATAATAATGTGTTGCTAACCAAATCAGAAAAGTAACAGGAGTTTCATCTAAAAATGTGACTTCACCACAATGAGCAGTCTGGATTTTAATGACAACCGTGAATTAAGAAGGCCATTCTTTTCATTTTTGTTACACAAAAATATTTGTTCATGTTTTTTGTATTCTGTTAATAATTAACATGACATTTGTGGTTTTCATGAAAATGTGTTTAGTCGTGGTTTCAAAAAGCTCTAAAACCACTAATATCGGCAAATAAGCCTCTAGTATGAGGCCTATTAAAAAAAACCAAAACCTCTAAAGCAATGAATGAAATAAGGATTGTTTTATTTGCCTAGGACAATGCCCAATTACTTCTACATGACCTCAATAGCTTTTAAATTGCATAATTTGACTTTTTTCATTTGTAGCTTTCTTGTTTAATAAAAAGGTTTATGTGTAATTAGTAAGAACCACAATTTTTAGCTCTACGAATTGTGAAAACGAAAAAGCTATTTTTATAAACTATTAAAAATGTTTATAAAGAGGTCCCTATGTGTCAGGGTAATCTAATATTAATCACCATTATCTAGAGAAATGATTTTGGGTGGGGGGATTAATGGTTGAAAATTATAGGTATAAGTAGTTCATACGCAGACACAGGCTGCATGCAAAGCCTAAATAAATGATACAATTAACAAATGAATACATTTTCTTGGAGAAATCTATTTATATATGCTGTTTCTTTCCTGTTTTATGTATGAATTTTGGTGTTTTGTGGTTATGATTATTTTCCAGGAATGTCATTTTTTAGGTGGAAAAAGGAAGGGCTTCCACTGTGTTTTATAACAGTGCCAAGATTGTTATGCGTAAGCCTCCCTTTATCCCGGCAGGACAGCATAGTTATATAGATACATGAGGAGCCTACATTACAGTACTACAAATCTCTCCCGCAGCATGCTAAGATTTCTTGTAGTAAAATAATACAAAATGATATTGCAAGTGGTTCTTTTTATGCTTTCACCCTGAGGATTTTTTGTCCTGTCTCAACAGAAAGGCAAGATAAAGGATCTAATGAATCCACTTTTGCTTTGTTTAACCAAACCAATTACCCTAGAAAGCGTGGCATCCCTACTGCATTTCTCCCGTACGTAGTGCTTTGTTTATGTTATTTTAGTGTTAGGGTCACAATCCGCAGATGAGATGAATATTTTTCACACTTTGCTTTCCCTTGGAGTCTTTTCAAGGTAATTGTATTTACTTTATGAGGATAAAACAAATCTGACATATTATATACGCAGATTATTCTAGTAAGTGTGCAAATTAATTTACTATGCAAACACATTAGAAATATGCACATACATTATATTTGTATATCTACATGTATTTTATGGACTATATTTAGAAACAGAAAATCAGATGCTGTATAATAATTTATAGAATGAAGCAGCTGTCGCAATGGCAGATGCAAAAAGGGATTTGGATTTCTTTTAAACAAAATCCTGAGTATTATATGCAAGGTTATTGCAGTGTACAGTTTAAGGCTAATGCCACAGCAGGCTACTCACTGAGGAAATACACAATGGGGGTAAATGTGCAGATGTGCATTCTGGTGCAAGGAGCACAAGTGTCAGAGGCAAGTACTAATACATAATCCTGGTGGGATGATGATCACCTCCAACTGGTGAGACTTTACCCTTTCATAAGGTGTAAAAACCAAAGATGCCCTTGAGAAATATGTGAGCTGGGTTTTTTTATTTTTGTTTTCCTATGATAAGGTGAGCTTATTTTTATTTTTTATTTAGGGACAGACATCAAGTTTAAGGGGGAAAAAATGCATCAAGAAAGCATGAAGAAAACGCAGACGAAGCGCAGATGACTTTTCCCTTTTGTTTCTTGAACGCTAGATTTTTTAAGATATGACTCGAACCAAATAGTCAAGTTTGCATTTTTTCACAAAAAAAGTAAAATTTTGTCCATTCATTTTCAATTAGACTTTTACTTGCTGATTTTTTTTCTTGTAAATTTTCTTTCTTTAATAAATTCCAACTATTCAAGGTTCAGAAAATATTCAGGTGATTTTTTGCATCCATGTTTTCTTTTGCATCCATGGGGTTGTTTTCATCATGTTTTATCGCTTGATTGAGAAAAAATGCCACCTCAATTAGTGAGCAATGCAGGATGTGAATTTGATAATTATTTGCATGTGTTTGACATCCAGACTTGGCAGTTCAGCCTCACGTACAATCAGAGCACATTTGTTTATCAGCAAAAATGAAAAGCTGCATTATGTGATATCACAGGGCTGTTTCACCCTTGGGCAGGCTAGCCAATACCACATTGCTAGTTCAGAGAGTGCCATAGCACTCATGGTGTCCCCAGAAAATTTTCCATTTGGGGGGAGGTGAAAATCATCAAGCAAAATTCAGCAAATTCAAGTCCTCAAACTGAAAGTCCAGTTGCTATAAATTTACTTCTACTAGATATCGTCACTATTCCCCTCTCAGCAGTCTGTCTCTCTTCATGTCAAAGTCAGGGTTAGATTTTGATTGACATGTCCAATACATCTTTATGCATTAATGTATGCATTAGAGCTAACTCAAATATCCAACTCCAGCTCAAACAAAGTAAAATATCCAAATCTAGCTCTATTATATCTTCTAGGCAGAGGGGCACCCCAAAAGATGTATTATACCTAACTGTTAATCAAGAACTGACTCCACCTCCTGCGTAAAGAAAGAATGAAAAAAGATTGGTGATAGGAGGACAATGAGGAGTAACTGTATTATTTTATAAAAAGTAGAGAATTTTTAACCGATTATATTTAGTAAATGTCTTATTGCAGTGAGATAAAGTTTATATTAAATTGTATTTTTTTTGTTATAGTTCTTAAGCACTGTTCTGTTATAGCACTGTTCTCCGATATCACTGATTTCCCTTACGTCCCATACGGCAGCAACCCTGAGATTTATTCTCCTTTCCCTTTCTGGTAGGACAAGTGGAACAATAAAGTTTAATTTTCCCATTCCTATAAAAAAGGGTTAGTATCATCAGACCTCAGTGTTTTTTTCCTACCTGCGGTAGGCGAGTGGATTTTAAGATGTAACATGTCTAATATTCTTTTTCCTTCTTTTTCAGCTCCCAGATCCTTAGGGGGTCTGTTGACCGTAGGCACATTACCTTAGGGGTTAAGTGCCGGGGGTTATGGAAGCCCCTAGGTAGTAGTCGGCTATCGTATGTATGCAGCCAAGGGCTGCCAGTGCCCAAGATGGCCGACCGGGATTCTAAGATGGAGGCGCCGCCTGTACAGAGATTTCGGTCTAAGGATGGCGCTATGTGATGCGATGGGTGTGCGGTGCGCATCAGGGGACCCCCGCCTGGGTCCGGGAGGAGGTCCGGAACAGCACCGCTCGTAGAGGATGCGCTGCATAGTGCGCGCTAGTGGAGGTGTTGGGCGCTTCCTGATGACGTCAGACGCTACCGGTTTTGCTGCAGAGGCAGCACAGGTATTTAAAACTGACGTCTATTGCCCGCGCTGCCTGTGGGGACGTGGTGCAAGCTGCACAGAAACGCCAAGGGTGTGTGCTGATCTGTCCAAAGGCTGCAGCCTCTTGAGTAGGCTTTAAGGTAACCCTGTGTGGTCTGCCCCTGCTTAGGCTGGATAGGTTAGGATCCTAACCTTGTCTCTTATTATTCACAGATGTCCACTGTAGATGAGCCCCCTGCTAAAAGGCATAGGAAAGCTAAGCACCTTCAATGCAGAGCATGTGAAGATCAACTGCCTGACAACTATTCTAAGAGATTTTGTGTCACCTGCTTGGGATATCTGGCTGATAAGGAAAGGGGTAATATCCCTAGTGGATCGGCTGAGTGGATGAAAGATTTTATAAAATCTACAATGCAAGAGATGTTGTCTCAGTTTAAACAAGATACTACAGTGGATAATGCTGCCGCTGGGCCTGTACCTACTGCTCAGATCCCCCATAGTGTGGTTTCTTTAGATGATACTGAAGGGGATTCATCATCTTCTGAAGAAGAAGAGGCTTTATATCTCTTTCCTGCAGAAAGTACAGCGAAGCTTATAAAGAAGGTAAAGAATACTATGGACAATCTGGAAGGAGTAGATACAGAATCTTCATCCCAGATATCTAAAAGATCTAAAGCCTTTCCTGTCCATTCTATCATGAAAGATCTCATGACTAGGGAATGGAAGAATCCGGAAAAGGCCCCTGCCATAACGAAAAGACATAAATTACTATTTCCAATCCAGGAAGAAGAACTTAAGAGCTGGGAGGCTCCCCCCAAAGTTGATATCGCCATCGCCAGATTATCAAAGAAAACATTAATTCCAGTTGAAGATGGGTCGGGACTTAAAGACCCTATGGATAGAAAGGTGGAATGCTTGTTGAGGCGTTCCTATTCTACAGCTGTAGCCTTATGTAAGCCTGCACTGGCAGCGTCTGGAGTTGCCCGTTCTTCCAAGTTTTGGATCAAGCAGTTGGGAGAGGATATAGATAACAGAGTATCCAGAGATACGTTGTTGGAATCCCTTGCCCAGATAAGCTCTGCGGTGGACTTTCTTTGTGATGCCACTATTGAAAGCATAAAACTTTCTTCTAAGGCTATGGCTCTGTCAACAGCTGCTAGAAGGGCATTGTGGCTCAGAACTTGGTCGGCGGATGTCACTTCAAAAAATAGCCTCTGCTGTATGGGGTTTGAGCCCGGTCATCTGTTTGGGGCGGAATTGGATAAGTTGTTGGAGGCTATCTCCGGCTCCAAGGGGAAGCGTCTACCACAAGATTCAAACAGGAAAAAGAATTTCTTTTTTCGTTCCAGGAGATTTTCCCCTAAAAGAGAGAGCACATCACAAAGACCCAGAAATAAACAGGAACAAAGTTCCTTTAGGCCATTTCGCTCATTCAGAAATCCTATCACAAATAGAAGTGACAGAACCTACGATAAGACCGGTCAAAAGAAGAAGAACACCTTCTGACGCCAGGGACTCCCTACCCGTGGGGGGGAGACTTGCTTACTTTCTCCCAGAATGGCAAGAAACAATTGCGGACCCTTGGGTTCTTCAATTACTTACCCACGGATATCAAATAGATTTCACTTCCTCTCCTCCTTCAAAGTTCAGAATAACTCCTCCAGCAGGTATATTACAACAGACCGCTCTCGAAGAAGCTGTGTTGGACTTCATTTCCTCCAAAGTTTTGGAGCCTGTTCCTCTAGCAGAAGAAGGTCTAGGAACATATTCAAGGGTTTTTTTAGTTCCAAAGCCAAATGGAAAGTTCCGAACTATCATAGACCTTCGTTTTCTCAATCAATTTATAAAGAAAAGATCCTTCCGTATGGAAACTGTAAGTTCCGTAACAAACGCCTTAGATCGAGGAGATTTTATGGCCTCATTGGATCTCAAAGATGCGTATCTCCATGTTCCTATCTGCAAAGCTCACAGGAAATTTCTGCGCATCGCAGTCTACATCAGAGGAGCTCTACGCCATCTGCAATTCACAGCTCTGCCTTTTGGTATAACCACAGCCCCGCGTGTATTTACCAAGATTGTAGCAGCAGTAGTGGCAGTTCTGAGAGAACAGGGAATCACAGTTATCCCTTACTTGGACGACTGGCTAATCATGGCAGTGTCGGCTTCATTACTGAGAAAGCACCTAACCAGGACAATCCAATTGCTACAGTATCTAGGATGGATAGTGAACTGGGAAAAATCCTCGGTAACACCGTCTCGTTCAATCCGTTTCCTGGGGTTACTCATCAGTTCCGAAAAAATGAAGGTCTTTCTTCCCCAAGAGAAGATAACCAGAATTTCAGAGGAAGTCCAGAAGGTGCTGACTCACACCTCATCATCTCTTCGGGAACTGATGAAGATACTGGGCCTCATGACTTCTTCCATAGAGGCAGTCCCGTGGGCCAGATTGCACATGAGACCACTGCAGTTGGAAATCCTGTCGAGATGGGACAAGAAGATTTCCTCTTTGGACACAGAAGTCATCCTGTCCAGAGAGACAAAGAATCAACTGAGGTGGTGGCTTCAGAAGAAGAATCTTTCTCAGGGGCTTTCCTTTCAACAGACAGAATGGTCACTTGTAACCACCGATGCCTCTCAGGTGGGGTGGGGAGCCCATTTCAGGCACCACACGGCTCAGGGGTACTGGGACCCGATGGAAGGGGCCATGTCCTCGAACTTCAGGGAGTTAAGAGCTGTCTTCAAAGCCATACAGGTGTTCCAGCATACCTTGAAGGGGAAGGATTTGAAAATCCAGTCGGACAATGCTACAACGGTAGCTTACATCAACAAGCAAGGGGGGACCAGATCCCTTATCCTGAACAAAGAGTTATACAGGATTCTCTCCTGGGCAGAAAGAAATGTTCCCAAGATTTCTGCAGTCCATATAAGGGGGGAACAAAACACTCTGGCAGACTCATTGAGCCGGAAGTTTGCAAAACCAGGGGAATGGTCCCTAGACCCTTACATATTTGGAGAAATCTCGCGTCAGTGGGGTCTCCCATATATCGACCTCATGGCAACCAGGAGGAACAAGAAACTCCAGATATTTGCTTCCCTGTACAAGAAGGATCGACCAGACTTCCTGGATGCCATGTCTTTCAGGTGGGGGTTTCCCCTAGTCTACATTTTTCCTCCTTTACCTATGATTCCCAGAGTCCTTCAGAAAATCCGGCAGGAACAGGTGAATGCCATTCTGATAGCTCCCTTCTGGCCCAAGAGGAGTTGGTTCTCTCTCCTGTGGAGAATGGCTCGGAACAGATTCTGGATCCTTCCCCAGACTCCCTCCTTATTGACTCAGGGAACCCTAATTTGTCAGAATTTGGATGTACTTCGTATGACGGCCTGGAGACTGATTGGGCCATATTAGAGTCCCAGGGTCTGGCTCACAGTGTTATAAACACTCTTGTCCAATCCAGGAAGAAGGCTACCAACAAGGTTTATGCAAGAGTCTGGAGAACTTTTAAGAACTGGTGCTTGAAAAATCAAGTGGAAGATCAGTCATCCATCAACTCTCTACTCAAGTTTCTCCAAGAAGGGTTCGATAAGGGCTTGGCGGTCAACACCATTAAAGTTCAGATTTCTGCCCTCTCGGCACTATTCAACAGGTCCTTGTCGTCATTGGCTCTTGTTAAAAGATTCGTAAAGGCTATCTCTAGAATTCGTCCCAGAAGATTACACTCTTGTCCTCCCTGGGATTTGTCCTTGGTATTGAACTGTCTGGGCCAGAGTCCCTTTGAGCCAATTGAAGATTGTTCGCTAAAATGCTTGTCCTTCAAGACCCTGTTTTTGGTAGCCATTACCTCTGCCAAAAGAATAGGAGAGCTTCAGGCCCTATCAATAAGAGAACCATATCTTACCTTTCTGCCCGATCGTGTAGTCCTACGTCTTCTTCCTAGTTTCAGGCCAAAAGTTTTCTCCATGTCAAATGTCAATCAAGAAATTGTCCTCCCCTTCATAACCCAGACTACAGATGAAGGCGCTAATCAACTTCCTCTTCTAGATGTGGGAAGGGCAATAAAAATTTATGTGGAGCGGACAGAAGAATTCAGAAAAGATGAAAGTTTGTTTATTTCTTTCTCAGGAAAAAACAAGGGCCGCAAAGCTTCCAAAACCTCGTTATCTAGGTGGATTAAGGAGACCATTCAGATGGCATATATCAAAGATGACCGTATACCACCCTTTCGGGTCAGAGCACATTCCACAAGAAACATATCCACATCATGGGCTGAAGTGGCCGATGTATCCATGGAAAACATATGCAGGGCGGCTACCTGGAGTGCTCCAAATACCTTTATCCAGCATTATAGAGTGGATGTCTTAGCCTCTCAGGAAGCTTCCTTTGGCAGGAAAATTATCCAGAAGGCGGCATGACCTAAGCCCGCCCTTAAGCTCGCTAATTCTCAGGGTTGCTGCCGTATGGGACGTAAGGGAATTAGTAAATTTATACTTACCGAAATTTACTTTTCCCTTAGTCCCTTCGGCAGCAAAAATTAGCCCCCCCGTAAAATTAAAAATTAAAATCCTTATGCATTATCTGATGTGTACTTGTTATTCACTGAGGTCTGATGATACTAACCCTTTTTTATAGGAATGGGAAAATTAAACTTTATTGTTCCACTTGTCCTACCAGAAAGGGAAAGGAGAATAAATCTCAGGGTTGCTGCCGAAGGGACTAAGGGAAAAGTAAATTTCGGTAAGTATAAATTTACTAAATACTTAACGTAGGAAACCTTTAGGGGCTGATTCATCAAAGTACGAGTTCAAATCCTGAAATGGGTAAAAATCGGATTAGATACAATACTTTCTGATGATCGCAAATATCACAAAAATGCTTACGAAAAAATCATAATAGTCACGATACTATCGTATTGGCGATCCGAAAGTTAAAAAATTTTGTATCTGAACGATCGTAAATGACAGGAAAACCTTTCTGACTTTGATCCTTCTGTGCATGATTTTGGAAGCCTCCCATAGGACTCAATGGCACTCTGCAGCTCCAACCTGGCCCAAGGAAAGTCTCCCATAGGGCTCAATAGCACTCTGCAGCTCCAACCTGGCCCAAGGAAAGTCTCCCATAGGACTCAATGGCACTCTGCAGCTCCAACCCGGCCCAAGGAAAGTCTCCCATAGGGCTCAATGGCACTCTGCAGCTCCAACCCGGCCCAAGGAAAGTCTCCCATAGGGCTCAATGGCACTCTGCAGCTCCAACCTGGCCCAAGGAAAGTCTCCCATAGGGCTCAATGGCACTCTGCAGCTCCAACCTGGCCCACGGAAAGTCTCCCATAGGGCTCAATGGCACTCTGCAGCTCCAACCCGACCCAAGGAAAGTCTCCCATAGGGCTCAATGGCACTCTGCAGCTCCAACCTGGCCCAAGGAAAGTCTCCCATAGGGCTCAATGGCACTCTGCAGCTCCAACCTGGCCCAAGGAAAGTCTCCCATAGGGCTCAATGGCACTCTGCAGCTCCAACCTGGCCCACGGAAAGTCTCCCATAGGGCTCAATGGCACTCTGCAGCTCCAACCCGACCCAAGGAAAGTCTCCCATAGGACTCAATGGCACTCTGCAGCTCCAACCTGGCCCAAGGATTGTTATGATAACGAAAATTTGAATGAATCCAAAACTTTCGTACTCGGCGTGACAAATACGATTTTGTCGCACAAATTGTTGTGCTTTTTGTCGCAGAGTACAAAAAATTCCCGCAAATTAACGCAAAAAGTCGCAAAAAAATACGCACAGTACAAAAACTTTTCAAAAATACATTTTTTTTTTTTTCCGAAGAGATCGTACTTTGATAAATGAGCCCCAATGTGTGAATAAATGTTCTGTGGGCTGTTTTCTTTAATAAAATTGAGCATTTAGGGTTTACTCAGCTAAAAAGTACAGTTCATAGAAAAAGAAAATAATTAAAAAAAATTGAACTTTTTGCTTAAATACCTGTAATATTCCAGCATTGTAATGAAGCCTTGTAACTACTGTCAAGTCCAGGCTGATACCAAACTCCTAGCAAGCTGAATGGACACATTGTGCTCACCACCAGCTGTAAGGTAGTCTGCATGGATACAAGGAGAGTCAATTCACACTCAGTATTGTGTCTAGAGCTTTGACCTTACATGTGTAAATGAGCCTCTATGGCTAGCAATACGTTTAGGGCTTTCTTGATTTGACAGAGCTACACCCTGTACCTTGCACAGAGACCTATGCTACATCTGCAAGTGCCCCCTGTGACTGTGCACCCTGTGACTGTGCACCCTGTGACTGTGCACCCTGTGACTGTGCACCCCATACTGCTCCAGCACTTGCAGCCATAGCATTCGTAAATGTATCGCTTTGAAACTTTTTTCTGTTTTTAACTTTGGTAGAGGCCTTAGGCAACTATTGAAGAGAAAAGAAAAAAGACTTCCCCTTGCCTGGCCTTGACTAGTAGTAAGCATTCTAAAAGAGAGAATGACGTTTTAACCCACTTGCATCGGGGGAATAAGAACAGTTTGTTTTTCACTGCAACAAGCAGCTATACAATAAGGATAATTATATTTTTATTCCATGTGAAGAATTTTGATTCAAAGGTTTGTTGTAAAATGTATATGTGTTTCAAACTCTGATTCTTTTACTTCTTTGTCTCAGGGCAGCATTTTATACTACGTTAGATCATATACTGAGCAAATGATTTGCACATGTAAAGCTGTACAAAGGGTTCTTCATATTTAAAGACTTTCGTCAACTCAGATCAAACTCCAGTTGAATTGTTTTAAGTGTCTTACTGTATACGTAGACACTGACAAGCATAATAGGTAAAAGTGTATGTGCATAAAATGCATACAATATTAATGCCATTTATACCACTCCTTTTGAAAAAAGAAAAAAGATAACGCTCTTACTTTTAAGTTATAAAGAGCTTTAGATCTTACTGAGATAGTTCTGGACTTTATGTTGGCTTGGCAAGCAGAAAACATGGATTCGGGAACATGCATTTCAGATCAATCCTAATATTCATGATGGAAACTGTATGGCATGTAAAAACTAATTATTCCTGTAAGGCTTGTTATAAAAATATATCTCAAGATATCACATCACTTATCTAATTGGGCATGCTTTTTTTTACACCAAACAATAGATAATTGTCAACCTATACACATAACACATGGCTATAAATAACAGCTATTATTCAGGTCTGTGAAGTGTCATTTCCATTTTGTCATCTTGGAAACTCGGCACAAATTACAAAAGCACATGTAACAATGCTAGCTTAGTCCCAGCTTTCACTGCACAGTATATTCATTTATTTTTTTACATGGATGTCAGTCTGAGTAAGGCCGTGCAGTGACTAGATGTATTCAGTGGTGGCTTGCTTGTTGCAAATGCTAAAACCAGACCTGCCCTCAGTTATACTTATCATATAGTCATATTATATATATCAAGTAGCGTACAGTATTTAGAAGATGATCATTGATAAGAAGTGAAAAGGAATCACATGGTAGAACCTTCTGATTTCTGTCAAAGCCAGAGCTGCAAAGGTCAGTTTACTAGTGAGGAACTGTATGAGACCCATTAGTGCTGAGCCCTATGAGCAACTAGAGTGAATGAAAGTTGCCAATAAATAATGATTACACATTACAATATTAAGATGTCTGTATAACTGTTTGCACATAAAAATAAAATTAGTACAGCGTACAGTCAAAAAATATTTAGCCCCAGTCCAGAAACCCATGGTGGTCAGTTAGATAATTCATTCATCCTTGTTTTGGTTCCTATGAATTACAGGTAAGGCCCCAGATATTTCCAGATATGCCCTTTTTAGTGTTTAATTCTTTCTCCTTGTTCACCATGGCATTCACATTAAATTATTATTTGGATTCCTACTGTAGGTTAATGTCACAAGGGATGTTTTATGGTCTGTAAATACGGAGTTTACTTTAGCTACAGTGAGTGGGAATGACAAAGGGTACTCCACATTTTGTTTTATAACTGTCAGGCGCTCGGTGCAATTCTGCCAAGCACGTCCTGCATGGTGCTTCCCTTTAGCACCTCATGATGCTTACGGGTCGCTTTTGAGCATGCGCCAAATAGACACGGTGCGCATCTTGCTTGTAAGAATGCCATCGTTCAATTTTACTTTGCTGAGTAATCTGAGCTCTTTCCTAGCTGTGTTTACACAGTTTCATCTGATTCTCTTGCCTGTTGGTGACCTTGTGCCTGGACCTGGCTATGACTTTGCTTCCTGATTTGGTTCCGTTGCTGAACTCTACATCTCTGCAGGAGCTTTTTCCAACGCCCTCCTCCTCAGAGCCAGCCCTGTTCTCAATCTCAGGTGCTGTTCCTTGTGTGGGAGGTGTAGGAGAGGCTACTCCACTTCGTATGACTCCAATCTCCATCCTGATAATAACATTAGAAACAGGAGTTTTCCTGTGTACTGTAATCCTGACCAACAAGTTATTTTATTGGTTCTTCAAGAAAATATACATGTTTGATACTGGGATGAGTTCAGACTTTTGGATTTTTTGGTGACAGACTGTGGACTTTATAACAGTATTTTATTCAATATTAAGAAATGATAAACCTGCTAGATATTTATTTCAAGAGGTGGCTCTTCATGGCCCCAGCCTACACCTGGGACTTATTGAGTCCCGTGTATGACTAATAATATTAATTCAGTCTTCAAATCTGTCATTTATGAATCGCCCATGCCGTGACAAAATGTGGGCAGCACAGCCCTGAATCAGCTTTGAACAAACTGTCCCTTTCTGTGTAGTGAAACACAGTGCACAATGCTTAATTAGATTGGCAGTGGAACATATGTTCAAATAAAAGGGAAAAGATTTTGTTACTACATAACATATACTATAAAAGAAGAAAATATTTTTAGCGATTCATTGCTGTCCAATATAATTTTGATGGGACTTATATAATAATAATCATCATCATCATTAACGGCCCTATAACTGGTTCAGATGTGTTACAGCTAACATTAACATGCCAGTTTTTATCAGCATATGCAGAGCCAAGGAAGTGATCCTACACAATCAATACAACTGCTCTTTATTTTCAATCTAAATTAGCAAATGTCCTAGCTGTTCATTAAAATGTATTGTGTGAGCTTTAGCCTACTGCACTGGCTTGAAAAGGGCATGTTAGGAATGACATTTGGTTTTCTTTCCATGCTCTGTTAGTGTTACTGAAAATGTCCCATTAAAAGATACTTGTACATATTTTACCTGCAGTTAGCCTTCTCTTAAGTTAATTACATAATTTGTTTTGGTCTCAAATGCTCCCACAACAGTCCTTACTTACTAGTGTTACTGTCTGTAGCTTATTCATTCATTCCTATGTCATTTGGCTTTGCCAAAGCTATTGGTGGCATATTATTTCTCTAAACCTGTTTGGGTCATCACACCATTATAATGATAACAATATTATTTTTAAGATGAACAACCATATTAACAGTGCTTTTTCTACATGAGACATTGGCAATAAGAATATAAACATAATAAAAGCACAATTATGAATGAAGAAAGACAGTAACAGAGCATACATTATTTAAAAAAGGCTGATATGAAGCAACTAATGTTTTAGTGAAATGCCATTTATATTACATAAACAACTGAGATGATAGCAGAGGCAGAATTGTGATGTTTATGCACTAGCATGCCGAAAAACACACAAATCCAGATTTCCTACCATGCCCCTTCAAAGCTGAAATGCCTTCTTTTAATGGCTGATAATTGCATTTGTGAAGATTGCCTGTCTAAGGACACGCCTTGTAATTGAATTAACTGGCATATCTGAAGAAAGCAGACTGAGAAAATGCTGGCTAAATTGACTAATAGTTCTTATAATGTCGACGAGGGAAAATGATTAAATAAACAGCTGCAAAACATACAGAGAATGCCTGATTCTGTTACTCGGGGACTGAGTCAGGGATCACAGTGCTAAAATTAGAATAATCAATAATGTAACACAAATCTTGTTCCCAGTACTATCTCTGAATCTTCCTCAAGACAGAGACACAAATGAGCAGTTGGATTCCCTTGTCAGCTGAGATGATATACACCAAACAAATAGAAGTAGCTGCAACCCCATCTCAAAGGAATTATGGGGCAAAAGTCCTGGTTCTAACTCTTGGTGCTGAATATCAGTAACACAGGTATGGGATCCCTTACCCCATGTTCAGAAAGAATATTGTACTGTATTGAACTGTAGGAAAGTTTAGAAAAAAGAAATTCCAAAAAGAAAATGAGTGGTAAAGTTACTAATGGCTTATATAGCAATATCTGTCTTAAGGCTGCCATACACGGTCTTATTCTAGCTGCCAATATCGGTCCCTTAGACCAATTCAGCAGCTTATCGGCCCGTGTATGGGCAGTAAAGATGGACCTGCCCGATCGATATCTGGCCAGGCAGATATCAATCAGTCGGATCTGGAATCGGCTCCTTGATGCGGTACCCAAACCGACCGACGCCTATACCCGTCATTCTAATTCGATCATTTAGCCCGATATCATCCACCTGTATGTAGGTGGGGATATTGGAAGAAGATCCGCTCGTTTGATGACTTTGCCAAGCGAGTGGATCTTGGGGGCACATTTACTAATCCTCGAATCCGAATCCCGAATGGGAAAAAAA
Source organism: Xenopus tropicalis (assembly GCF_000004195.4). Taxonomy (NCBI): domain Eukaryota; kingdom Metazoa; phylum Chordata; class Amphibia; order Anura; family Pipidae; genus Xenopus; species Xenopus tropicalis. The sequence goes on along the minus strand of NC_030678.2, from coordinate 49,192,750 downwards.
CGGATTGGAAACGAAAATTTTGCGATTTTTTTTCGTCGCCGTCACGATTGTTTCGTATTTTGCGTGACTTTTTCGTCGCCGTCACGAATTTTATTGTATTTTGCGCAATTTTTTCATTGCAATTTTTTCGTATTGAGCAATTGTAAACGGCGGAAAAACCAATGCAAATTTTTCGTGACGGCGACGGAAAAGTCGCGGAAAATATACGATAAAGTCGTAACGGCGACTAAAAAGTCGTGCAAAATACAAAACAATCGCGACGGCGACAAAAAATCGCAAAAATACCGTTCATTACGAAAAAAATGCATTCGGACGCTTTCGGACGTTCATGGATTAGTAAATGTGCCCCTTAGTGTGTATGGCCACCTTAAGTCTTGTAACTTTTATACTATAACTATATCAGCCAACTACATGATATTACTAAAATTCTTAGTCCAATGGTTGATATAAAAAAATGGAGTACGTAACAATTACATTCCTACTGAATTTAGTAAATATCAAGTACTCTCTATGATCCAGACCACAACAGCACTATAAATCTCTAAAAAATACTTGACCAGTGTATGTAATATGCCACGTGTGGGCAATTGCCCACAAAAAGTTGCAAAAGTCACAAGGAAAAGTCACTCCAAGAAAGGTTGTAAAATACTTGACATTTTCGAATTGTTGCCACTAAAATCCCGACTTTATCGAATTGTTGCAGTGAGTTCCATGACTCAGCCTTTGGCCTTATGCCATTTATAACATTTATAATATTTTACTTTTTCTGTCTACCATGCTCTCACCCCCACCTCACCCTAACCATAGAAACCATTTAAACAGGGAGAGCACTATGTAGCCAACTCATGCATTCTTATTAATACTTTCGTAAATTTTCTTAAAATAACATTTTTAATTTTTTTTACCTGTATTAAGCAGTAGACATAAATATACCAGATCAAAATGATACTTTAGACAAGAGGGTCTTGCAGAAAAAAACAAAATAGTTAATGTTTCTTCCTAGTAACAGTTCAGGCCTGTCCCCTTGGTGAGGTATCACAGTTGGAGGATACTTCTGATCCATAATTCACTGAATTGCATCATTACACACAGTTATTTATTTGCGATTGAGAAATAGAAAGTATGCAGCAGTCAAAAGCTAAACAGATGACAGCACTATTTGTAATTTCATTTACAGATTAATAGCAAACCTATTTTTATATTTTCTTCCTTAGAATAATAGGTAAAGGGAGTGTTAAAAGACAGTATAAAAAAAACTAGAAGACTCTGTGCAAAATTGAAAATTCAGATGCAAAATTTCTGCATTTAAAATGTTGTTTTGTGCCCAAAATTCCACTGTAATGGCAGGTATCAGCTTGCATGTCGCAAGCAAGTTGCCGTTTTCTTCAGGGGCCTAACTACAGAGGAAGCAGACCCTGAGGTTGCAGGGAGGGAGCAGGAGGGGGCCCAGAAAGACCTAAAGTAACTAATGATCAATTGCAATAACATCTAGTTACCCCTTTGGTTTTCTTCTTGTGTGCAAATGGTGCCACCTATGGCATGCAGTGTCAATTTTGGCATTCGTGTATGATTCACTTTGTGAAAGTCAGATACGTTTGTGTTTAAGAATCATGTTTGTTTGAACATTAATAAAGAAAAATTGAGCTCAGATTTTTATCCCGAATGAACAGTTGTTGTTTCTCTTGCTATATCTGTAATAGTGTGAGTGTGCATTAGGTTATTCTGATTCCCTGATTTTGCCATTTGCAAATTTACCCATTAAATACCTATGTGAACTTTTATCTTTAAGTTAATTAGAAGCTGTTTGAAAAAGGTCCTGTTTGGCAAAAATGTTACCTCAGGCTTCACCTTCAGGCTTCATGAACAATGACCTTTTCGCTTTCTGAGGGCTGTTTCTTGCTTTTGCTCTTTTCTTAAATCTTACTCAAACGGCTGCTTATTTTAAGCATCACAAAAATAGAATAGCAACCATTCCTGTTTTATAAGAATATTAAAATTCAGCTTTGGCTTAGGAGGGTGGTAAATAGGGGACTATGGTCAGTGGGATGAGGGCCAGACATCCAATTTAGGTGATCATATAAAAGGCATGTCTAATATATAGATGCTAGTTCTATTAGAGGGGTAACAGGATTAGAAAATAGCATGTTATACTGTAAATAAGCGGTGATATATGGAAGAGGCCAAGAAAGTAAATGTATTAATATGCATATGAAAAACAGTAGCATTCCTGTCTATTGGTATATTTTTAGAAAAGCTGAAAATGCCTTTTTCATAATGAAAAAAACAATTTGCCACAAAGGCATAAGACATCTGTGCAGATCTAAGCTCAAACTGTAAATATACTTCTGAAAAAGCACTTACTCAGAAAATGACAGAGACTTTTACTGTGCCATATGGAGAAAGCTTTTTAAATTTCACAGAATCATATTAAACAACATCACGTGGCTGTCTCTAGAAATTACAGAAATTCTGTGTGCTTTTGCTGAATAAGCCAACCTAGCATAAAGCATATGTAGTCTTAAAGCTGCTGAATTAGAAGAATTATTGCCACTTTCTGGTTAAGCAACCATTATAGTACATAGAGACATGTATAAACATAACAGAAACAGAAGTGTTGCTAAGGGAAAAAAAAGACCCTGCAGTAAATTTGCTTATGTGGAAATAGTTGCAATATTGGAATGCATATTCTAAATAAAACTGCAAGTCCTTTTCTGGTCAGGAGAAGGATTTAAATAAAAGGAAAGAGAACTTAAAGGAAACATATCGGATAAATAGAAAAAAAACATAATTTGTAGGCAATTATGAATAATATGTGGTGATGGTTTCACTTTGGGCTAAAATTGAATATCAGGCCAGCCTAGCTATTGATTGGTTCCTATCCTACAGTGCAGGGTATTGAGAGCTGCCGGCCCCCTGTACATCCAGAGAATTCAGCCAGCAGGAAGTGGAATAGGTGGGTGGGACTAGTGGGGTTTTGGGGGAATTTCTCAATAAATCAGTCCAAAACACAACTTTTTTTTATAATTCACTGAAGAAAACAGGAAAGGGGTAAACAAAGATGCATTCAGTATAGAGGTTACAAAGAATAGAAATGAGAGAAGCAATGGTCCCAAAGAAATTCATTTTTATACTTGGCTTTCCCTAAAATTTGATGTCACTGGATATATTTTATAATCTTTTGGTACAGGCAATTCCTTTAAAGTTAAAACCCTTTATTTACACGCATATGGTCTAGAGTCTTGTGTCCTCATATGCTTTGTTACTGCAAATATTAGCATCAGTTAACCAAAAAATGAACCCAGCAGTCAGCACAACTAGCTGCCAGATCAAGAGAAAAACAGATGTCACCCAAATTTGCTTCCAAAAACATTGCTTGGGGACCTATTATTATGTTTGTGTGCTTGTTGTAATATTGGTGTGTAGGCAGCAATCACAGTGCATTGTGTCTGAGTCTGAGCTTTCAGAAGGAACCAGTGCTACCCATTAGAATTGATTTCAGCTTTTGGTTCTCCTACTCAATGTAACTGGAGGAGTCATGAGCCAGACTTGGATTTTACTATTCAGTGATATTCTGATATCTAATACTAAGTGAGGCATGGGTGCATTTTTAGTAATACAGGCGTCAGGTAGCTGCTATTTTGCTAGCTTCCCATTGTCTTGCTGATCGGCTGCTGGGGGGGGGGAAGAGGGGGTGTAGCAGTAGCAGTAAAGCATGACTGAAGTTTATCAGAGCACAATTAACATGGCTGTGGCACCCTGGGAAATGAAGAATATGGCTAGCCCCATGTGAAATTTCAAAATTAAATAAAAAAAATATGTTTGCTCTTTTGAAAAATGGCTTTCAAGACAGAATTCTGTTGGAGGAGCTCTATTAACTAATACATTTCGAATAAAACATGTTTTCCCCGATAGAATCCTTTAAAAAATCTATATAGAATGAGTCTGTAGCTGCAGACGTATAAACTGAAGATTGGAGAGTTAGGCTGATATTACCAACAAACCACTTTGTTAATACAGGTATGGGATCCCTTATCCGGAAACCCGTTATCCAGAAAGCTCCGAATTACGGAAAGCCTGTCTCCCATAGACTCCATTATAATCAAATAATTGAGAATTTTAAAACTGATTTCCTTTTTCTTTGTAATAATAGAACAGTACCTTGTAATTGATCCCAACTAAGATATAAATAATCCTCATAAAAATAATCCTATTGGATTTAAATAATGTTTTATTGATTTTTAGTAGACTTAAGGTAGGGAGATCCAAATTACGGAAAGACCTCTTATCCAGAATACCCTTGGTCCCGAGCACTCTGGATAACGGGTCCTATACCTGTATATGTTAAGCTATTAGTGTTCCTGAATGTAGAAGAATCTCCTCTTAGAAGTGGAGGAACTTACTACTCAAATATAAGAGGTTAACATGCAACTGGCTGACAAGAAGAGACCAAAAAAAGTGTATATTGTATATTGCAAACATGGCTCTGAGTAATGCAAAGTCATTCACTACAATTCTGCATATGAGCAAACAGTAATGTACCTCCATTTATCTCTTCATCTCTCACCCCAACATTTATCCTCTTTGTCCCACCCACTTGGCACACAAAAGGCAAGAAAAGGCTCACCTGGGTTTTCTTCCATCTTTCCAATGGTTTCTATCTGCTCCACCAGATCGTTAGAGTTCCACTGACTCATGCCAATCAGGATGGCACTCTTTCCCTCCACAACTTCCTCTGCAAGGAACACACAGGACAGCAGGCATGTTATCTGGAATAGCAGTGATTAATACTAGATACACAAATGAAAGAAAATAGCAGGCGGATATTTATCTAAATCAAGACTGAGCGATAATGAGTAATATCTATCAACAAAGGCTGTTCCTTTTTTCTTACCAAAGACATAAACAGAGGGCAGTAAGAAAGTGAAATGTTCAAAAGTAAACTACTGAAAGATTATTACTATATAAAAAAGAGACGACTTCCATTAGAATGGTTTGCTTTAATTGAATTATTGCCATAGCAATTCAACATCTTTACATGTCTGGAAGCACTTAAAACTGCTGATAGTCTGGCTTCTTATTTCCATGATGGCATTCCTGTATAAGCAGCATAGAGCTAAACAATAATTACATATAATCATAAGAATATATAGAGGTCACCATATAAAATTAGAGATTTTCTCTTCAACCAAGTATTATGCTGCCACGTGAGTTTGTGTGGGCAGAATGAATGCATACCTTTGAAAAGGCAAACAGTTTGCCATAACTGAGAGAATGTATGTGTTTTTTTCTATTTATTTGATTGTTATCTTATTTTAATGTGTTTATTTACAAAATGGCAAAAGCAACAGGTGTGCTTTCTACCCCTTTCTATAAGCAGCTATAAAAGGGTCTTTGAATGAAATTGATGAACTACTGTAGCTTTGATTATAAGGGAAGGCTGAGATTATGATGCACTGCTAGTTATTCAGCTTTTCACACAGACCTTCCACAGCAGTGCAATAGAACTATCTCTTTTCCAGTTGGTGGATTCACCAATTAAATTTTACAAAATAATAAGGGAAGCTCTTGATTGGTTTTTTTATGGTAGCATATGGTATTTTCACTAAGTGCAAATCTTTATACTGTTTTTTGTTCTTTAATTAACCTGCTCCAGCTGAACCTTTGAAATACCCATGTTCAAGTGTTTTTGTTTAGCGATGAGCGAATCTGTCCCGTTTTCGCCGTTTCGTGAATTTTTCGCCATTTCGTGAATCTTTTGAAAGATTTACGAAATGGCGGCAAATTCACGAAAGGGGCGAAAATGAGCAAGAATTCCTTTGATGAGCGAGACAATTCTTTTGATGAGCGAGACAATTCATTTGATGAGCGAGACAATTCTTTTGACAAGAGAGACAATTATTTTGACAATAGAGACAATTCTTTTTGACACGTGACAATTCTTTTGACGGTGAATTTTTCCACAGCAAATTTTGACGCCTGTTTCACAAAAAAATCCGCCCATGGCGAAACGCAGAAATTCGCCGTGAATCCATGCCGGCCAAATTTTTTCGCCCATCAATATTTTTGTTATGCTGCATGCAGCTTCATAGTTAGAAGCAGCTCATCAACAGACCAGAACCTATTGGGAGGATACGCTGATCATAAATGAACATTAATGTTCTAGATCTGGCCTTTTGCTTGGTTGTCTAAAGCAACACTGTCCAACACTTTCTATTTAGTGGGCATTTACTTTACATAGTACTGTTTTGTGATCCATTTAATATCAAGATGATAATGTTATACACATCAGTCTATGAAATCCCATAGACAATCATGGTGCATAATAGTACCTTGGAAGGCTATATTTGACACAAGGGCCTTCAGTTGAACAATCCTAAAGAAATAATTTAGCAGAAGTATTATTTCTTGCATTCACATCTCAAAACTTATTCTTGCTTTCACGTCTCAATATCATCTGCTTCTTTGATTTTGCTAGGACTTGGAGCCCAATATTTTTTCCCTTTTGAAGCTTTTGGCATACTGTAAGGCATTGTTCATGCAGATAGCGTCCGATCATAGTCAAGTGCAGGACCCTGGGTACGGCGGTAATGCTACTGCTGAATTACCATGCACCCTAAGTACATACATAGACAAAAATATACCACCAGCTGATTTATCAATTTTCAAGTTCAAGGGGGGAAAAACACAATTGCAGGGGAAAAAGGCAGCAAATTATGCATTTTATTTTCTTTCTGACCATGTTTTCCTTTTTTCTTTATTCAAAGCACTATCATACATTATTTATGAGAAACCTCAGCAACATTTTCTTGTGAAAAAAAGTTGCACATATACAAAAATCACATTGTTTTATTTATTTCCATTTAGACTGAAAATTTGAAATATTGAGGTTTTTACAAGCATTGCCTAATGCTTGAATTATACCCCCAGAATAAATACTTTACCAACAGATTATATCATATTACAGTTTATATCATATTAAGTGTCCTATTGAACACTCTTACCAAACTGAAATATTTATATCAGTAAATATTGCACTTAATTTTTAAAATGGCAATTTGCTATTTAGGATTATCCAATGGCACATACTACTAAAGAAATATATTTTATGAAAATGGTTTATTTGGATGAAGCAGGATTTACATATGAACTTGTATATGCAATATATTTTTTATAGACACCTACATTGTTTTGCTTTACCATTTTTTTATTCAGAATAAAGATTCCAGAACCTAAATAAAATCTAGAGATAATAGAGAGAAAATATTCCAGTAAGAAAAATGTTCTTTGGCATCTTTAATAAAATAATCTTTACACAATGTAATGTATTCCATCTTTACCAAGGATCTAAAGTATTGTGTTGTTATTGTATACCAAACTACCCACTATGTGTTACTGGAATTAATAAATTGCATAATTTACATGTGAATGTTTGGCTTTTTTTTGCTTCTTCGCAACTATTTAATTATTCAAAAAATATTCTTGAGTATATTTGTGTGTTTTCTCTGCATAAAAACACAATCTTAAATTCTGATAAATCTGTCCCTAAGAGAAAAGAGTAATCAGTCAGGAACTGACAAATGTGCTCAGGACCAGATAAAACCAAAACAGAATTGTACCAGCAAGAAATGGGCCTTGAAACCAGGGATGCACCAAATCCACTATTTGGGATTCAGTCAAACCCCGGATCCTTCGTAAAAGATTTGAGCAAATGCCGAAATGCCGAAATGCCGACTAAATCCAAATCCTAATTTGCAAGCAAGTCAAACCAGAGATGGGTCAAAAAGAACCACGGCAAAAGATTAAAGCCAGAGTAAAACAACATTGCACACTTAGGAAGTAGAAGTTAAAGAAATATTGACTTTGTTCAAATCATTAGTATGTATCCCCAGGACCTAATTTCCAGCAGATAATAGCTTTTTAAAAATCATCAATTTTTTTCATTAAACCTAACATTTCTGATTCAACACACCCAAGTAGGGTTACTTTATAGTTGCATATGAAAAATGTAAAGCAACTTGACTTCCAGCACTCCTTATTTAGCTGGGTCTAAATATGTATTTTGCTACAATTCAGGCATTGTAAAAAAAAAAAAAAAAAGGTTAATTACTAAGCAATCAGGTCCTGGCATTATATATTAAAGATTTTCTATATAGTAAAAGTAACAGTAGAGGAAGACACTGCTGGGGGGATCAGGGACTCGACTGTAGGGCCTGCTGTATAGAAATCCCCCCTCCCAAGCCTCTCTTCCTAAAAATTTGCGCAAGGAGGCACGGGGGGGGGGGGGGGGTATTGTTGCTGTGTGCGCCAGGCCTCTCTTTATATTCCAGGGAGCCCGGCTTCATGTAGTTAAACCACTGCCTTTAAAATCGAGACAAGTTGGAGATATGTCATAAATTAAGGCAAAAAAATGACCAGGGTGGAAGTTCAATGGAAAAGGGACAAAGCATGTTGCAGTTCATTTTCATATGCTTTTTGCTTGTGCAGCAGTAAGCAGCCAAATAACACACCAAGATGTTTTATACTGCTTTAGTCTTTTTGAGAGAAGGGGTTATAGGCGATGGCAAGTCAGAATGACTATGTAATTATATGGTTGGTCATTGGTAAAAGGACTTTGGGTATGTATGTATGTTTAAAGGAACAGTAACACCAAAAAATGAAAGTGTATAAAAGTAACTAAAATATAATGTGCTGCTGCCCTGCACTGGTAAAAGTTGTGTGTTTACTTCAGAAAGTCTACTATAATTTATATAAATAAACTACTATGTAGCCATGGAGGCAGCCATTCAAAGGAGAAAAGGCACAGGCACATAGCAGATAACATATAAAACACTATTGTATTCTACAGAACTTATCTGTTATCTGCTATGTAACCTGTGCCTTTTCTCCTTTTTTCCAGCTTGAATGGCTGCCCCCATGGCTACACAGCAGCTTATTTATATAAATTATAGTAGTGTTACTGTAGCAAACACACCAGTTTTACCAGTGCAGGGCAACAGTGCATTATATTTTCATTACTTTAAAGCTCTTTCATTTTTTGATGTTACTGTTCCTTTAACTTTATAAAGTGCCACAAGGGTACGCAGTGCTGTACAATCTTACAAAATTCAAAATTACACACAGGGAGTGTTATAATAAAAAAGTCGAAATACACAGGGAGTAAGTGCCATGTGGTATGAGACACAGTAGGAAGGAGTCCCCTGCCCCGTAGAGCTTACAATCTAAGGATGCAGTAAGGTCCTTGACACTCTACAGTGGGATTAATATAATTATTACATGATTAAGCTACTTTTTGTTTAATGCAGCTATCTCCCTTGCAAAGTCCAAACGCCCACCTGGAGACAACCCACGCCAGAGCTAATCCCTCATGACTGTCCCGAGACAGCAGGTAAGTGCCTAAATTATATGACTATGTTCCACTGGCTCACTGCTTTTGTATGGATTAAAATGCCTGTAAAAATATTAAACAGCAGTAAACGTTCCTAGAACAAAACAAGTCATGCATAATCCAATAGGTCATTAAGAAGTGGAAAAATAAATGAGACAAACTGTATTTTTATTACAGTTATAAAAGCTGCTATTTATTTTCACTAGCAGGGCACTAGGTGTTTCAGCTCAGCATAACATTACAGGGAGATTAGAATGCTGAGATGATGTACTTAAGTTAGGTGCATATAAGCAACCCCTGAGAAGAAAGGGTTTTGAAAAACATATTTCACTCTGTTTCGCAGACAAGCAATGCTTAATGCTTGAATTGTTCCCTTAACCTTTTTTATTCAGAATAAAAATTCCAGAACCTGTATAAAATATAGAGATACAAAAATAGAGAACAAATATTCCAGTAAAATAAATCTCTTGTGTTCTTTGGCATCTCCTGTAAAATAACCTTTATACAATGTCATCCATTCCATTTATCCAGGATATAAGTATTGTATTATTAATTGTATTATTAACCAACCTTCCCTCCCCCCCGCAGATACTGTATATCATGATTTGGATGAATGAACACCTTCATAGACATACATTATGACTACTTGCTTGGTTTGACTTTATGAACAAATGTCTAAGGGCCCCTTTGGAAATCATTACATGAGTTTTCAAGATACATCTCAAGTTATTGTATAGTGCCAGGACTGTTACAACAGTTTGTCTGCATCCTTTTTTTTTGCAAAATGGAATTCATAAAATGAATTTCACATTTGGAATAATGCATTCATATTTTGAATGCACTGTAATGGAAAAACAATGAAACTGTTTTACTTGATTTAAATGGAGAGCATGTGAAATCTCCCTTAAAAGTCACCAAACTGTTTGCAAGAGACAGCGCCAGACAGATACAGAGTTATCAGTGAGATTTTATGGCAGCTCTAACACAGCCAGACCAGAAGAGCGATAATTCGAATGGATGGGCATTCAGATATTGTCATATTCTTCTGGTTGCCATGGTGAGAATTTAAAGCTTTACATCAAATGCCCATGCGGCAAGAGGCTGCTAGGCTTCTATTTGGCCAAGAAATTAAAGCCAGTAATAACTCCTTCTTAGGATAATAATAATGAGCTGATTTACTCAGCTGAAGTAAAGGAGTTAATGTGATTTGTGCCAGTTATCTGTGAATGTGTTTCTCTGGAGTGAGAAACAGAGTAGACTCAGTAGAAATGGGAAAGGCAAGGCAATCTGGCATTCTGTCTGTAGCGAGGCACAAAAACCACAGTAATAAATCAACTGCACCTTGCACATATATAGTATTACTTTCTATCCTCTGTTCTTTGTCTTTTCATCTATTTTTTAGTTTTTGGAGTCATCCATCTTATCCAGTGAATTCACAAAAGTAAGAACCACCACACTGAAACTATTTAGCATCCACACCACCTCAAAATAATAAACAGCCCAAGACTTAAACATATTTGTCTGCAATTTATCTTGGCCAAGTAGAATTGTGCTTTTATGGTCCAGCCCAACTGTTTGTGCTAAGGGGATTGCAAGAAGGTCGCCTGTGGTTATACGGATAGACATACTGTAACATGTGCTTTATTTAAAAGGTGCAAAGATCCTCACAGCCCTGCACTTTCCTACTGATGGAGAAACATAATAAGCACAGGGCTCCCTTGTGCTGCACTTTGTGCCTTGCCTATGGTGCACAAACAAAGGCCAATGTCTTCTTAACTTGTGATTAGCAATCGGTCTTTCCATAAAGCATGAGAAAGGGTACTTGATTAGTACTGAAAGTGCCATGACAATAACCAGATCCAATTGATAAAAACCTAAAAAAAAAATTAACCATTGCATACTATAAGATTTGATAACTCGGACCAGTCTTTTGTGGGTATGAGGGATAGATTTCTAAAAGGGTAGGACAATGAAAAATATTTATGAAAGGGGTTGTTTACCTTTAAATGAACTATTATTGTGATGTAGAGCAGTGCTGTCCTTCTGTGGTACCAAGGGCCAGAATCTTTTTGGCCTACATGGTGGAGGGTCAATATTTGAAGCCAGTTTTGACCACTCCCCTTTTTTATACTGCACCAACTTCAAACCACACCCATGTTATCACAAGAGCTTTTAAGACCATATACACATTAATGTTGGTAGCGCACCAATAAAAACAAATGGTTGGCGCTCATTGCAGGGATATCACCCATCACTCATGTGAAAGAAGTTTATTTTGTCAAATTAAGCCACACCCTTAAGTCCATATGCCTCCTCCTCCCATGTGGATAGCACAGCAATCCCCAAAACATTATTACACACCTTAAGGACCCCCTAACAACTATTTCCAAATGCTAACAAACTCCCAGAACAAACCCCTGGCATAATCACCTTCCACAGGCAGCATAGAGCAGGCAGAGTATGGAAAAAGCAGGGAGTGTAGGGCACACACAAGCAGCATAGGGCTCAGGTTTCACAATCAAAGAAACACCCTAATTTTAGTATCCAAACAGATGTTTTCCCCAGGTTGCAATGATTTCAAATTTGGAAAAATATCAACAGTCAAAATGCCCCTATGCACTTGTCAAAGCTTCCCATAGTTATCCATGGAACAAACATGGAGGCAATAACTGGACTTCTGCTCATAAATGCTTTTTTGGTGTTTTCCACCTGCATTACAGCAGTGATCAAAACACTTATGCGCCATAACCCTAAATTCCCATGCATGTAAGTATTTAAACTGAAAAAAAATAATAATAATTGCATTGTGGGGAACAAGGAAACAGGAGGACACATTCACCGGCTTGGCATTAGCTAAATACCCATAAAGCTTTATTGTATATAATACAATTGCAACTGCATAAATGTTACTCTCAAACTGCCACAGTTTATATTTTTAACTTCATGTAGCGATTAAACTGACCAGTTTTGTATCATATTCAGATTCCTTTGTAGACAAATAATATTCTTTTATAACACAGCTGACTATATCAATCTCAAAATCATTTGTAAAGCAATTGTATACAAAACAAAATGTATACAAAAAGAACTAAAAAAGGGAAGGCACTATGGGGCAAGGCACTAAACTCATTAGTTTGTTGGATCATTTCAGTCAGGGCCAAAACTATGGGTAGGCAGAAGAGGCACGTGTCTGGGGCACAACTGTGGGTGGGTGTTAGGCATGCACCTCTTTTGTCTGGCTACCCCTATTGTCAAGATGTTATCTGAAAGCAAATCCTTTGTACGACAGGGTGTTGCTCACCTGCCCAGTTGTGCCAAGTTGATGAGTGTGCGGTGGGGGGGGAAGAAAGTTTGCATTGGACTTCCTTAACCAGATGCCCAGTACTGACAGCATGCCCAATTCAAAATGCATAAAGCTCCAAAGACAGCAGTGTTTTGCATGTCTACCCCCAGATGTAGACAAGCACAATATTGATATGCAGAGACAGCACAAATAACCTTGTCTGGCACAATACTGTATGTAACTGGGACACCAATGTACAAATCTACATGTACACAGGTGAGGATTAGGACACCAGCACATGTTTACTAGCCCCATATGTAAACAACACACTATTAAGGTACAAATACATAAACAGGTTCCTTCCAATGGCGTAACTATAAAGGAAGCAGGCACCATTTCTGCTTCCTTAACAGCTGTAGTAAATCCCCTTGCCCAGCCTCTATCTCTCTCCTGCCTGAGAAATAGCAGTGGAGAGCAGGGGACATGCGTAGGAAAGCTAAGAGTAGGGTAGTGGCCAGGTAGGGGTTGCAGAGCATGACAGGCCTCTCCAACAATTGTTTTGCAGGGAGTATTAAATAAAGGGTGACCAGATCACTTGAAAATTTAGGGACAGGTCTGATAAATACATGTTGCAGGGCAGCACCTATTGCACTTAAATTAAACTACAGCCAGTTCAGCCCTGTCTGGTTTTCCAGACATGTCCATAAATTTTCAAGTAACTTGGTCACCCTAAAATGCCACAGTCACATGCACTACAGACGTGCTTTCTGTGTTAGATGCACCACTTCCCCGGGAACACACTGCCGTTTCTCAGGGAATTGCTGGTCTTTTCTGCCACAGTTATTTTTAATGTGTGAAATTGCAATGTTTGGATTTCATTACTAAAGTCAGGCAGCGTTCACACAGTCAAAGAGAGGTTTATTTCATGTTAAATGAGTATGATTTTGTTTATTAATGTTTGCTACTAAACGAATCAGGCAAATACAACTGCTCAAAGAGATAAACAACAACATATTACATACAGCTGAATAGCCAATAAGCTGCAATGAATGATTACTCACTTAATATAAGATAGCAGCCCTATGTTTCCACATCCCTGATGAATAATTAAGATGGAATAAAAGCCAACACAAAGACATTCTCACTTTTCTGAAAAATGTCTGAATATCTATTGCTGTTGTCGGAAGACTGGCCGCAGGAATAGTATATTTTCCAAGAAGATTAGCCCTGTTCTTGCACAAAAATGTAGCACAAACCAACAGTCTTGCTCAAAGTCGTATCTACTGAACTGATAATATTGGTGGTGTTAAATATCAACTTCACCCAGTGCATATATTCAGTTATTATCCTAGGGCTGGGCAGATAGCCATGTAAGTAGATAGAACCAATTGTTTACTGTTCACAAATTTTAGAATTTAAAGGGGATTTGTTAAAGAGCCCCACACATAACAGATACTACTAATGTACCTATCACTGTAATATGTTCCTTGGAAAAGTATGAATAAATACATTTTTTTTATATGCTGAAATCCATGAAAAGGGGAGGAGGGACTAAAACACTTATGTTACAAATTGTAAAAACTTCTCCACAGTTTACAGACAGCATGCAGCATGTACTGGCCTCAGGCGCGTGCACATGCACAATAACTATCTTTGCTAAAAGACTTGTTTTGTTTGCCTTGCTGGTTTTTAAGGTGGCCAAACACATAGCGATTTCCAATCTTTCGTGCGACCAACGGCAGATAATGAGGTAGAAACAATAGGATTTCTACCGCCTTCTGCCGATTCAGCCCTGAAGGCAGATTTTGATCAGGTGCCTTCTATGGCGCCCGATCAAAATCTTTTATCCTGGCCGATCAGCGAGTCGACCGATATCAGCAGCCTCCTGCGAAATCAGTTGACTCGCCGACTTGCCATACACGCACCGAATATCGTACGAAATGGGGTTTCATACAATATTATCAGTGCGTGTATGGCCAACTTTAGCCTGAATAATGACTCCCGAATCTCTGCTGCCTGCCACGGACTTTTCCCTGACTTCACTTCGCCTCCTCCTGATCCCTTTTTGTACCGTGTTCACTGGAATATCTTGGCCGTGTGTAGGATGCCTGTCTGTTCCGCCGCAGAAAGTCTGGGGCCCCAAAAGGGCGTCGGTGAACACCAGGGTTGGCAGGGCTCTCCTGCTACACCTAAAAGGTACTCCTGGCAGTTTACGGGCTCCTCTATTCTACAGTCCGTAACAATTACATTCAAAAACTTGAAAAGGCTGCATATTTTTTAATTAATGTATATTGCAAAGTTGCTTGAAATTATGTTAATATTTTAAAAAACTTAAGTTTTGCTTGTTCTAGTACTGAATCTTTATTTACAGACTAAAACCAAATAATTTGGCAAGTCTTGCAGAGCCATCAATCTTGCCACTTTGATACAATTTGCAAATGCATCTGAACAAAATGTTAACTGTCACTTTGAAAAAGACTTCAAAATGTGCCCAATTTGTTTTAACAAATAATTCAACTGATCTTACAAGGCAAGGATACATGTGGGGTTGCTGACAGGACCTGCAATTTAGTAAACAGTGCACATAGAAACTATAGCTGGGCTGAAAAGAAGCATCTATGCCCCTTTAACTGTCTGTAGCTTGAATAAGTGTAAGTTTGCACAATTCTGCTCTTCCAACACCTAAGCAGCAGATGATACAAAGTAAATGATGTACTGATGTAATATTTTACAAAATGTAGCCACTTGCAGAGCTGCACTCCAACCCCACACTCCAGTGTCCCATGGTCTCTATACCACTTACTTCTCTGATCCCAAATGGCCCCCTTCTAGTCAATCCTTGTACAAGTCAACTGACCAAAGCAGCATGTTCTCTTTTCACCCAAGTGCACTAATTATAACCAGCAGCAGGTTATGCACATACAGAAGTGGAAGAATCCATAATTCAAAGCAACTTTAAAATCACATTTTTAATGAATGTAAAGTTATTCTTAAATGTAATAGAAGCAGTGTTTGTTAATTTATTTCTGTTAACTTTCTTCACCGTTTCCTTTATGTCTTGATGAACATCTGAAAATAGTGCTTACTACGACTTGAATGTTTTCCATTTATTAACCCATAGCCAAATATCTAAATGTCTTGTACGTGAATGGTCAGCAGTATGTTTTAGTACTAGAACTTTTAAAACTTTATTTTATTTTACTTTTACTTGGTTGGTTTCCAATGACGGTGTGTCTCTTGACAATCTCTCATGTCTTGAAGGTACATTGAAATTGTACCCTCTAAACATTAAACCATACTTTCTAATATTTAAAAATGTAAAGCTGCAAAAGTCCCTGATCCAACAAACCTCAACCACTAACTTCTGAGGCACTGGCAATACGGAGCAGTTTGTCTGCTTCTCTCAGAGCTGCATTTTTCTATCTGACTGAGAGAAGCAGACCTGCCAGCTTAGGCTGCTACATGTGCCTGCAACCAGGGCCGGATTTCACTTCTGGGCGCCCCGAGGCCGCCCCCGCACCCCCACCAGTGCGCATGCGCAATCGCACATTTAAACTCCCATACGGAGCAGTGGGGAGAGGTCCTGACTGCTCCGTATGGGAGCCAAATTTAAATTCTGTTGCGGCGGGGCGGCATGCCGCCCCTAAACTTGTGCCGCCCTAGGCCCGGGCCTTTGTGGCCTTTCCACAAATCCGGGCCTGCCTGCAACAAAAACTACAGTTCAGCCTCAGTGCAGGCACATGCAGCAGAGTGGAGCATGGGGCGACCTGAAGATGCCTGCTTTGAGCTAGTGGCACTGTAAAAACCTTCAAGTTGTGCCTGCATCCCTAAGCATTGCTTCAGCCCAGGTGCAGACACATGCAATGTATTTAGCCAGAAACTGCTCCAGTATGCGGTTTGGGGCTGAAATAAGCTGCGTCTGCACCTGGACCACCTGGACCAAAACAATGCTTGTGGGTGCAGGCACAACTTGAAAGCAGAGGGGAGATTCTTGGCCTGCGTTATCCATCGGCTGAGGATCTACCCGTGTGGCATTAGCCTTTGTGTTTTTTGGGTGACCTCTGCTCCTCTGCATGTGACTGCACTGAGGCTAAAGCTGTAGGTTTCGGTGTAGGCACATGGAGCAGCGTAGGAAAGTCGATCCGCTTCTCTCAGCCTGACAGAAACACGCAGGGCTGAGAAGAAGGGGACAAACCACTATGTGTGCCCAGGGCCTAAATATGCCCCCAATCTGCTCAAACCCGTTCCTTCATTTTGTTAAGTGCATCTTCTTTAGAGGTCCTCTATTTTGGCCTGTCCTAGCTAAATGTGGAGCAGTGTGTTGGCAACACAGTAAACCATGTTAGAGAAGAGTTTAGAGAAGACATTGTTCCATAACATATGGTCATATATATTTTGTACCTAGGCATTATAGAGCCTGCTGGCACTCCAGCTGTTTTTTTTTTACCAGTGACCAATAAGTATTCTCCACTAGCTACTGGGTATAGGAGAATAGTGGGAATTGCTACTGAGCTACAGCTGGAATGATGACATTTACCTTTACAGTATTATGCACATTCCTTTACTGCTCAGAATTGTAGAGGGAAATGGTTCTCATTAACAAAAATTACTGTAGCAACACATTTTTTTTTTTCAAATGAACAAACCTCTAGCATCGAAGAATTCATCATCTGAGCTGTCTACAGAGTCATTGATGATTTTCTGCAGATGCCACTGTGCTCCACTGAAGCGTCTTGATCCCCCTTGAAAAATAAAACAGAACATAGTGAGAATAATTGACAATACATAAAATGGAGAAAATACAGCTGTATACTGAGAATTCCCTGCAGAGAACACAAAAATAGAATTATTAAAATACTATTAACCAACAAAGAATGTATTTTTCATCAAGATTTTGATCTCTTGTTATTACAGTGTCAGATCCAGTTTTGTACTGATGCATTTGTTTTAAGGGTATATCAAAGTGCATTATACGACTATTCAGGCAAAATGTGTTCTACTTGCTATGGAGAGCTGAAATGATCTAATCTATACTTAATGAGATATTGCTTTAAATTAACTCAAGGAATTTCCTTATCTCTATAAATGCAAAGTATCTCAATTACCTTTTGATTGCTTAAACATCATCTTTCATTTAAGACCAAGATATATAAGGGGTTGTTTACCACTGCAGAGGGCACAAATGCAAGATTACGCCCCTTAGTACTAATTGCTAGCACTTGCGCCCCCAAGGTTGTTGCTATCTGCTTGGAGCCCTGCTCTGTGAGCTTACAGTTTTATTGTTATTTTTTATTCCTTATCTTTATATTCAGTCCCTCTCCTATTCATATTCCTGTCTATAATTCAAATCACTGCCTGATTGCATATAAACAAGACTCTAGCAACTGGACAGCTGCTAAAATTCCAAACTAGAGAGCTGCTGAACAAAAAGTAGAATAACTGAAAAACCACAAAGTAATACAAAATGCAAATTGCCTCAGAATATCAATATCTATGTCATACTAAAATTTAATTTAAAGACAAACAACTCCTTTAAAGTCACCCTACAGCTAGTAGTGTAATTGCCCCATGTTAAATCGCTGTAAATCAGTTCTTATTGACAAAAAGATGAAAAAATGTAATGTATAGACTGATTTTTTTAATGCCTATAGAGGATTTCATGAAATATCTTTGAAGAGAATATTGCTGCTGCTAAAGTACATGATCAATGACCATGGGGATATTTTTTATACTGAAGTGTACTTATTTCTGGGGTTGCAAGAAAAGCATAACTCTAGCCTCCAAAAATATATTTAATTTAGGTGCTTAGGTTGTTGTGTTTTCATTGTGTACAGTTATGTATCATCACGTGCATTAATTTTTATTATGGAGAATTCCCAGATCCTATGTACAGTAGGTTAAAGGAACAGTAACACCAAAAAATGAAAGCGTTTTAAAGTAATGGAAATATAACGTACTGTGGCCCTGCATTGGTAAAACTGGGGTGTTTGCTTCAGGAACACTAATATAGTTTATATAAATAAGCTAATGTATAGCCATGGGGGCAGAAAAGGCACAGGTTACATAGCAGATAACAGATAAGACACCATTGTATTCTACGGGGTTTATCTGATAGTTGCTGTACAACCTGTGCCTTTTCTTCTTTTGAATGGCTGCCCCCATGGCTACACACCAGGGTTTATATAAACTCTAGTAATGTTTCTGAAGCAAACACAAAACTTTTACCAGTGCAGGGCAGCAGTACATTACAGTTTAATTTCTTTAAAATATATACATTTTTTGGTGTTACTGTTCCTTTAAGTACTTGGAACCAGAGGCATTGCAAAAAAAGGTAAAATCTTGATAAATACTAAGGAACTTTTAGAGCTGAGACTGCTGGATAACATAGAGCAAACTGAGACTACAGTATCTCTGTTTAGATATGTTATATATACTAAAATCCCATCCATAGGCCTTGCACTGAAGTGGTAATTGACATGCCCAGACAAAAAACAGGTGCCCCAGAAGTGTGGTTGCCTTCTATTCTTTACTTGTAGCAAACAACTCATAGCACATAAGAAATTCTGAAATGTAGAGCGGGAAGTAGATTTCCACAGCTCCAATACTACTAGAAACAATATAAAATGTCAATAGATGTATTCAAGAAGGATTACATCTTTTCTTTTGTGAATGACCCATTTTGTTCTCAGTTATGACTGATATATTTCTTGCTGTTTCCATTCCCTTTTATAGCCACAGTGGTTGTGACTGAAAATTATTGAAAAAGAACCACCTGCATAATGTTGTTAGCTACAGGTACTAACAAAAGCAAAAAAAAAACCCACACAATATGCTAGAATAAAAAAAGTAGGGCAATAGAAAAAATAACAATTTTATATTTTCAGTATTTACTGAGTGGTGCCTTAACTACTGCAAGGACAGCAGCAAACATGGAAACATGCAATCACGCTAGCCAAGGCAGACCCGGTCATTTACAAATCAAAATCTTTACATGTGCAAACAGAAAAATTGGAAGAAAGAGACTGCAAGGTATTAAAAAAATAATTCCTGTCTTTTTGTCTCTGAAAAGGAAAAGCTATTGCCAAAAAAATCTCATTACAGTACAGGTATAGGACTAATTATCCAGAATGCTCGGGACCTGGGGATAAGGGATCTTTCTGTAATTCAGATCTCATGCCTTAAGTCTACAAAAAAATCATTTAAACATTAAATCAACCCAATAGGATTGTTTTTCCTCCAATAAGGATTAATTACATCTTGGGATCAGAGTACAGAGAAAAAGGAAATCATTTTTAAAAATATGATTTTTTTGATTAAAATGGAGTCTATGGGAGATTGCCTTTAGGTAATTCGGAACATCTGGATAATGAGTTTCCAGATAAGGGGTCTGATACCTGTATAACACTAACAATCTGAACCCACCTATCACCAGTAGAAAAATAATTCGTTTAAAAAAAGCTCCTTGTTTAAAAAATTATTTTGTAGACTTCAGAATTCAATCTCCATCTGTTTTTGCAAAAAATCTAGTCTGCTGATTCCTATCATCTCAAAGCCGGCCACAGACATCTGATACAAAGTAAAAGGGGTTGTCCACAGTAATATTCTGAGACAATGTGAAATGGGTTTTCTTTTTTTTTTCTTTTTTGTGCTTTTTCAGTTATTTCACTTTTTGCTCAGCAGCTCTCTAGTTTGGAATTTCAGCAGCTTACTGGTTGCTACAGTCTTGTTTACCTTATCAGCCAGGCAGAGGTTTGAATGAGGCATTGAAAGCTGGTACAGTATTGGCTGAATATATTAAAAGTTGTTCAAAGAAAAAATGTCATAAATGGGAAATAGTTTTCTTTGTGATAACATTTTTGCTCTCTAGCCCTGTGTTTCAGAGAATCTATGTTATTCCAGCTCACATCTGGTGAGAATGGCCTATGCTGAAGTTAATATAAAAGTACTACTTTCTTAGTCCGTTCTCTCTGCTACTTTCCAATGAATTCCCAGGCTTTGTTCCTTAATTTAGGTACAAAAAGCCAAAAGAAATTTACCCAATTAGCAAAGCTTTTGGACTGTTGCTATCAGCTGGTTTAAACCAGATATCTCTTAGCAACAAATTCATATAATTTGGACTCCAGGGATGAATTATTTTTCACCGTCTTTGTAGTTTCAATCTGCTTATTACCTTTATCTATAGAGCAATAATGTATTCTTCAGTGCTACACATAAAGGTATTGAGCAGTACACAATAAACTGAGACACAAGGCAATGAGGGTTCTGCATCTACATTATGTGCTCATGTGGCAAGGATCAAGGAGATTTAATGCTGGTTTTTAACAGTGTATAGTGGCAACCCAACTACATGAAAAAAATTATATACCTGTATGCACTTTCTGAGCAACATATTTGTGCATTTTTTGTTAGTTGTGTGTACAATCAATGATATGTTAATTCATATCAGAAATGAATATAAATATATTAAATGTTTCACTTGGGAGATGTTGAAATAATACAGCCTAAAATAAGCTGGAAGCATCCATGGTTTATATGCTGCACTGTCGTCGTTTATGGTCTCTTGGTCATAACCGATGCTTTAGCAAAGGTAGAATACTACAGCAATTCAGGTTATATATGAAAGCACCTTTATGATTGCTTGTGGGGCTCAGACTTGCTTGAGGGACAGATCGGGAGGAGGGGAAAGTTAGGCATAGGGAGAGCAGGAAAGGAAGAACCTGCCTTTACAGTGGAGCAGGGGATGAGCAATATCCTGCCCGCTTGCCTTGATTTTGGGTTAGGTTGTTGGGGGGGCAAATGGAGTTCAGCACAAGTAAATTTTATCACAGCTTTGGAAGAATGCCGGCCAGGGGTGGGAGGCTTACCTGTATGTTCCAGTTATATGCACAAGTGTGCAAAGGTTGATGTGGTCTCCTGGGACTGCCTGCTATCACTTGCCCACATATCACTCTTGCAACAGGTGGTAGGCATGGTAGGTAGCCCAGTTGGTGGTGTTTTCCAGTGGGCAAGCATTCCATGGGGGGAGTATAATGTTCATATATTTTATACTATTTATATTTAGTAAAATGTAATTCAATAGCAATTTTTCTAATAAAGCTGTGGCCTGTTTTATCCCAACTTGGTTGTGCTTGTTGTCTCTTGGTGTTAGGGTAAATGGATTGGGAGTTTAAAGGGACAGCCTACCAACTTGACGATGCACATAGCATGATGGCATGATCACAGCAACATTTCAGCTTTGCCAGCTTGATAAAGGACTGATGTCCAAAACAATGCTGTGATCACGCCATAAGTAATATTAAAGGTGGTTTTATATATAACCTGAATCCTGTGGTATTCTACCTTTGCTGTATCTCTATAGTGCGTTGGTGAACACTTTGAGACTGCCTGCTCCAGGTGAAAAAACATCAAACCATGTGATGAGTGCTGGAAAAGCATTTTCTGCATAAACATTACTTTTTCAACATTTATAACATGTTTATTTATAGATGATTTGTAATATCAGGCCCTGTAGAGATGCTGTATATTTATTGATGCTAGCCATATGCTGCATTGCTTGCTCATAGTTACTTCTATTAAAGCATAGTATGCCAAACTTACTAATAAATATATTAAAACATAAAACAGTACCACAGTAACAAATGTTGTAAACAATAACTCACCAAACGTGCAACATGGTCAAGGTGCACCCACCCCAAACTCTCAGCAAAGGGTGCGGAAAAACGTGTACAACCACAAAAACAAAAAGCTTTATTTTAACAACATCTCCACTGCCTTACGCATTTTGTGCTCTGTGAGCAATGCTCATAGAACAAGAAACTCATAAAGCAATGAAGATGTTGGGGGTTTTTTTTAGTGACCTTTGTGGCTCTTTGAGTACCCAATTTTCCCCCTTTTTTTGTATATGACTTAAGAATATGCCTTCACTTACATATAAATAAGGGATCTGGAAGCTAAAGTAACTCTTTAGATGAACTCAGGGGAATTTGTATGGAAATATGAATATTTGCCTTTGCATCCAACACAGACAGCAGGGAACTTTCCTTCTTTTGTTTGTTTTTATACAGACACAAGGATAAACAGATTCTGACACAATGATGTTAGTCTGCTATACAGGATATATTTAAACAAATGTAAATGAAGTTACATTTTTCATTGACATAGTTTTTCCATAATAAGTGAAGGCTATAAATATAACTGAAGGAAATACTGTGCTTGAATTCATGGTAGCTTTAATGGTCATTGTAATGGAATTCCTACAATAAAGAAAACATCCCTTATATATTTTTATTATCTTCTATTTATATAGTGCAGCTGCATTCAGGGAAAATTATAACAAATTCATGTTCTTGGGCATTACTGAGCGCAAACCAATTGCATTGATGGAATTGCATAACATGGAATGAGTGGAATTAATATTAATTATTTTGTATTTTTTTAAGTGTCATAGATATTTTACATTAATGATGGTTTCCTGGATGTGCCAGGGTAAGCCCATTTATTTTGTGCCTTTTTGCTCTGACACGAAAAAACTACTTTTCAAAATATGAATATACATAAAAAGCTACCTATAGGTCGTATTGACGGTTTTTCGCTGACTGGTTTGGTTTTGTAAGTAATTGTTACTTGAAGTTCCTAAACCTGACTGTTTTGCCAACCTGACTGTCCCTTCCCAACCTGTCCGTTATAGCTTCTAATGCTAACAGACAAATATGGCTGCCCCCTCACAGAGGAACAGAGGATCAGACAGGTAATGTAAAAGCATCAGGCAAATATTTTTATGGCAAAATTATAAAGTTCTTGCAAAGACAATGTTATGACAGATGTAAAAAAAAGATTTACTTTTTGGTGTCAGTATCTCTTTAAGCATAGGTAGGGTCATGTGGGTTAATGGACATGTAAACCCCCCACAAAAAAATGTAATCAGTGAACAGCCTTTTTGAAATTTTTAAATACCTGCCACTTTGTTGAAAGGTTAATAGTAAGGCTGCAGCATCCCCATTTAGGATTCCTTCTCCTTCCTCAGGAATTAACTTTGGCTCCTGGCTACTGAGCATGCATAGTTCTTCTCAACTCAGGTTACAGAACGCACTCCAGTCTAGTAGCCAATGAATAGATGTCATTGCTGTTCCCATAGAAACTCTGCTCTAGCTGTCTGCTCCTATTTTTTTCTCTTACCCTTCTTTCCTGAGCTCAGTTTAACCATATGACAGTGCTCAATCCAAGCAGATTTTTATCAAAGTAAGTTCTGCCTGTGTAAGCTTGCATTCTTCATTTCATGAACTTTACAGTGCACATGTGCAGATGTGAATGTCACTGATGATGTAAGACGGAAAACGGCCACAGGGTGAAAGCTGCTATTTGTTTAGGAAAATGTAATTGTGCTGGTGAACAGAGGTAATACATGCAATACAAATGGTGTGGTTTGGGTGGGGAAGATGTGCCCAACTTATGTACAGGAAATGTAGGGTTTACATGTCCTTTAAGTATGGTGAAATTCTGAAGTGTTTTAGAATTTGCCCCTTTTGAGTTGCACAAGTCCAACTAAATGTTTCACCTCAAAGAGAGGACTCTTTTTGCCCTCTTCTCTCTCTCATCATTCAGCCTCAAAGATGGACCTTTACTCAAAAAGTTCTTAAATTTGCCCTCAACAAGATAAAAGTTGATTGCTTTGACATATTTTTAAAATATAAAAAAATCTTAATAATCATAGACCTATCTGACCTCAGCTTTATGGACCATGCAGCGCCAATATAATTGGACAGGGTTGGCGAATAGCAATTTGCATTTTTTCCTGTGGTGCCATGCTGAATTAAAGCAGCTTTGTGTCATATGTACAGATACTAAATAAAGCAGCGTGCCTTGAACATTTTCTGCCAGCTACCAGGAACAACATATAAAACTGTAGCCTTTTTTAAGAGCGGATTTATCAATTTAATTGACAGTAAGGTAAAATCTGCTACAAGAAAAGATATAAGAATGACGAATATGAACAAACGTTAGGGTGTACAGCATACATAGCATGTTAAGCATGGATAAAACTGATTTAAATAACATATAAGGCCAGTATAATATAGGACAATTATTCTTATTCATTCTACAGTGCATAGCTTTACTGAAGGCAAGTCACTCTGCATGGGGGGACTACTGACTTGAATGGCAGGCTGAAAGGTTGCAGGTGAAGGAGCTCCTATTTCTAAAATCCCATGGCAGCCAATTATCTTGCACTCAGTTTTGTCCTGAAACCTAAGAAATGACTTGCTTTCACTATCAGGGGCAATAATAAAGCACAAAAGACATGGGCTGATGTCACAGCAAGACTTAAACAGTTTACAAGAACACCTTCCCAAAATGACAGTGGCACAGAGGGAAGTGCAGTGCCCTTTCCGACACCTATCCTGAAGGATCAAGGGGCACACATTTTAATTGTATAATAATAAAAAGGCTGTGGATGCAGCCGAAACGATAGATGTTGATTTGAATAAACACCTCTTCATTTTCTGTAAGACCTGTGAGTGCGGACTCTCTCTACAGCTACTCCATCTATTATTTTGGGACTGCACCCAGGCTCCCTTGGACCTACTTATACGTGAGTGCCTGTCTTCTTGCAGTCAGGGGCGCTTCTGCCATTAGGCGAGTTGAGAAACTCGCCTCAGGCGGCAGAAGCGCCCCAGTTACCAGGGGCGGCAAAAAGCCGCTCCTGGTAACTTTAAGAGCCGAATTTCCGGTTTTTAAACCGGAAATTCGGCTCTTCTAGTGCAGAGAGCGCAATTGCGCTCTCTGCACTAGCGATCTCACCGCCCCCGTACCCGCTCCTGCGCTCAGAAGGTTGGCTTGTGGGGTTGCAGAGCATGCACATAAAGATAACATAATCAGGGCCAGATTTCTAATGAGGGCGCCCAGAGGCCGCCCCCATTCTTCGGCCCCCAAGCGCCACCCCCCCGCGCACGTGCGCAAACCAACAGAACCCCCCCGCCACCGAGCGAGCATGCGCGAACAGTAAAGGTCCCATACAGAACATTGGGGAGAGGTCCCCATTGCTCCGTAAGGGAGCAAAATGTAAAAAGTGTGTTGCAACGGGCGGCATGCCGCCCCTAAGTTTGTGCCGCCCTAGGCCCGGGCCTTTATGGCCTCGCCACAAATCTGGACCTGAACATAATAAACTACAAGTACATAATGATCAAATATACAGCACCCAGTGTGTAGAATACCTTAAGTACATATTTAGTGCTACATCACATGACTAAATCCAGGGCAAATATGTTCTCTGCAGAGACAAAAGAGATACATTTACAGCTAAGTACATGCAAATTTGGTTCTTAAATTTAACAAGTGCTGCTTGAGTCAAGCTTTCAACTTGCCTTATAGCAAAGATGCCACTGCAGATAACAATGTACTGTTGGATAAACAGAATTAATTAAAGAGAAACTATACCTCCAAACAATGTAGGTCTCTATAAAAATATATTGCATAAAACAGCTCATTTGTAAAACCCTGCTTCAATTAAATAAACCATTTTCATAAAACTATACTTTTTAGTAGTATGTGCTATTGGGTACTGCTAAATAGAAAATTGCCATTTTAAAAATTTAGGGCCGCTTCCAGCGCTTGTGTGATTCATGGTGCACACAAACATGCCAAGGCACACATACATGTTAGGTCACATGAACCAATTAATGGAAAGTTCTGTCTTTTACTTCCACACTTTTTCCTATTACAGTTAGAGCTGCATTATTTCTGGTCATGTAATCTCTGAGGGAGCACACAGCCCATTACAAAATGTGGTTCAAGGTAAAAGATGTAAAAGGTCAATATTTACTTATATATATGTATTGTAGGTTGGTAAGATACTTTAATAGGCCACTTAACATAATATAAACTACCTGTTGGTTAAGTATTTATTATGGGGGTTATAGTTTTCCTTTAGGCCTTTAATACGTTTTCCTTAGCCCCACTAACACCAATAGTCCAGTCACCAATAATCTGCATGATTAGCAATCAGTGAATATAACCTATCTGTGTGTGAGTGACAGGTAGGGAAACACTGATTTGAATGATATGATATTGAGGCACTTTATGCCCATATTTTATTTGCCTTTAATTTACCTCTGGTTACATACAGTACAGTATGTGAGCGTGCAGATCATTTGAAGTATTTGTAAAACTGTTACATAAGGTATCACTTTGTTATGACTCATGGAATAGGTTGTATGAGGAAAAGTCCAGATTCAGACCCATCGGTTTTTTAGTAGAAGTTGACAGAAAAATCAATGGCTAATGCCTAAACTCCCTCTGCATGACTGGCGCACATTCCTTTGGGCTGTCAGTACAGTACTGTAGAGTTCTTTATTTCACGTGAGAGTGCATCAGCATAGCCTCGCCATCCCTTCTTGTCTAACACAGGAATTATAACTCCAGCTCAAATTCCAAAAAAACACATTCAGCTGACAGCGTCCCAGAATAGCATATGAGAAAAAATGTAAAGTTACAAATGACCAGTAATAAAAAATAAAGGCAGTGAACCCAGAAAATAACATCAGCTCACAAATTGAATTTGAAGAAAATATGATTCTGTGCTAAATACACTATTCCCTTTGTTCTGACTTGTGCTGCCACAGTGCCTCAACTTCACACATCAAGGCCAATTAGCCCTCAATCTGCCCCGGGCTCATGCTCTGTGTCCCCAAGCCAGAGTTACTCTTCAGTAGATCAACCTTAACCATGCTCTGACCCTACTTCCTTGGTGGGGAACCAAATAACTATCTCATACCAGGTTACAAAGTACTGTCTTATTATCAAAGAGAAATAGTATGAAAAATTTAATAATTTGATTAAAATGCACTTTAAGAAGATGGCAATTCAGAACACCACCACCGGTAAAGTAACTACACACCAATCTCCCCACCCCCTTAAAAAAAATTCTTCAGATAGGAGAGTGGTAGGGGAGGGGGATTTTGTACAACTATAGAGAAAGCAGACCCCGCAGATCAGAACTGAGCCCACACCCCAATGGATACACAAAGGCACCACAAGAACTACAAAAGCACTTGCAGGCATCCATCAAGCTAGTACTTACAATTACTGATGAGAGAATTTTTTTCGGCAGGCATGGATTTGCAGCGAAATTCCACATTTTACCATTAACGAATTGTTTCGTGGAACATCAGCAAAATTTTGCCTCGAAAATTCGCAAGCACATCAAAATAGACACGGGCAAGTCAAAACAGGGCAAAGTCGCATAAAAAAAGGCGTGGTTGTGTCAAAATAGGTGCGGTCGTGTCAAAAAAAGTTATGCAGCACCCACATTACAAGATTTTTTCACCATTTCGCATAGTTTTTCCATAGTTTTCGGCAAAGCTAAATGGGACAAATTCGCTCATCACTACTTGCAACCCTAGTTAGGGCTCTGGTACACGGGGCGATTTCGGGAAATCGCCGAAAAAGCCTTGCGAGTCTTTTTCGGCGATTTGCGCGAAATCGCGCCGCCGCGTCTGCCATCCCGCCGGCGACTTACATGTTCGCCGGTGGGATGGCAGGGGGAAGGCAACTCGGGGAGATTAGTCGCCCGCGAGCAGGGAGTTTTGCCGCGGGCGACTAATCTCCCTGTGTACCAGAGCCCTTATACCACTGATTCTGAGCTTTCTGGATAAGAGATTTCAGGATAAGAGATTCCATACCTGTACTATAAAGCAAAGGGTGAGTTGCATGGTGTAATCATGGAGTTTTAGATTTTTATTGTAAAAGCTTTTGGCTGTAAAGACAAAATTGGATATCCCTGATATATAATATATATTAATGCAAACAAATTAAGAAAAAAAGAAACAGCTAAAATTGGAACTGGTCTTACCCATGTAGTGTATACAATGGAAATGACCATTGCTTATATCTTTTACACATAAAGATCCAGAAATACTCTGTATCCAAGCAGTGCAAATTTTTAGTAAAGAAGACTTCTATTTAAGGGTATAATTGTCTAATTAAGCGGCTGGCTATTTCTGTGGTTCGTAAACACTATCAAGGAATAATTAAGAATTATTTTGCTGCTATTTGAAGCTCATAAACCTATTAGGCGCATGCTGTATGTTACAGATTTCCATTAAAGATTTAAGAATTTGCTAAAATGATGCTCTGCTTGGAACCCGCAAATCAAATTGTAATCAATTAACAATATCTCAGAGGAAACCAGTTCTGGCAATAATTAGCGCCAATTACTTGAAATGCTAGAAAAACATCATATTATGTTGAAAATATCATCAACAGCCATCTGTTATGTAAGAGAGACCCCCACTTATAGCTATAC
This sequence comes from Xenopus tropicalis, assembly GCF_000004195.4. Classification (NCBI taxonomy): domain Eukaryota; kingdom Metazoa; phylum Chordata; class Amphibia; order Anura; family Pipidae; genus Xenopus; species Xenopus tropicalis. The sequence continues at coordinate 49,163,785 of NC_030678.2, read as the reverse complement.
TAAGGGAGTAGGTAACTGACCAGCTGCCATACTGTAACCGTGGGATGCTGGGAAAAGGTCCCATCTGCCGCAATGTGTATGAACGGCATGGCGAGAATTAATGCGTCCGCTAAGAATTTTTTCCTGCCTCTTCCAGATGCTGAATTACAAGGTTCATTGTGGATGGATAAATGGATTGAAACCAAAAGGGAAACCTGTGCTTAAGAACAAAAGAGAAGGTATTATATTAAAATTGGCAGCCCAGTCTGGTTATAACACTACGTGACCCATAAAATGGAAGCACTACAAATAAACTAAACAACGTCATCTCAGACCAAAGCATTATGGGACACTCGCATGTCCTGTAAATGTGTGTAAGCCTAGGTGAGGTGTGCTCCAGAAGACTCTCTGCTCACCATACAAATAAATATGCATGTAGGGATGAGTGAATCTGTCCAATTTTGCTTCTCATTGGCAAAAAGCCTTGAACTCAGTGGAAGTTTATTTGTGGCAACTTTTTCCATTATGCAATTTTTTTTTTCAAAAACCGCAAAATGTGTTTGTCACGTGATTTTTTTTTTGTTGGCCACGTCTTTTTTTGCTGCCTGTGTCTTTTTTGTCGTTCGTGCCTATTTTGACGTGACTGCATCCTTTTATGACACAACTGCGACTTTTTTGTAGTGTGACAAATTTTTCAGTGGCAAATTTTCTTGGAAGTTTTGCGAAACAATTTGCCAATGGCGAAATGCGGGAATTCATTGTGAATCTATGCCTGCTGAAAAATTTCACTCATCACTATTGGGCACCATTGGTTCTTCAAAACAAATGATAACTCTTTATTCACATGAAAGCATCCAGGAAGCATTTACCCATTAAAGAGATACTGACACCAGAAATGAAACCATTTTTACATCTGTCATAACATTGTCTTTGCATGCTATTTATAATTTTGCCATAAAATTATTTGTCCATGCTTTTACATTCCCTATCTGATCCCCCATGTTCCTCTATGAGGGGGCGGCCATATTTGTCCAGCAGGAAGCCGTTAGCATTAGAAGCTATAACTGACAGGCTGAGAAGGGACAGTCAGGTTGGCAAAACAGTCAGGTTTTGGGATTTCAAGTAACAATTACTTACAAAAGCAGCCCTATCAGTAAAAAATGATCAACATGACCTATAGGCAACTCTTTATGTAGATTTATATTTTAAAAAGTTGTTTTTTCGTGTCAGTATCACTTTAAGGGTCAATAAATAAACAGTGGAATTAGTCAACTCAGAAATCTGGTTTTGGTCCATTCTTTCCTTATAATAGAAATTAAACAGGAGATCACTGAGTTCTGGAAAAGCTGTAAGTATCTTTTTAATTTTCAGTTTGCATCTAATTGGACTCAATCTCCAACAAACCCTTTATTAAAATAATCACCTGTATTCTTAAAATTGGATAAGGGATAAGCAAAACATTTAACCAGTGGCAAAAATTTTTTTTAGAATTTTGCCATGTGGTCTACTTTGATGAAAGAAAGTGCTTTGCTGCTCTGGACAGGGCCGGAACTAGGGGTAGGCAGAAGAGGCACCTGCATCGGGCACAACAGTGAGGGGGCGCCAGGAAGGTACTTCTGCTGCTAACCCCTAGTCCAGGATCTCTTACCCCCACAACTGCGTGCTGCACTCCCCCTCTATGGCGTCCCCGCGTGTGTGTGCGTTCATGCACGTGGGAGGGGGGGCAGAGAGGGGGAAGTGGTGGGGGCAGGGTGGCTGGCCGGGTCACCTAGGGCACCTGGCCGACTTGGCCCACCTTTGGCTCTGGATATAAAATACCAATGTCATTATTATCTGCCTCCTATCTTGAACATCAACCTGTGAGATAGAAGCCATTCCAAGACCTCTTCCCTTGTCTATCTAAGGAGCTAATTGGTGCCTTTTTTATGATGAATATATTTAGCATATCTCTAACAAGGTAGGTCAATGTACACACTACTGCAAGATCATTTCCCTTCCCACTCCAATGCATTTCGGCAAACTTTTCTGCTGTTTTGGAAAACACTGTAAGTTCTACATCACTAATGTGCACTTAGAGAAACTAGTTCAAGCAAACCTTTGATTTATATAAACTTCATATATTTAACTGAGGTTTGAACTAGATCAGGTCCTGGCTGGCTTGCTTACCTGACAACAACAAAAAAAGAAAGAGTCCCTACAAATTTGAGGCTGAAAGTTAATGGCTGCCTAAGCAATACTGTATCTGGATAAAATAAAAGCAAAGCCGTAATGGCCAGACCACGGGTGGAAAATGAAGTCAATTAAAGCAAAAACAAATCATAGATGTGACAGCTTCACCTTCACCTCCTTTCAAAACACTCTCATCGCTTCTTGTTTCCTTGACAACAGGTGAAATATCCAGTAATGTTTCCATTCTCGGAGAGGGAGAATGGAAGATTTAAGATGAGCATGAAAATTGGCGAAAATTTGATTATATCTCTTTACCTTTTTGAAAACAAGGCAGAAGTGGCTATTTTATTTTTTTAGTAAGAGTATTCCATGGATTCTCCTGCTCCATAATATAGCAATCAGGGATGAATATGTTAGAGGCAAACTGCTGGGATCAGGCTGATAAAAATAAGTTCTTAACCAGCAGAAATCTACTTGTACATATACTTATAATGTGATGGCAAGAAAGCAGAATTACCTTTTCTACAGTGAGATATAGTTCATTATTCAAAACATGGCAGTGCCAAGAATACTGCCAACAATCTGCCATTGGGATTTAAAGAACACAATAACACTTGCACTGTATAAAATGAACTCTGTCAAAATTCATATCCCATAATAAATTCATATCCCATACAAAAAATAGTTCCATAGTCTTTGTGTGCAGTTTTAGATCATCATTTCAGTGGTCATTTTCCCTGGCTGTAAATGCAGTATTGTGTAATATTGGTGTAAAATACAAACTGTATTGCAATGCACTGTACAACTTTATTACAATATCACCACTGGATGTTCTACCATAAAATATCTCTATAGCTTGTATGAAAAGATTGGGTCAGTGCAAAGTAACAGAGCTGGACTGCCACAGAAAAAGCTCCCTTGGGCATAATCATCTCCCATTACCCACACTTGCTCATAAGGGGTGAAAGGGGAAGGCTAAAGCAACAGAAGCACCAGGTAGTCACCGGGTCTGCAGTATAGTAGCTATGCCACTGATAAACTTATATCTGCTACTTTTCCATATCACCATATAGAAGCATATATTTTGTTGTATATGTAAGGCCACTATGTATCTTCCATCTATATCATTAATAAATGCATGCATGTATATGCACTTATAGATAACTGCATACACTATATGCACTTATATACCATGCTAACAACTGAACTGAAGCTTCCAAGAAACAATATGGGCAAAGGAAAATAAAGGCTTTGAGGAAAATTAAGTCAGAAAAAAACATATTTAAATTTGAGAAACAATTACACATACAGTAGGTGGAGACAGGTCATTCCTCATTTAAAAGCATTCACTATATTTTTATAGAAAATGCTTAACCTTGCATAGAAATTGACTAAGATGAGATATTTACAAGAGAAACAAGATGTAAAAGAGTCTTTGTAAATCACACATAATGGCAGCTGCCATGAACTGCAGAACTTTCTCATTTAATGGAATATTTATTCTGCTATATATTGTATGTTATAAATTCCCCCCACTGCCCTGCTACTGGTGCTACACAAGGAGCAGGGTGGGTTGGGAAAGAGAGGGAGCAGTGACAAGTGGGTCAGGAAAGGAGCTGTCAGAATGGTAAGTAACTGCAGAAGGGTTTGAACTCTGGATAGGCAAAAAGAGGTAGGGGTAGCACCCCAAACCCCGCCACCACTACCACCACCGTATGCATGTGCCTCTTCTGCCGACCCCTGAGCAAATTCATAGCCTCACTCATGTCAGACTTCCTCATGTCATTAAAAGCTGATAGATGGTTCTTACACTAATAGACTACACAAGTCACAGAAAAGGGGGGTGGGGGATATTTGCAATGATATCAAAATTGGTGCAATAAGTTTAAGTTCTATTTGCCAATAGCAACAAGTAGGTAACATTTACTAGCCAGCTATTTGAAAGCAAATATGTGCTTGGTTGCTATGGTTTACTAGCCCAGAAGCAAACTCTATTTTATTCCCCCAATGACAAAACTTACCTGCCAGTCAAGGAATTTTAGGGAAGAGGAATAGACCAAAGGGATTCTGGGAACAAATTCCTTAAGCCTCCTAAAAAAAATCCCATTCACATGGGTTTATCCTGTAGGCTAAAGCTCACCCACTGGGCTTGAAGCAAAAGCCAGAATAACAGCTGATCAGATTCCCAACTACAGACTGGTTTTACCCTTCTTGGGTAGTGCAGGGTTTTTTGATCAGCTTAGGAAGAGCCAGGAGTGGGGATTTAAGAACAAGTAAAAAGGGTTAACGAGATGCAAATAGACGGAGAAGGAATAAAAGTATCTAATCAAAGCCTTACTTTTGACCACATCCATGACCTAGTTGAGTAAATTTTAAACATGGGCAGAAATGTATTGAAACAGCAGTGAAAAGGTATACTAACAATTTTCAAAAGCTATCAAAAAAAGCCTGGAAGAAAATGACACACACAAATGATGTTGGCCAATTTATCAAAACTTTTCTTTTTTCTGATAGACAGACCTCTGCTGGCAAATGCCACAAGACTTTGTGATAACATTAAGGTGGCTTTTGACCTAAGTTTTTGATGTAATATGTAATTTTTATTTTTAATTTTAAGCTTTGGTCCTCTCTTATTCAGGTTTGAAAAGGTCACATAATCTGTTTGTTCCTTACGGTCTAGTATTTCTAAGATCTATTAGACAGTGTCTCACTGTGCTTTACAATTTCTATGTATAGTCCGTACAGCAGGAGAACAAAGATTATAATAAAAGATTTAACATCTAACAATATTTAATACAGCCTTGTATTTTCTTTTATATAGCTTAGTGCAAAGGAACATTTTTATACTATTCATTTAGCAATATTATTTATTGTTAAAAAGTACTAATAATTCTCTGAGGATTTTCTGAGATAGAGTGGGTATTAAAAAGGAAGAATAATTAAGAAACTGTGGCACAAAGCTGTATGACCACTTAGAACATTGGGGCTCATTTACGCTGTAAGTGCGGTCAGAAATATGCACTTTCCCCAAAGTGAGTTGCTTTTAACACCACTTTCATTAAAGGTACTTGCGTCAAAATGCGCTCCTTGCACCATTTAGTTGACAGCACACTTGCATCGAAATAATAGGGTGCACATGTCACTTATACATCAAAGACTGGAAATGATGCCATGCTGACTGTGAAGATATTTGGCACAACACTGCGCAACTGCATCAAAAGAGAATGGCCTGTTTGTGTCAGCAATGTGGGGGGAAATGGTGCATTGTGGGAAAAAACATGGTTATTGCACTCAAAATTGCACTTTGCTCACTGCGCCTCACTAAGTGAATGCACCCTATTATCTTTATACCAATATTCTACCCCTTCCCCAGAATATTATTTTCCCATAACAAGACTTAATGGAATTTTGTAAAGTAAGTAAGGTTGAGTTAATCTTATCAGTACAGGGCTGATGTACAATACACAAGTAATTCCACTTGCAAGACCCTTTGGCAGTTTAGTAACCTGGGCTTAAAGGAAATCTATACCCCCAGAATAAATACAGATAGCTTATATTATGTTAAATGACCTATTGAAGAATCTTGCCAAACTGGGATAAATATTTTAGTAAATATTTCCCTTTTACATCCTTTCCCTTGAGCCACCATTTAGTGATGGGCTGTGTGCTCCCTCAGAGATCACATGACAGGAAATAACGCAGCTCTAACTGTAGCAGGAAGCAGTGTGGAAGCAAACAGTAGAACTCTGTCCATTAATTGGCTGATGGGGCTAGCATGTATGTTTGCCCTGGCTTGTTTGTGTGCACTGTGAATCCTATGATCCCAAGAGGCGGCCCTTAATTCTTAAAATGGCAATTTTCTATTTAGGAGTACCCAATAGCACTACTACTAAAAAAGGATATTTTTTGAAAAATAGTTTATTTAGATGAAGCATACAGGTATGAGTTTGTTTATGCAAGCTCATTGTTTGAGGGTATAGTTTTCCTTTAAGTGCAACATCAGTGTTTTGACATGATAAACCCTCACTTTGTATTGATTGGGAAGGCAAATCCATCAACTTGAAATGAACTATTGATAGCAACATACAATTTATTTGGATTCTGTATAAAACCTCAGTCAGAGGGTTTTAATGAGCCTCAAAGTTTGCTTTTCATACCAACCTCCCCTAAATATAATGTTTTATCTAATTTTCAGCCAACTGTAGCAAGTCAGCCAAAATGAACAGGTGGTGCTGTTGTTTTATATTCATTATATTAACAATTTAAAAACTACAAATATCTTGAAAACCAAAAAAAAATAATGATAATAATTAGCGATGAGTGAATCTGTCCCGTTTCACCAAAAATTTTGTGTGAAACTCAGGTGCTGTGCGACTTTTTTCAACGTGACCGCACCTATTTTAAAGCGACTGTGCCCATTGTTACACGACCACGCTTTTTTTGTTACTTGATGTTATGTTGATGCAACGCAAAGTTTTGCAAAACAATTCGCCAATGGCAGAAATTCACTGTGAATCCATGCCTGCTGAAAAAATTCTCTCATTACTAATAATAATTGATTAAATGTCAATAGGGTGTAATGAACAAATTGACATTACTTTGTCTTGAGATTTTACATTTCCTTTAAAGGAGAGCTATATCCCCTGCGCTATAAAATCCCCCTTAACTAGCACTGCCTTGACCCCCTCACTTCCCCCTTATCGCATAGTCTCTAACTATGTGCTACTCTCTCTTTTAGCTTGGGGTCAGTGATAGGGACAGTTTTAAGGCTACCTGTGCCTGCACCCGAATGACTGGAATACGCTAAGGCTGCAGGCACATGTAGCCGATATCAGCATAAAAACGTGAGACTCTCCCGTTTTTATGTGGATATCGGCTACACGTGCCTGCACCCGAGCGTATTCTATTCATTCTTGTGCAGGCACAGGTAGGAGGCGTATGGCGGTATATTCTGCAAGTGTTTTTCAGCTTGCTGAACATATACGCCATACGCCTGGCCTGACATTAGCCTAAAAGTTAGAAACTATGCGATAAGGGAAAGTTAAGGGGGGGAGTCAAGGCAGTACTAGGTCAGTGGGCTTTTGTAGCCCGGGGGGTATAGTTCTTCTGTAAAGTCTACTGAATGTCCGCTACTGACCAGTCCGCTACAAATTTGAATATAAAAAATGAGATCAAAGGTTTAATATTGGTAACTGCTCTGGTGCAATTTAGCATCTGTGTTTATAATTCAGTCCCTGTGTCTTTAAGCACTTTTCCAATAGCACTATTATAACATAAATCTCCCCATTATCAATAGAATGCAACCTTTGCCTATTTTAGCTTTCAGCCAGCACTTTCAAATCAGTCTCTTCATGTGTCATGGCACTCTTCAATGTAGGCAACCTGCCTCTGCCCATTGTTTGATAAATAAAACTCTATTGATGGGCTTACCATTATTATCCACCATATTTCTGCAATTTTTTTTCGACATTTGTAATTGTTTTTGTATTTAAGTCCTGCTCTTAGCAGCCTTTGCAGAAGGTTGTTAAAATAAATCAATTTCCAAAACAGGTCTTTAGGATTCAGCACATGTACATAAGTATTACACATGACCTTAAAGTCTGAGCAGCAGCTAATTATTTCCTATTTTAGCTCTGCTCCAGGGGGGATGGAGTTTGTATAAAGTACAAAATAAAATTTACTGCTGCTTTCATTCTGTACAGAACTTTTGTTTAAGCTGAAAAACCATCTTAGGAACAAACGGCACTAAAGGTGTAGAAAACCCATATGCATAGTGATAAATGAAAGATTATTGTTAAGTCTATTATAAATATGGCTAGGGGCATATATATTTATACGGAAAAAAAGTGGTGTACATTGAATAGTGTTTTTTTAAAGCAGCCACAGAGATCATCCATTACAAAGAGCTAACATTGGTATCTATAAAAGTTGAGACTCATGCCATAATTTATTATTATTTTATACTCCCTCAGACCTGGCATTCCCTTTTCAAGTCAATGGTATATAAAAAGAAAGCAAAGCAATGATGGATTAAAAAGCTATGTGCAAAAACAAGCGACAAACTCCTTTCTTTAAATGGCATTATTTCAAGCTAACTTTGTTATTTGTTTTTGCTGCAACACATGCATCAGAATTCATTACACAACATACAGTATATGTAAGCATGATTTTACATGGTGTACTAGGGAACTAGAGTGGTGAGTTATGGTGCATTGCAATGATCCCCAACCAGTGGCTCCTGAACAACAAATTGCTTAGTGTCCCCTTTAATGTTGCACCCAGTGGCACAGTAAATGTATGCTGATGGGTCATGTAATAGTGCAAGATGCATTCACAAAATGCAAAATAACCCACAAGTGCCAATTTTTTTACACTATGGACATTACGTACTGCATTGTGTAACTTGCCACAGAACTTTGTGCTACTCTGTATATACTACATCTGGTCTCTGTCCTTACCCTACTGCTCCTCCTGATGCTGCTCTTGGTCTGGTGCTCGTAGCTGAGAGCATACTGCTACTGCTGCTATGTGAAACACTTAGGGGCCTATTTATTATGCTGTGTAAAATGAAATTGACAAAAACTGTGTAAAAAGCTGTGTAAAATAAATGGAGAAGTTTTCCGTCCAAACGCCAGAGTTCACTTATTATTATGGTAATATATAATGGATTTTATGTAAGTTCCAGTGGAAGAAAAAATTGTGCAGATTTTATGTCTTTTTTTACACAGTGAAGCCTGCCGATGTATGGCAAATTTTGTTGCTGTTTTTTACATTGCATAATAAATCTGCCACATAACATCTCTTGCAGGAAGTGACCTCCTGTACTTGGTCATAAATAGGCAGAATCAAATAACTTAAAGAGCACATAATTACTGCCACAAAGCAAAGAATGTGAGACAAGGCAGGTGTTTAACAGTATACAGGGTTATTTGAGAGAGTAAGACATTCAGTACTGTATATTACTTGGAGCTGTTTAAGAGCAAGATTAAAGTAATACCATTATGGGAAAACATATTTTTTTTCAAAACACATCAGTTAATAGTCATTTTGAACGGAAGAAGCCACTCGGATGAGTGGTGAAACGTTTTCAGGAAAAAAAAACTCAACTTAATTCTTCTAGATACTTTATATCATGACCTGGATGAATGAGAATCTTCATAGACATCATAGACATAGACGTTTTTATATTTAATTTTGGAATTTCCCATGGGGCTAGACATATCCTTCATTTCCCAGAGTGCCACAGCCATGTGACTTATGCTCTGATAAACTTCAGTCACACTTAACTGCTGAGCTGCAAGTTGGAGAGATATCACCCCCCTTCCTTTCTCCCCCAGCTGCCGATCAGCAGAACCATAGGCAGGTCACCAGATAGTAGTGGCCTGACACTTCTGCTGAAAGATTCAGCTGCCTGAACTGAACCAAGAGCTAATAGCACTGCTGGTACTGTCCTGAATTTTAGTGAGTGGGTAAACAGATACAAATGAGAGAAAGCTGAGGGAACTTGATATGGAATGTGCTAAAGTAATTGCAGTTTCTATTCCCTGCACTCCAAGAGCTTAAATCCTTGGCATCAGTGTTGCCATTAGGGAAAATCCAACTGAATTAACTTGTACGCCAGAGGCCTTATTCCTTGTATGGTAGCTATAAATTGGATCACTGAATTACTCACAGCTACAGTATCATCTCATTTTTTTCTACACTCAAAGGAAAATGCTTTGAATTTGGTATAACTATAACCAACCTCTGAATGTTCTCTATGTGAAAATGTTTTTTTTATCTTGACCCTCTGTCTTACTGTATTGTTTTATGTTTCTTTGTTGTACCTCACTATAGCCCTTGTTACTAAGAATTCCTTATTACAATTTTTATTTAATCCTTTCACTTAAACTAACCATACACTGTAAGATTTTATTTTATATTATTATTATTCAGTAAGCATATATTAAAGTGAATTTATTGAGTAATAAATCAAGTGGTTGTTTCAATAGTAAATGATTATCTAAACGAAAACAATGTTTACACTATTAACAGTTACAGAATAATGCATAGTCTACATTATCATTACTACCAGAGTAATAGGATGGGGGTCAGCTTCTCTCTCTCCCTCTGGTCCATCATGGCTCCTGCTGACCTCACATGCAAAAGGGCCCTCACTACTCTCAAGTACTCACTTTTTCGTAAGTTTTCCATAGCTTCCCATCTGCAACTAGTAAGTTCCAACTAGTCAGATGGGGGATGATAAAAAGGCCTAATCTTCTTTCACATCTTATTGAGAATGAGCTGGTTGCTGTAGCATTCAAATAGTTGAACTATCAGGTACAAGAATCCCTTTGATATGGACAAACTGCCTTTGAATGTGACTCAGAATGTAAGCTTCCTTACCAACTGGTTTTCTACTAAGCCTGCATTACCCATATTCTTTGTGTAAGACCACATACACACACACACACATATATAATGGCAAAACACACACAAATATAATGGCAAAACTATCATGAGCAATTTTTCACACCACCATTAAACTGAGGAAGATCATCTTCTTCAACAAATTAAAATGTATAACCACCACAGACCTAATACTATTTATGTATATATAAGTAAATAGCCCTTAACCTAGTGTAACCCTCTGCATCTTGAACAAACATAGTATCCAAGGCTATTGTGATACTAATATCTACAGTTAGTATTAATGGTTGTATATATAGTTTATGTATGTGAGTGTATAGATAGGTAAGTATAAGTTTGTACGTGCTGGGTTTAATTGGAAGGGTTGAACTTGATGCACTTTTTTCAAGCCTATGTAACTATGCAACTATCTAGGCACTATGGGATTTTAGTTTATCTGTTGATAAGAGCACATGCTGTTACATTAACCTACTGTATATAAATAGAGGGAAGCTTACTGTCAAGAATGGGGGGCTGCAATTCCACTTGCTGTTGATATGGATTGAGTGACCATGGAATGCAGCAGTGGGCCAAGTGGAACATACAATTAGAAGCTTAAGTGCTACTTCACAGACTCACATGACACATGATTTTATTTTAATAAGCTGTGACAGAGAATGTTGATAGTTCCTGCTTGATATCCCTACTGTTAGACCAACCATTCATATATTCAAGCTCCTGTTCTTTTTATTTCCCATATTTTGCGCCCCTTTTTCTAAAGCTAGTATAATACGGGTATAGGACCCATTATCCAGAATGTTTGGGACCAAGGGTATTCCTGGATAAGGGGTCTTTCCATAATTTGGATCTCCATACTTAAGGCAATAAAACATTAATTAAACCCAATAGGATTGTTTTGCATGCAATAAGGATTATTTATATCTTAGTTGGGATCAATTACAAGGTATTGTTTTATTACTACAGAGAAAAAGGAAATCAGTTTTAAAATTCTGAATTATTTGATTGAAATGGAGTCTATGGGAGACGGGCTTTCCGTAATTTGGAGCTTTCAGGATACCTGGTTTCTGGATAAGGGAACCCATACCCGTACCTCTGTACATGGCCTTTGTGTCTGCATATTTATTTATGCTTTATGAATTCTATTCTTGTACAGAAGTTTTTAGGTCTGGCCCTGTAGCAAATATTCTGAATTGCTAACTCATGGTAAGAGTATTTGGGGAACTTTATAGGGGGATCTTTAAGCCAATAGAAGTGTTATAGACAACCTATAAATGACATCACATTTAAAGGGATCACAAATACATAATTTTCTTTGTGCCAGAAAATGTCTTTAAGTATTGTGTAAAGTTAAAATAAATTGAATAAAGATAATTTATACAGCATTTACTCATTTTCTTCAAAGCTATAACTGTTCTTTACTGTTTACATAAGACAGCTTATTTCTTAGCTATAATGCAATTCTGTTTCCACTGCAGGTTCTTTCTAGATAACAGAACTTAATCCATTTTCACAGAATTGCACACAGACAGCAGTCATGGCTAAATCAGCAACTATGAACATTGTGTCAGGACACTATATCTAAGCATGGGCCTAAAGGAACCAATTCAAAGTGGTTTTATGAATGAGTGTAATTAAGCAAATACAACCATTTAAAATGATTCTAATAGGCATAGCAATGAAAGAACACTCTTTCAAAAATGCCTGGAAGTTGCCCTAAATGTTAATTTGTTTTTCATATTAGTATTCAGAACTAACAGTTCATGGCTTTGTGAGTCAGTATTTCTCAGAGGATTTTGTTTACACAGATCTCATCATTTCTATTTTGTATTAACAAATTGATTGATTGGCAGATCTTCCAGTTTAATAACATTATTTAAAGATACCAGGGCAGGCTTTTTGCCACCACTGGTAACTTGCAGGGTTTTTGCCACCTGAGGCAATGTTCTCACCTTAATATTACAAAATAGCCAAAAAAAAGGAAGGCTATAAAGTAAATGCAGACTCTAGTGACCAGAAGGGAAAAGCAATACAATTGAAAGATTCAACAATCAAAAAAAGTTAAAATTAAACATCTTTATTATAATCCATTAAAACAAACCCCATGTACAAAGCCTGACACATTTCATGCTAATCCAGCACTTAATGCATAGTCTATGACAGCGTTTTTCAACTGCTGTTCCGCAGCACACTAGTGTGCCGCGAGATGTTGCCTGGTGTGCCGTAGGCAGGGCCGCAATTTTTACTTTCAAAGGGGGCCCGGCGATGCTACAGTTTTTCTTAGTAGCTCGGGCCCCCTTTAATAAAATCCGGGCCCTGTCATTGGTTGCGCCCCGTGTGTACGGGTGACGTCAGTACGCACGGGGCGCAACGTTATAAAAGGGCCTGTGTGCGGTCGCGTGTAGGCAGAAGCGAAGAGGTGGCGCGCCTGAGGGATACGAAGATGGTGCTGGAGCCACTGGAGAAGCCGCCGAAGAGCAGAAGTAAAATGCTGCTGGGCACCAATGTATTAGGGGGGCCACGGGGCACACTGACTTATGGGGGCACTGCTGCTGGGCACCAATGTACTAGGGGGGCTGGCTCTTGGCACCAATGTACTGGGGGGCACTGCTGCTGGGCACCAATGTACTAGGGGGGCACTGCTCTTGGCACCAATGTACTAGGGGGGCACTACTGCTGGGCACCAATGTACTAGGGGGGCACTGCTCTTGGCACCAATGTACTAGGGGGGCACTGCTCTTGGCACCAATGTACTAGGGGGGCACTGCTGCTGGGCACCAATGTACTAGGGGGGCACTGCTCTTGGCACCAATGTACTAGGGGGGCACTGCTCTTGGCACCAATGTACTAGGGGGGCACTGCTCTTGGCACCAATGTACTAGGGGGGCACTGCTGCTGAGTTAAATTTTTTAACATTTTCTAATGGTGGTGTGCCTCGTGATTTTTTTCATGAAACAAGTGTGCCTTGGCCCAAAAAAGGTTGAAAAACACTGGTCTATGATTATGTGCTGGATTAGCATGAAACGCGTCAGGTTTTGTACATGGGGTTTGTTTTAATGGATTATAATAAAGGTGTTTAATTTTAACTTTTTTTGATTGTTGTGGACTCAATCTTTAAATTGTAATGTTCTCACCTTGCCTTATAGCAGAAGCACCCCTGTGAAAAAATTATGTATTCTGGGTAAGAAAGCATGGTAAATAGTGTCCAAAATTGCATTTTGCACATTGCACACCATTCTATTTAATCCTGATATCTCATTCAAAGTTCCACTGTCAAAACTCTGATTTCACCCTTGGACAAGAATCCAGGCTTGAGCAGAATGGAGATTAAAAGAAGTACTGGGTGCTTGTAGCCAGAGGAGAAAATAAGCTTTCAGGATGCAGAAGGACAGGTAGATAAAATGTGCTTGTTCACAAAGAGACTGCCTTCTGCAAGGAAAGGGAAATGACAGACAGAGGATACAGACTGCATTGTTCAGATTCTTGGCAGAACGCTTTCAAGTGCAAGATATTGTGAAATGTACAAGCATCAGAATGTCATTAAAGAACTCTATGCTATAACAGCATACATAGGTATTTATGGAAGTGCTAATAATGCTGCTTACAGTTGTTTACTTTAAAGGTATTTTATCAATTACATAAATGAAATACCAGGTTAAATGAGTTTGCAATTTTAAAGGAGAATTAAAGCTTAACTACAGAAGTAGTTAAAAAATGCTGTACATTATGTTTTAGGCTTCTGTACCAGCCCAAGGCAACCCCCAGCCCTTTAGCCGAGATGATCTGTGCCTCCAAAGATGCCCCCGTAGCTCCCATCTTCTTTTCTGCTGATTCACTGCCCATGCTCTGTGCTGCTGTCAGTTACTGAGCTTAGGGACCGACTCATATACTATACAATATACTGTACATACAAAATATAAATATAACAACATAAGGCTGATTGGCAAATAATACAGATAATTACTACATGGCAGCTCTGAAACCAGTGCAATTAGCATCAGAATTGAATAATCAGCCCTGTAGCATCAGCTTACATGACGGGTGAACCTCATTTTCTGCTGGTTAATTTGTGATGACCTCTAAATTTAGCTTCTTACTGACACTTCTAACAAAATCCAAGATGGTGAGCTCCTATGACAACTTAAATGGTCTGGATAATCACTATTACAAAGATACTGAATAGTGATGAGCAAATGTTTTTGCCAGGCATGGATTTGCAATGAAAATCCGCATTTCGCCATTGGTGAATTTGTGGTCATGTCAAAAAAGGCGCACTTGTGAAAAAAGTCACGTGGTATCCACATTTCGTAAATTTCCCGCAAGGCAAAACGGGACAGATTAGTTCATCACTGATACTGAACCTTTAGGCTGTTTCAATAAGTTCAGTATATAAAATATAGCTCTTCCAGCCATATTCATTTTTAGGGTTTAGTTCCCATTTAACTGGTCATTTTTATGCTTAATGTATTGGTACAACATGTAATGGTTGCACTCATGGGCGTCCACAGAAGGGGGCAAGAGGGGGCACTTGCCCCCCCCTGGAAAAGTAGCAAAAAAAACAAAAACCTTACTCCGTTTCTGCACTTTCCCCTCAAGCCCGTTTTTGCTGTGCTCCGATTGGATCTTTCTTCTTGTGGATTCACCAATCAGAGCACAGCTTCCTTGACAGACAGTAAAATTGACCAATCAGAGCACAGATGCACACAGGGATTGGGAGATTTTGCAAACTGGAAACAGAAATAAAGACTGAAAAGATGAATCTGCAGCTGTAACTTTACCTGAGAACCAACTCTCAACTTTTGCTGCAGTTTTCATCCCACAGGTACTATACAGTTCTAAAGAATCACTAGCTGACATTAAATTGTTTAATTTATAATCTATCCCCTACCCTAACACATGGAGGGTAAGTTAACTCTTTCCCTCTGAAAAAGCTCATTGTGAGTTTATATATGTGTTGTTGTTTTTTGCACTTACTATTTTTTTTTTTTTTTTTTTTTGTCATTGTTTTGTTCATTTATAGTAAGTTACAGTGGGGCCAATGTTGTGTATCAGTGCCAGTGTTATAGTGCCAGGGCCTGAATATCTGCCATCTGTACCCACTGCTCCTCATGGCATATAATGTGCTGGGTTTGTAAATACGGACTGCATCTCACTGTATATAATGGGGAGTCAGTACCCACTGCCTTTCTTGCTATAAAACTAACATAAACACATCTAAAGGGGTGGTTCACTTTTAAGTTAACCTTTAGTATGTTATAAAATGGCCTATTCCTAGCAACTTTGCAATTGGTCTTCCTAATTAATTTTTTTGAATAATTTGCCTTTCTCTTCTGCCTCTATACAGATTTCAAATGGGGGCCAAAAAATATTGCTCTGCAAGGCTACAATTTTATTATTATTATAATTTTGTATTACTTATTTTTCCAAGTAGGCCCCTTAACTATTCATATTCCCATCTCTTGTTTAAATCACTACCTGGTTGCTAGGGTAAATAAGACCCTAGCAACCAGATAGCTGCTGAAATACCAAATGGAGAGCTGCTGAACAAAAAGCTAAATAACTGAAAAACCATTAAAAATAAAAGTGAATTCGAATGCGAACTACCCCTTTAAGCTAACTGATCCCAAACACAAATGTTTGCAGATCCCCTAACAGAAGTGCGCGTATGAATACTTTTACTACTAATACTAAACATTTTAGGGTAAAAAAAAAAAGCACCCCCACCCGCACTTTTGTACAGTATCCCTGGGAGTCAGTGGGAACGGCAAGAGGTAGTTGGGAGGTAAACTTTTTACGTCAGCAGTGAATCCACTAAGTGTCACATTAGCCGTAGGTCAGTCTGTGTATGGGCCATATTTAGCCTCCCCTAGTATCATCCTGCAAAAAAAAATATATATATATATATTTATCTGTTGCAGGATGATGCTAGCTTACTTGCCCCCCCTTGGAAAATTTTCTGCGGACGCCCATGGTTGCACTCCCATAATCCTATGATCAGGGTAGAAACCAAATGCTCTATTTTTTATGTTCCCTATTAATAACATTGCCACAAAACATCACTTCCACTTAGACCACAAATACCAGCCAGGTAGCAACCCAGCATATGATATGGACCACCTGATAAACAGATCTCATTAAGTATCACTTTACTGATAACCAGTATAATTATTAACTTTACAAGCCAATGAACCCCATTAGAAATGTTGACCCTTATTACATGTACGCCACTGAATTGCATAAGTCCTAAGACAAATGGTTCAGGCTGCTTCTGAATAAAAGCCTGTCACACGGATCATCCAGTTGAGATAACATGTTATTAACTTATACATTAAAGCTCCCAGCAAAATAAAATGTTAATCTAGATTATTAGTATTGTGTCAATTGCTTAAGAACAGTTTGTTTTGCTATGTACTTGACTTTATCTTCATTCCCCCATTTAACACTGATTTTTTTACAATTTAAGAATTAAAAAGAATCAGTAAGGGATTGGATGCCTCTCTGACAATCACTACTTTAGGTTATCTACCTACTTAATTTAATATACAGGTATAGGACCCATTACCCAGAATGCTGGGAACCTGGGGTTTTCCGAATAAGGGGTCTTTCCGTCATTTGAATTTCCTACCTTAAATCTACTAATAAAATTATTTAAACAGTAATTAAACCCAACAGGATTGTTTTGCTCCAATAAGGAGTAATTATATCTTAGTCAAGTACAAGCAACTGGTTTATTATTTCAGAGAAAAAGAGAATTATTGTGAAAAATGTGAATTATTTGATTAAAATGGAGTCTATTGGAGATGGCCTTTCCGTAATTCAGAACTTTCTGGATAATGGGTTTCCGGATAAGGGGTCCGATACCTGTACAAAGAACAGAAAGAGATTCTATGAATCTATAACAGACACTATATGGCAAACAGTGCCTTACCTTCCCTTCTAAATATTGCAGTTGACACCTATCATAGCAAAATAGTTTACCCTACAGGGGGCATGAGCTGATAGAGCCTGCACTCTGGTTTGGATAATAATTATATTTATTGTTATCTATTAGTCCTCCTGTAAGGGAAACAGTTCCCAGTGCCCGTTAACAGTGCCTGTTAACCACAGTTATCATTGCTGATATAGGTGCCATTACATCATATAATGAATTTCTAAACAGTTATGCAATTTTATTGTGTGGCAACAGTTTGTAAAAGGCTCTTTCCGGTTTCAGCAGGATAAAAAACCCATGCACAAAGTAAGATGCATACCAAAATGGTTGGCAGAGTTGGTAGTGGACTGGCCTGCACAGAACCCTGACCTCAACACAACTGAACACCTGTGGATGAATAGAAGCACACACTGAAACAGGCCACAACTTCAACAATAGTGCTCTCTAATGCCCATGTTGCAGAATGGAAGCACATCCCACCAACAATGTTCCAAAATCCAGTGGAAACCCTTTTCAGAAGAGCAAAGGCTGTCATATCAACAGCATTAGATTCCAGAAGCACACCACCCTAGCATGGTAACTATGGTATTTATGTATTGTGATCAGAATGGTAAACTGGCATTCTTCTGGCAATATAATAGCAGATGCACATATTTGTTTCCTGTGAGCAGCTATTTAAGATGATAAATCATGACATATCTGAAGGAAACTTGTGGTTTTTTAAGATGTGGCACAAAGGCTCATAAATAAAGGAGTACAAAAAAGTCCTGCATTATTGCACCCCTGCAGCAATGAGGCATTTCATTGTGTGTCAGGTACTGCAAAAACAAACAATACATCAAGTTAGTAATTTGAGTGCAGGTGGCATCTGCAAGGGTATGTATGGCTGTTATGTAGATGGGATATAGGGGTACAGCTATACATGCTTCAGTTACGTGCAATCCTAGAGACACCCCAGCAAACACACTAGTCTTGAGTGAAACTTGCCTGTTCAAAAAATTAACAACAAATTAACAAAATGGATGCATTTGAGTTGATTTTGACATAAATCTGTATCAGCCAAAAAAATGCTAATCCCAAATAGGCACAGCACACAAAGGGAACCTTATACTCAGTGCCTGTGAACCAGGATACTAGTACAGATGGGTGCAAGTAGGCATTTTACTTTCTGAACTCTATTTTTGCTTTCATTGCATTGCTTAGCACTCTATATACTTTTATAAATAGCAGCAGAAAAACAGGAAAAATTCATCTTTATAAAAATCACAAGGGAAAGTTTCCCATGCCCCTGGCACAAACAGCTGGCCATAGTTCCACTGCCAGTTTATCTTGTCTCCTTTTGGGCCAGTGTTCAAAAAATAATAATTTCTAGGATATTTTTAGATGGCTGCCAATGTGGTATTGAAGCAGACAGAGAATGAATCCAATCCGCTAATCTTGAGAAATGCCAATAAAATTGAAGTACTATTCCAGAGTTTAATTTAAGTATAGAAGATATTATCACCTCTCACTTTCATAAAGGACTTTTTATTAAAGTAACTTAACCAAAGCCTTGTCAGAAAGGCCAGAAGGCAGTTATTATGCACTGGAAGAATTCTTAGCCTGTATTCTACTTGATTAAACAGAAATCTTACAGCAGAACTTTTGACTACAACAACAGTTATTTGCTATAAAGTCTTTGTTTTTATTAGAGCCGGAGGGTTTTCTTTTAACCCTTTAATAGCAAACACTGCATAATATACTGTGCTGACACTGATTTATTGACTCTTGTTCTATTGTTCTTGTTCTAGCAATGCATGGAGCGTGACCAGCGCTTAAAGGGTTATTAAAGTAAATTGGCAAAAACAGCAAATTCTAAAAAAAGTTAGTGACTCATTTATATTTTATATTTATTTACATATAAACACTTTCGGATCAATGAACTTAAAGCTGGCCATAAACATTTAGATTTTCGTTGTCTTACGATCAGATATCGATTGTATGGTTTAATTAATGATAAGGGAATTTTTTTGCCAGGCATGGATTCACAGTGAATTTTTTGTGAAAATTCTGCGTCAACTTGTAGCGAAAAAAAATTGTTGCACATCAAAAAAAGTAGTGGTTGCATCAAAATAGGTGCACGCGACAAAAAATTCACACAACAACCGTGTTTCGCTGATTTTTCGTCATTTTGCAAATTTTCTGGCGAAGCAAAACAGGACAGATTCGTTCATCACTAGTTTTAATGCAGTGATCTAAAATTAACATTAGATTTAAATTGGAGGATAAAGTCTTAAACATAGCAAATCCGATGATGTTTTGCCCATTGGATAATTGCCAGACAACAGTAACTATGTTACTATGTTACTATGTAAATCATGTCCTGAAAAAATACAGTGTAGGTCCCCCATGGACATCGTCAGATACACAATACATGCCTTAATATTATCATTATCTAAAAGAAATGTTCTAACCTGTCCAACTGACTAAACGACCAATTGCCATGGTACAAAAATTGTCAGGATGATAATTTGGAGCCCACACAAGTCCGAAAATCGTGGCCATCTTAAGTTTACTGGGATGCTGTTTTTAGTAGGATTTATTATTTCTTTTTATCAGTGGTGTAACTAGTGAGGAAGCAGGTTGTGGGGGGGACCCAGAGGTACAGGGGGTCCGATGGGAATCTGCTACCTCAGTAGTCACCTGTGAAGGGGAGGGTCACAGGTGACTCTCCTGTCACCCCAACTCCCCTACCCAATTTACACCCCTACTATTGTATTAATTTAGAGGACATGCAAGTATACATTTTAAGAATAAGTTATATGTACTTTTATACTGTATATATTTTATATATATATATATATATATATAGAGGTGTCTATATAAAAAATACAGCCCTGCCCATGATGTCACTGTCAGCAAGCAGGACGAAGCAACGTTCACACCCATTTCTATAGGTAACTGCACTAGTACAATTTAGCACTTTCAGACAATTCAACCCAGATGTGTACTAACATAAGAACTTAAGATAATATTCATATGTAATACTATCCACCATATGCTGAGGATTTAAGTCAGAAAAAAAGCACTGCATTTCAATAAACAGATAGATATATAGGGCCTGATTCACTAAAGTGCGATTTAACGTGCGCTATTTATAGCGTGCGTTAAAATTTTTACCGCGTCTTAATTTTGGCGATTTTTCGCACGATTCACTATAAGCATACTCGCGCTTTTTTTCACGCGATATTGCATGCGTTATTTAACTCGCGAAGACTATTTCAATGCGGTATTTGCTGGTACATGTGCTAAATTACGCCTGCGAATAGTCACCGCATATGAATGGTAGCTTAGAAATAGTGTATAAAAATTGTCGCCGCATATAAATGGTGTATATAAATATTAGCCACATATAAATGGTAGCATATAAATGGTATCATATAAATAGTAGATGCTTATAAATAGTAGCCACTAGTGATGAGCAAATGTGTTCTGGTTATCTTTAGTGAAAATTAGCAAATCTTTCGAAAGATCCACGAAACGGCAAAAATGTTGTGCGGGCAAAAAAATTGTTGCTGTGACTATTATTTTTTGACGCTTGTATAAATTTTTGTATGTGCGGTGAATTTTTGCGTGGCAAATTTTTTTCATGCGTTTCGCCATTGGCGGATTGTTTTGCGAAACGCATGAAAAAATCCGCCGCAAAAAAATTCAACGCATGTCCAAAAATTCGCTGCGAATCCATGCCTGGCGAAACATTTCATCACTTGTAGCCAAATATAAATAGTCGCGCAAATGAATGCACGCCATGTTAGCCATACACGCTAATACTTGCAGAAAATTACTGTATTAAAAATGACCATTTCCCTGCAAACTGGCGGCTGCGTCACTCTAGGGGAAACACATACTTGAATAAATAACACTGTAAGTCCATATTTTATTGCAAAAAATCATATACTGTACTTTTGTATAATTTTTCGCCTGCCTGTAGTAGGTGTTAATTTTCGCATAGCCGAATGCGATATTTAGCGCGCAAAAGTTATAGTGAATCATGCGATCATATTCTTTTCAGCATGGAAATGAACGTATGCGGTAAAACTAGCGCGAGAAATACCGCATGCGAAAATGCGACTTATCGCATGCGGTAATGCTGTAGTGAATCGCGCGCTAATTGTCGCGTCTTTTTTACTGCAAAAAAGCGTGCGATAAGCTTTAGTGAATCAGGCCCATAATCTCTTTTGTGCAGGGTCCCTTCACCTTCTGTATCGATCAATATTATATGAAATTTGTATGTTTGATGTACAGTATAACCCCTTCTGGTGTACACACTGCTAACTATGTTGGTGCTTTATAAATACACAATGATAACAATAATACTATACATCACTTACATCTTATTTTAAGATTTACAGTATATCACAGATGTTTGGGTTAAAAGCTTTATAACAATTCCAGTATAAATGTATGACACATTGCTGCTGGCTTCAAGCCTAATGCATGCATTGTAATAATCTTAATGGACCAACTGTCCACGTTACTACGTATCATCTTGGCTTGAAATCCCAGTTTCTGTGCCACCTGTTGAATTAAAACACAACTGAAGCTAATGTTCAATCAAGCGTGAATTAAGCAGATCAACGCTCTGCAAAGCATACTTCATTCTATATGTTACATAAATCACTTTTCAAAAGAGATGTATATTTACTTCAAACGGTGGTTCTCTGTTTTCCTTGTTCTAGAGGTGACACAAAGCCTTATGCAGGCTCTGCAATGATCTTTTGCAATAACTAAATGCTGTGCAGATGGGGGTCACAATTATCCAGCCTAGGGGGGCAATTTCCAGTTCATTTGGAAAACTTAGAATCAGCATTTTGCAGTGCTCTGTCAGGGACATTAGTCTATGAACATAAAGCTCATATAGCAAATCAGAGAAGATAATATTCTTTGGTGGGTTAAGCTATACTTTTTCAAATTATTTGCAAGTTTTTTTTACCAGCTGTGTATATACATAGTATTTGCCTCACTTGTCAGATCACTGGAATATCTAATATCTAATATCACTGATGAGCTGAAGTTATCAACAAGTAGGCACAACACAAAAACAAATATTGCAAGAATTATTTTTCTCCTTTCATTATGTATCACTTCCAATTTGTGCCTGTATGTTACCCAACCACTCGGATTGTAAGCTCTATGGGGCAGGGACCTCCTTCCTACTGTGTCTCATACAGGCGGAACACTTATATGGCTATGAGGTGTTGAAGACTCATTCAGTTCAGGGGCAGCCTGTTACCAAATACACAAAAGTCAGGTTTTGGTCACCAGATTACAACTTTTGACTGATCAGTGATGGTACACCTTAGTTTGATCAATAAGTTGGTATGACAGTATATCAATGATGATACATTTTTATCTGAATTTGACCAAAATTGCATAAAAAGCTGGGTCAACTTGAGCATTGCAGGTGTTACTAGTTGTAATCTCCCAGAATATAGGGAGGGCAGTTTTGGTATTGCATGCATATATTCTTTGTTACTATTTTCCATTACAGTTTCCAACTTTTTATGATGTCACAACAGCCATGATTAATTTCCTTAAATCAGGGGTCCCCAACCTTTCTTTCTCATGAGCCACAGTCAAATATAAAAAGACTCGGAGAGCAACACAAGCACCATAACGGTTCATGGAGGAGCCAAATAAGGGCTGGGATTGGCTATTAGGCAGCCTCTATGCACACTATCAGCTTACAGGAGGCTTTATTTGGTAGGAAATCTTGTTTTTATTCAACCAAAACTTGCCCCCAAGTCAGGAATTCAAAAATAACTACCTGGTTTGGGAGCACTGAGAGCAACATCCAAGGGGCTGGTGAGCAACATGTTGCCCCTGAGCCACTGGTTGGGGATCAATGCCTTAAATGATACACCAGTGGCTATGGTGTTGCTGTTCATTATAAAATGTGTTGAAGAAAACATCTACTCTTAAGTCTGAATTTGACCTTTAAAGAATTCTGTCTTTGTAATTTACAGTCGGGAGAGGATAATCTCTTCTTAAACATGTGTGGTTGTCTTTGGATATATTGTATGTATTGTATTAAAGAATATGCATTTGGAAACTTTTACCCTGATCACAGAACCCAAAGATCATTAATGTTACCTGGAATGTGCAGCCTGTATGATTTGAGCTTTGTTCTGCAACAAGTCCTACCATCAGCTGTAGAATGAGTCTGAAAGCTGCAGCTCAACAGCAGCTGTAAGGGGCTTATGCTGGTCATGCCTGTTTTTTTGTCCTTATTTTGTCCTTAAATATTTATATTTTCATAATATATGACACCACAACTGTGATATTTTAGCAATGCTATTTATAGGACATTATAACACTATTAATGATACCCATGTACTGTATAAATCTTTTGGCATATGGTGAAGAGAAATCTGTGGCAATTTGCCAATATGACATTCTATTTAGGAAAATGAAAAGCTTTAATGGTAAGATATGTTTTGCTTTTCATTGTCTCCCTGTTCTGTTTCATTTAACCTTGGATATTTAGCTGGTTTTGAACTACTGATAGACCTCAGTGGGTTATGTATGCCTTCACTTGTTGAAATAAGAAAATATAATAATAATATAATTGATCTCTGTAGAGTCAAAATATCAACGTCTTATCTGGGTAAAATATATGCATGCTTCTCCCAGCTGATTAATTTAATAGTTTCTGATACAGAAAGGTGATATATGATCTCTTATGTTGAAGTAAGTTATATAGAAATGTTTGGTGTATATAGAAGTACAATAACATGGCGAAAAACTGTGTTCTTTTTTCTGTCAGGTAACATACAAAATCTCAAAAACAATGAAACCGTTTCCCTACAGGACTTTAGCGCGGGGATATTGATTTTTGTTATGTGGGTGCTATTATAGCCTATTCAAATACTTCTGATGGGAACACAGTAAAATAATAAAATTGTTATACACATCCATCAAGTTCAAACTTTTTGTCTAAAAATAATCTGCCTGGTTAAAGGACATGTAAACCCCACATGCAAAAATGTAATCAGTGAACAGCCTCTTTGAAATCTTTCAATACCTGCCACTCTGGTTGTCCAGAGGTTAATAGTAAGGCTGCAGCATCCCCTTAATCACTTAGATTTCCTTCTCCTCCTGTAACCCACTCAGCCCCCTCCCTCAGGAATTTGCTTTGGCTGTTGGCTTGTGGGCATGCTCAGTTGTTCTAAGCTCAGATTACTAAACACGCCCCCCAGAATAAGGGTCTGTGTGTGTATGCTGTTTGCAGATTTAAATGTAACTGTAAATGATGCCATTTTAGTGGGGGAGACGTGCCCAGCTGATATACATTGTAGGCAAATGTAGGCTTTACATGTCCTTTAAAGTGGCCATACACAGGCCAATTCTACCTGGTGATATGGGTCCTTTAGGGCTCTGGCACACGGGGGAGATTAGTCGCCCGCGACAAAACTCCCTGTTCGCGGGCGACTAATTTCCCCGAGTTGCCTACCCCTGCCATCCCACCGGCGAACATGTAAGTCGCCGGCGGGATGGCAGACGCGGCGGCGCGATTTCGCGCAAATCGCCAAAAAAGACTCGCTTTTTCGGCGATTTCCTGCAAATCGCCCCGCCGCGTGTGCCATCCCGCCGGCGACTTACATGTTCGCCGGTGGGATGGCAGGGGTAGGCAACTCGGGGAGATTAGTCGCCCGCGAACAGGGAGTTTTGTCGCGGGCGACTAATCTCCCCCGTGTGCCAGAGCCTTAATATTGATTTGGCAGCTTATCTACCCGTGTATGGGTACTATCGATGGGCCGACCTACCAGCATTTGGCCTGAAATTGGCTAGATCTTGATTAAACAGGTTTGATTTTTCCGTCGGATAGGGGACCACATTGGCTTGGATAAAAAGTTGAGAAAAAAGTTGAGAAAAAACATCCATTGATGTGGGCAAGAAAATACAAGTAAAAAGCACCCACTAACTTGAATGCATTTGACACAAGAGAAAGCCTACTGACTGCATGTGGAACAAGCAAAAACATGGTGGAAAAACTCCCATTGACTCCAATGCATTTTGCTAATCTTTCCGCAGTTTCTCTTATTTTTTGGCGAATGGAAATAGGTCATTTTTGCTCATTACTAGGAATAGATCTTCCCAGAAAATGTAATTGACTTCAATGAGGAGGTGAGCAGGTATCTAGACTTTGGAGTGCTAGTGCCTGTGATCTACTTGTGTTAAAACATTGGACATAGTCAACAAAAGTACATTTTACTGATTAATTAATGATATTGGTCTGGAACAGTGTTGGTGTATCTCAGTGTTGGTGTATCTCAAGGGTCTGTCCCTGGTCCTTTGATTTTAAATTTACTAATGACCTTGAGGTTAGCATTTAAAGTACTGTTTCTGTTTTTACTGATGCTAAATTGTGTAAAACTGCTTTATAAGTTCCTTGCAGGATGTTGGCACTTTGCAGAAATATCTAAACTGAACTAGAGACCTGGCCAGCAAATTGGTGATATAATATAATGTAAAATACATTTATGTAAAAAGTACATAGATGCTTGTTTAATACTCTAAGGGGCATATTAATCAAAATGTGAGTTTAAAGCTTAACACATAAAAACTCACCCACATTCTATTCATTCCTATGGGATTTTTAGAAGCCAATTTATCAATGGATGAAAGTTAGAACTCACCATTTGGTAAATACGCTTCTAAAAATCCCATAGGAATGAATAGAACATGGGTGAATTTTTATGTGTTAAGTTTTAAACTCATATTTTTATAAATCTGCCCCTAAGTGTATTGGGGGGTCTCCTTAACTGGAAAGTATTTGGGATTTTTATGGTTAACAAACTGTGTAACTCTAGGCAGTGTCAGTCAGTGGCTACTAAGCAAAGTGTCGTCTTGCATAAAAAATGTAAAAAAAGAAAAAAAATATATTATATGAAAAATATATTTCTAAGCAACTTTGGCATTCATAACAATTGTATGCAAAGCTATTTGTATAAGTAATTGCTAATGAAAGCAGTTTTATCTGTTCTTTTGTATTCACTACCTTGGTGGCTTTGACTTTAATGTTATGCAAAAGCTGCTTTCAATAAAGATTATATCTTTCAAAGCTCACAACATCTGTAATAAATGCATATTGGAAAGTTGCTTAGCATTATTAGTCAAAAATACATTTTTATGGGTTGACTAAAGGGGACCTGTCACCCAGTCATAAAAAGCTGTATACTAGAAGTCAATTTCAAATGAAACATAAAACCCAAATTCATTTTTGCTTAATGGAAATGGAAAGGCTAAGTCACTTGGGGGTGCCAAAATGTTAGGCACCCCCAAGTGACTTAGATCGCTTACCTTTTACCCCGGGCTGGTGCCCCTGTTAGGAGAAAACAGCACCAGCCCGGGGTAGCAGCGAGCGCTTCCTCCTTCCTTTTCGCTTGTGCGCGCATGCGCAGTAGAGTGAAAATCCGAGCTTAAACAAGAAAGTCGGCTTTTCACTCTACTGCGCATGCGCCGGCCCACGGATTTCGCCGGCAGAAGAAAAAGGAAGGAGGAAGCGCTTCCTACAGGTACCCTGGGCTGGTGCTTTTTTCTCCTAACAGGGGCACCAGCCCGGGGTACAAGGTAAGCGATTCAAGTCACTGGGAGGTGCCTAACATTTTGGCACCCCCAAGTGACTTAGCCTTTCCTTCCCCTTTAAAACATCCATATCTGTTATAAACTAATTTAAAAATCTCAGCTGTTAATCATATATTATCCTGTATGGTGCATTACAGTGATTATTCTTTTTTAGTATGGAAAATCCCAGGATTAACTGACAAGATACACTGGAAGATGAAATGGTTGGCTTTAGAGAAAGAGAGGAGAGAAAAGATATTTAAAAAACCATACATTCCATTAAGTAATAAGACTGAATGCTATCACAGTAACAAAACTATATAGGTAGAGACATGTTTAGAACTGTCCATTATATATGTGTTTATTATCTGTTTACTACAGGCTGTTGGAGGTTATGCAGGTTACATAAATTGATAGATAGTAGATAGTTGAAGGTAGATAGACATGTATGTATGTATAACTTTATTTATAAAGCGCCACAAGGGTACGCAGCGCTGTACAGTCTTACAGAATACAAAATTACACACAGGGAGGACGAGTGATATAATAAATAAATACAATAAATAAAAAATAAAAAAAATACAATAAATACATATATGTATATATATATATATATACATGTGTCTCAGGAGGGACTACCCTCCTTATTTTCCTACATTGCCACACTGATTGTCAAAGTATAATACATAAAAATGGTAGCAAAGAAGATGGCACATGCATACAATAAGTTGTAGAACTTTAGAACCCATTAAGACAGTTGGTCATTATCTAGTGGCCCTTCAGGTGTACATAGAAAATTTCTTGATATAGACTGCGGAGACTTATTCCCTCCCTTCCTACCTTGCTCCAATTGATACACTCTACTAACAAAGAAGACACACGGACACCATTAAGTGGGGCGGAGTTTGGCCACAGCTTTATTATATGATACATCATCGATAGTCCTTGCCATGTATTTCACCTTTAACAAACATTTAACAAACTGCACAGCTGTTTTATAACCTGAATGCCAGCCACTGCGAATGCAGTGGGCATGTGGAAGACATCAAATAGCACACTGATTAAATGGCCAAGGACTATCATCCGCCATTGGCTGTGACAAATATTTCCACTTTATCTTTTTTTTTTTTTTTTTATTATTAAAACAATAAGAAAAACAGTACTTTATTGAACTTCACATGAGTAGCTAACCAAACCTAAATGTTGTAAGACAAGAGTGCCTGAAACAGGAAGGGAGGGAGGGAGATGCAGCTCCGGACATGCCAGCCAAATAGAGGGTGAGCGCAGCGCGGGGAATGCTGGGAAGAGGAGGGGTGAGCAAGGCGGCTGTTTTACATGGGAAAACAAGCTGGGTGAGTTAACCCTATTGTGTATGGAGGGAATTAGGCAGTCAGTTGGCTCCACAGTCCCTCTGCACTTTCATTAAGCATTTCAGCGCTTCTATCAGCTTCACTGACTAAAGCAGAAAATGAGTTCTTACACTAAAAAGAAAGTTTATTCAGACTGGATCTTTAGAAATGTTCTATCCTACTCTTAGTTCCACATTCGAACAGTTAATCAGACTGCAAAAAACTCCTCTTCATGTAGCAAATAACTTTTCAGTTCGTTATATTAACAAAATTCTCCTGACACATTTGAGCAAAGAACTCATCTATCATGCTGGTGGAGGCTCCTTGAACACAGAGGTGACATGTTAGCTGGCCCTTTGAGAGATGTGCACCAATAAAGGCTAACAACTTGAATAAAAGCAGAAAGTTTGGCACAAACCCATGTGAGCAGCAAGCTCAAGAATGCAATATTTGATTTACACTTCATTTGTCATTTGTGTGAAAGCAGCTTCTGCTGAAACTGTACAATTAGTTGAGTCATGGGACATGTTATGAATTGGTTTTGTTGTGAGGATTACATTTGCAAAGCTACTTTAATGGTTTCATTTTCCATTTAACAGGCGGTTGAACTTAACATCTTATGCAGCAACAATAATCTGCTATCTTCTGAGCAAAGCTTCACTGGCCAAAGTGCAATAAAGGGCAAGCAGGAAGTCTCAACCACTGGACCTAATTTTCAAATGTTCTTCTGTGTATTACTCTGCTCTGCTTGTATTAACACTCGCAATGTGAATTATACTTGGCTTAACTAAATCAGATATAGCTGAGTTCATAATTCTCCCGAAAGTAAAAAACACAGAGGCAACTAATACACATTAAAATGTGTATGAGTAATGTATCAAGTGCCACAGAGAGGAGCACAGCAGGCAACAAAGTCATTGCTGCCCACTTCAGCACATTTCAAATTTAGCTTATAGCATGATGTTGTTTTAGCAAACAAAGGAAGGATTATACAGAAGAGTAAGAAAACTACAACAGGTTATTAAAGAAAAACATCTGACTATAATACAGTGATAGACGAGTCTTCTCTTTTCTCCATCCACAGCAGATATCTGTAGTTTGCATCCCTTACAGAGAATGAGAAAGTATTTAATGTAGAAATAAACCCTAAAAATGAATATGGCTAAGAATGCATTTTTTTCTATGCTGTACTTATTGCACCAGCCTAAACTTTCAGCATCTTAGTAACATTAATGGTCAGGCTACAAACTTGGCAAAGGAACTCCCCATCTTGAAAAGTGTCTGCTCAGTGTGCTTTGGGTAGCTGTTGCAAAGCTAAGCAAATTATTATTATTATTATTATTAAGCAGAAATGTTACAGGGCTGTATTAATGACTAATCAGCCTTATATTGTGACATTTATATTCTGTATATACAGTATATTGTGCATTGGTCCCTAAGCTCAGGTGAGTGACAGCAGCACAGAGCATGTGCAGGGAATCAGCAGAAAAGAAGATGGGGAGCTTTGGGGGCACAGATCTTCCCTGCTAAATGACTGGGGTTGCCTCTGGCTGGTACAGAACAACAATGCTCAACATCCAGCGCTGCGGAATATGTTGGCGCTTTATAAATAAATGTTAATAATGTTAATAATAATAATTTCTGCTCTAGTTATTTAGTTAAGCTTTAGTTCTCCTTTAATGGACAAGGAAAGGTTTAATCGCTGGAGGGATTATGTCACTTCTCAGCACCCCAGACATGGAGCCATATTTATCAAAAAGTATAGGATTTGCAATGGCATATTTATCAAATAGGAAAAATGGAGTTTGATGTATTTTCCCCTTTTGCTAAATTCACTTCTAAATGAAGAGAGACACACAAGATAGGGAACTCTCACCCCCATCAATATAGTGCTGCTCAGCATCGGCAGCAATGTATTTACTGGGGCAGCTACAGGTCTCAGAATCACAGGTGTAATTCAGAATAACCATTAGACAAAGTACAAAATATTGGACAATTGCACCCATTTTTACACTTTGCACAAAGTTTTCCATTAATCTCTCACCCTAATTCAAATACATAAACAAAGAATATATCCTGTTTTTAGAATGGCAGATGCATCCTTTTGATTTTTACTTTTAAAATTCTGGCACAATTCCACAATGAGACTTCATGTAATAATTCCACCATATTTACCTTTATATATATTTTGCCAAACAGTCTTCAAACAAATGACACAGGAATGGCAATCACAGTGAACTTTATTCTTATTTGGTGCTTGATCTTAATGAATCCTAAGTAAAGAACCACAGGAAACACAGTCTAATGACAAGGAAACAATACACAGTACAGAAAAGGCAGATGTTCTTATATTAATACACTATGTTCACCTTTAACCTCTTCCTGCCAGCACCAGACTCTGCTCTGAGACCATGAACAGCTATCTAAAGCATTTTGCCATTAATTTGAAAGGAATGTGAAAAGTTAGAATCTACATCTCTGACACCTGGTAACTTGCCAGTGGCCCATGTTAAACAACCATGTAATGGAAAGGGTAGCATTTAATTTTGAGTTATAAATCAAGGACCTCGTATACACAATTTTTTCAAGCGGTCTTTATGTTTTTTTAATCATTAGCCTTCCTATTTTACCTATTTTTGGTTGTCTGGATCACCAACCCCAGCAACCAAAATGCAGATCAGCCATGAGGCTTCAGTTATATTGTTATTGCACTTTATACCATTTTTTGTCCCTGTTACTGCTGTCCCTCTTGCTCTATTGTGACTTCTAAATGACAGCAACCATAAAGCATTTCAATTCCAAGCATGAGAACTGCAGAATACGGTACATACAAGGGTGTAAGGTAGCATTTTGGGAAGGCTATGAACACTGCTTTATTTTAATCTAATTTTGCCTTTTAGATGTTGTAAAAGGATAAGAGGCTTTGCAATCTACATGTTAGAGATTATTGCTATAAGGAGTACATCTGCAAGAATGAATAATAGTACAGTGAACGTCTGTTTCATCTCATTTTATGTTATATGTAAAGCATCAATAAATAAGCCATTGTCATTCTAACTACAAAAGCTAAAATCAGTCACTTTGTTCTTTTGATTACAATAAAAATAATTAAGAAGGCATAAAAGGTTCCAACTGATCAGTCACATTTGCATTTTAAAGTGAGCCTCACAACAAATATCTATGAAACAAAGAACAGTGGAACACGTTTAACAGACATTCTCTCTTGTATCTGTGCTAAGCACTTGGCATTACAGATCGGATAGAATGCTACATAAGTAATGTGTAAGATTTGTACCTACAGTTGTTATAAGTCAGGAATGCACTGCTAAGATTTGCTTTACGTTACGTTTACGTTAAGGTTTGAAAAAGTCTCATAATAACGTCCAGATTAATTACATTTTGCTGGCATGTCTCATTCTGTCCCCAGCTAAACCCACACATTCTCAACATCTCCATTGCTTATACACATCCATATAGGGTAATAGCTCACTTTTATTTGACTTGAAGTGACACAAGCGACTGCAGATTGCCAAGTTTGCCCGTGACAGCTGAGAAATAGGCAAAAACTACATTCTCTCCTACCTAATACGGTGATACAGACTTTCCATAATGACAATTTTGGTTGCCAGAACGTCTCAATTCTTAAATAACCCAAATGCAAAACCATCCCTAACATCCATAAAATTTACCTGAACTTAATCTATATGCGCTCATATTTTACAGGGTAAGGTGCAAAACACAGACACAAATGTTTAAAGCATGCCAATTATTTGCATTTTGCTGCCATGTTTTGCCCAAATCTGCAGCTCCTTGCCCTCAACAAATTGAACACAAATGACTGAAGAGTTTTAATGTATGCATTCATGGTTTAGAGATATGTAACTTGTATTCATCTGCTGTTACATTACCCCATTTGCCCGACATTAAGTACATACAGGGCTGTCTTGAGACCACCAGTGCTGAGCTGTGCATAGTATACTGGAAATGTATTCTGGCACAGGGTGCAAAGCACAGTCATTGCCCTTGGTGTTCTATATAACCAATGTGTTTAATGCTTTTACACTTGCATTCTGGGCTACAGTAAGTTAGTGAGTCCTATTCACAAATGCATTACCTTTTATCTCCACTTTCTTCCAATAGTCATTGGGAAACATAAAGAAATCCATGGTCTATGAAAGGTTTCCCTGTGCAGGCTGACACTGCTGCAGACTTGGCCACACATCCATTTTAACAGTGTAACTTAATTAACATCAGGGCTTGTTCCAAGAGCTAAATGATCTGTCTGATTTGGCCCACTACATGTACAATAATTTGCTTTTCTGGTGACCATGCCAGATTATTGGATCAGTGGAACCCAACTTAAGTTTTCAGGTACTTAAATTAAATGATGCCTTAATTAAATACATGATCAGTCTTATTAGTGTTTTAGGAAAAGTTTTAGTTTAAATTATGTTGATACAAACTTGCGCAGTGTCAGTATGCAGTTCACGCTGGTATTAAAAACACAAGACCTCGCTGTGCTCTGCAAGCTGCTGACAATCCCAATGCCCATGTGACCTCAGGGCCATCTCTGCTGCTTTTTTTATTGACCCCAAGGTTAGAAAAGAAATCACATATCCACTTCTGTGGTTCTGCCGGGCGGAGGCTGTGCAGAATATATATGGCTGAATTTGTTTCTGAATACAAATTCATTTTCTGCATATTTTGATATTTTCTTATTTTTTACTATATATCCTATCATCCTGATCATGTGACAAGGCAAGGTAAATAAAGAGCCCAAAAATAAAAGATTTTTTTTTTAACAAGAAATATTGTTTGCTACATTCTAGCTAGGGTTTAAGGATTATCTAATTACCCACTTATATTATAATGCAATTTCATTTTTTATCAGTACTTCAGTGGTACAGGTATAGGATCCGTTATCCGTAAACAGGTTATCCAGAAAGGTCCGAATTTGGGGAAGGCAATCTCCCATAGATTCCATTATCAGCAAATAATTCTATTTTTCAAAATTGATTTCCTTTTTCTCTGTAATAATAAAACAGCACCTTGCGCTTGATTCCAACCTAAATATAATTGATCCTTCATGGAAACAAAACAATCCTATTGGGTTTGTTTGATGTTTAAATGTCTTTTTAGTAGACTTAAGGTATGGAGATCCAAATTACAGATTACCCCTTATCTAGAAAACTCCAGGTCCCAAGCGTTCTGGATAACAGGTCCCATACCTGTACTTGTAAATGTAGCAATTCTAGGTGTTTTGCTTCGGGTCAGTATTGTTTTGGGATGGATTGGGGGAGGGGTGGGGACATTCTATCCCCTTGTTGAACAGACTTTTTGCCTATTGGGTTTTGTTATTTCTTTAGATAAACAGGCTCAACAGGGAAATTAAAGCTTCTCCATGTTTGGTAAATAATTAGATTACCAGTACACAGATACATGAGTCCAGTATGCAGGGGGACTATCTAAGCTCTGGTAACTAATTATCTGCTCTGAAGAATCAAACATGGAGCCATGTTGAAAAGGGAGTATACTGCCTTTGAATCCATGGTGTGAATCCATGGAAAACACATAGGAGCCGATTCACTAAGGTCGTTAACACTCAACGCATAGTTCTATGCGTTAAAAAGTGTTTGTTAATTGAGTTCCGAGTGCTGTAATTTTGCATACATTACTACTCATATCGCATGTGCAAAAATCACAATTATTGCAAAGAGTTATTTCCATCGTATTGCGTTAATTATCGAATAGAAATAATATAAACGAATAATTCATAGACATATTTGAAGCATTAAAAGCATAAAATGTGGCGATAATTACTGTGAAACTTAACGCCTCCCAGGAGCAGGCGTTACTAAACAAAACTGCAGCTGGTGATTGTCTGTGGTGACAAGATGGAGTTTGTAGTCAGATTTTTTCTGGAATCTGAAGAAGAGAATCAAGTATGTTTTAACCCTAGAGTGATGCATCCTCCAGTTTTCAGGGAAATGGTCATTTTCAGAATGGTAGTTTTCAGACAGAAACGGTTACGTGCAAAATAGTGTGCACCAATTTCACGAGCTACAAAATAACGCATAAATATATTACATGCATAAAAATATGTCATTGCAACATAAATAAGGACAATAAAATTGCTTCTTAATTCAGACAAGTGTATTTTTTGAGAATCGATCGTTAATTCTCCAAATATTAGAAGTGATAGGGGTTGATTCACCAAAGTGCGTTAAAACGTGCGCTATTTATAGCATGCGTTAAAAAATGTATCGCTTCTCATTTTTTGCGACTTAACGCACGATTCACTAAAAGTATAATTGCGTTAATTTAGACGCAATGTTGTTTGCGTTATTTAAGTCACGATGAGCGTTTTTCTTGCGTTATTTTCCGCGCATGCATTAATTCCCGCTGTGCGCAATATATTTTGCCGCATGCTATATTAGTGCACGATTTAACGCACAATTTAACGCACGTAACCATTAAGCTCGTAAAACTACTTTTCTGAAAATGACCATTTCCCTGCAAACTGGAGGCTGCATCACTCTAGGGCCAACACAGACTTGAATAAATCCCACTGCAAAGTCCTGTAAAACTGGAAAACATGTAAAAAAAATTACTGCATTCTACTTTACCTTAAAAGTAAATTCAATTTTGGCTGGTAAATTCAACTTTTGGAGGTAATCATGATGTTACTGGAACCATTAGTTATGGGGTTTATAGCAGGGACACCATACAGCACTTCATCACTTGATGAGATACGTGTTACCGGCATTCCCCCAGCAGCCCCAAGCTAAGAATGAATCGTGCCTGATAACGTTGCAGTCCATTCATCATTTCTCTTAGCCCTATCGTCAGTGTACAGAGGTTCCGTAATGCAAGATACAGAGTTGTGACTTTTCGATCTTACAGAATTACCTCTTTTCTTTGAATTTATGTTTGGTGGTAAATTATATGGCAAATAAAAAATAATTGTGTGAATGTATTTAGTATTAGGAACGAGAGATGGACACAAACAACAAGCATCACTTTTGTGCCCTTACAAAGCTTCTGCAGATCTTAGGAAGTAAAATGCTGATTCCTTACCCAGTGTGCCTTGCTGCTTCTCATAATGTTCAACCCTAGTGACATTTGCAGTCAGACAAAGGTCTCACAGACATTAAGAGAATGGCAGCAACTGCTACTCTGCATCTTCTCTTGATATCTATTGGATGCGCTTGAGTAATGGACTTTATGCCTGACTTGTCTTTGAACCTTCCGGAACCTTTCTGTCTAAAAGCGCACATGTTATTCTGCCTGACACTTTCTGGGTGGTATTGCTTCTGGAGAGTAAGAAAATGTAAAAGTTCAAGACATTTAAAAAAAAAACCTGTAAATGTGTATGATCTGCAGTCAGTTACATAAATGAAGGCACATGGGCTCCATTACAAAATTAGTTCCAGGACCCCTCGTTGTTGCCCATATTGTATGCCACACCACTACCAGTATCTTAATTCCACACCCTGTATTTACGCTTATGAAGAATTCTTAAAATTTTAAGGCATATCACTGATTATTCTTTAGGAAAAAAATTACTTCAAGCCTATTGGCAAGGCTGTCCTTTACAGGGCTTGAAGTAAAATACCACTTGAGGGCCCCTATTATTTATGGCTTGTTGCTTTTAGCTATTGTTGAATTGCTGGGGATCAGAGAATCCCGCTGCCTGCATAAATTTACTGTTCAGGCCAACCAGCGTATGTGCCTTAGCTTCCCCTGCCAGTAACATCATCCTGCCTGGTTACAGGAAGGGGGGACTCCAATTGGCTAAACTAAATGAAGCTTTCTTGGAGCCCCAAGGTGCATATG
Source organism: Xenopus tropicalis (assembly GCF_000004195.4). NCBI lineage: Eukaryota > Metazoa > Chordata > Amphibia > Anura > Pipidae > Xenopus > Xenopus tropicalis. The sequence continues at coordinate 49,127,509 of NC_030678.2, read as the reverse complement.
GGGAAAGAGTAGGAGCCAGAGGAAGCCTGGTTTTGGCACCCAAGCTACAAGGGATGCCAGGGGTTATAAAATATCACAGGCTGCCAGGGAAAGAGACTTTCCAAGGAATAAAACTGAATCATCTCTCTGACGCAATTTTGTCCAATCAATAGCTGCCCAATTTTTAACACCACCTATCAGTCAAATCATGCCCTCACCCATACCATCAGATCCAGTTAAAAAGAGAGTAATATTGGACATTCTTCATGACATTCAGCCCAAACAATAATTTTAGTTGCGAAAAAGGATGGTGGCTTCTGTCCCATCCTAGACATTTATCTTTTCAACAAGTATATAAAATATCAAAGTTTCAAAATGGAATCAATCAAATCCATCACATTCTCCATCTGACATTGAGCATTCATGATAAAACTGGATCTACAAGAGCTACATCTACACATCTCCATAAGCTCAGACCTACAAAAATGTATGAGGGTCATGGCAGATGAGCAGCATCTTCAGATTAAAGCCATGACTTTTTGCAGACACTGTAATCATGGCAGTGGACAAGCATTCCCTTTACCTTTCATACCAGACTTAACTATTCCTGGCTGGTTTATAAATTACAGAACTATAACTAAAGTATCTATGTGACAGCTTTAGCTGTATGAATATGGAAAGTGTTGGAGTCCGACAGCTGGGAGCTGCAGGTTGGGCAGGCCCGATATGAATTATTAGTGACACCATACTGCCTTACTACACATTTTATAACACAGTTGCTATCTCTTCCCCATTACCATCTTGTCTTATAAGCATATTTTCCCACAGTGGCCATGCCTTGCACTGATACCACCTCTGTATATAATTAGTTCTGTGGGGCACCATAAATTTCCCCTAAGCGTATCCAACTCCTTACCAAAGAGAACTCAGCCTATGGCAAAGCAGCACCGTTGTTAGCATTGTTGCCTTCCAGGACTGGGATCCTAGGTTTGATACCAGCCAGGGAATATCTACAAGCAGTTTGTATGTATGTATCTGTATGGGTTTCCTTTGGGTCATCCAGTTCCCTCCACCCTGCAAAAACAGGCAGGTTAATTTCGCTCCTGATAAAACTAAACCCGGCAGTGGAGCTTGCAATCTAATATCTATATATTAGATAGCAAGCTCCACTGGGGGACTGATGTGAATTACTGTCTAATGTCTGAGTATAAGGACAATAATGGTGCCCTGTCATGCAGCCCCAGTATGCCTGCAGTTACATAACTGGTGCCAGGGCATATTATTATAGAAATAGTACATGCTGTAAGAATAATGTCCACTTTAAAAAAGACATAGAGGAAGTGGTAGGATATACGTATGCTGGAAACAATGAATATGTAACTTCTATGCAAAGGTGTAAAATGCAACACCTGCAAAATTGATTTGGGGCAATAACCTGTCACTTCAAGCATAGCCAGCGATCCCTTCCAATTTTCTTCTTTTCCCTCTAACCAGCTGTATCTATTTATAAATACTGTAGCTGGAATAATGAGTTTGTGTTGAGTGCTAATTCCTCATATCTCTTTGTTTGCCCAGCAACTGGAGACCTATTTGCACTGTTAATTATAACCAAGGAGAACAGCAGCCTGTAGGAGCAACGTAATCAGCCAGAGGTTCGCTTGACCACATTCCATTTGCTGTGTTTTCTCTCTTGTTTAATTTTTCTGTGTTGATCCTAACCATTCCTGACTCTAGTAGCTGCTCACAAAATTATCTTCTTTATGGGTGAAGGAGGCAAGTGCTTGTATCCCTTAAATAATATAGGGTCTCACTGATATATGGAATTGCATAAATCAGGTCATTATAACAGGTCAGTTTTTTCTGAGAAAAGTGCTAATTTGTATAAAAGCAAATGGTTACATCAGATAAGGTCTCCATTGCTCAGTGACATACTGCATGTAAACAAATGTATTCTATGTGGAATACTGGATTCTACTCTGCATAGCAGGCAAGTAGCATGTCTGATACTGAGTGTCCCAGCTAGCACAGCTAAATGATAACGTTTGCATGTTTAACATTTTCTGTAGTTAGAAAGCTTATAGTGCAACAAAGAAACAGTGTTTCTATTTGATCAGAAGAACTTAGCCTGTACTAGAGCCTGCTTTTATTACAGTTCACTTTTTTTTTCAAGGTTCTTTGGTTTGTAGGAGGAAAGATGCATCCAGTGGATCCACAGGAGCAGTTGGTAATACAGGTATAGGATCTATTATCTGGAATGCTTGGGGCCCTTCAATCAAACAATGTATACTGTTGACGCCAGTTTCAGCTTTTTTTTATAATGCTGCCATTTGGCCTTAGTTTCCAAATGAGCTCATAAAAACCTAGAGATTGTTTCATCCTGTAGTAGAACATGGCAGACAAGTATAACTGATTTATTGTTTCAATAATTTCATACCTGAACTAAAACTGAGATATCTATTGCTTTACCACTAGAAAATCATCAATAATGAGGTATTTGCTGATGCCTAACAGTACTGCGTATGTACATTTTAAATTGGATAAACCTGAGTAACATTTAACTCTGTAAAATGTTAGATGTTCATGATGTTCAATATCACTTTTATTCCAAAGAGTGGGGGTTATCTTTCTGAGGGGATCAGAGGCCTGGTTAGCCTACAAATTGTGCTGAAAGTTAATAGGGATGCACTGAATCCTGGATTCAGTTCAGGATTCTGCCAAATCCAAGCCATTTTTAGTAGGATTCAGCTGAATCCAAGAGCCTGGCCAAATCAAATTCAATGGCTATGTAACGGAAAAAATTGGCCACACATGCTTTGCACTTTGCACTTTGCACTGCGTGCACCCCGCCATTTTCCCCTTTGTTTTTCACATTTCTGGCATCCTCTTCAAGGTTCCGATTCAATATTCAGCCAAATTCATACCCAAGGACTCTTGGGTTCGCCCAAAAACCAAAACTGAGGGCTCGGTGTATTCCTAAAAATATATGATGTTACGTTTTCATCTGAAATGGCAAAACAATAAATATTCTAATATGCCCCACCACATTTTCTGTATTATCAGCCGTATTCTTAAAATGATCTACTAGGTTCCTACTACAGGTAGGTATGAATTAACTTCATACTGGAAGCAGCATTGGCAAGAATCACATTTTTTCACCAGTGCAAAACTGGCAATTTAGAAATAAAAATGTTTCCAGACTTAGGCTGGTAAACTTATATTATAATCATAAAGCAGCCACTTTCCATCTCAGTATCCAAATATCTCCTCCAGGCTAATGTCCCATAATCACCAGCAGTGCAAATAACATTTTTAGTAAAGATTGTGAAAATTGAGTTGTGAAAATACACCTGTTCAATTGAGATGAACTTCTGCAGACTTCTGCACACTTTGCCAAATATGCCCCATTATGTAAAAATTCCCATATAGTTAGAGGGGCGGAAAAACATGCACACTACAGAATTGTGTGATAACTCCATTGATATTAAATGCCCCAATAGGAGAAATAAGCAATTTTAAGGCAAAATAAATTATAAAAAGTAACTGGATTTAACGTGTCCTTTTTTTCAGAGTAACCACTTTTTGCCCTTCTTGTTTCTGCACCAATTTCCTCTAATGGCCCTTATGGAATTCCCCGCCAAACGTGTTAAATGAATAGATCCTGAACCAACAAACTGTGAAGGAATCAATTACAAGTGTAGGGAAAAATGAAGTATTTTGCATAATTATAGAATCATTCTTTATTCACAAACAATTGCTGTCTCCCTACAGAGCAATACTCCGGGCTAATAAATGTGCTGCACCAGCAAACACATCTAGAAAAATCCATAACTCTCATGTTGTCACATTGTTTTCAGTTGGATTGTCTGGCATTGCAATTAAAATGTTAGCATTAATGAGATGTTTTTTTAAATTCTTGAGATATAAAGATTAACAGTGGCCAAAGAAATATGCTATAGACCTCCCATGATAACTCCATGATCTTTATATCCAAAACAATAATTTGCATGTTTATTAGTCCAGAAAAAGAAAAGAAGCACATTTTTACCTTATTGGATACTTTTAGAGAAAAACTTTGGGAGGTTCGATACCTCAGGCCTAAAGAACTCAATGAAATAGAGCAATTTGCCCCCTTTTTTAGTGTATATTTTAACCTATTTCTTTACAGCGATGTTGGTTTGCAGCAGTAAAGTTGTTTTAAAACATGCTTAACATTGGACTTTGCTATCTTTTTCTACCGGCTCCTCAAGTTATAGATTATAAAGAACTATGTACCAGCACTTCAAATGATGCATTTTTATACAGTGAAAGATGTAACACTTTCCCTTTCATAAACTAACATGCAACTAGGATGTATATATTTTGCAGTATTGCATGTGTTTATTCACTTGGGCCACTGGGTAATTCTATTCATGTATATAACAGGTATATTACAAAAGAGACCAGGGCATGAGCATCGGCCCCCCTTTTTTTTGTATGTGTGTAGAATAATTTGGCCAGATCAGTTGCACTTCCATTGCAGTTGTATATTTTACTTACCCGTGGAGTGCTCCCATAAATCCTCTGTGTACATATGGTATATTAAAGTTTGTGTCTCTGCAGATATGAAAGATTTGAACTGTAGGCATATATCTGCAGCACTTTTATAAGCTATGGTAACACCTATAGTTTACTGTGATTTTACTAATGATATGTGCATTCTTTTTTAACAGAATTTGGTTACTTTGTGAGGGAGAGGGTGCAGTAGGTCCCACTAATCTCACTGCCTTGTGTTTGTGTTAATGTTGACCATGCAACACCCATTGAAATGCACAAGGCAAACCAAGCACACATACAACCACTCGTGTTTACTGATGAAAAGCACATTGAAAGAAGAACACCAGAAAAAAAACATAAAATTCCCTCATTCAAGTTACTGTTTAACCTTCTTCTTCTACTTATTCCCTACCAGTATGGCCAGATGTGAACAGTCATTAGCCAGACTTTGTTCATTTAAAACTCGCAATATCCTGCCAACAACCAAAGCTGTAATCCTAAATTTAAAAAAAATGTATATACTGTACTTATATACTGTGTGTATATGTTATAACAATTGTTACAGTAAAATATACATATTCTAAAATGTTGCAATATGTTTCTCAGTAACATAAATGCTTTGCTAGATGTTTTCTGTTTCACCCCTTTAGCAGGGTTCTGTGCTTCTTATTTCTTACATGGATACCTTTGCCACACCATCAGCTTATTAACATACTACATTTTTATAATGTGGAACTACTTTTACCTTGCAGTACAGAAAATAAATATTCTTCACTGCCAAGGCCCATCAGAAAGAAGTGACACAGCAATAATGTTCAACCATTAAAGTCACAAATTTACTGTACTGGGAACTTGAAAAGTTGCAAAGTCCACTCTTAAGCAACGTGAAGCACTGTGTTAACAAGTTGTCACACAGAGTAGAAGCAATAAGAGCTATGCATTCATAAGTGGACAATCTTGGCATCTACTAATCCTAAAGGTGGCCACACGTGGCGATTTGCGATCTTTCGTGCGACCATCGTTCGCATGAAAGATCGTACAATCAGCCAAAAACTGTTCAGGGCTGAAACAGCAGATAAGGAGGTAGAAACAATAGGATTTCTACCTCCTTCTGCCGATTCAGCGCTGAAGGCAGATTCTGGTCAGGCGCCTTCTATGGAGCCCGATCAAAATCTTTTAACTGGCCCGATCAGCGAGTAGACCGATATCAGCAGCTTCCTGCGATACCGGTCGATTTGCCGACTTGCCATACACGCACCAAATATCGTACGAAACGAGGTTTCGTAGGGATATTATCAGTGCGTGTATGGCCAGCTTAAGTACTAAGGAGCACTGGCTACAGGCAAGGCAGCTTCCATAAAACCTCAAAATTAAAGCCTTGGCACTTGGCATACAATTTGGGGCACATGCCCAGTTTTTTTAAGCCTAAGGCTGTAGAAGGAAAGTCCTGATGCAGAGTTATTGAGAACATAAAGCAAAATGAAAACACATTTGTATGCAATTTAATGATCATTAATCATTAATGATCATTGAACATTTCTTATGCACAAAATGCATCGAAAAGGAATGAGAAGACCTTTTATCATAAAAGCCCCTAAAAAGACTCTACACAGTCCCCAGAATAACATACTTTTCTCTCTGCTCAACTGCAGCTCTCCGCTACTTCCCAGTCTAGCATAAAGCTCTGCCCCCTTTTCTTTGACAAGCTCTTCTTCTCTCTCTCTTGAAGAGGTGCCTACTGTGCATACCTCATTGATTTTCATTGGAGCAGAGGCAGCAAGCATGCACAGTAGACACCTCTTTGACCGTCTACACAGTCAGGGCTCTGGCACACGGGGAGATTAGTCGCCCGTGGCAAAACTCCCTGTTCGCGGGCGACTAATCTCCCCGAGTTGCCTACCCCTGCCATCCCACTGGCGGCGCGATTTCAGGAAATCGCTGAAAAAGACTTGCGAGTCTTTTTCAGCGATTTGCGTGAAATCGCGCCGCCGCGTCTGCCATCCCGCCGGCGACTTACATGTTCGCCGGTGGGATGGCAGGGGTAGGCAACTCGGGGAGATTAGTCGCCCGCGAACAGGGAGTTTTGCCGCGGGCGACTAATCTCCCCGTGTGCCAGAGCCCTCAGAGAGGGAAGCAGTGCTCAAACAAAAGGGGGCTGGGCTGCACGCTAGACTAGGTAGTTGCTGAGAGAGCTGCAGTTAAGCTGCTTGTGATACATGAGACTGAAAATCAGGGAGAAAGGTATGTTATTATGGGCATTTTTTACAGTCATTTTAAAGATGGAAAAAAAGGTTTACTTAAAAGGGATTCTGTCATGATTTTTATGGTGTACTTCTTTCTAAATTACACTGCTTAAATAGCAAATAATTCACTCTACCATTTACAATTTTATTCTTGAACCAACAAAGGTATTTTTTCTTTAGCTGTAATATTGGTGTGTAGGCAGCCATCTTAGTGCATTGTGCCTGACTCTGAGTGCCATTCTGATATCTAATGGGAGCTGCTATCTTGCTCCCTTCCTGTTGTTCTGCTGATTGGCAGTAAAGTGTGACTGAAGTGTATCAGAGCACAGGTCACATGGTTGTATTACCCTGGGAAATGAAGAATATGGCTAGCCCCATATGAAATGTCAAAATTATATATTAAAAAAAAATCTGCGCTTTTAAAAAATGGATTTCAATGTAGGATTCTGCTGGAGAAGCTCTATTAACTGATGCATTTTGAGAAAAACATGTTTTCCCATGACAGTATTCCTTTAAGTTTAAAATGTTACACCTGAGATATCATATGAATAATTAGTGTGTTAATCATTACCATTTAAGTTTCAAGCCAGCAAGGATTACAAATGGAATCCCCAGCTAGCTGCTAATGGTACATTGTTCCACCATGTCATTGTATGAAATATTACCACTGAATAGGTTAAATCATTTACTGAACAATTTTTTTTCTTCTCAGAATTCTGCGCAACAAATGGAAGCTGCTAATGTTGTTGGCAGCAAGAGATATGGAAGGCACAATGCACTGAAGGTTCTGTAGAGTAGCTTATACATCTTATATAAGCAAGGTTAGGGCATATTATCCTTTGTGAAATGGTCCCTATTTTTCATTTCTAGGAACTGATAGCACCTGTTCCAAATTCAAAGGATATAGAAAGGTTTTATTCTTATCTAATAGTGGTAGGTCACAGTGACCTTTTTAACAATGCAGGGAGATGAAAAAGAACATTGCTGTGAACTGATGTGAATGGTTTTTATTTGGTTTTCATTGATAATTTAGACTCTTGAGGAACATATTTTAGGGAGATATTCCTCACACATAAGCAATAGCTAATAATAAGAAACCTTTCATAACACTTTATAGGGTTTTTATGTGGTTTTTATGTGGTTTTATTAAAAAACTTCACAAAAGAGAATTAACAGAACTCAGACCGACATGCCGGCCAATAATTTCAAGTTACAACTAAAATTCACCCCCACTGGCCAAATGTCCTGATGAAGATCCTGACATATGGACAAAAGCAGTCTCAGTCCTGGGAAGAGTCTATGATTTTGCCGTGGATTTCCGGAAGAGGACGATGGAAAATCAAAACCATTTACATCCTGTTGCTCCCGGGGGTCTGAAGGAGCAAAAACCAACATAGTGAGCTTGGCAGGTCCAGAAAGCTCTAAGTCCCATGTAAGAACCCAGTCTAATAACAACGTGACAACTCCCAGAAAACCTGGGAGAAACACATTATTACCTGAACTATGGCCCCATGGGGATCCCAGTTGAGAGCACAAATAACTAGTAAGCCATGCAGCAGCTAACAGGGTAAGGGCGGCTAATGTGGGAATGGTACATGTGGAGTTTCATCTTTTTTTCCACCACAATCCTAGCAATACAAGCCCAGGAATTCTTTGAGTGCTTTCCAGCAGAAATAATGGACTTTTCCAGGGTAATGGTACATGCTGAAATGGGTTTTTGATGGTTTTAAAGAGGCCAATATAAGATGATTCAGAAGAATTTGTTCTAGGTTTCAGCAAAACTAAAACAAGCCAAGCTAAAAAATAAAAAGAGGTGAATCATCTGATTCCCCTGATTGGATGTGCAGGGAGAGGCTGCATTCTCTGATCTCAACAGGAACTGAACACATTAGATGAGATACCAGAAAAAAATCAAATACCCCTTGATATCCTATTCAGCAGACTGATTTCTAAGTAGTTTCTTAATGTGTAAAAGAATGTTAAAGGCCAACCAATGCAAATGAAAGCAAGGTTTTCTGCAAAAGGTTATTCTTATATATATTGTAATTGCAACAACTCTGTAAATCCCATACTACAACTGAGCTTGTTGCAAAAAATATTCTTTAAATGAATGGCATTCGCTTTAAATTGAAGGAGCATTTGTAATGTTTGCATTCCCTGAAACAAAAAACCTAGGAGAAGTGCAATGCCAGGTCATTTGTTTCTCTAATGAATTTCTTTTAGGAATAGCCAGATATTATGCCTTTAAAAGCATATTTAAAGAGATACCCTACACGAAGAGCCATTGCATAGGTGCAAGTAGCAGCCATTAAACGCTGAAAGATTTTGTCCATATTCTAATTAAGGGCACAAGCTAGAATGCAAGAATGGAAGTTCTACAGCTACTAGTACCTTCTGTGTTCTGTATTAAATACTTTTAATTAAGTTTAATCCCTCTTTAAATTAACACCAAGCCCAGAAAATAACCAGAGTGCAGTGTTTTCTTTAATTATACCTTTTGCACTGTGAAATAGCAATTCTCTGCTTTTAATTAGAAAAGTGAGTAGTAAAAGCCTTATAGGAATTCCAACTGCAGACTTCAACAATGTAGAATAGTCTTGAATTGAAAGTATTGTTCACTCAAATGAGCAAGAAATTAAGCAAATTTTTTAAAACACTACATTAATGAGATCAATGTTGTAAAGTGTTATTGTGGGGCTGTTCCTTGATACTAGTGCGGTATCCCCGAATGTGCAGCTACATGTCATACCCATGTTTATCAGCATCAGAAAATGTGAAAAATGAATAATGTTTCATGTTTTTACACAAAATCCCTTGCATTTTCCCAGAATTCCAGCCAGAAAACTATACTCCCGAACATTGTAGGTCTCTATAAAAATATATTGCATGAAACAACTCGTGTAAAACCATAGTTTGTCTTAATCGGTGATTCTCAACCAATGGCTTGAAGCAACACGTTGCTCACCACTCCATTTGATGTTGCTCCCAGTGGCCTCAAGTTCTGGAAGAATAGACACACAGTTTTACTCAAGAAAAGCCTCCTGCAGGCTAGAAATCCATGCTGGGCTGCCCAATGAGAATCCGTGTTGGCATTTTCAAAGCACTTTTATCATACATGTGTGGCTCACCACACTTTTTACATCTGAGTGTGGATTACTAGTCAAAAAGGTTGGGCATCCCTAATAAATAAACCATTTTCATAAAAAAGATACTTTTTTAGTAGTATGTGCTATTGGGTACTCCTAAATAGAAATTGCCATTTTACGTACAAAGGGCCGCCTCCTGGGATCATAAGATTCTCTGTGGACACAAACAAACCAAGGACACACATACACATTAAGTCACATCAAGCGATTAATGGACAATGTTCTGTCATTTACTCTCACTCTTCCTGTTACAGTTAGAGCTGCATTATTTCCTGTCAGCTGATCTCTGAGGGAACACACAGCCCATCACTAAATGGTGGTTCAAGGAAAAAGATGTAAAAGGGAAATATTTACTGATATATATATATTCCAGTTTTGTAAAAATTATTTCATAGGCCTTTTAATATTATATAAACTATCTATTGGTTAAGTATTCACTCTGGGGGTATAGTTTTCCTTTAAGTATAAGGATCTGTATTTAGTTTGCACTTCCCACATACCTACTGCTATGGTTTGGATATGCTAGAAATCCACTCCTTTGCATTGTGCAAATGTTTTCTTTATTATGTTTTGCTGTATATATGAGTCCCAGAATGTTTGCACCCACACCTAATACCAGAAATGTTATGTTAGCTTGTCTATAAATTTAATCCCATACAGACACAGGGGAAAATGTATTCCTCTGAAGATTTTTTCTATAGCTCCCGATCCTTAAGAAGTCTTAGCCCACCACCCAGCTGGCGATATTTCTGGACGTTCACAAAGAAAGATGAACCACAGTTGATCTGCTGCCAGATAGAGAAACCTAGTGCATCCTGATCATGTGCAGTGACACTAAGGAGAGGGACAACCAAGTAGTTCAGGTCCAGTTTAAAAACTTTTCATACATATGAATATGACTTTCCATGATACATGCTCATAGAAGCATTCAATGATGTTGATAGCTATATGCCCTTACAGAGGTCACTTGCAGCAGTGAAATAAGCAAAATAAGGTTGGCTGATAACATCACTAACTAATCATTGGTGCATCTATGGCCCCTTTTCAGTGGCAGCTTAGAAAACCCTCCACTGCATCTTCAAACTTAAGCTCTTTATGGTCTACAACTCCCATGATGCATTGGGGTAATATGGGGTGGAGAATATGGTAGTTATCACAGCATACAAACATGGTAAAAAATATGCATTGCTGTACTATTATCCATTGATAGTGAGGATATACATTTAGAAGCATCATAATGATTTCAATACCTGAGCCAGTCAGTTGGTAATTAAAAGTGATAAGGTCAAGTCAAACTGCTTCCTCTGCCCTGCAGAAAACAAGTGCATACACATCAATGCTTATTTCTTGCATGAATATATATGTTGGCATCCCGGTTACTTTAATTAAAACTGATTGAAAAAGACTAGGTATATAAAACTATATTTTCAAGTATTTGGCATCTGTACAGAAGAGAATTATCTTTTGGTGGTCAAAGTAATAGCCGATAGTAGTAAATCTATTCGGAATGTGACTCTCGCCAAATTAAAGAGAGCACAAAATGAAAGCTTTTCACAAAAATGAGCTTGGTGCTTGGAGGCATCTTTCCAAACTGCTGTGCCCTGTTTGCTTATTTGGGGACATGCACTTTGCTCAGAATCGCACAAATGTAAGTGATAAGTGATTTCTCTGGGGGGTGTTTTACATGGCAAAGGCTTCGTAATTGTTCTGTTTCAGTGTCTGTTCCGCTTCTTTTTGTCATCAGCGCTAAGTCTATTGCTAAGGGTTACACCACCAAGCCCAAATGCACTAAATGATGCATCTTGAGATGGAGAAAGGAGGGAGAATGTAGAAAAACCCCACCTGAAAATGAAGCCTTAATAATTCATCATTAATTCCCATTACAGGATGTCTAGGGCACTGCTCTCAACCATGAATACTGATGCTAATTTTAACTGGCATTGTATTTAACTCAGCAATTAGGGTAATAAAAAAAAACTATGATGGGAAAGTATCTGCTGCATCTCAGTTCCATTTGAACTACCACTCTCAGCATCCTCTCAAGGTGTCCAAACCCACAGTCCATCATTTTTGTTTAACAATTCTGTTTATTGAAAAAGGTACAACATAGTAAACATAGTGGTTGTACAAACATCTCTTTTTTTTTGGTTTCGTAAAGATCTGAATAAACAATAAACATGACATTATGCATTATTACATTCAAATATGCACGCAGTGTGTTATTTCTTGAAATTTTATAGTGCAAGATGGTGAACTGTGAGAGGGTGCGAGATCCCAAGTGGGGCATTGTGGAGGTGATATATATTTTTTGATAGAAACCTTTATATATAGCCACTGAGGGGGGGCGTAATAGCCGCGCGACAAAATAATAGCCGCGGGCGACAATTTTTTTTTGTCGCACGACATTTTCGCCGTTTCGCGAATTTTTCGCCGTTTCGCGGATCTTTTTAAAGATTCGCGAATTTTTCGGCGAAACGGAACAGATTCGCGAATTTTTCGGCAAAGCGAAACGGAACAGATTCGCTCATCACTAGTAATGTCTTCATTTCTTCATTTGGATAGTCTGGAGTACTTGCTTCCTGTGTATCACAGGAAAAGTCCAAACCATACAAAAGTAATCTGCCTACTGAGCAGAGTATTTCGGGCAAGCTTGTGAAGTGTATGGAATTATTGCATGCAACCTTTGTGGGGTGAGGTGAATTCTATGTAAACACAATCCATAATTAATGTTGAACTGCAACTGTTAGAAAAGTGACATCCCAAAAGCAACCAGCCTTCCTAATATTGCTGAAATACAACTCATGGTGCACAGCAAAACCTGTTAATCTTTATATGCAATGAGGAGGCAGCAGAGGTATGTGCCCCTTAGTGGCCCCACACCATTGCACCCTGGGCACGGGTCTCTTCTGCCTACCCCTAGTTCCGCCCCTGAATATACATACAAGCAGGCCCTCTACTTCTCATAATTCCATCTCTCGTTTAAACCACTGCCTGGTTGCTAAGGTAAATAAGACACTAGCAACTAGAGATATATTTATGGTAAAGTATGTAAGTTAATTTAAGGTGAACTACCTCTTTAAAAAATGTTACTTATTAAATAAATTGCACACTACATGGAAAAATCTGAGCAGCTAAACGTCAGCTCAAGTGTTGGGCAGTTATTACTGCTACCTCAAATGTCACCATAGCAACTAAGGTTCATTTAGAGAGAGAATATGAATATGCTACTTTATACAAAGAGGGTTGCTTGTAATTTAGAAAGGACATATACAAGCACCCACAATATAGTATTTAGGGACCATTTTAAATAACATGCTATAGTAAGTAGTTTCAGCCTACCTTGAACTATAGAGTTCTAATCAGATTGAGATCAGAGTTACTAAATGGTAATATTAATAGAAGTATATTGCTATTCAATATACAGACTGGGGGGCTGCTGGTAAAAGTAGATCAGCAACAGTATGTAGTAAGTCATTTAAAATCCATCTTGTCTGCAATCGGAATTCTAATACCAAATATATTAGCAAGCCCATTGTTTCTGAACTGTTTAGACATAAAAAGGCAGTGCAAAAGCAGGAAGAGCATTACGATCACAGGTTGCCAGTAGGATGTTTGATTCAAGCCAGAAAAAAGCTGCATTCCCCAGCTGGTCTGAAGACAGAGTGACGTTATAATGCCTATAACTAGCACTGTACCCTCTGGGAGAAAAGCACTTCTTAATTGCTCTAATCCTTAGCTGACCCGCACAGACTGACTTACTCTGCAGACTCAGGGCTGTTAAACAGACTTCAATGTTTCTATAAGAATACAAGTAGCTGTTACATAAACATTGCAATATAAATTAATATAACAACCTTTCTTCAATTCTGTGATTTCATTCAAACTTTGATATATTTATTTGTGAATTAATTAAGTCGTCAAGCAAATTCAGCCACGGGAAACAGATAATCACACAGCAATCCTTCAAAATCCCTTAAATAAATAACAATGTTATTTCCCAACGCCATCATAGAAGAGAGAAACAATACCAACAACTAATGCAAAGCTCTGTATTTTTAATAGCTCTTCGTTTAAGGGCTCTGGTACACGGGGAGATTAGTCGCCCGCGGCAAAACTCCCTGCTCGCGGGCGACTAATCTCCCCGAGTTGCCTTCCCTCTGCCATCCCACCGGCGAACATGTAAGTCGCCGGCGGGATGGCAGACGCGGCGGCGCGATTTCGCGCAAATCGCCGAAAAAGACTCGCGAGGCTTTTTGTGATGGAAGCTGCCTGTCACTCACTTTATTGAGATTGAATGTCAGCAAAGGCATTTGTAAAAGTGGACAATAGCATTAATGTGAAAATCCCTGCATTGCTGCGCAAATTGAAAGGTTGACAAATACTTGTTTTGTAACAATTAGACAGAGAACCCTGTAATTACTAGCTAATTTATGTAGCTCAAGGTGCTCCCTACTGTAGATCAGAACAGCTACTTTTTCCTACCCAAGGAAGGCCATGTTATACTTGTAGCCATATTTCATTACAGAATGGCATATTTGTGTATGTGATGTGGTGATGGAAATTTCCAAGCCTGCAGAGTAAGCAGCCGGGCATGATGAAATATCTGCACTCCTGTAAAAAGAGTCAACCCATGCAATGTTTGCCTGCGAATCTATTAGATTTCTAGCTGGCACATGGTGATAGCAATTCATTTTTCCAGGGTTTACAGTGTGGGCAGAGATTGCCAAAAATACTTGCAAAATTAGCAAGAGTAAGATGTCAAGATGTTCCAAGGAAGATTAAGTGAAGACAGATGGAGCAAATTAGTGATAGCAGATCAATTATAGGGAAACAATTAAAGGGCAATTCCTTGCAGGCACAAATAATCTAAGACATTTTGCAGTTGGTCTTATTGCATTGATTTTATGTAGTTTTATTCCCTTGGTTTTTAACCTGTCTATTCTGCCTCTCTCCAACCTAGAATCTAAACTCCATTCTGTTTGTTATAGCTAGCGATTCCAGCAACAAGACTGCACAGTAACTTTACGGCAAGATTTTCATCATTCTCAATATTTTTTATGTTTCCTTTGAGTCCCTTTTCTGTTCAGCTTCCACTGTCCCCAGAATTCCAGTATGTAGGATGCTTCTTTGCCTGTGTGTTAAATTACATCTAAAGCCACCAGCAAAGGGGGGCCATCTCACCTCTACAGTGCAAGAATAAAAACTGTTCTTATTAAAAATAAATACTAATAAATTAACAGAAATATAAAAAAGTTTAAAGAGTAAACATTTACAAGCATTGAGAACCCCTTTAAATGCCCATTTAGATAACTGCAAAAACAAAAAATGAGACATTAGTGCTAAACTTGCAAGATGAGATCAGAGGCAATGAAAAATATTTCTATAAAATGTCTACAGATCAGTGTAGTCATAACTGATGTCCCATCCCAGCATGTTATAGAGGTTAGGCTTGAGTGGGTTTTATTTAGTTGTCAATGAGGACATTGTTAGGTTGACCAAGGGGAAAGTATAAGGAGTTGAATAGTTTGTTTTAGGTAAATACTGTTATTTTAGGTCACTCTATAAATAGGCTATATATAAGAGAAAATGCAGGATACTGCGGCTCCAATAAAGAGTCCTGGTGGTACCCAGATAAGCCACCCAGTGAAAAAATGACTAGCTCGAACACAGGAATGGCCACTGTGCTGTATGTCTGTAAGAAGTTACAGTGTCTCTGATGGGAAGAAAAGAGCAGGGAAGTTGGCATCAGGCTGGGGCTCAGTGGCCTGGGATATCTTATGCTGGCCATATTGTTTGTTGGGGAACTTGTGTGACAACAATTATTTAAGCTGTATTGGTGACTGTAAATACAATGGTGACAATGTTACTGAGTTGATTCTCTAGAATGTGTGAACCTCCAGTTTATTTTCTGCTAAGGTGTACATTACAAGTTCCCCCTATGTGTGACAGTAGTGCTGATACCGTTTACCCAAGTGTTTTCAGAGAAAGTATAGTGCATCATGTTACAAGCATTAGAATCAATTATAACATGTGAATGAGGCCTTTACTTTTTAATGGAGACTATATCATGGCACAAAGTTCCCCTGGGCGAAAGACCTTAAATATAAAGTTAGACTACTTTGTAATAAATGACAGAAGTCGCCAAATTAGATTATTTTTGGAAAATGTCAAGGTGAAGTGATGCGTTGCCATGTTCCTTTATCTTGTAATCAAAATATGTTATTCATCTTCTCAGCGGTAAATAAAAATAGCAATTATCTTTATTTGTCTTGCAGAAATAGCCTTCCATAGAGATTGTGACTGTTAACATCATATAAAAACTCAAATTTGGCAGGAAAAAGGCTTAACAGCACCCACTGGGCATCCCCACTGTTTCCGTCATCCCTACAGAAGATTGCATTCCAAGCTCTCTGAAAGCAGCAAATGAAATCCAAACACTTCCTTATCCACTCGTGTGATTGCAGTTTGATAGACTGACATTAGACTGCTGTTCATTCAATTAGAAACTGATGTTTGAAAAGCTTTGCAAAATAACAAAAGCCCATCTTAACACACGTCAGCCAGTCAAGCACCAGCAAAATGAATAGGGGCTGATGATAACAGATCCCAATCATGGGCAAGTGGCTGCATCACAGCAAACGGTGATTAGATCTTTAGCACTCGGAAGACTAATAACTTCACCTAATACTGAAAGGTTTCCTTTTTATATGAGATAAAACCATCTATTGTTGTGGGCCCATGATTAAGGGCTCCTTCACCCAGCAAACTCCTTCATGCATTTTTGTTTGTGTGTATAGAATTCATATTCCAAATAGAATGAAATAAAAGATAATCGTTTCAGTGATTCTGTTCACATGAACGCATGCTTACTTACTGGTGTGCTTAATGGGAGCAACATGACCTAGTTTGGTATATGCATAGGTTTTTAATCATGAAACACAGAAAAAAACATTTTAGATGGGATATAAACCTTCCTACTGTTTTAATCATATGAATGTCAACTCTTCCCCTGAGAACTTGGTCATAGAATTCAAATAGTTTCCTTCTTTTAATTACAAGTCAGGAGCTCTATCAGCTTCCCATGTGGTGAAACTGCAGAACGCTCACCTTTGTAGCACATGTAAAAATGACTGTCCAACCAGAAGCAGCGTTCTGCATAACTAACTCTACTTTTCTTTTGTGTTGGGTGCTGATGGGATTAAGCACCATTCATTTAGCATCAAACGCATAACCAGTATTATTGCTGTTCTGTTGTTCCGTGTGCACCGTACCATGTCTGCAAGGAAAACTCCTAATATGATCATTTTGCAATCAAACAGATGTTAAATCAAGTGGATGACGCAGTACCAAATACCCAGGCAGAAGAGAGAATTAGGACTCTTCATATGTTTCCATATAGGAGCGGGGAAGCTAGCTCTTGCTCAGCCTTGTTAATCTGGCCCTTTAACAGGAAAGGAAACAAAACTGAAAGGCAGATGGAGCTGCGAAAAGCAGAAAAGCTTGTTGCTCCAAACTAATGAAAAGCTCTATATTTGTGTTCAAAAGAGGTTATTTACAGAAATAAATAGCTGGCAACTACATTAAATTTTCTAAAAAAAATACTACTTTCTTTAGTCTCTCTGTTCCTGGAAATGTTCTAATGAATTTTACTCATATGTTGTATTATAAGCAAAAAATAGTCCTGTATAATGTCTTTGGGGGTGATTTATCAATGTTTAAATTTGATTTTTCCCACCATTTCAGTTTTTTTCAATAAAACTCCTAAAATTGGAATTTTGGTTCAAAAACTTGAATGTCCAATATTTATTAAGTGCAAGAAAACCCAAAAACACTAAGGGGCAGATTTATCAAAATATGACAATATGAGAGGTCACCACAGAAAAATTCACCCACTTTCTATTCATTCTTATGGGATTTTTAGAATGGTAAATTCGAACTTTCACCCATTGATAAATATGCTTAAAAAACCCCATAGGAATGAAAAGGAAGTAGATACATTTTTCTGCGGTGACCTCTAATCTCACATTTTGATAAATCTGCCCCTAAAACTTCAGCATCTAAAAGCTTGCGAGTTTATGTAGACGTCAATGGGAGTTGTCCTAGTGAAAGTCAAGCCATATTTTCTAATTTCAAGTTTGTTACGTTTTTTTGGAATCTTGTAACTTACAAATTTGAGGTATTCAAGCCTTTTTATTTGAACAAGTTTTCCATATTAAAAAATAAGCAAGCATTCAAACGTTTTTTTGAATTAGGAAAAAACTATCCAATTCACAAACTTGAAAATTGATCAATAAGACCAATAATGTTACAGCAGGTCAGTTATAGCAATGGTGGGCTTCCTATGCAATGTAACTGCATTAATTATGCCACAACATATGCTGATAGGCACTCAAAGAATCAAAGAAGGGTAACAAAAAAGAAAAATTACAAAAAGTCTTTATCTAAACCAGTGCTGTCCAACTGGCGGCCCGCGACCCCCCTCTGTGTGGCCCCCCACCTGTCTGGCTGCTTTGATGGCTTACTCTTGTGTAAGCTTTAAATGGTATCAGTACTGTGATTACTGCCCCCCTGCATGGTTCACACCTCAGATTCAGGCTGTAATCAGGCTGTATTGTTTAAATATGTAATCCCCTGTGTTGTTCACACCTTTTAATCTCTGCATTGTTCACCCCCTGCAGTGTTCACACCTCAGGCTCAGGCTGTAATCACCCCCATTGTTCCCCTGTTCACACCTCAGGAGCAGTAGAAACCCACAAATAATCCCTGCATACTACAAAAAGAACATATACTGAGGTGGTACTGCAATTAAAAAGTTATTGTACAGACTGTAGGAGCAGTGCCAGCATTGTGTCACTGTAGGCTGTCTGTGTGTGCCATACACACAGGCAGCATAGGGCAAGCAGAGTATGGCACATACAGGCAGGGTAGGGAAGGCAGAGTATGGCACACACAGGCAGAGTAGGGCAGGCAGAGTATGGCACACACAGGCCAAGTTTGGCACAAACCAGCCAAGAATGGCACACACAGTGAAAGTATGGCACACGCAGGCAGGGTAGGCAGAGTATGGCACACACAGGCAGGGTAGGGAAGGCAGAGTATGGCACACACAGGCAGAGTAGGGCAGGCAGAGTATGGCACACACAGGCCAAGTATGGCACAAACCAGCCAAGAATGGCACACACAGTGAAAGTATGGCACGCAGGCAGGGTAGGGCAGGCAGAGTATGGCACACACAGGCAGGGTAGGGAAGGCAGAGTATGGCACACACAAAGGCAGGGTAGGGCAGGCAGAGTATGGCACACAGGTAGGGTAGGGCAGGCAGAGTATGGCAGGTTTTTGCTGTACTACAACCATTAATATGGGTATGGTCATCTGATAACATGGGTGTGGTTTCAAGTGGGTGCAGTTTCAAAAAAGGGAGTGGTCAAAACTGGCTTCCATTATCGGCCCTCCACCACGTAGGTCGGAAAAATTCCGGCCCTCGGTACAACAGAAGTTGGACAACACTGATCTAAACCAACAAAAAAACATTCAATAATGCCCTCCATGTTTTGTGACTGAAGGACACTTAATCATAGCCCATGACCCTTGTGGATCCTTTATGTGCCTATTAGCCCATGGATCAGGGATGTCCACTCCCTAAGCTGAGGCTCTGGGGCTGAAGCACCTGGTCAACTTTTGTACTTGCTAAGTGTCTCTACTTTATGTGCAGCCCATGATGAAGTGCCCAAAGGACACAAACACGTAGGGCATTATTGGAGATGTTATTTGCTTAATGTAGCTTTGGATAGAGACTTTTTTTAATCTTCTTTTTGTGACCCACATGGATCCTTTGATACCCTATTAGCCCATGTTGTTGTTGCTCACATATGTGAGGGTCTGGAGCACCTGGAGCATTTTTCTTTTTGTTAAGTGTCTCTACAGTTAGTCCTTAAGTGAACCCATCATTCCTTTGTGTGACATTTCCTGGTCTGTCACAGTTTTAGAGTAATTTTGTTATAATGCAATGGTCTAGTGATGGGAATGCATATCGAATGTGTGCTTATTTATTAAAAAAAACTTGAATCCAAAAAGCTCTATTTATGTAAAAAAAAACCTTAAACATAGGGAAACTGCACTCCACTTTTCATTTTCAATGAGTCAAATTGAAAATCTCAAATTTAAAAAAATTGCTCATTTTTTTCTAGCTCAACTTCAAAGGACTCTACATTAAATCACCAGCTTTTAGATGCTGAATTTTTACATTCGAGTTGTTTGCGCTTCATAAATCTTGGAATATTCAAGTCTCTAAAACTCTAATTTGAGTTTCGTGAATTTTTGCAGTAAAATCTGCCCCTTAATGTCCACGGATGTTGTTTTTATATGTTAGCAACTGTTGACTGAATTTGCCAAAATTTTGCCACCGTGAAAAGGCAGTGGAATGCCCTGCCAGGTGTGTCACTCACCTGAGCTTACAATACAGTACAATATACTGTATATAATTAAAAATAAATAGTAAATAATTCAGATTCACATTACATTATATGTCAGCGATATATAATTTCCTCCGGAGAGAATCCTCCCTCAGTCTATTTAAAACTAAACTTAAAGACTACCTTTTGGAGCACTCACCCAGCACCTGATCTGGGAACTGGCACTTATACTGTAATGTCACCCACTGTGACCTACAGCACTTATATTTGCCTATTTGTGTCTGTTAGTTACCCTCCCATATAGATTGTAAGCTCTACGGGACAGGGACCTCCTTCCTCTTGTCTTTTTGACTCTTATTGCAACTGTATCTTTTATTTATTTGTCTTTATTGTAATACTTTGTAAATATCTATTATCTTAATAACCCCCTGTTTGTATTAATGTATTCTACTGTACAGCGCTGCATTTTGTCTGAATAATTCCTAAAAATCACCTACCCGGATAACTACTAAAGCAGCGTCAGCACGCAAGCTACTTTGGAACTGGAACTGCTAGCAATAGTGCCAACGACTGGCCAGCTTTGTATAAATATTTCCAGCTTTACCTCAGATTTGTTTAATCTGAAGAAAAAATAAATGCAATAAATTGAAGGCATTTTAACCAATATCAGTTTTGCAGTTCGACAAAATGATTAATAATTTGCTACAAGCAAATGTATCAGCCAGTGGCAGAAAGTGTGTATCCTGGCAAGTTTCTTTAATCAGCACATACAACAGATGTCATTTGATTCATCAATGTGTCACTTTCCTAACAATTAGTTACCACTTGTGGTGGCATATTGCTTCTGATGTTTTCCCTTTATCTGTCACTTTTTTGTACTAATGATATGATGTCTTCCTTCTCCTGGAAAGCAGGGAAGTTAGTTTAGAGCCTCCAAAAAATAGAGCAGTAACAGTTTCCCTACCGCTAATAGCACAGTGGTGAAGAAGTTCTTAAAACTGATGAGGCCCCATTCGATTTTAAAGGGAAAAATCTGATGGTCACATTTTTTTCTATTCAAGTAAATTTAGAGAGATTTGGGGTGTTCTTCTGCCAGATAAAACATGATACAGGTATAGGACCCATTATCCAGAATGCTCGGGACCAAGGGTATTCCGGATAAGGGTTTTTTCCGTAATTTGGATCTCCATACCTTAAGTCTACTAAAAAATCAATAAAACATTATTTAAACCCAATAGGATTATTTTGCATCCAATAAGGATCAATTATATCTTAGTTGGGATCAAGTACAAGGTACTGTTTTATTATTACAGAGAAAAAGGAAATCAGTTTTAAAATTCTGAATTATTTGATTAAAATGGAGTCTATGGGAGACATGCTTTCCGTAATTCGGAGCTTTCTGGATAACGGATTTCCGGATAAGGGATCCCATACCTGTACCCTGTGTGTACCCTGTTCTAAACATATACAGGTATACCATTGTTATCCAGAGTGCTTGGTACCTGGGGGTTTCGAAATAAGGGACCTTTCCGTAATTCAGATCACCATACCTTAAAGCCTGATAAAAACATTTAACATTAAATAAACCCAATAGGATTGTATTGGCACCCAAATGGTTTACTGATCACTTAGTTGGGATCAAGTACAAGCTACTTTTTTATCAATTAGTAGTTAGGCAGGTTATATATAGGCATTATGGTTGAACTTGATGGACGTATGTCTTTTTTCAACCCAACTTACTATGTTACTATGTTACTATTGCTACAGAGAAAAAGGAAATTATTTTAAAATTTGACATTATGGGAGATGGCCTTCCAGTAATTTAGAGTTTTCTGAATATTGGGTTTCCGGCTAAGGGATCGCATGCCTGTACTGTAATTTGACTGACTGGACAGTCAGACCATATATTTAGAGCAAAAAGGAATCCTACCTTTGGGGCATATTTACTGTGCAGATTTGCTCCTCCACTAACTCCATTTTCATGGTGACATCATAGGGGGCATTTAGTAAACCACAACTTTCTCGGGTCGGTCTTTTTGTCGTCAAAAACCCCAAAAAGTTGCTAGAAAAAAGCGTGACTTTTCTGAGATTTATCATGTGATAAAACTGTGAAAATTCCGAATCCAATATGCCATCTAAAACCTGACAAGATCATGTAGAAGTCACTGGAAGATGTTTCTTTGCTTGGTGGTTTTAGAGGTTTTCAGGTTTTTTGACACTGGTTAAATCATATATTTTTCAGTTAGTAAATATACCCCATAGTCTTAAGTTTTCAGGGTCTTCAATCAACTTGCCTGCAGGTGGAATGGACTAATATCCCATGACTGGGCATACAAAGAGATAACCTACTATTTTTTTTTTCCTTTCCAGTTAATGGTCTAATGACTGAACCTGAAGAAAGTGAAGAAGAGCTGCTTTTCCTTTTTTTTCCACCAACAGATTAAATTTTTTACTAAATTAGCAGCTGTTTCTGACAACGTATTCAGCTTTTTTCTAATTCTCAAGGCATGACAAACATATATATGAGGCATATGCAGCATTTTCAATTTCCTGTTGCTTCAGGACCCTATCCTGTGCAGAACAACTGCTTCCATTCATTATGTGCTCATATTTTCTTTACAGTAAATAAAAAAAGAAAGCCTAAAACTTACACATCCCTATAGTAAATCTTCTTACTGATTTACTGACTTATGTCAATATCAGTTAATGTCACAGAATGTCTGTCTAGCAGGAAATTACTGTTATGGTATATTGTACATTCCGTTTACTGCAATGTTGTGTTTTCATGTACTTGTAAACAGCTTCTGTTGCATTACAGAATATAGTATTGAGAGTCTGAACTAGAAAAAACCACAGTATGCAAATGGCATTTGTTTGAATACAAAAGGTCCCTCCTAGGACATATGATTTTGGATTTCTTGCTACACACAGTGAAAACATAGTGGGCTATGTTTTCACTGTGTGTAGCAAGAAATCCAAAATCATATGTCCTAGGAGGGAACTTTTGTATTCAAACAAACGCCATTTGATTAGGATCTTCTGGTCAGTGGTACAGATTATCCTCAAGGCTAGGGGTGGGCAAACTACGGCCCGCTGGCCTTTTTAATCCGGACCGCCGACACGGGCCCTTTAGAAGAAATATGGGCCCTGATTGGTTGAGCCCCACGCGTGCGCATGATACCAGCGCGCATGGGGCGCAACAATATTAAGGGATGCCAGGTTGGGATAGAAGTCGGAGGATGCCGAAGCAGCCGCAGGGAGCCGAGCCGCAGGGATCCGCAGGTCCCTGGGGGGGTTATGGAGGATGCTGGGGAATAGAGCTTGAGGATGCTGGGGGGTAGAGCTGGAGGATCCTGGGGGGGAGCTGCAGGAAGCTGGGGAGTAGAGCTGGAGGAGGTTGGGGAGGATGCTGGGGTGGGGAGCTGCAGGATGCTGGGGAGTGGAGCTGGAGGATGTTGGGGAGGATGCTGGGGAGTGGAGCTGCAGGATGCTGGGGAGTGGAGCTGGAGGATGTTGGGGAGGATGCTGGGATGGGGAGCTGCAGGATGCTGGGGAGTGGAGCTGGAGGATGTTGGGGAGGATGCTGGGGGGGGAGCTGCAGGATGCTGGGGAGTGGAGCTGGAGGATGTTGGGGAGGATGCTGGGGTGGGGAGCTGCAGGATGCTGGGGAGTGGAGCTGGAGGATGTTGGGGAGGATGCTGGGGAGTGGAGCTGCAGGATGCTGGGGAGTGGAGCTGGAGGATGTTGGGGAGGATGCTGGGATGGGGAGCTGCAGGATGCTGGGGAGTGGAGCTGGAGGATGTTGGGGAGGATGCTGGGGAGTGGAGCTGCAGGATGCTGGGGAGTGGAGCTGGAGGATGTTGGAGAGGATGCCTGGCCCGGCTGTAAGTGAATGTGGCCCCTGAGCCAAAAGGTTTGCCCACCCCTGCTCAAGGCCAATGTTGTCCCAAGTGACTTCATTGCAGAATACGATATGGGTGATTTACATATTGCACTGCAATAGTGAGGCAATACATTTCCCTGCAGTCAGTTGCAGCAAAAATCCCATACACTCTTTGCACTAGAAGTATATTTGTGCCTAGTGCCACTGCCTTCCTCCAGTCTTCTGTTCCAAACAGAGCCCAGTTGCACATTTTGATGTAGGCCACGGTGGGAACCTGAAGCTACTGCCACCTCCAAACCAGGTGGTAGCTTCCGGCTTATCACAGTGGCCTACATCAATTGCCGCAGCACAGATTTTCAGCAAAGTTGTGATTAACATGAAAGTGAAAGATCAACTGGGCAAGGCACATCTCCCTCTGCTGGCAACAAATATGCTGGTATCGTTGGAATAATGCAGCATTGTTGATTAAAAAAAACATAGCAACTGCACTCAGAACAGAACGTAGCCCACTGTGGTAATTTACCGCTACTGTGTAGTACATTCTACCCATTGTTGGTCATATGAAATCTATGTTCTCAAGCTATTTCTCATATAAATATACCCAAATAAAGACTGATTTATCCTGATTCTACTGGTATGGGATCCCTTATCCGGATCCTGTTATCCAGAAAGTTCCAAATTACGGAAAGCCCATCTCCCATAGACTCCATTTTAATCTAATAATTTAGAATTTTAGAACTGATTTCCTTTTTCTCTCTATTAATAAAACAGTGCCTTGTAATTGATACCAACTAAGATATAAATAATCCTTATTGGATACAGAACAATCCTATTGTGTTTAATTAATGTTTTATTGATTTTTTTAGTAGACTTCAGTAATGGAGATATAAATTACGGAAAGACCCCTTATCCGGAATACCCTTGGTCCCGAGCATTCTGGATAACGGGTCCTATATTACAATGCTGTTATAATGTGTGTCATCATGGTGCAACTGTATGTTTACTGAATAAATATTTTATTTATTTGACATTTTGTATGAAGTAGGCCCCAAAAATATTCTCTATAATAATAGTTATCCTACTAGTATAAATGTATATATATATATATATATATATATATATATATATATCCCAAGTGTTCTTCATTCTCCAGAAATGCCATTTCAGCATCTGTCATCTACAGTACTTTGACTCTAATAACACTAGAAAGTCTTCAAGACTCTAAGAAATAAGCAGCCTGTCAGTCAGATTGTGATTGTGAGATCACACCCGAAGGGTCAAGGCTGAGAAGTGGAGAGGATGAGTTGAGAAATCAGAATCAGAGCATCATTATAGTGACTCAGAGAAAAGCCTAACTTAGAAAAGAATGTTAAGATCATTAACATTTTTTTTCTGCAGAGAAAAGAGAATATTTCCTACAGGAAGTACAGTATTCGCTACACGGCATAAGCAAAATTAGAACAAAAGGTACCAACGTAACATATTGTTTCCTGCTTGTTTCATATGGATTTGTCTGAGCTTGTGTCTGCAGATTCTCATGCATGTGTTGCATAGTAAATCAAATAAATAAATAACGTTATAATACAGAAAGACAGTATGCAAAATTCCAAAATTTAAGACAGGGAGAAGTAGACGCCATAGTGTCCATTTGGATGCAAGTGGAAGTGCAAGTGGTCATGGTCAGTTACATGTATAGTAATAATAGTTTTCACTGTCTTCTGTCCTATGCTGCCTGTGTGTGCCATACTCTGCCTGCCCTGCTTTGCCTGTGTGTGCCATACTCTGCCTGCCCTATGCTGCCTGTTTGTGCCATACTCTGCCTGCTCTATGCTGCCTGTGTGTGCCATACTCTGCCTGCTCTATGCTGCCTGTGTGTGCCATACTCTGCCTGCCCTACCCTGCCTGTGTGTGCCATACTCTGCCTGCACTATGCTGTCTGTGTGTGCCATACTCTGCCTGCCCTATGCTGCCTGTGTGTGCCATACTCTGCCTGCCCTATACTGCCTGTGTGTGCCATACTCTGCCTGCCCTACCCTGCCTGTGTGTGCCATACTCTGTCTGCCCTATGCTGCTTGTGTGTGCCATACTCTACCTGCCCTATGCTGCCTGTGGGAGGTGAACCTGATAGGGCTTTGTATATAGATTTATGGGTATGTCTTAATATGACTAAATAAACTTTTTTCAAATGTAAGTGATGGGTAATATCCCTGCAGTTAGCACCAATTATTTATTTATTTTGGGTTGCTACCACCCTTAATGTGGGTATGGTCTTAAAAGCTCTTGAGAAAACATGCATTCGGTTTGAAGTGGGCATGACCTAAAAAGGGAGTGGCTTCCATTATTGGCCCTGCACCATGTATTCCAGAAAAATTTTGGCCCTCGGTACCAAAGAAGTTGGACAGCATTGAGCATTGAGGCAGTCCAACTTATGACCCTTTAGCTGCTGAACTGCTTCCACCACCCAATAATTTGCCTTTTTGGGCAGATTAATACAGTATTGGGCACATTCACAATCACCCACTTGGTGTGCAAAGTGTAAAACGAGGCTGCAATCAGTATTGTACAAATAGCCACAGGCCTCTCTGCTCCATTTCGGAGGGCAGAGACCTGCAGACTTGGTTAGGCACCACTACTATCCAGCACTGTGTACATAAGTAGCGCTTTCTAAATAAAGATACTACGTACCACTAGGTTCAACAGGGTCGAGTGGGGGGGGGGGAGGCACGTACACACCCTATCCTCCTCCTTTTAACTTAGTAAGAACAGGGCTGGGCTCCCTCTCCAGGTGCTGTTTTCTCCTGAAAACTCCAGATTTTGAATCTGGTAAGACAGCCATAAGTGCTGTTAAATGAGCACTAAGGGGCACACTCTTGTGGCCCTTAATGTTCTTGCACTTGCGATTGTTAATGACCCTTAAGGCGGCCACACACGTGGCGATCTGGCGATGTTTCGTGCGACCATCGAAACGAGGTTTCGTACGATATTATCGGTGCGTGTATGGCCAGCTTTACTGTCTCTATTCTACACTAATCTTGCCCTGCTATACTTTCTTCTCCTCCCTCTTTCTACCTGTAGCCGCTCCAGCTGTACATGGAAACCAATACGCGCATTAGATGTCTGGAAGAGCTAAATACAGTCAGATTTCTTGTTACGGTACCATGTATTAAACTACCTAAAAAGCCCCATTTAAATGAAAGCACAACTTAGGGACGTAATAAATTCTTGCACTTAAAATGTCTCATTGCATCATTAAGCATTTCATTGTACCTGTCCATTTTTATCTGCAAAACCAATTTTGCTCTCCGTGGCACAGGCTAAAAATATCCATGGCGCTGTTCCCAAACTGCTCACTTTACCTGACAGGCTTTGTTTTGTCTTGAAAATGCAACAAGGTCAGAATTACTGTGAGAACAGAGTGTGGATCTCTCTGCTTTCAGCAAACAGGCCCAGAGCGATGCCATGGGAACACAAACAATGAGTTGGCCCTGGCTGTCTGCTTCTATAATAGATGATGACGATTTGCCTGTCTGGGTCAAAAATTAAGTTTTTTGTTTTTATACAGTATGTATGCATTGGTGTTTTCTAAGGTGACCAACAGCACAGAAATAGTGTTTAGAACCAACCTTTTGATGTCGTTTAATTACTCATTACAGCTCCCCTCTCACCATCATTAAAAAGGAACCCTTACACAGAGCCACAAGGCAGACGGTATAACCTAGAAACTACCGCAGGCAGACAGCGGCATTATTACATAGATATGTTGTAGCAGCCAGTGATGTGTTTGTTTGATGCTTCTGGTCCTTAGTTTTGTTACTGTTATGCAATAAATTAATAGTTATAATTAAAATACTGATCAACCACTGAGTATTGGTAATGATCTTATTATCTTATGCTAATGAGAACGCACGTCAGTATGAGCTGTAAGTCAGAGTGCTGCAATCTTTGGGGCTATGGTGGGCATGACCGTGACTATTAAGCTGCACAATTTTAGAGTTGGGCCAGAGGGAAAATGTTGGGCAGACATGGTATAAAGACGTTCACTTGGAGGGGTCACTGCTCTGCAAAGCATCAGTTGCATGCAGAATGAAAGTAAGCAACTATGCCATAATGTCCTACAGAAGAGATGTATGCAAAGATAGACAGGCCAGCATTTGGTATACCCATTTTTGGTTCACATAAGATGATGTGAGTATGGTAAGTTCTTTTTTTGTTCTATTAAATGCCCAAGGCCCCCATCAGTTGCCAAAGTTATAGAAGCCTTTTTACCATCCTCAAAACCAGGGTGACGCAATTGCAAGTTACCCAAGTTACATCTGAACTGGTGCTGAGATAAGTGCTTCCAACATCTTCCTACCTGTACTATCAAATGGAAAATGTTCAGGTTTCTTCTGAGTTCATTTATTGATTGGATTCATCCCCTGAGTTACCCGAAGTAACCAATCTAGTCATTAGCTGAGTGCAGCTAGTTGGTTGCAATGGGTTACTAGACAAGTTCAGACTTTTTATATTTCTTGTATGAGGCACAAACAAACATACATGGACACAAAGGATGGTTTGTAGTCCCTTGGCAAATGTGCTTTCCAGAAGGTCAGTGTTGTCCAACTTATTTCACGTTGTGACATACTTCCCAACTGTCCCGATTTTCTCTGTACAGTCCTGATTTTAAAAGCCTGCAGTCCCAGATTCTTATTGAAAATTTCCTCATTTCCCTTTCACCTAATGCACTGAATGCTAAAAATGATACAAAGTTTCTCAAACTTAATTAGAAAAGTAGCTGGCAGAGAGCCCAGAATACGCAACACCTGCACTTAGATACAATAGTAACTAATAAGATAAACAGGTCTCTTGGGGGAACCAAGACTTGCATCATAAAGGGAAATTTTACCTTTATTAGCAAAACACATAATAACACATAAAACAAGACCCCTAAACCCCCAGAAATGTGTTCAAACTTAACATAACCTGCCAATTTTTTTTAAAATGGTATTTAGGGGGTGTAGTCACAAAAGTGGGCATGGTCAAAAAACTTTCACCACACTATGTGCAGCATTTCTTTTTGTCCCTCTTTGCATGTTGGAGGGTTGGATTATATTAAAATGATGATATCATACAATGAAGTCTATGGAGCCTTTGAGCAGACTGAGGCAATAAAAATCCTTTTGAGGGCCACATTCCAGCCTGCAGGCTTCCTGTTAGACAGCCTTGTAGTAGTTTATAACTTCCCAATATTTATTTTATCCCATGCAACAATAATGTAAGCAGCATTTGGCTTTAATAACCTCATTCACCTGAATCCCATTTTCATATTCAGCAGAAGCTTAGAGCTGTGCAGCAATGACGTGCAAAACCCCTACTGAAAGCTAAGTACTGCTCTTATCTGTACCCACCTGACTGGCAACATCTTGCATTTCCTTCATTTGTGTGTGTGACTCAATTACGCCCTCTCCCAGGAGAATGTCCCAAGCATTATCCATTTTGCTTGCTAATATTGCTAATAAATAATGTGGATCTGGCACTCTGGGGGTAAGCAAAAGTGCCAGAATTACATTTGTGAAATGCCAGGGTCATTCCCCTTAGGCTCAACTGATAAAGTGTTTACAGTGCTAAAATCTTGCACCTGTTCCTAAGTTATAAACATTGAAAGGTTTTGATCAGACACTGGTGCATTAACTACATCTCCAAGGGTGCTATGCAAACAACACAGAGTAAAGGGCATAACATATTCACTATGCATTGATAATTCAATAAAATAAGGTTACAAGCAGGCAAGAGGGAAACTGTAGTTGCCAACTATTACTCAAGTTGAGGAACAGTCTTTGTACATGACCCTGGTTATTATCTGTTCTTATTGTCAATACCCACTGCCATGTTGTAACCATGGCCACTGAACATTGCATATACAAGAGGCATGGCTAATTACTCACTCACTTGTGCAATTATTCATGACCCAGCAACAAAATATTTTTTTAAATGTTACCAGTTATGAACAACTGAGGCTGCAGTTAGTGAACAGTTGAGTGTTTCCATTTGTGTATTTATAGCTTCATAACTATGACTATAACTATCCCTTTGATAAACAAGTGTGTGGGGGGGAGTTAATATGTTATTTATATATCATCTGGTTGCTCTGATATAGTCCAGTCACTAGATGACAGTGTAGAACAGGGAATTTTCTTTGGTAGAAGATTCTTGTAGAAGGTGGTCCCTCTGATTGACCTAGAAGTCCATATAAGAGAGTGTGCATTCTGCCCCAGACTCTTTGACTGATTAACAATCATGCCAGTGGCTAGTGATGAGCAAATCTTTCCCACTTCGATTCACAGGAAAATTTCTAAAACTGCAACCGCACTTTTTTTTCGAGGCACACAACTGAGGCACACAACTTCTTTTTATATGACTGATAATTGTTGGACATGACTTTTTTTGACTTGGTGAATTTTTGCACCTGTTTTGCAAAAAATTCCAATAATGGCAAAATGCTGAATTTTGCTGCGAATCGATGCCTGCCGGAAAATTTCACCAGTAGCCTGTGGTTAGCTACCTCAAATTGGTGCCCAAGGTGAGCCAGTTTATTATCACTACAATCACTAGGCAATCTAGCGATAGACTGAATTCCATGGAGCTCACCTTAGTTGACACCTAGATAAGCAGCTAAGGTTTCACTAAGAAGGAAGGAATGGCCAGTACCATGGCAGTATCTAGCCTTGCCAGCCAGAGGCACAGCAGGACCAGAACTAGGGGTAAGCAGAAGAGGAACGTGCCTAGGGCACAATGGTGAGGGCACGTACCTCTTCTGTTGACAACCCACAGTCTGAGGCCTTGTGCCCCATGTGCCAGTGAGTCTTTCCCCAACTGCCCCCCCCCCCGTCCACCAATGCACATGCATGCACATGATGATGTGTGCATCATCCTTAGCCAGACACCTATGTCCCCAGAGGGCCCCTTGAGTTATGGAACATCTTAGGAAAATGGACTGTGGGAGAGGTAAACTCCCTGTGAACCCCTGGCCTGTGTTAATAGTAGTGGTGATCATGCAAAAATCTGGAAAACTGTAATAAGCTGTGAAGTGACGTGACAAAGAATAATGCTGTTCCTGATAAATCTGTGTGGAATTTCCATTTATTCAGTATTAATTATTCACCTGTAATGGCTGTATAATCTAAATGGTTAATTTGGCCTCAATGCTACAAAATTTATATTACCCCACAATGCACCCTGTTACACCCTCCTACAGCTATTTATCAGCAAGATAGTATCTTGCTTGCCATGGGTTCCACGTTAGTTGAAGTAAATCCAACAAAGATTTGTACTATATTTGGGATATAAACAAGATATAATTGTAAAGTAAAGATATTTCTTAGGGACAAGTGGATGCACCATTAAACAGCCAAAAATATGCTCAGTTTGCAGAGTAGTTTGGGCACCCTCCATCTGCCAATATAGTTACCTCCTGGAAGCTAAAACAGAAAAGCATTGATAAAGATTATCTTTGATAAAGATTCTGTCCTGATTGAGTCCTGCCATAACTTGTAACAAGGTTTCAGTTACAGAAAAGCATCGCCATTGAAATGAAATGAAAGTCACCCTGCTACAACTCCACAAATATTTATTTTATAATAAGCTGATAAGCTGTAAGGCTGGGCCTTACAAACAATTACTACACTGTGGCCCCTGGAGGACCAGCTAAAAGTTTGGAAACCTATGCTAAAGAGCAGTGAAAACCCAACAAGTTGCTCACTAACCTGTTGGATGTTGCTCCCAGTGGCCTTAAAGCAGGCACTTATATTTTAATTCCTGGCTTGCAGGCAAGATTTAGTTGCATCAAAACCATGAGTAATGCCAAACAGAGCCTCCTGTATGCTGCCAGTCCACATAGGGGCTATAAATAGCCAATGACAGCCCAATTTGGTACCCCCAGGTTCTGTTTGAATGCTTGTGTTGTTCTCCAACTGTTTTTTACATTTGGCTAAAAAAAGGTTGCCAAAAACATGAACCATATATATATAACATGATGTTTAAAATTAAACCAGGCTTAACCTTTGACATTAACTCTGTATATAACCTTGGTGTACATTTTTATAAAAGTGTGTGTGCCATAGATTTTAAGACTAACTATGGCCTTAAAATTGGCAAACAAATTGTTGCCCTCAACAAAACTGAAATAATGAAACCCACCACTGCAATATAACTGCGATATAATCACATGAGAGATTACCATATGGGTATAGCATGTATTTTTGGATTGAAAAGTAAATGGAACATCCTGCACTGATAGTTGTTCTAATTAGCAGTGTTGGAAGATTGTCTTCTCAAACTACCCGTGTGTCCCTTGTGCAATCTGCTGACGTCTAGCCTTGCTTATATGCCTATAATTTGAGACCTCATTGAGTACTCATTAAATAAGGCTCCCTCTTTCAGATGTATTTGTACTTAGTTGTCCTTAGACCGTACTTATCAATGCCATTATCCTTCAGCTATTAGAAGAGGGTTTTTATAGAGCAACCAATATGCGCAGTGCCTAGAGAAAAAATGGATTTTATGCTCTCAACAAAAAGGGTAGCTACATTTTAAAAGCAGGGAAAACATGGACATATTTACATTTTTATTAAAAGACAATTGCCCTGCACCAATTAAACATGCATTCAATGAATTGAAAATATGTAAAAGTGGGCATTGTGTGATGCTAGTAGTCACAAGATAATAAAAGACTTGCACAATTACAATTATACGAACAACTTAAGCAAATGACACCTAAGATAGAATAAAAAATAGGCCACAGAAAAGAGTTCTTATGCCTAACTTTAAGTGAGAAAAGTCATTTTGATCTTGGAAAATGAGGAGCAAAAGCATCCCTTCTGCACTCTTATGCTACTCGCTTTTATCCAATCTGTTCTGTTTCAGCATTCAGAAAGGAACCAGACAACCTGCTGGCAGCCTAAAAACTCTAATGAGGTTTCACAGCAAAATCTATAGAGAGATTTTCACAATACACCTTGAAACATATGTCTGATCACCAGCCCATACTGTAGAACCAGCACCCTGTCCAAGCCTCTGATAAATATGATCAAATGTTCACATTTGGACAGCATACAGCTACAGAATGTTACAGGTTAGATAAGTTAAGGTTTCTTGCAAAAACAAGAAAAATGTACTCCGTAACAAAAACAGTCCAAAACTTACACTTATGGCAAAAATCCTGCATTATCTAGAATGCTTGGGTCCTGGGATGTTTCCAAGTTTCTTCTGTAATCTGGAACATCATACCTTAAATGTACTTATCTTCCTAAAATCTACTAATATTTACATATTAAATAAACCCAATTGGATGGGTTTGCTATCAATATGGATTTATGCAGCTTAATTAGGATCAAAACAAAAAAGAAATGGGACTTTATGGACTTAAAGGAGAATGAAAGTTAAAGGAGAAGGAAAGGCTAAGTCACTTGGGGGTGCCAAAATGTTAGGCACCCCCAAGTGACTTAGATCGCTTACCTTTTACCCCGGGCTGGTGCCCCTGTACGAAGAGAACAGCACCAGCCCGGGGTAGCAGCGAGCGCTTCCTACTTCCTATTCGCTTGCGCGCGCATGCGCAGTAGAGTGAAAAGCCGAACTTAAACACTT
Source organism: Xenopus tropicalis (assembly GCF_000004195.4). NCBI lineage: Eukaryota > Metazoa > Chordata > Amphibia > Anura > Pipidae > Xenopus > Xenopus tropicalis. The sequence continues at coordinate 49,093,692 of NC_030678.2, read as the reverse complement.
AAAAACTTATACTGCACATGCGCCGGCCCACGGATTTCGCCGGCAGAAGAAAGAGGAAGGAGGAAGCGCTTCCTACAAGTACCCCGGGCTGGTGCTTTTTTCTCCTAACAGGGGCACCAGCCCGGGGTACAAGGTAAGCGATTAAAGTCACTGGGAGGTGCCTAACATTTTGGCACCCCCAAGTGACTTAGCCTTTCCTTCTCCTTTAAAATCACTGGGGGTGCCTAATGTTAAGTACCCCCCCAGTGATTAAAATCACTTACCTAATACCCCGGTACTTCTGCAGAAAACTGCTCTTCTCAGCGAGCACGACGGAGCAATCATCTTCCTGCTTCTTCTTCATTCGAGCAGGTGGGCTTGCACAGTAGAATGAAAAGCTGAACAATAAAGTCAGACTTGTCACTTTATTGCGCATGTGTTGGCCCTGAGGCAGCGAAGAAAGAAAAAATCTAAGATAAGGATCACTCTATGATGCAGTTTTCTGCTAACAGGAGCAACAGCCCCGGGTATCAGGTAAGTCAGTCACTTGGGGGTGCCTAATATTTGCCACCCTCCAGTGATTTTCACCTTTCCTTTTTCTTGAATTAAGATGTTTCTGGATAAAAGTCCTTATAGTGGAAAGGAAGAGAAGTCATATGGCATACTGTAGGATATGATAAGTAAAAACGAGTCTCCAAAGGACGCATATTCTTAAAGTGATACTGACATGAAAAAATTACTTTTCAAAATATGAATCTACATAAAAAGCTACCTATAGGTCGTGTTGACGGCTTTTCACTGACAGGTTTGCTTTTGTAAGTAATTGTCACTTGAAGTTTATAAACCTGACTGTTTTGCCAACCTGACTGTCCCTTCTCAGCCTGTCAGTTATAGCTTCTAATGCTAATGGACAAATACGGCTGCCCCCGCTTTGAGAAACATGGAAGATCAGACAGGTAATGTAAATGCATCAGGCAAATACTTTTACGGCAAAATTATAAACTTCTTGCAAAGACAATGTTATGATAGATGTAAAAAAAGATTTAATTTGTGGTGTCAGTATCTCTTTAATAGAGGAAAGGAAAGAATCCTTACAGGTAAATAGCATGAATGGGGGCCAAAAAGAGTAGAGGAAGATAATAGATGGTCAAAAATAAGCATTAGCAGTGAGGAAAAAATGATTTCTTAGTAAGACACTAAGGTCTCCACCTTCTGTGCATGTGTCAGAATACATCAGTGCAAACTCGAAAATGAGAGGAAGTAGGAGAAAGGCAATAGCTCAGAGACAAACATGTATAAAGCAAACAGACATGTTGTTAAATTACACTTTCATTCTATTGGCTTATATGCTAACTCTCCTAGGTTGCAAAGTGTTTTAAGATGTTAAGTGCCAAATGTACTTCTTTTTCATGTGAACTCTAAGAAGCACATCATATTTCCCAGTGCTGTGAAAGATCTGTATATATAAAGAAAAGGTCATGTGAGGTTTAGGCATGTCACAGGGGGATATGTACAAGTATTTTCATTTAGAGTTTTAGTGCTTTGGGGGATCTTCCGCTTTATAAGCAGAGCTCATCCTCCTGGAATTACGGTCAATGCACTCGCAAGAACATAGGTAGATGCCCAACAGATTTTAAAGTCTGTCCAGCATAAAGTAATAAGTACTGTGAAGGCCCATCTAAAGCAGGGAAGGCTAGGGTACAGGTATCAGACCCCTTATCCAGAAACCCATTATCCAGAAAGTTCCGAATTACGGGAAGGCCATCTCCCATAGACTCAATTTTTTTTAATTTTATCAAATTATTCACATTTTTAAAAATGGTTTCCTTTTTCTCTGTATTAATAAAACAGTACCTTGTACTTAATCCCAACTAAGATATACAGTAATTAATCCTTATTGGAGCCAAAACAATCCTATTGGGTTTAATTACTGTTTAAATAGTTTTTTTTAGAAGACGTAAGGTAGGAGATCCAAATTATGGAAAGATCCCTTATCTGAAAAATCCCAGGTCCTGAGCATTCTGAATAATGGGTCCAATACCTGTGGCCTGTCCTGTTTTCGGATCAAGCACAAACTGGACAATGCTCTAAAACCAAATGGTCTCTTTCCAAATATGAAACTTCTAAATGGAATAAGAAGACCCTGCCTCCAGGGTCATGTCAGTACAGCTATGGGACCTGTTATCCAGAATGCTTGAACCTAGGGTTTTCCGATTATTGGTCTTTCTAATGTGGATCTCCATACTTTGTCTGCTAAAAAATAATTTAAAATTAAATAAACCCAAAAGTATTGTTTTGCCTCCAATAAGGATTAATTATATTTCAGTTAAGATCAAGTACAAGGTATTGTTTTATTATTTCAGAGAAAAAGCATATATATTTTAAACATTTACATTTTTTATTAAAATAGAGTTTAGAGAGATGCCCTTCCTATAATTTGAAACTTTTTGGATGACAGGTTTCCAGGTATTAGATCCTATACCTGTATGTTGTCAATGTTTTATAAAAGGAGGTTCTGTAAGAGAATTTTATAATTATATTATTTAATTTTTTCCCAAAATGAACTTAATATATATAAGTATATATATAAAGTTAATTTTGGGGAAAAAAATAAAAGATTTGATGAATTTACAGTAAAATTCATTAGTACACCATTACATATCCCAGTAAAATGCTTAGTTTTCCTTCAAAATGAATAGAGGATTATATTTCATTCAACATATGCATTCTGTCGATCTGAGAGATTTGGCTCATTAACATTTACAGTTTCCTGAAGTAAGGATATTAAAGTCAGTAACCATGAAAAATGACTTGTGAAGAGCAAGACAGCAAAATAAAGGAAACTTTGTGCCAAAAAGCTGCCATTAGAGCTATTTTTACTATGAAATATTTTTCCTAATATCAATACAATTCACTTTATGGATCACTGAATTGATTTTAAAGTTAGGGACTTTGTGTACTATTAAGTGTAATTATACCCACTGATCTGTACAAAATCTTCTATATTATGCTGGGGTGAAGCATGAACAAATATAAACTAATCAAAGAACTAACAGACTCCCTCAACCTCCTCAGGGTTTTCATTGTTGTATATTTATCGCTACCTGAAAACATGCCGAGCAGATTGTCCATGGAAACACAGCAGCTATTATTGTATATAGTATAAAGCATGTTGGCAGGGCCTCCATTTATAAAAGGAGGATCACATCATACTTGTTTGTCTGTTCTCCCCATGACTGTCTGGGTTTCCTACAGTTTATTCTTCTGGATGGATAGGTTGTTTCTTTATTTAGATACATAAACTTAAGGAAAACTACCCAAGGCTAGTGGAGGGAGGACTGGGGAGGTGCGCACCAGGCCCTCTGAAGATTTTGAAGATTGTTTCTGCGTGGAGGCCCTGTGCATCATTGTTACACCACTAGCCACCGAGTTTCTGGATGAATCTTTAGCTATCTATGCTGTACAGTAAATACTGTAGTAGAAGTCTAAAACAACTTTACATCAGACATGCACCGTAGGCACCTCTTTGAGGTCATCGTACTTGGAGAGGAGAGGAAGGCTCAGAAAACGAAAGGAGGTGGGGCTTCATGCTAGACAAGGATGTAACTAAAAGAACTGCTGTTCAGCTGCTTGTAAAGAGCAATTTTAACTTATTCTTAGGTGCAACTAATTGCATGGAAAAGTACAACAAGAATATGGACTTGAAGACCTTGTAACAGTACAGAAATACTCTTGCTGTAGGGCAAGAACCTTTGTATCTGGGGGTGTGAGCATATTATGGATACACCATCAAAACTCATAGGGCTTCATTTATGGTCCTGGACAGTTGGACTACAGGACTAACTGATGAAAAACTGGGTCCCCTATGGCTCATCAATAAGTACATCTGCCCCAGACCTTGCTGAGCTCTGCACCTTGCTACTATCCAAATATCTAACTTTCTTCTATCTAACATCCTTTTGGGGTTATCTTTTATTCTCAATAATTAAGATTAGATATTGTCCAATATCATTACCACAAAATTAACATACACCCAAATGTCCTTAGGAGTCTAAAAGGAAGACATTCCCTAAGCACTGACAGCATTTACATTGACTTTTTTGAATTTTCTATAATTGTTCAGTAACAAAACATTAGCACATGTTATTTTGCACAGGAAGTTTTGTTAATGTGTATATTTGTGTTTAGTAGTTAAAAAGTTTAAAAGGAAGCTGGCATGATTACCCAAAACAAATCCAGATAAATGTATAGGATCTTTTATCTGGAAACACATTATCCAGAAAGTTCCAAATTATGGTAAGGCCGTCTCCCATAGACTCCATTATAATCAAGTAATTGGAATTTTTAAAAATGATTTCCTTTTAATCTGTAATAATCAAAAAGTACCTTTTACTTGATCCCAGCTAAGATAGAATTAATCCTATTTGGGTGCAAAACCATCACTTATATCTTTATTTTTTGTATTTTGGGGGAGGGTTGTAGATGTATTTCTTTTAGCGGCACATTTACTAAGCAATTTTGAGAAAAAGTCCATTTCTTTTTTACTTCTAGATATTTTCGATATTTATGAATGGGTTTGCGCCAGTACTCAATTTTTCTGAGTTTTTTGGAAATTTTCCCCGAAAAAACTTTCAAGGGTAAATTTATCCCATCAATGTCATTTATTTCACACATTTTGAAGGGGAAATTAATCCCATCATTGTTTTCTATTGCATCCAGTTTCAAGTGAAATTTAAACATATTATTGTTTTCCAAGACTCCTAAAATGGCTGCTGGAGCAATTCCTTGTTTGGAAAAAATAAAGAGGATTCGTGGAGAGAACGTCCGTTTAAACTCAAATTTTTCGAGGTTTAACATTACTTTCAGCTCAAAAAATTCATGATTTTCGAATGTAAACTCAAAATTTTCATACGACCGATAACAGCATTTTTGTAAATCAGTTAGTAAATAAGTTAGGGTTTTGTTAGCAACCTAATCAGATTGTATGTATAAATGACTATAATGCATGTGATAAAGGGTATGAGGTAGCACACTATTTTTCTGATAATATGAGCACTCTCATTTGACCTAATACAAACACAAGGCAAGAAAAAATCAATGTACTGGTGTGATGCAAACTGTCGCTAGAAAAAAACAGTTTTGTGTATGTAGCGAAAGTCAGCAAAAACCAAGGCATTTTATGGGTCTCTTAAGTGCAAAATTCCACCAGCGGCTGAGTGGTTTAACACCGTCTGTATTCCTTACTGAAGAGCAGATTTCTAAAAACATCCTCATATATTAAAAAGCTTCCAGAACACATCAGTTTTGGAAGAAAAATCAGAAGAGGACAGTCGTTGCCATGGAGATGACTCAAAAGCAGAAATTGCTGCCAGTGAAGCGCCTGCATGCCTGAAAGTTCTAAATAAAAATAAATTGCAAGATTAGACGGGTGTGACCATGTGGGCTTTGGGTTTGGCACTGATATTTCTTCTACAAATACACACGCAAGCATAGCACCTTCCTAGACAGACTCTTCCATATCATTATAACAAATCAAACAAATCTGATAACTGGCAACAAATGCACAATATCATTAAAGTAAATCTGTCATGCCCTAAACCATGAAATGCCTTTGTGAAGTGCGGCATAGGAAGAATAATACCCATAAATTGTATGTATAAGCACTGTGTATTAGAACAATAAGTACATTATGTGTCTGCAATGAATAAAGTCTCAATATGAGATTAATATTCAGGTTGCATATTCTTACTATGCAAAGTCTATTTTCCAGTAGCCAACACAGAGCGAAACAAATAGCATTTGCATATAGATACACTCATTAACAGGTAGCACTTGTTGTTGTTGAAATGTACTTTAAGTCATCTGCCTGTTGTAATGTAAGCATTCATGGGAAAGTGGTACTTACATACCATAAGATGGCAGAAGTTCAAACAAATTGAAAAGTCAGTATTTCTAAGCAATGTGCAATGACAACCCCTTGTGCCACAAAAATATTCCACTAACAATGGGGAAATGGCTACTATTAGGAAAGGGAGCATTGATTACCATGACTTTCTTTGACAGTGTGGAAGCCATCAATGCTCCATATGTCTCAGCCCTTACAGCAGTCTAAACAAGAAGCCCTTACCTAGTTATAGAGAGGTGCCTATTATTTGCAGCCTTTTACTTAAACCGAATATATAAACACTGCCTCTGGGAATTTATTTTTGGACAAGGAAAGCTTAATAAGGGAGAAAAAATGCTTGAATGCCGTGACATAAATGTCCACCAGCCAGCAAAGCACATAAACAGTGGTATCCAGACACTGGGACACCTAGGCAGTTTTAATGCACATTCTGCTATTTATATAGCAGATAAAGGCTCATTTATAAACACAAATACAATGTGCAATTTTGGATGAAATTCACCATGTTTATACCCAGAATGCAGCTTTTTCCCCACAATTGCAGAGTAATAGCATCAGATTCAATTACAACAAAACAGGTTCCTTTTCAAAATAAGCCCTATAGTTTTCAAGATGGTGCATTGTGAAAGGTAGATGATATTATAAATAGATAAATACTTATTTTTATATCATTTATTAAACCTTATTTCCCCCACCCCCCTTTAAATTAACATCTTCTCCTTGGTCCCTTGTGTCTAACTCTAGGTTTGGGGGTTAGAAAGTTGCTGGGTAAAGATAAAATTCAAGCATTCTCCAGTTCTGCTATAGTTGCTGTTTTATTTAGTTTTTAAAAACATATTCACCATTTTTAAGACCTATTACTTGGTGAGCTGTTTGCTCAGCGTGTTTATTTTCTTTCTGCTTTTTTTTTTCTTTTGTCCTTTTTCGAGATGTACTGTCATCCTAGAAACATAAAACATATAAAACATCTTTTTTTATTCAGTTATTTCCTTCCTGTCATCCTTTGCTTATTCTCCTCGCAGCCGCAAGATTCATAGGTTTGAAATGCTATTTCTCCTGACTTTATCATGGGCTCAAAGGATATAGCCTTTACTTTTGAAAAGTTTCATGATGTTCTAAAACTGCAATTCAGCAGTTGTATTAAAGATGTGATGTGAACTTCATCTTGCTAGCGGATATTCAATAACAAGTAAAGCGTGCATAAGGAAAGGAACACAATTTGGTAGTATTTCAGTTTTAACAGATATTTTTTATGGATTTCCAAGTCTTTGACTAAACATCTTTGAAAATATATATATATAGCAATAAATATTCCGTGGCCGGCACACCCTTAAAATTTCTCAAAATTTTATTCAAGACATATTAGGGTTGAATCACTAAAGTGCGATAACGCTTATCGCATGTTTTTTTTGCGTTAAAATTGAAGCGAAAAAACGCGATTCGCTAAAGTATTATCGCATGCGTTAAGTTGCATATCGCATGCGTTAAATAGCGCGCAACCAAATGCGTTAATTTTAACGCATTGCGTTAATTAGCGCACAAGAATAATACTAACGCATAATTCACAAACAGTTAGATGCGCTAAGTCTGTGCGAAAATTAACACCTACTTGAGGCAGGCGGTAATTATAGAAAAGTACAGTTAATGAGCTTTTGGCAACACAATATGGACTTTGCAGTGGGATTTATTCAAGTTTGTGTTGGCCCTAGAGTGATGTAGCCTCAATGCTGTTTGCGTTATTTAAGTCGCAAAGACTATTTTCGTGTGGTATTCGACACAACACGCGCTAATTAACGCAGTGTGCTACTTGTCACGCGTGCTAATTAACGCACTTGCACTACTTATCGCGCGCACGCCATATTAGCCATACACACCATTACTTTGATAAAACTATTTTTCTGAAAATGACCATTTCCCTGCAAACTGGAGGCTGCATCACTCTAGAGCCAACACAGACTTGAATAAATCGCACTGCAAAGTCCATATTGTGTTGCCAAAAGCTCATGAACTGTACTTTTCTATAATTACCGCCTGCCCCAAGTAGGTGTTAATTTTCGCATAGACTAATGCGATATTTAGCGCGTCTAAGTGTTTGTGAATCATGCGTTAGTGTTATTTCTGCGCGAGAATTAACGCAATGCGGTAAAATTAACACATTTGGTTGCGCGCTATTTTACGCACACAATATTTGATTTAGCGCATGCTATAATACTTTAGCTATAATACTTTTTCGCGTCAATTTTAATGCAAAAAAGCATGCGATAATGATTATCGCACTTTAGTGAATCAACCCTAATATGTTAAAAATGTGCCGGCCACGGAATATTTATTGCTGAATACTTAAAATTTGGCTGTGCACCCCGCAAAGCTACAAGCTTTGGAGTGCAGACACTACAAGGACTGATATATATATATATACTGTATATTAAAGTTACTTTAGGTTACTTTCGATATTTTAGCCAAAAACAACTTCTAACTACTTATACTCCTCGATCTCTCAGATTTTGACACTGTCAATCATTCTCTTATCCTCCAGTCACTCCATTCTCTTGGCCTTTGTATGTTTTACGTATACACCCATTTATTGTACAGCGCTGCAGAATATGTTGCATTTTCTAAATTCATGTTAATAATAATAATGTTCCTACAAAAGTGGGAGGAATGAGAAGACCACCCCTACATTACACTGCTGTATTACATGCCAAGCTCACCATAAGATAGAAAGTAAGTAACTTCAGATCTTTTATTATAATAATCAAGCAAACCTCTAATGGTTTCTTTGCTATATCATTTTGAAATATATTTTCTCTGAATATCTCTGCCTGTCCCTTCTTGAGAACAAAGACGTTTATGAGTTTTTGATGAGATTTATATCTGTTAATGCTGAACCACTTTTGCATGCAATATATGCACTGATAGATAATTCCACTTTTCAGTTTGTACTTTTCTTCCATTTTTAGCCTTCTGTGGTTATCGGCTTTTCTTCTTCCAGCAGAGAATCCCTATTCTATTTAAAAATAGAGCTAAGCAATTTTTATTACATTATTTATTTTATTTTCATTTAAGTTGAAAATGTTCATGTTTATTTATGTTCATTTGTGTTGGTTGCTGCTTGTTCAGGTGGAAATATTTCCTACCTATGAGTATATTTTTCCAAAATATATTCCGTAAATAAAAAGCATAGCCTAATGTGAACAAAATATCCTTTATCTATACATATTTGCTGTTAGACATGTGTGAGGACTGCAACATCTCCTGCCTTGGAATCTAGAAGGATGTAATGGGTGTTGGGTCTAATGGGAGTAGGGTTGCCACATGGCTGGTAAAATACCAGCCACGGCCAGGTCTGGTATTACAAATTTACCAGCAATGTACTTGTCGGTAAATTTGTCATAACTAGTTCTCCGCCCCAGACATGCCTCTGATCTGCCCCCAATCCCCTTGCCCAGTGCCCTCTCTATGCCTCAGAAGCCTGCTCTATTCACAAAGGTCTTCTGCCCCATTTGCATCATAACCCCTCCCCCCACATCACAGACACACCCCCTCACAATCCAGCCCCCATCCCAGCCGGTATTATTGATGCCAAAAGGTGACAACCCTAAATGGAAGTTTATCTGGATCAGAGGATTTAGAGAAGGACCATGCAGAATATTATTTAAGTCAGCATGCAAATGTATAAATATCAGGGCAAATATAAAAGTCTTAACCAGACCCTGTTTCTAAAGGTCAACAATAAATCTAGGTCAAAAATATATAACAATATACAGTATGTCTGCACAAGTTATACACCTTTTCACTTTACCTTTGTTTTTCCTTTTTTTGTTTTAGTACTACTGTAATATTTTGAACTGATTTCTGCTTGAAAGATATGACAAAAGTAAATAGCAATGTTAGTGTTAGCTAGATAACTATGTCATAAATGTGATCTATATGCTATTGCTAACCGTTAAATAAAAAACAAGTTATAAAAAAAATATATATAACAAATTAGGATTCTGCCGACTTCTTAGGAGGAAATTTATTATCATTGGGTTTGGGTAATTTATTGCAAGGAAACATGACAGAGCTTTTAATCTCTTTTTTTCAAAATGATGCAATTTTGGCAGGATTTTTTTACATGTAAATATTTAAATTACATTATATTAAAAAAATAAAAGGTTTGCCAGGTTTTAGGAGGCGAGCTATTTACTTTTTGAGAAAAACACATTAGTAGGAAAAAACTCCGTCAGACCTGGCATATGGTGTGTGTCACCCCACCTGCATTTTGTAGGAAGACAGATAGTGGAAACTGGATCCACTCTAATTTGCGGCTCCGTGTAGCTGCACTGAAAGGCACAGCTTCGGCCTGAGTGCAGTTACATGGAGAGGAGTTGAGAGTGGCCAAAAAAACATAAGAGCAGGCATTTTCTAGCCAATCTCCACTCCATGTATTCAGGCCGAAGCTGTGCCTGTCAGTGCAGCTACACGGAGCCGCAGAAGAGATTGGATCTGCTATTCTCCATATGCCTCCAAAATGCACGGAAGTGGACCATACTTTTGCCCTAAGGAGAAAGGCTGGAGGCTGCTAAGAAATCTTTTAAGAGCAGGGGAAGCGAGTAGAATCCCTAAGGACAGCAGTGCGGAAGATTACTTTTATTATAGAAACACTGCAGAATGGTTAAAACCAGTATATTAGAGACAGGCTGGTTTTTTAGAGAACCTACTGTTTAACTCAATTTTGTTTTTTTTTTACTTTAGGTCCCCTTTAAAGATTCAGTACCTATTAAAATATATTGTTATTATTGAAGTGGGTTACTTTTTCAAGCTAGCAGCTAGCATTATTAATGTAACAATTGTTTAATTAAACAATGGGGCTGATTTACTAATCCACAAATCCGAATCCCGAATGGGAAAAAATTAGATTGGAAACGAACATTTTGCGTTTTTTTGTTCGCATTTTTTGCGATTTTTTTTGTCACCGTTGCGACTTTTTCGTGAATTGTCGCGACTTTTTCGTAGCCGTTACGACTTGCGCGAATTGTCGCGACTTTTTCATATTGATCGCTAGTAAAAGGCGGGCAAACCTTTCCGATTTTTTCGCGACGGCTACGAAAAAGTCGCGATAATTCGCGCAAGTCGTAACGGCTACGAAAAAAATCGCAACATACCGATCATTACGAAAAAAACGCATTTGGACGCTTTCGATCCTTTCGTGGATTAGTAAATCGGCCCCAATGATTAGAAGATTTTGTTCATTTTTGTTTATTAGACATATGGTAGTCATGTGAAATATGAAAAGAGCCAATACAACACCACAAACATTCTAGCCAGAGAACATCAGAGTTCTTTATTCCTATGTGAAGTCTATATTATATCAGTGGCACTTAAAGGGCTATAAAAATGTGCTCAGTTGCCATAGCATAAATTTGATTTTATTGGTAATGTGTATTAGGTCTTGCTAGACAAATTTAATTGGCTTTTAAAAGGAGTTGAATAAAAACTGAGACCTTGGGGTGGCAGTGGATGTGATTTATTTAACATTTGCTAAAGCTGTTGATACAGTAGCTTACACTTTACGAAATAACTGGGATATAATATTTGCACAGAGAGAACTGGCTAAAGAATATAACAGAGAGTGGTGAAACTTGTTACATTTTAGTTTAGTTAGAGGACTGGTGATAGCAGGGTGCCGCTGGGGTCAGTCTTCATATATAACCTAGGACTCTTCTGTGTTTGAAGATTTTATAATATTGTGCAAAAATATAGGCTCCAACTTTGCAGAGTGATACATATTAGGGAAAATAGGTAGCTAAAATAAACACAAGCAGTTGGGCAAATGAATAAATTGACCCCTTAAGTGGTCCTCATACAAAAACTATTTTTACACAGTAAAAATAGAAATTAAGAAAATGTAATTATGTGCAAATTAATAGTCTAATGTACAGGTTTTAAAGTTATTTGTAAATAAAATTGCTATTGGAAGAACCATCTGTCTGGCTGATTATATTATTTACTTATTATATTCTCTGAATATACTCTTTGCTTTGACTCCTCAGACTCCTCAACAATGTTGCAAGCAAAACCTTGAGGAGATCAGACTAGTCATGAGCAAATCTGTCCTGTTTGTGGAAAAATTTTGTGAAACGGCGAATATTTAACAAAATGTGGCTATCATGCAACTTTTGATGCGCACAACTTTTTTTTGACACGGATGCAACTGTTTTGCCTTGACTGCAACCTATTTGACGCAACTGCGACTTTTTCCTCACTCTGTAAATTTTAGTTGCAGCAAATTTGGATTCAGAAAATAAATGACGATGCCAATGACGAAATGCAGAATTTTGTAGCAATACCTTAATACCTGCTGAAAGATTTCACTCATGAATAGACCAAACTCCTTTCTCATTGTTTCAAGAGTCAGACCCAGAGAACAGAAAGGGAAAACACACCCTGTTTTCACCAGCAATGGCATTTAGGATGATCGCAGATGGAACATTTTATTACCCACACTTGATCTCTGCCAAGTTACCTTCCTATGAGCATTATTGTAAATCACCAGTGGGAAAACATATGTATCACATACAGTTTGTATTGCATAGTAGCCCTAAGTTGCTTTGGATGACTTGGTTGATAAGCACAGGTTTACTTCTGTATAGATCCCATGTTTAGGGAATGCAGTGCAGTTTTAGGTGCAACTCAACAAGAAGAATATGGATTAGCTGGAAAAGGGTGCATAGCCATACAACTTAAAGGGGCAGTTCACCTATAAATTAACTTTTACTATGATGTAGGGATATTCTAAGACAATTTGCCATTGTTTTTCATTTTTTTAAATTATTTAGCTTTTTTTCATCAGCTATCTGGTTGCTTGGGTCCAATTTACTCTTGCAACCAGGCTAATAAGAATCTGGAAGATGAAAAGGACAGGGCCTGAACAGAAAGAAAAGTAATAAAAGAAGAAGCTCTGAACAAAAAGATAAGTAATAAAAAGTAACACTAACAATAAAATTGCAGCCTCACAAAGCAATAGTTTTTGGCTGCCAGGGTTAGTGACCTCCATTTGTAAACTGGGAAGAGGCAGAAGAAGAAGGAAATTAATTCAAAGACTTTACAGATGAAAACCAATGCAAGAGTTTCTAAGAATAGGTCATTCTAAGACACTTGTGAGAGTAATGGTGGAACAGAGAGGGAACGGGGACCTGCATGTATTGGAACTCTGGACTCTATATTAGGCAGGTTCTGCATTACCTCACTGAGCCACTGGAGACCTTGGGCATCCAGCCCTGAACATTCTGTTAACCCCTCTTCTTTGCTTCTGTGTCTATGTTCACCTTCTCCTCCCTTAATTAGCCCAGGTGGTTGCAATCAGACAATTAACGGGCTTTATAAGCCTGTTACAAGCAACCCCTGGTTGCTTGATCATTGAGCCTTTTTGCAATCCAGTGTCCTTACCTGCCTGACTCCTGCCTGACTCCTGCCCGCGTACCAGCCTGATTCTGTTCACCTTACCTTGTTCTTCAACTCCTGTCCCTGACCTCTGTTGGATCTCCCGGTATTGACCTCGGCCTGATTATTGGACTTTCCCTGTCTTCAGCCTGCCCCTGACCACTGCCTGTTATTCCAGACCCTCCTTGTTTGCTGCCAGTCCAGACCCTCTGCCTGCTTTCCGGATTTGTTTCATCTTCTGCCTGCCTCTGACCACTGGCCTGTTGTAAGGACATCCATATTTTCTTATTGCTCATTTTCATTTAATAAATGTTTCAGCAACATAATTTGTTTCCTGCCTATCAACAAGCGCAGTACCCCCTTTATCCTTATTACACGGCATTTAAGCTCCTACCTGCCAGCCACCCACCTGTGGCTGCTCCTGACACCATTGGAGGGACCTGTGGTCAGGAGGAGGCATTTCTTCATCTTTAAGTTATGAGGAAAAACAAAGTTGGATTTGTTTTATCTGAAGAACTGATGTTGGTGAACTGTTAGGGCTATACCAATGTTAGAGAAAATGGCACATGATTTCAACCCTTTAGATTTGATGAAATCATTTTCATCTAAAATGCCCATTAATCTTTTACATTAGCAAAATGTAAGTCACATACGTATTATACATAGATATTACTTAACAATAATATTCAACACATTCTTGTATTTTACAAATAAAACAATTAGTGTTTTTTGCCAGTTGTCAAGGAGATAAAAATCCATTACTTTTTAGTCTGAAATGACTAAAAAACAGAAAGAATAAAATCTCTTTAAGAAGTGAACAAATTCAATTCAGTTAGTTCCAAGCAGCTAATAAAGGCAAATTTAAAATCTAATTTCTCTTTGCTGCATATGGTAATGCGCCAGACAGAATTCTGTAGGGACTCTCCCGCTGCCAAGAGCTGCATCCAGGGTTCATGCACAGAGCTCTTTCTGAAGGGCTTGCTCAATTCAAGTCACTTGGAATTTTTGTATTCACGAGATAACTGTTTCTGGACTTACCACATTCCAGAGCCAATTAAGTCACATCAAAAATGATCTCCATGGGGAAAACAAATGGATTGCATCTGAGAAGTAATTTGTTGCATTGGCCTTTACCCCAAATCCGGTCACAAAAGGGCCAAGTCTCGAGAATATTTTACCACAGGCTGATCAGGCAGATATTATATAATTTGGGCACAGACATGGAGAGTCAGATTGGGCTAACTTGCTTGCCTAGGCTGTACACTATTTTGGGATGCCGGCTTATAAATTTCTGTGGTAGCCAGCGACTAAAAATATTGGATAATGGTAACCATCACTTAACCCAGTTATATATTTTGACCAATCAACACTGCAGAAATAAAACTAGTGTTTCGTTGAAAAAAATCAAAACTATTAGTAGGGGGTCAACATATCAAATTGCATGATAAAATTTGTCCTTTCCATCAAGTTTAAGGTTTAGTACATAAACCACTTAAATAGAAGGCAGAACTCTACAATCAAAAAAATGATCAACGCACCAGAGGCCACCCCTTTAGATTAGAGGAATGGAGCTTCCATTTGAAGCAGCGTAGGTGGTTTTTCACGGTGAGGGCAGTGAGGTTGGGGAATGCCCTTCCTAGAGATGTGGTAATGGCAGATTCTGTTAATGCCTTTAAGAGGGGCCTGGATGAGTTCTTGAACAAGTTTAATATCCAAGGCTATTGTGATACTAAAATCTACAATTAGTATTCATGATGGTATATATGCTTTATGTATGTGAGTGTATAGATAGGAAAGTATAGGTTTGTGTGTGCTGGGTTTATTTGGAAGGCTTGAACTTGATGGACTTTTTTTTCAACCCAACTTAACTATGTAACTATGTAACTATGCACCTAACTAAAGCATTGGCTGATTTACTGCTAGTTTCTAGTGCACCCCAGATAGGGTAACCCTAGGAAGCCCTAGGAAAATTCTGTGTATATCTGTGCATTTCTGTCCATATGTATATGATCACATGCAGGTGAACTACCATAGGCTTGCAAGCATGAGACACACAAACTTATAACTAATTATTTTAATGTTGTAGGTTGCTGTGCTCTAACACCAAGAATTACCAGGGGAAGGTGGCCATGTATTGCAAATGTGTGTATCAATATTAAACAGGAATGCACTTCTTGGAAAATCATTTAAATAGTTCTTTGTTAAAGGAGCATTTTAGAGTGTCCAGAGTATCCAATAATGACAGTATATTTGATACTCACTTGCATTATGGAGCACCCCCTGGGAAGCAATTTTTTTTATAAAACTTGGCTAATATCTCTTCATGACTATTGCCCAACTACTTGCTAAAAATGATTTTTGCTAGTCTCCTGTACAGTGCAGGCACAAGCCTGCAAGGCATTGTGGGGATCGGTGTCTTGACTGGGGAATGGCTGACTACCCCTACATTGCTTCTACAAGAACCAACAATGCATGAAACAACAATGGACAGACACACATAGTGCTTTTAATAGGAATTACATTTACAAATAACTTTCAAATCCCAGCTATGTTTTAGTCTTCTTTTCTGTTAGAGTATCCCTCAGCAAATTCTATCTCTTAATAAAGCAGTTTAATGAGTCTTTACTGTTCGTCAATCATTTTCTGCTCAGTGATGATTCATTTGCACAGACTGACCCAGAGCACTAGAAAGCCCTAAAACTCAATCTCCATCCTTAACTAGTTTGCCTGAGCTGACTTCTCTAATACGAGGCTGCTAGATGAGGCAGATTTGTTCAGCCATGTATGAGCAGGGAGAAAGCAAGCCCCAAAGGCAGTAGAGAAGCTAGAATAACATCAGTATGTTCAAAACTACTCATGATTATTCACTTCAATAGTCCGCTGGCTGATTCCAAGGCACTTTCCTGTAAGATAGAAAGGTTCTGCTGACAAGTTCATTTACCTTTACAATATAAAGAGGTATAATACAATTACTTCTGTATTGTGGAATAATGCAATAACCCAGCTTTAACTTTCTGGTGGGGCCTATTTCTATTTCTTTTAAATAAGCTGGAACAAACTAGGCCAGTATACTCACCTTTATTAACGACATTGCAAAGCAGAATTCATTCAACCATTGTGCCTTTCACCAAACCACTAGAATAATAGAACAGACTCAGGGAACAGACTCCGATGTACAAAAAAATGAAGAAAAAAAACACACCTGTGCACATAACTTGCCAAATTTGAAAAGTCTATTGTTAATAATCATATTGATGCACAGTGGGCTCAGTATGAGAATACAGTATCATGCATATAAAGCATCTGATCACAAAACATTGTAAGTTCCCTCCTACAATTGCTGCAGAGTCAGTAATATGACTTTAGATACGAACACAGGTATGGTATCTATTATCCAATATGCTTGGGACCAGTTGTTTTCTGGATAAGGGATCCTTCCATAATTTGGATCGCTATACATTATACCAGTAGGATTGTTTTGGCAACCATATGGATACATGTAGCAATTCTGATATTTCGGTTGCAGGAAAGTTCGTTCTTTTTCCACCACTGACGTTCAGGGCTCAATTGTCAGATGTGGAGGTAGAAACAATAGGAATTCTACCTCCATCTGCCGATTCAGCCCTGAACGCAGATTTTAACCCGGATTGATGAGACGACCACTAAGTGCAGCCTTTGGGATATTGGTGATCTCATTGATCCGCCATATACGCACCAAAATAGTGTACGATAGCGTCCGTACATGTATGGCCAGCTTTAGTTACCCTCAAGTACAAGGTTCTGTTTTATCATTACAGAGAAATTATTATTTGCTTAAAATAGACTTTACGGAAGATGGCTTGTATTTTGGAGCTTTGTGGATAAGGGATCTATAATAACAATCAATATTTTAGGATTGCTGCTTATATATATAACTCTATAACAATATACTTTATACAGGTGTAACATAGTAACATAGTAAGTTGGGTTGAAAAAAGACGTACGTCCATCACGTTCAACCATAATGCCTATATATAACCTGCCTAACTACAAGTTGATCCAGAGGAAGGCAAAAAACCCCATCTGAAGCCTCTCTAATTTGCTGCAGAGGGGAAAAAATTCCTTCCTGACTCCAAGATGGCAATCAGACCAGTCCCTGGATCAACTAGTACTAAGAGCTATCTCCCATAACCCTGTATTCCCTCACTTGCTAAAAAGCCATCCAGCCCCTTCTTAAAGTTATATAATGTATCAGCCAGCACGACTGATTCGGGGAGGGAATTCCAGAACTTCACAGCTCTCACAAAAATCCTTTCCGAATATTTAAATGGAACCTCCCTTCTTCTAAACGGAGTGGGTGCCCTCGTGTCCGTTGGAAGGACCTACTGGTAAATAAAACATTAGAAAGGTTATTATATGATCCCCTTGGCCAGTCTTTCTTCATAACTGAGACTTTCCATACCCTTTACCAGCTTAGTTGCCCTTCTCTGGACCCTCTCTAACTCAATAATGTCCCGTTTGAGCAGTGGAGACCAAAACTGAACAGCATATTCTAGATGGGGCCTTACCAGCGCTCTGTAAATAAAGAATAACCCCCTCCTCCCGTGAATCTATACCCCTTTTAATACAGCTCAAAACCTTGTTTGCCCTTGCAGCTGCTGCCTGGCATTGCTTGCTACAGCCAAGTTTATTATCTACAAGGACTCCAAGATCCTTCTCCATTATGGATTTGCCTAGTGCAGTCCCATTAAGGGTATACGGGGCTTGCATATTTTTACATCCCAGGTGCATGACCTTACATTTATCCACATTAAATCTCATCTGCCACTTAGCTGCCCAGATTGCCAGTTGGTCAAGATCCTGCTGCAGGGATGTCACATCCTGGATAGAATTGACTGGTCTGCAGAGTTTTGTGTCATCTGCAAACACTGATACATTACTCATAATACCCTCCCCTAAGTCATTTATGAACAAATTAAACAAAAGTGGACCCAGTACAGAACCCTGAGGGACCCCACTGAGAACCTTATTCCAAGTAGAGAATGTACCATTAACAACCACCCTCTGTACCCGATCCTGTAGCCAGTTTTCTATCCATGTGCAAACAACTTCACTAAGACCAATAGACCTTAGCTCAGAAAGCAGTCGTTTGTGAGGAACGGTATCAAATGCTTTGGCAAAATCTAAATAGATTATATCTACTGCATCCCCACTGTCCAGCTTCTTACTTACCTCATCATAAAAAGCAATTAAATTGGTGTGACATGACCTGTCCTTCATAAAGCCATGCTGATTACTGCTCATAATGGCATTCTCCAGTACATAATTTTGTATGTGATCCCTTAACAAGCTTTCAAATAACTTGCCCAACACGGATGACAAACTTACAGGCCTATAATTGCCAGGCTGAGATCTTACTCCCTTTTTAAATATAGGAATGACATTCGCCTTCTTCCAATCCCTAGGTACCATACCTGATGAAAGAGAGTCTGAGAATATCAGAAACAAGGGCCACTGTAATTCTGCCCCTAGCTCTCTCAGTACTCGAGGGTGTATTCCATCTGGCCCAGGTGCCTTGTTTACATTTATCATGTGCAACCCTTTAAGCACCATATCCTGTGCCAACCACTGTGTAGTTGGAGCTGTAGTTGGAGCAACAGTGCAGCTATTGGGTGGGACTTACACAGAAGAAAAGAACTGGTTAAGCACATCTGCCTTTTCTGTATCCGCTGTAACCATATTGTTATTATAACTCAATGGGGCCACACCCTCAACCTGCATCTTTTTACTATTAATATACTTAAAAAACTTTTTGGGGTTAGTCTTGGCCTCGGCCGCGATGCGCTCCTCATTTTCTATCTTTGTGTTCCGGATTGCTGTTTTACAACACTTGTTATAGTGTTTATATTCATTAAACGCAGCTACTGTCCCCTCTGACTTATATTTCTTAAAAGCTTTCCTTTTTCTCCCTATTAACTTCTTTACCTCAGAGTTAAGCCACATAGGGTGATTCTTAACACTTCTACTTTTTCTTATTAATGGAATAAATTGAGAACAGTAATGATTTAATATCATTTTAAATGACAACCATTTCTGCTCTGTGTTTTTATCAGAAAACATAATGCCCCAATCTATGCCCTGAAGCGCTGCCCTTAAGGAGCTAAAATTTGCCTTCCTAAAATTCATTGTCTTTGTTGCCCCAGTGTAAATTTGTTTCCTGCACCAAACATCAAATGAAATAACATTATGGTCACTATTACCCAGGGGTTCAACCACTTGCACATTTGCTATACGTTCTGGGTCATTAGAGATCACTAGATCTAGTATAGCATGGTTCCTGGTTTGCTCCTCAACAACCTGTGACATAAAGTTGTCATGCAGCAAGTTTATAAACTTGTTCCCAGTTACTGTCCTGGCAGTACTATTGCCCCAGTCAATATCAGGATAATTAAAATCCCCCATTATTATCACTTGCCCCAAACTAGCAGCCTTTTCTATTTGCAACAGGAGCTGGGCCTCCTCCTCCTCACTTACATTAGGGGGTCTATAGCATACGCCTACAATTAGTTTGGTAGCTTCTTTACTATCTGTGAGAAGCTCAACCCATAAGGATTCAGCTCCCTCTGTTAACCCCATTACTTCCTCTT
Organism: Xenopus tropicalis; assembly: GCF_000004195.4. Lineage (NCBI taxonomy): Eukaryota > Metazoa > Chordata > Amphibia > Anura > Pipidae > Xenopus > Xenopus tropicalis. The sequence goes on along the minus strand of NC_030678.2, from coordinate 49,073,757 downwards.
TAATATTTGCTTTTAATTCCTGCTTAACGAACAAACACACCCCTCCTCCTTTTCTATTGCCCCTGTCCCTCCGAAACAATGTATAACCCCCAATATTAACAGCCCAGTCATGAGACTCATTCAACCAAGTTTCAGCAACACCAATCACATCATATTTCCGCTCCAACGCCAGTACCTCCAGCTCTCGCATTTTACCAGTCAGACTCCTTGCATTGGTAAACATACATTTAATACTGGTTCCGGCGTGAGAATGACATGTAAACAACTTATGGGCCTCCCTGCCATTATCAGTATCCCGAAGCAAGTCTCCTCCCCATTTTCCCTTAATACACCCGCTACCTCATCTATCCTGTCTACCACAGAATTTCCCGCTGCACCCTCCCCCCCCACTCCTAGTTTAAAATCTCCTCCAGCCCTCTAGCCATCTTTTCCCCCAAAGCAGCTGCCCCATCATCATTGCGGTGCAGCCCATCCCTGGCAAAGAGCTTGTAGCCGATTTAGAAATCAGCCCAGTTCTCGAGAAACCCAAAATCCTCCTCCCTGCACCAATCTCTCAGCCACGCATTAATCTCCCTAAGCTCCCGCTGCCTTCTTAACGTTGCTCGTGGCACAGGTAATATCTCTGAGAAAATTACCTTGGAAGTCCTCGCCCTCAACTTCTCGCCTAGCTTTTTAAAATCGTTTTTGAGGACTTCCCCCTAGTATATCTGTAAACTTCCAAAGCATAGCCAGGCTTGCTAGAATCTCCCAGTTAATTAAAGGAACAACCAGGTGACACGTTTAAGGAAATAAAATGTATAGATATACCTGCTGTACATCATATAGAAAAGAAATATAAAATATAATAATATTAGGAAATTAGAAGTCATAAAGGAGTTCTATGACCATTTACAGATCATGGAACTTTTAAGGAGAACTAAACCCTATAAATGAATATGGCTAAAAATGGCATATTTTATATACTGAACTTATTGCACCAGCTTGAAGTTCCAGGATCTTAATAGCTAGGGGCAGGACAAGCTAACCGGGCGCCCTAGGCAACCCAGTCAGCCACCTCCCCCTGCAACCTCCCTCCTCCCCCATCCATGTGCATGCGTATTTGCAATGTAGTTGCGAGGGGGAAGGTGGGTCATTGCCCCAACCTTGCAATGACAAGTGTTGGGGGCAATGACAAGGGAGCAAAGACATGGGGTAGGCAGTAGAGGTTGCTGCCTGGTGACCCCCCCATCCTTCACCGTGGCACCGTGACACCATTTGAATACTATTTGAATGTAAGTTCTGATAGAAGTCCCTCTAAGAAAAAATGTGTATAAACACATTGTGCCATTTTTTTATGTAGTAAAGTTTGGCAATATTTGGTGAATTTTGTCACTTTTTTTTACACCACATAATAAATCTGTTCCTAAGGCACAGATTTTTTAAATGTGAGAATAGAGGGCTTATTTAGCAATTTTCGAGTGTGAATTCGAGATTGTTTTTCTAAATCAAACAAACTTGCATATTGAAAGCTCACTAAAGCTCGAATAAAATTCAAAACCTTGAATATCTTGAATTAAAAATATTACTTTGCCTAGGACAACTCCAAGGTCACGAAACTGCTCCGTTGTATTGCATCAAGTGATTTTATTGGTTCAATACAGGTAGAAATCAGAAAAGTACCCTACACCACTCAGTGTTAAAAAGTGCTGGGATGGCACTTCACCATTGTTGTGTGTCACTCCAACTGACTTTTGTAACTCGCAAGCTTTTACATTCAAGTTCTCTGTTTTTTGCCCTTAATAAATACCAGAGTTTTTGAACAAAAACTCAAATTGAGAAAAAAAATAAATCTACCCCTAAACTGAGTTTAGAGCTTAATACATAAACACTTACCCATGCTATATTCATTCCTGAGGGATTTTTAGAAGCATATTTATCAAATGGTAAACTTACCCACTGATAAATACGCTTTTAAAAATCCCACAGGAATGAACAGAATGTGGCTGAGTTTTTACATATTAAGTGCTAAACTCACATTTTCTGAACTTTTAATCGGGGCATTTACTAAAACTTTTAAACTGAAAAAGCAAAATCTATTCCCTATTTATCTGACCTGCAAACACTTACAGATAGAGTTATAACTGAGCTAGCTGCAAGGTGACTGCTAGTATAAACAAAGCATTACAGTATTTTGAAAAGGGGGGTTTTATTTACACAAAGGCAATATTTGGATGAATTGTTTATAGAGAATGAACTACAATATATACCTTTAATCCTAACACACATACATCCAAGAGTGCCCAGTAGTAGTGATGAGCAAATCTGTCCTGATTCCCTTTGCCGAAAATTTTGTGAATCTTTCAGAAGATTTGCGAAACGGTGGAAAATTCGCGAAATGGCGAAAATGTCTTGCATCAAAAAAATATTGTTGCGTGTGACAATTCTTTTCATGCGAGAGACAATTCTTTTAATGAGAGATACAATTCTCTTTGGCGCAAGACAATTTTTTTGATGAGATACAATGCTTTTGATGCTCACGACAATTCTTTTGATGCTCACGACAATTCTTTCGACGCAGGCAACAAATTTTGAACGCGCAGCAAATTGTGGAAATTCGCCATGAATCCATGCCAAGCAAATTTTATTGCCCATCACTATCTAGTAGCTTTATAAAGTTGGTTGGCCCCTGTTTAAACATTTCTGCTTTCATGTGTAATACAGTATGGAACTGTGCGATGCACTTATACATAATGTCAACAAGTAGAATTCTGTGTATTGTTTTGCTTTCTCTACTAACAAACCCTAAAAACTCAGGAGCAGTTCTGTATTGAGTCTGTACTCACAAGCCAGGGAGGAAGTGATTTTTAGTAATGTTCTAATCTACAGGCTAAGCTTCAAGGGCCTATGGATTCAAGCATTCTTTAGGAATTACTATTGACTGCAAGCCACAACCGTGTCTTTTAATCATTCTGTCATTACACAGCGCATGCTTAATACTTCTTAAATTAAACTTTTTGTGAGTTGCTGGCATTAAAGAAATAATCAACATGTTGGCTTTTTAACCTTCTTTTGTATATAAAATAAGATAATGTTATAAGAGGGCTTTCCGTTGTTTCCATAAAAATAATTAGAAGTATTTGGAGATAGTATTTTGCCTGAGAGAAGGCATTATTTGACTTCTTTGCCTAATATTGCTGCTTATCTCCTTGCAAAATTTCTCCTCTTATTCGTAGGTATGACTTCAGCTTGGAAGCATGGCCTTTGACCTGATGCTATTATTTAGGTGGCATGCCAACACTGATGGCTGTGGACAGCAAAGAAGTAGGCTGACAGTACCCCGTAATATTCTGTGTAAAACTCTGTATTACTCAACATCAGTTTGTGCCTATTTTGTTTTGAAGCTACCACCTTAATCATTACAATGCTTATTAACTTGTTTAATTTATTTCTTTAAAGTTTTAAACAATTATATTTTTTCCCATGTTTTTTCTCGAATCACACGACTTTTCCATATTCTTGTGAAGGAGACCAGCACGATGTATATAAGCTTGGGTGGGCCAGAAGAGCTAGCTCTCTTTTATATACAGTAAGCTGACTTACATGAGTAAGTTATACACTGTGCAAAAGAAATATGATACAGAAACATAAGAATGTTGCCAAGTCTGTCTAAATAGGACTGAAGAATACAGAACAATAATCACATAGTAGTTTCCTTTTGGTAACTAATGGCATTTGAATTCATTCTCGTGTGTCGACCATCATGTTAACTGGGTCATTCAGATACATTAGGTTCCCTTCATTTAGGAGAAATAAGGAAGATTTCAGTGCCTGTGGTGTGTGAGGGAATTGGAGCATTGTTTGTCTTCTCACATACTATAGGTCATTGTTAGTTCCTTTCGGCTTCATTTCATTTCAAGGGATCAAAAACTGGGTTAGTAAAAGCAAGGTAAAAATAGAGGTGATTTAAAGTAGCAGCGCACAAAGGAACCTGTAATGGATCCTGCTGACACACCACATTGTATTGTCTATCACTGGAGAAAGATATTATTAGCTCTAAACAAAATTCATGTTTCATTGCATGGAATAAAGACAGTTTTTTGAATAGCAATTTGCATGTAGTTAGAGAAAAAAAGTAGGCTTTGTAACTGTGGAGTTGGAAAGATTCAAGCATTCCAGTAGCTCTTCTATATCATTATAAAGAATATTTGGTTAATTTTGTGCAGCTTTGTCAGAAATGTGACTCAGTGACAGCTGGTGGTTGGACAAGGCTGACTAAATGTTTAAGGAGCCAAGGGTTTTTTATTGTAAGAAATGTCCTCTTGTGCCTGTCCACTGGTTGGGTTTAAGAAAAAGGGTCACAACATAAAATGTGCCTCAAACTAATTCCGAGTAACTGAGAGATGGCAATAATTAGGGGCCCATTTACTTACTCATGAACGGGCCGAATGCGTCCGATTGCGTTTTTTTCGTAATGATCAGTATTTTGCAATTTTTTCGGAAAATTATCGCAACTTTTTCGTTACCAATACGATTTTTGCGGAAAAACGCGAGTTTTTCGTAGCCATTCCGAAAGTTGCGATTTTTTTCGTAGCGTTAAAACTTGCGCAAAAAGTTGCGATTTTTTCGTAGTGTTAAAACTTGCGCAAAACGTCGCGCCTTTTAAGTTTTAACGCTACGAAAAAAGCGCAACTTTTCGCGCAAGTTTTAACGCTACGAAAAAATCGCAACTTTCGGAATGGCTACGAAAAACTCGAGTTTTTTCGCGCAAATCGTATTGGTAACGAAAAAGTCGCGATAATTTCCGAAAAGTCGTAAAGGCGCCGAAAAAAATCGCAAAAAATACGAAAATGTCGCAAAATGTTCGTTTTCCAATCGGAATTTTTCCAATTCGGATTCGAATTCGTGGGTTAGTAAATCAGCCCCATAGTGTATCAAATTCTAACAATTGCTCTACAACAGTTCAAATTCAGGGAACATGCTGAAGCACACCCATGCCTTGCTAAAGGAAACAGATATCAGTAAACAAGCTCTCTGCCTCACACTGCCCAGCCACACTGGGACAATACCCTTGTCTTATTGTATAATGTGCTATGGATGCTATTATCCACTGTCTCATTGTGCAATCTGGCAAAGTCGCTTCTGCCGACTACATAATGTGCTGGAATTACCATTACCCTATTCTCAGTCTATAATGTGTCAGGCTGTTAGTAGTCACCCTCTGCCTGGCCAAGAGAATATTCACTAATTAGACTTCTCGGGCCTGCAGAATGCACCTTGACGGAGAAAACATACAGTATGTTCTTTAATATAGTGCAAGGTGCAAATCACAGATATACCCCATATCCAAGTGCTTCTTGAACAAAGAATTAATTCATTACCCCTTATGACTCCACCACAAGGATGTTTCTATCACATAAAATAAATGAGGCAAAACGTGTTTCTGTCACCAAGTCCAAAAAGTATATTAAGTTTCAAAGATAGACATACGCAAACCAGAATTAATAGGGTTTCAACATTTTCCAATTCATTTTACACATCTCTAGTCCCAATGTCCCCACAGAAAAACCTTCCCCATTATCAGTTCTGTCCCACAAGATTACGTTATACTTTAACTCCCTCTGTTATTGGAATAGCTGCCAGCACCCATGGAACTGCATTACATTTCTCAGACTGACAGGTAAATTGCAGACTGGTTTGCACCCCAAGGGCACATAAAGTCAGAACACTGAACACTCTGACTCTGACAACGTTTAAAAATGTATAAACATTATAAATATTTTACAAAAAAGGCATCCAAGAGATGCCAGATAAAGAGCTTGCATATTGCTTTTAGTTCTTCTTCTGCGCTTTGAGTATTAGGCCATTATAGTTCCACCTCTTGATTTGCATTCATTTCCACTCACAGCATTAAGCCCTTGTCCTCTGAATATTTTATATCACTCAACACTTTTCTCCATTAAAGGTTTTTTTTTCTGCCCGTAGGACAAGGAATAGATGTCCCTTCTAAGGTTACTGCTTTCTGAGCCAGAGACTACCTGACACCTGTTTCTGTTACGGTTAGCATTTAGCTGGACTTCGGAAGTAAAAAAGTTTGTTGTGGATTTGCATTAAACAAAAAAATCACATAAATGAGGAGGAAAAAGGCGACTGAATGGCAGTGTTATAGTTACATGCCTCATATACTATTAACCCTGTTACGTTGTTAAGGGCCCTTCAGACCAGCAGATCAACAGGTTACTGGCCTGCCTATGGAGCACTTGGGGCTGCCTGCACTCATGTATCTATGGGGCAATCCTGCGTCCATAGGCCCATAGAATGATTCAATTGTTCACCAGGCGTGCTAAGTACAGTTGTTCATAGCAACCAGTCAGGTGTTGGCTTTTATTTTCTAACTTGTAGTAGAATGATCAAAACGAATTTCTGGTTCCCACTAGCAACTGCACTTTAACATTTATTTATGTTCATAAATCAGGCCCACTGTGTAATAGAATAAAAAATCTACCATAAGTAGAGTTGCTACCTGGATGGTTTTGACTGAGCTAGCCGGCATATTACCATTAGTAATGCTTTGTTACAAATTACCTACCTATAGATCCTTCCCTGCTGCCGATCACACCTTATAAACAGAGTTTCCACCTCTGCCCATCCCATTTTCCCACTCCCATCCACCCATTCCCCCACCCAGTTCGCCCATTTCCTCCACCCTGTTACATCATTGCCCCATCCCCAAGCAACGTCACTGCCCCCCCCAACCCTAGCAGACCTTTAATACCCATAAACCATGACATAGTATATTTATCAGGCAAGAGGTCACGGACAGAATTTTCAGTTAGCACAAGATGTTGGTTCCATTTTATGATGTAAAAGTTAGCGTCACCAAATGGCAGGACTTACTTAGAGCGTCCCACAGACAGTTCATGTGCAGCAAAGCTACAGATATGCTGTATACTAAAATCCTTGATGTTATTGTTCCTCAAGGTTGCACAGATCCAGAGGGGCTGATAGTTCTGTAAGAGTTTAAAAGGCCTTAACGGGAGGGATGTTGGTCTTTGGACCTCCCTTCATTTTGCCTGTTGCTTCCTCTTCCTACATCACCAGAAAACTACTCAGTCATTCACAACCCCCCCTGGAACATACCTTTCCCCAGAAACAGGATTTGGTTTCATCCCTTTGTCTGATAACCTTTCTGAACAATCTAACCCTGTATATCCTATAACATATGGCGCTAAATCCCCCACATGAAATAAAGTTTTACCTTTAATACAGGATAACTAGGAACAGAAAACAAGCCAGTGACACCATCAGATTCTTCCCTACTGTAAATGTACAGCTTTGTTGTGGCAGATATGGTTCAGCCACATTTGCATTGTACATTCTACACTGGGAAAATTGTTATAGAGTTGCAGTCTTTTTATCCATGGTCATTTTTGCACTTTACTGCCACTTAGGCATAAAAAAACAAGATAAGTCAAGCTGGCTAAAAATTGTATATTTGCATATGATGCCAAAAGGAGCTGATGGGCATTTTAGAAAAATAAACAACTAGAGCACACTGCACATACCTAAAAATAGAAATCTACAGAAATCAACATTCCTGCCAGGTGCTCATATTGGATCATAGCTGCTGCCAACCTAGGTGCCAGATTTATTGCATCAAAACAAAAATTTGTTCCATATCTACATTTATGATAAGGCATATACAGATATAATAAGATCTCCATTTGGATTTATTCATAATAGGAAATGCACAACTGCTGTCCATCATTTAAGTACCAGTTCTTCTATAACTTATGAATAAAAGATGCCCCTCTTATAACCATTCATACACAAGAGTAAAGCTGACCTAATGAGGTCCAGAGTTGCCATGGGTTCTTTTTATAATTTCACTTAATTGGGGCTCATTTATAAACACTGCAATTTTGCACCTGGGCAGTAACCCATAGCAACCAATCAGAAATTAGCTTTTTTAGCCAGCTGCAAGTAGCACGTAAAATCAACCATCTGACTGGTTGCTTTGGGTAACTGCCCAGGAGCATATTTACTCAGTATTTATAAATGACCCCCAATGTGTATTCAGCACACATGTTTTACATTAAGGGGCCTATTTATTATGCTGTCTAAAATGAAATTCACTCAAAAAAGCTGTGCAAAATAAATGGCAATTTTTTTTTATTTCTTTATTGTACGCAAGTTGCAGAGGAAGAAAAAATGCTATTTTTTACATGGCGAAGCATATTAAGTAGGCCCCTTAGAGTTGTGAATGTCACAATGGCACAAAGCTTAATCCATTTAGTAGTGAAAGTGCATCATAGAGCAGCACTAAATATCAGCAATATGAAGCACAGTCACGACCCAGTTGTTTGCCTGCCATGGGCCATGCCACTTCTGTATTGCCTGCACTTCACTCAGGGGGGTAACACAGCTGTGGGTGTCAATGTAAAGATCCTAATGGGGGCTTTTAAAGTAGAACTGTTACAAGGTAATGGATGAGATTACATGTTGCCTTAATGACAGATGTTAATAGGCCTTTAGTTACACTTGAAGGGAAGGTTTTACTAAGAATTAATTTAATGGAATGCAAATTCATCTCCTTAAGATATTCAGTAGGAATATTCAATTAGGCCTCCAGTACTTTACAGTTTAACCCCTCAGTGGACATCTCAGTTTCTGAAAGTGTCCCATGCAAAGGTTTGGATTTTTTTGCTATAGTTAAAGTGGTTTTTAAGTGGATGTATAAATGGCTGCCATTTGTTATTCTACAGTCCCTTTTTAAAATTAAAAATCTGGGAACCCCTAATAGGGCATCTAAATCACTGCAATAAATGTAGCAATTAGGCAGATTTGTGTTTGACTGTGAGTTGTCAGGGTGGGATAAAACGGCTCACACACTGTGTTCAGCTGCAACCATGGCCAAAAACTGTTGTTCTGTTATGTATCCTCATTCTGATTTTTTTTCCCTTCAAATGGACAGATATACCTCTTAAAATTCTACATTTTTCATATAGTAAAACAATGTGTTGGTGAAACCAATGATGAGAGCTTCAGTCATTCCTAGCCATGATAAGCAAGATAAGATGGGTAATCTAATGTAGGAAGGCAGGCTGTCCTTTCCATATCACACAACCTGTGCAATGCTATGAGATGAGAAATTAATAGCTTTCAAAATGCCTCTGGAAATCCAAAAATGTAGCTCAGACCAAAGTATGACAACATAGACACTATGGTGATAACCAATGGAGATAATGGAATGAACATTGTTTAGAATTGGTAAATGATCACAGAGAAGATTTCAGAATACTATTTGGCTCATATCCTTAGATACTGGCAGTATTTACTAGTCACCTGTTTAAAAGCTTCCAAGCCATCAGGTCCTGACTGGCAATTTGTGGATTCTGGCAAATGCCAGAAGGGCTGCTGTAAGATGCCACAAACAGTTACTATTAAGTGGGCTGGTGGGGACTGTTTGGGCCCTGTGTACATGAAATTCTAGGGCCTATATTGAATCCCAGTCCATACTTGGTTGCCATGTGAATTTGTTTAAAAATCACCTTCATTTTGCCATATGGAATATCCTCGATGTACCTCCCTCTACTCACGACTATAAGCTCTCTAGCGTAAGTGCTTAGCAGGGGTTTATAATCCTTTGTCTGCGGTACATGATACAACAATAGAAAAAATGTGCACTTTATAAATAAATGATGATCATCATTCAGAAGCAGCTAAAAATAATTGTAGAAATGTATCGTGCACTCAGCACGGAAAGACATTAAAGAAAACTGATTACTGACCTTGTTTTCTGTACAGCTAGCAGAAAATGTTAGAAAGCAGTCTATGCTATATGCCATCTGTAAATGCAAACATGCTTTTATTACTACTTGTGCTTACAACTAAAAGGTGGTAAAGAAGGATACCAGACAAGTTGAAAATAAGTTGAAAAAATGCCTGTGGTGCTTACAAGCATCATCTGTTATAGAAGTGATTTCAAGTTATGACAAAGACATGTCTAAAGGGATACAACTTCAGCTCTAAAGGAACTTGGAAGGAACTTTTTAATTCATCAAGGCATAGGGTGTAATAAACGTTGGAGTGTGTTCACTAGCGGTTGAAGCATAGCAGCCAGGTAACATTTATTGGTCAATTGATTCAAAACACTTAACTTATAGCTAGAGGTTACTACTCCTGGTGCAAATGGGAAATTCAGCCATTCTCTTCACTGGTTGACACAGATTTGCTGCATCTAAATACAACCTAACCTGTGGATCATTTGTAGAGAAAGCGGCTGTACAGAACCCTTTCAATAAATTAGGCCAATGTGTCTATTAGAAATGCAGTTAGTTAATTACACATATATCTTTGAGTTTTTTAGTGTCTGCTGCCTTCACTCCATAGGTCGGTTTGGGAATCCCATATGTAAACAAGAATCATGAGGGAGAATCATGCCAGAAACCCTAGCCGAGAGCATATCTTAGCGATTATTTGGAACCTCCTGAAGTCTTTTATGCTTGCCTTGCACTCCCAACTCTTTTTACATTTGAATGTGGCTCATGGGTAAAAAAGTTTGGGACCCCTGACATAGACTGTGTGGCTGTGGCTATGAATGTAATATAGTCACCTTGCTAATTTCAAGATACACAAGTTCTAACCAACCTGTTATTTTCATGATGTATTGAACTGTTTGTTTGTATTTAATTGTGCGAGCGCGATAACAACAGATACCCAAGCCCTGTAATTCTCAGGGATCCAAATATGACCAGAAAATGGTCTCCGATATTCATTTATCAACAAAACACTTCACATTTTCCCCTGTCTTCCAGCGTAGACAGTGCTAACATCTCATCATATGGTAACTATGTCTCTTTTACTGATTAAGGAAATCATTTCAAATCAACCAGGAACTGACATTTCCATTCCCTGTTTTACACAGAAGACAAAGCATGTCTTGCAAAGAAAACCAGAAGCAGTAAATATCTTCAAGGGGTGAGCTGATCAATGCAGAGCATAATTACCTTTCCAAATTAACAGTGTACTGGGTAGCCACAAACTGTTTTCATCTTTAATAGCTGCTAAGTGGTCATAATTAAATGCTTTACACCACAAAGGGAGAAATGCGCAGAGAAGGGAGGCTGCTGTATCTGCTGCTCACAATGTGCAGGGTCACAAGTTGCTCTATATGGGTACTGTACAGAGGGGAAAAAGGAACCCATCTCTGAGCAATCACAACCTTACCTATATTAAATTATCAAATGGAACTTTCTTCAGCCTGAGAGCATTTAGTTATAGCAACCAGTACCTATTGCAGGAGCTCATCTTAAAGGGGTTCCATCATCATTAACATTAGATTAGAAGCAATACGTGCAGACTAAGTGCCAGACAATTACATTTACAGTGGAAAAGCAATCAATTTGCGCCAAAACAATTTCCCTTACTCTGGAATTATTACACAAATGATGCACTGTGGGAAAAAACATGTTAATATTCATCTAAAATTGCACTTTGCACACTGTAGGTGCATTTATAAATTTGCACATTTGTGCATTTATTGATGCAAGTCCTTGTGGGAACCACATTAAAGGTGGTGGTAGCCCCCAATAAAAATGGCGCACCTGTGCACCATTTGCAAAAAGAGGTGGGAGAGAGCCAGCAGCAACTGAGCACAACACTTCAGAAGTTCAAGGAGAAGCTTTAGACATAAGTTCCGGAACAGCATCAATTCATTTTAATGCAACCACAATTTTCGAGCATGTGTTTCCTTAGTTTTACTAAAAGTTAATTGTTCTGCCCTATTTTATGCAATAAAAAACTGATGATAATGAGATGGATGAACCCCATTTTCCCCTACACTCCCTTTCATCAAGCTGACATACAGTATATTGCAAGAGGTTTACCTGGGAAGTTTGAAAAAATTTGGCTTCTCTGGTTGGAAGCCAATCCAGATGTGGTGCTGCCTGACTCCCAGGAACCACCCTCCCATCTTACCTACTACAAAGGTGTTATTGTATGGTATTTGATCCTCATAACCCTTTATTATGCAGGTGAATATGTATATGGAATGAAGTTTGTTGATCACTCAAAACATGGACAACAATGCTGTAAGGTTGGGTTGTTTTGTTTGTAAAATGTTAAATGTTGAAAAAAGTCTTAAATAAATACCTTAAAAAAAGTGAATTGCTGTTTTTTATTAAAGGTATTTGCAGCAGTATAAATGCAATCATGTGTAAATTGCTATATATATACCTTTGGTTACTGATGCTTGTAGTAGGTGTAAGGCTAGTTTAGTTATTACAATATTACAAGGCAGAACTTGTGTAATATGGTTATAATCATATACATGTACTGCAGTCAAACTCACCATTTACTACTACTTTAGAACTGTGCTTGCTTACAGCTGCCTCCTAGCAAATCCCTATATGTCTATAAACCAGCTCCTCTCTTAGTTTCTATGTAGGGCTGGTAATTAATATATTTATAGCAAGCTCTAACTTTACCCATTACACTGAAGTCTTTGGAAATCATCCCATACTTTCTAAATGAACTTTTTTAGAATCTAATCCCATTATCAAATTTGGCTAACATCTTCGCTCATCTTTTTTATACCAAATTATGTTTTTAATGTCTTCTATTTTAGTGTTTTTATGCTGCACTTTGGAGAGCTAACCATGTATTTTTTTTAATTATTTGATTATTATTTGATTTAGTATATCATAGCTCTGAATATGTAGACAACAACAGCAGCAGCAGGAGTGTGTATAGTGGGGTTTCGTATTAAGAGTAAAGGAAAGCAGGTATAGAATGTCTTAAATTAACATCTTTTGAACAGTCAGGCAAATTGATATATCAGTGAAATGCATTAGGCAGCGCTCAGTTCAAGACAGGCAGACGGGGGGAGGCACATTGGTGTCAGAGAAGTCAGAGGAATTGTGGGGGAGAATGAACCCTTTATCACACTGGTAAAAGGGGCTAAATAAGAGCAGGTTATAAGAGGTCTCCACACACAGCAATTTGCAAACTTAATAAAACTCGTATCGGCAAAACAAATTTTCAGACTTAAAATTCACATGTTATTCACATTATTTGCAATCTAATAATCTTCATTAGACTGTTATTGCATTGTGACTATTGAGGCTTGCTTGAGGGTGGCATAAACTTTTGGTGCAAACATAACTTTTTCAGTTAGTTTTATTATAAACACTGGTACAAACATTAACAGTCGCAATCTTTCTTCCACTGGCAGAAGTGGTCACTAAACAGCTCCCGGGTTCAATAAAGCTATATTAAATTTATGCAGGAAAATGTATTCAAGTCAACCATTTTTGGATATGGAATATTTTTCCATTACTGACTTTTATTAAATTACCTTGTTAGCATCTAGAGGAAATATTTAGCCACTGGAAGTGGAAGAGATATCTTCACATAGTGGGGGAACATACAGTTGTACAAGCAGCAGCAATGCCTCTATAACATTTCTGCCAGGGATAATTAATCAATGCCTAATTATCTCCAGCTGACATATTACACTAAAGGCAGAAAAGTAAACAATACTGAATTAGAGCAAACTATTTCCAATAAAACTGGGCAGCCAGGGTTAAACCCCTGGTGTTTAAAGGAGTGTCACTAAAACCACTACTGAGTCACCCAAAAGTATCATCTGCTGAAACCATGCAATTCACTCATTTTTTCAGAATACCCAAATCTCTAATATCTGAATCTTTAATACAGAGATTTAGTGTAACTCATAAACGTCTACATTATCCAGAACAAACTGCTCTTACAATAATGGATGTGCTTGATACCGGCCTTGTGTTGGCATGGGTCATGGCCCTCCTTGGTATTCAATTGTTCTGTCCATATTTCAAATGCTGACTTTATCGAGACTGTTCATTCTAGCATGAGCTGTCAGTTCTCCCTCTACACTCTGCTTTTCTCCTCATTTATACCTGATGGCTTTCTTTCCAGGGATTTATTGAGATTAAAGGTAAACCAAGTCGAGTCCTTGGTCTATAAGACTCTGCTAGATATAATATCACTACTAATTCACCCATTGTTTTTATGTTTGCCTTTCCTGCAGGTCTACTTGTTCTTGTGGAATTATCTGTTTCATTTTACTACTAATAAAAGCCTATTGCACACTGAAAGGTTTTGAGCAGGAATCAAAAGAATCAGATTTTTTGGTAAGGTATGGAATTTTTATGCCTACTATTTTCTACCAAGGGACATTGGTAATCCAGACAGTGTACAATGATTTGTTCTATGTGTGTTGACATTTAAACTACTCTCTCATGGAAAATCAGGCAGAGGTGTGAGTGACAGACTGCAATATGAAGAGGAGAGGCAAAATGCAAAAAAGTGGCAACATTTGCAGCCAATCACAGGAGACCTTGCTAAGGGCAAAGGTGTCAAGTACATTCCTCTGAAGTGGTGGGTTAAATAAAGGTCTGATGGAACTCCTCCCCCCACCATTCTGTCATTCTGTAAAATGTATAATGTAAAATATATCATTTTAGTTACTATATATTAATATGTTAATATCTTTACACCATCTTAAAAGGCACCCACACTAAGTTCATAGCAAGGAATTTAGGGCAAGTTCAAGCCAACCAATTGCCAAGAGAGACAAGTCAGAACAGTAAAATGCCCCTACCAGCACATCCCTATTTATACAACATTTATGCAAAGGATAAGCAAACTATAAGCCCTTTACTTAACACCGTTTATGGCAGGGGTTAAGTAAATGACATGTAATGCTTCCTTCATCTGTGCTGCATAAAGCTTTTACCAGTAATATTATTTAAACCTATGACATATTTTTTTATTCATATTACTTACTTACCTATGACATACTGGTATTTTTTATATTCGTATTATTGTATAAGCTTGCACGTTGTTTGGTATAGAATTGACCCAACATTCCATGAAGATTTTCTCCATGTTGTTCAAGTTAAACAGATGTTTTTTGTGCACCTCTTTTGTGCATCATTGAAGAGCATTCACCTTTTTGTTCCTGAGCCACTCCAGTGTTACATGGAATCATTGTTTAGGCAAAGCTTCCATATATTCACAAAGTACCTCTAGCAGTGTATCCCTATATTTTGCATCGTCATTCTGCCTTCTGTTTTTGGCAAAATACTGTAGGTATGATGTTTTATGAGGTGTGTCCATGGTTAGATTTACACAACATATTTTGCTTTAAAGTTTGGCCAGAAATTCTATGTTGATCTAATCTGACCACAAAACCACCACAGCCTCACATGGTCCTTATTAAGTAATGGTTTCTTTCGTGACGCCATCCCATACAGGGCAGTGTTATTGTCTATCTTTACTTCAGACTCATCTACTGAACTCTGTACCATATCAAACTAATTGCTGGCCCCTCACTGGTCTGATCGGGCTCATTTATAAACCAACTGTAGCAACCAATCAGTGATTACTAGTGACGAGCAAATGTTTTCGCCAGGCATGGATTCACTGCAAAATTCCGTATTTTGACATAGGCGTTTGCATTACTCAATCTCAAAAGCTTCCCATATACGCATCACTATAACTGTCTGTGGGCTCCGAATTATCATCCTGACCATTTTCGTACCATGGTGATCGGTCCTTAAATCAGTCGGACAGGTTAGAAAATTTTGGTCAGATAACGATAATATCTGTGCATCTATTGTGTACTTGACAATATCCTTGGGGGACCTACAATGTATTTCCAGGAAATTACTTACATATAATTATTGTCTAGCAATATTGTATGGTGTAATGGTTCCGCAATGCGTGCGTATGTAAACAGTATAATTTAGGACTTTTCTACAAAAAGAAGATTTTGGCCATTCTTTTTTTTTTAGTAGAAAAATGATTTTCATTTTATTGTTTTTCATATGTTACATGTCAGCATCACTTTAAGCTCCTTTTGCTCATCACTAAAATGCATTGGGTTTTTTGGCCTTTTAAATTGTATAAATGTGTTATGAGAATACACATGGCATTATAACCACCTCTACCTATTGACCACCTATTCCATTAAATCAGAAAGTTACTTAAAAATAACATTACAAGTGGCCTTGTATAGTTGTTTGCACTCAAGGCAACAGTGACCTTCTGTGTAACAGAAAGTGCAATTCTCCCATTAACCATTTGTCTTTTAAGGATGACAGCGGCAAGCAGTGTGCTATGAAATGTACTGTAGCTTAACATTTCCAGACTTGAGTGCTCTGACTTCATGCCAAATAAACCACACAAACACACACCCTTTTGCCTAATAAAACTCGTTTTGTAGCATACCTTCTGTGTTTTTACTTTGCTTGTGTTTGGCTGCAGTGATTTGAGGGATCATTGTGTTTTTGTTTGAGGCTTTTTAGATAATACTTTTTTTTGTTTGATTATAAGCCCCAGTACAAGTTCATGTTATCGATGTAACATTAGTTATAATAACTACAGGCATTCTTGTGACTGAAGACTCTAAATGCAGGGTTGATATGGGCCAACGGGGCACCACGAAAAAAACACAGTGCTCCCCTGCTCCCCACCTCCCTCCCCCAATCGTGCCAAAGAACGTACACGTGCTCAGGGGTAGGCCCAGCACACCCCAGTCTGACACTGACTAAATGCAGTTTTTTGTTATTGACATGCTTATCTGTGCATCAGCTACTGGTTACATGGTGCTACCCCTGTCTGGTAGGATAACACTCGAGTCATCTACTAGCTTTTAGCAGTACACAGAGCCCTGCACCAACTCCCTTACCCTGAGGGTTGAGGTGCAGCCTTTTTTAAATAGGTTTAGGCTAGATATACAGTGTTTTCCATTAATGGAATGCCTTCAGCACAGCAGAGGGCAATGCACTACATTGCAAAAGTATGTGGACACAGTTCTAATTAGTAGAATTGGCTATTTAGGCCAAGGCCATCCTTGTGGACACAGGTGCCACTACATCATAATATAATATTCTTGACATTTCTGTACTTCCTATCCCTTTGGTGAATGTCCCTTACTGCTTTAGCAGTATTACAGTCCCATGCACAAAGTAAGGTCTAAACAAAATCTGATTTTAGAGATGGAAAATAAAGAACTTCTCAACCCAAATGAACATCTGGAATCTCCTTCTAATGAAAATAGGGTAAAGGCTCTTTTAGCAACAAAGAGAGGACCCATGTCATATTATTTGGCCAAATAATGTAGCACCGTTCTCACAGTTTGTAAAAAAAAAAACTGCTTTAGGCAGAACATTAACCTTCCTAATCCTCCTTAAAATTATGAGGCTGATTTATTAAAAATCGAACTGGGGAATCTAGGAACATTACTAGCAGTTATCGCTAGTCAAATTTTACATGAGTTGATAAATAAGCTCCTTTCATAAATCCAACCATGGTCTGAAACTACATTGCACTTTCCATTCTTGCTGTACATCCTCTTGTTTCTCCAACTGAGGGCTTTTTTATACACGTTTTACACTGCTTGGGGAATTGTAATTGAACCCCTATATACAGTATATATTCCATTCACGTATGAAGTAATCAACCTGAAAATTAACCTTTGCAGGTAGAGTGCTAAACCGTGAATAGACCCAATCTGCAGTGGGTCACAACATGTATTTTTGTTATTTTGTTTCTACAACTGGAGACATTAAAGCACTATTAAAGCTTTAATCTCCTTTTTTTCTGTTCTGTTTTGGTCTGTTTTGTGTGATACAATGTTGTCTAATATGTGTATGCCATCCCTGAATTTGCAGCTGATGTACTAGTTGTTCTGGACTTTAGGTTAGGCTGAGGCTTATTTGAATCGTCTCCATAATTAACAAGGTAATGTAAAAAAATTTAAAAATGTAAATGTCAATGTGAAAATGTATGCCTTGTGCAACCACTTCAAACAGTGGAAGAAAGATTGCAAATGTTATAGTTTGCACCAATGCACAATGTATGTAATTGAAAAAGATATGTTTGCTCCAAAAGACTATGCCACCTTCAAGCATACTCTAAAAGTGTGAAATATGCAGTTAAAACCACAATGCAATAAAAAGCTAAAGAGGAATATTACAGTGTGATTTTTTTTGTTTTTCTTATTTGTGCAATTTTTTTTTGTTACAGACCTTTATTACATTCCCCATTAATGTTTATTATTGGATTTTGTCTGCCTATGAATAATTCCTCATGTGGGTGAGAAGTATGGCAGCTTATGATAGAGTGGCTATCCTTCAGAACAGAACTCCTGTGAAATACATTTTTTTAGTGCAATGGAACTTGCATGGCTTTTTCACAGGCATTCATTCAGTGGCATAACTAGAAGTTACTGGGACCCACATTTAATTCAATTTAGGGCCCCAAAACAGGGCCGTATTTAAATATAAGAACTCAAGGGCATGTGCCTATGGTGGAAGCCTTGGGGGCAGCCCTTGGGTGCCTATATAATCTAAAAAAAGATTAAGACATTTTACGAAAAATTAAAAATAAACTCCCCAGCCACTGCAAGATACTTCTGTGTAAATCCAGCAGCATAGGTGGGGGGGATGAAGGGTCGGAGGAGAACGTGATGTCACATGGATGAAGTAACGTTGCTTGTAGAGGAAGTGGCATCACGTGCAGCTGTGCGCGTGACATCACTTACGTCAGCTGGGGGGAGCACTGGTTGGTCCGGACCTAAATACAACACTGCCCCCAAGACATTGGTAAGTCAACCTACTCTACCAAGATATATAGACATTTCTAATTATTTAGGGCCTTATTGGGCCCTCTACACTACTGGGCCCCACTGCAGTCACAGGGCCTGCTTCTTTTGTAAGTTGTGGCCTTCTTTGCCCATATACATTGCATTATATCTAAATGCAAAAATGCAGATATGGACTGAATTCTGGGCAGAGAAACACACTCTCAGGTAATGTGTACTTATGGCAGAAATAATTAAGGAAAAGTTGAAATGATAAATATGGTATTCTCCCTTAAATTTCTCTAATAACTGCACATAACTAGCATTCCTTGAGTAACCGGTTTACCAGATGTTTATGTGAGAAGCCTAACAGGAAGCTGAGGTTCACACCCAAACTGAATTGTTGCAGTGACTGTCTTGTAACAACAAGATCCAACCTAGCCTGAAACATTCAGTATTGTGTGTGGATTCTCTGTGTGTAACAGGTATACAGTGTGTGAATAGCAATAGTTTAATGTTTAACTCAATCCCCATTAACAAGGTTAACGTGTAAGTGACAAATAGCAGCATAATACATGAGGATAAATGGTTGGTAATATTTTGACTATGGGTAGAAAAGCATTCGAGGAGATTAGTCGCCGCCACTAGAAGAGAAATCTCCTTGTGTGTCATTGCCATTTAAGTTATTAGTAAATGTTTCTGCGCTGCTGGCACTATCTTGCATCCTTCTTCGCGGGTCTTGCTAACACGCTGGTTTCTTCTACATTGTCAGAACCGCCAGGGATGAGAAGGGGAATGTAAAAGGACAGACAAATCCTGTTTTCAGCAACAATGGCATTACAAATAACTATAAAGCCACTAAAAAGGAAACAATTACAATTTCTTACATTAGACAAAAAGTTATTTTTTGGTTTACACGACCTATAATTCATCCAGTACATATAGGTAGCTTTCTGCTGGTGGTTGTGCTCTGTTAAACCTACAATCAAACACCATTCCCAACTACAATTACAACTATTTTGGTGCATTGTGAGCCATGGACATTTGTCCCTAGTTATTTCCCTAGTGATCCCCTAGTGATACATTCACACTACTTTTCCTGAATAGACATGAGGTCACATAGAGATCATTTTGGCCTCACAGTTGAAGCTCTGGAACCACTTTCTCCTGTGTGCCTGTTGCACTGGTTTTCCTGCTTGCTTTATTGTACAGAGCTGTGGAAAATGCTGCTTTATAAATAAACTGTGCTAATAATAATAGTAATACAGAGGAAATGGAGCAGTGAGATAGAGCTGTGCTCAGGCTTCTGCAACTGACAAGAATCTTGAATAAACAAACTGTTTTCCTTTGCTGAGAACTCAAGCTGAATATTAGAAAATTTATAGGAATTGTTTTAATGCACACTTTTTTAAAATCCCCTTGAAATCATGCTGCTAAATATCCAGTTACATTGACACAAGGGGCTAAAATGGCAATCTGTGTCTGCATGGAGCAATGCTATGCTAAAGGTTACATCTAGACATGTATATGTATATATTCCTGGGTGAAAGTACAGACCTGTGATTTGGGTTACCACTCATCCCATTTTTAACTGGACAGCCCAGTTTTTCAAGGAGGTATCCAGTCCAAAACCTTCTGCCTTGTTTTAAACAACATGAAAACCGGGCATTAATCCAGCCAATCGCACAGGAGAAGCGCACTGGCCCATGACGATTACCATCTGTCCCCGACATCACTGTTCCTGCCCCTGACGTCACTGTTCCCGATGTTTATGGGCAAAGGGGGGGTGGGATGTAGGGGTATGGGGTTTTTTTTTTAGATACAGTTGCAAAAGCTCTGATACCCTGCTTTTTCCAGCTTTCAGCATATGCAATAATTAGATGCACCTTGACTATCATGCTGTCACAATAACATAAGAATTAACACCTTCCAATAAGTTATTAAAACAAATAATATGTGTGGCCGGTAATAGTTGCTATGACCAGCCATACAACGCCCCTCATCATTAAATTCCAATAACCGACTGTCCCCAAAGAGTGCATCACTGAGAGTTGAAATACCACAGGAAACCTATAGAAGTCTGAGCTCAATATTTAATAAATCTGCCCTATTGGGTCAGCAAAAGTGCAAAGCCCATACTGTCTGATACTCATCCCCAATATACTAATCAGCAATACACTTTTGGGAATAGTGGGACTGATTTACTTAGATATGCGCTAAATTGACCAGTCCATTTCATCACAGCAATCAGCAGTTCCTATAGCCAACTATCTTTGGGCTGCTTAGCACCTATGTTTGTAAATGATGCCTTTTGTCAGATGAAGTGCTCAGGTATGATTGCCTTTATTTTATTATTTCCAGTTTTCAGAACCCAGGACCAGACCAGCCAGGCTGTCTAACTCAAAACCAGGTAGATGTCATCCTAAATACAAGAACTAGTGAGGTTTAGTTTAGATTTATAAATAAATGTTAATAATAATAATAATTATATTGCTGGTATGTCTGGCACTGATGTCCTTAAACCTTTGGTGCAAGATGCAGCCCTGGGCTTCCTTTTGTACAATATGTATTTAGACCCATCAGGCAATGTATTGTACTTCAGCTTCTATAAAGTTGTTTTTTAACTTTAGTATCAAATCTATGTAGGTGCAGGGAATAATATACTGTAGTTCAGTGCTGTCCAACTTCTACGGTGCCGAGGGCCGGAATTTCTCTAGCATACATGGTGGAGGGCCGCTAATGGAAGCCAGTTTTGACCACTCCCCTTTTTGAAACCACACCCACTTCAAACCACACCTATTTTATCACAATGGTGGTAGCACAGCAAAATCCCAAATGCTTGGTCCTTACTGTGGGGATATCAACCATCATTCATTTGTGAAAGAATTATGTCATATTAAGATATACCCTTAAATTCCATATGCCTCTTCCTCCCCTGTGGATAGCAGAGCAACCCCCAGTACATAATTACACACCTTAGGGACCATTTAATGGCTATTTCCAACTGCTAACAAACTCCCACAACAAACCCCTGCCAGGTTCACCTCCCACAAGCAGCATAGGACAGGCAGAGTACGGCACACACAGGCAGCACTCTGCCTGTCCTATGCTGTCTGTGTGTGCCATACTCTGCCTGTCCTACCCTGCCTGTGTGTGCCATACTCTGCCTTCCCTATGCTGCCTCTGTGTGCCATTCTCTGCCTGCCCTACCCTGACTGTGTTGCCATACTCTGCCTGCCCTTCCCTTCCTGTGTGTGCCATACTCTGCCTGCCCTACCCTTCCTGTGTGTGCCATACCCTCCTTGACCTATGCTGCCTGTGTGTGCCATACTCTACCTGCCCTATGCTGGCTGTATGTGCCATACTCTGCCTACAGTACCTATGTCTGAGGTGTGAAGACGTGAACAATGGGAGTGATTACAGCCTGAGCCTGAGGTGTGAACACTGCAGGGGGTGAACAATGCAGGTATTAAAAGGTGTGAAAAATACAGGGGATTACATTTTTAAACAATACAGGGGGATTACAGCCTGAATCTGAGGTGAGAACCATGCAGGGGGCCAGTTAATCTCAGTACTGATACCATTTAATGCTTACTCAAAGGTAAGCCATCAAAGCAGCCAGACAGGTGGGGGGCCACACAGAGGGGGGTCGCGGGCCGCATGCGGCCCGCGGGCCGCCAGTTGGACAGCACTGCTGTAGTTCATTAAATGCTGGAACAGCACAAACATCCTATCCCTGACTTAGAACCTACTTATAATTAGACTCATTAATAACATGCGGCTGCTACCACATACAAGTTGTACTTCAATATGCTGAAATATAAAGTTGTCATGTTGTCCCTCTAGTTCTGAGCCAGTAGGAACTGTATAGAGCAAACTGTACCCAAGAAGGCTCCCAAACAAATGCATGAAAAATCTCTGTAATTCTATAACTGTCAAACCCGATCCCAATGGAAATGATCATGGATAGATACTGAAGCATCTTGCAATATCCATCTAAATCATCAAGTTTTAGATTCTGCTGTTGTCATAAGCAGCAGGGAGTAAATCAGCCAGTAACAGGCCTATGCTAAGTGCTGTTTATGGGATTTAAATGTGGGTCCACATTGTAGTGAAAAGAGTTTTTTGCCTGCTGTCTCTAATCATGGCTAAATTGCTGTAGACCTAGCAATGCTCCGGTGCTGATTGATTGGACCGTTGTCCCCTTGTCTTCAGTGTTTATATAATTGCAAAATGCTTTACTATTGATCAGCTTTGCTTACAATTGTTATCACAGTGATTTGTTTTTTATTCTGCTGAAAAGGTAATTTCTTTCTAATTAAAACCAATAGAACCCCTCATTGCAGGTGCAAGCAGCAAATTACTAAATATCAGGTTCTTACATGGCAATTCATATGTCTTCCCTACAGGAAAGCCTGTGCTTTTCCTTACAGAAGGCTGGAAAACGGGCCAAAATCTGCAGCACAAATTCAAGTTTCTCTTACATGTAAGTGCTTGGTTTAACATTAAGGGCTCTGTGTATAAACCTTTTAGGTAGAAATGTTTCCAACAGATTTCAGTGGTTTCTGTCAAGGACTATTTATGGGTCTGTTTATAAAGCACCAGAACATTCCTACTGAAAAAGTTGTAAATGTCAGAATGGAAATTTCAACAAAATAATACGTTACTGAAATTCCATTTCTTGTAAAGCATTAAAATTAGTTTGACAAGAATACTGACGGGTAGGATGTTTTTCTTTTTTTTTTTCCAAAAAGAAGCTCTTAAACCTCCCAGATACAAGGTTAAAAAAAAATGAAATTGTCATTGAAATATCTTTCATATGATAGTAGAAATTTTTTAAAGGGCTCCCAAAAATATGTTTTCATTTGCACAGCAAAGCTGTAGTTGAATTCATAAGAAAACTTGAATCTAAAGGTGGCCATACACATCTTCTTCCGATGGACATTTGAATATCGATTGTATGTTTAAATGCAACAATCTAAAGCTAACATTCAGACTGAAATAGTAGGATGATTGGAGAATGTTGTGAACATGAAATAGTTGGCAGACACCAATCGTATGAAAGTGACTTCCACTGTAGGTTCCCCAAGGACATTGTCAAATACACAATACATGTGCAGGTATTATTGTTATACGACCTACATTTTCTAACCTGTCCAAGCAACTAAATGACCGATCGCAATTGACGATAATTCTGAGCCCACACGAGGCCTGAAAATCATACAAAACTAGGTTTCGTACGGTTTTATCGCTGCATGTTTGGCCAGCTTAGGGATCCATGTAATTGTACAATGTTCAAAAAGTCTAAAAAATAGAAAAAATAAACCTTTACAGGAGAGCATACAATGTACATTATCTCAACTATAATATATATGAGGTATTAATAACTGTAAAATATATCCTTAAAAACTGTGTTTAGTGTCACATGACACTATAATATTGTGTGTAATATAGGAAACAACCTACAATGTAGAAATATAAAAGCTACATTGGTGTTCCATGACCTGTATTTACAGTTGTGTGATTTAATGCCAAATGCTTGCATTTGAATGGACGTGAATGTGGTACTCATTGATGCCTACATTAATGGTTCTAGCATTCAAACCCTGGGACTCCATGTAGTTGCACTATGTGCCATTGCATCCATCTTGCACATTCTGCTGAATACTGTGGCTACTACCGCTAGGGAACCCTGGAGCTGCCCCCACCCTAAATGTGGCAGTGACTCCCACACAACGTTGCATCAATGGGCACAGCAGACTTGCATGCTGATGTTGTTGTAATGCCACACACCAAAATGACACAATCCCCACAACAATTTGCAACCAATTTGCAAACACACACATGGGAACTGCATTGGTCTGTGTAGGCACACTGCCCACAAATGTGGCATGCACAACCTCAATTACGCAGGTAACCTTGGGAAAATGCTGCATTTTAAGTAAAAAAAAGGTCCACTTTGCAAACTGCACTACGCTCTTTTCATGACACGTATCTCTCTTAAAGGGGTGGTTCACATTTAAGTTAACTTTTAAAATGTTATTGAATGCCATTTTCCTAGCAACTTTGCAACTGGTTTTAGTTATTTATTTTATGTTATTTGTTTAAATATTTGCCTTCTCCTTTTCCCAGCTTCAAATGGGGGCCAGTGACCCCAGCTACCACAAACTATTGATCTGTGAGGCTAAAATGTTTTTGTTATTGTTACTTTTTATTCCTTATCTTTCTATGCAGGCACTCTTCTATCCATCTTCCAACCTTTCGTTCAAACCACTGCCTGGTTTCTAGGGTAAATGAGATCCTGGCAACCAGATAGCTGCTATGATTCCAAACTAGAGAAGACCAATTGCAAAATGTCTACATCATATTAAAAGTTCATTTTAAGGGGAACGCCACCCAAACACAACTTTTACTTTTTGAAAAGTAAACATAATTAAGCAACTTTGCAATATACATAAATTAAAAAATATGCAGCCTTTTCATGATTTTTAATGTAATAATATGGTTTGGAACAGTCACCTAAGCCTGACCCCCTGTTCTCCTGCTGATCTGGCTGACACAGAAATTGACTGTCCTCAGCGTACATCATCCAAACCCCACAATTCCCTGCACACATGATGCCAATAAGGAAAGGAACATTGCAGTGCAATGCATTGT
Organism: Xenopus tropicalis; assembly: GCF_000004195.4. Lineage (NCBI taxonomy): Eukaryota > Metazoa > Chordata > Amphibia > Anura > Pipidae > Xenopus > Xenopus tropicalis. The sequence continues at coordinate 49,048,496 of NC_030678.2, read as the reverse complement.
GGACTATGTAGTTCCTGCATGCTGTCTGTAAGTTGTGGAGAAGTTGTAACAATTTGTAACATCAATGTTTTAGTCCCTCCTCCCCTGATTTGAAATGATGCAGAAAGACAAGAACATTTTTGCTGTTGGCTTGTAGCATATATAAATTGTATTTATTCATATTTAACTGTGCCCTAGCGACTGCCCTGACAGTAACTTGTAATGTTTCAGAAAAATTATGTTAAACAGATGACGAAATTTTTTTAACTTTGCATCCTAAATACAGTATATTCACACGGGAGGAACAGTCACCTGATTTCCTAACTCAAATAGCCCCCCACGTATCTCCCAACACTATCCTTTCAAATGGAAAAGACATGAATTGTGCAGAGCTGAAATTTCAGCTGAATTTCAGGTGTAATGCAACATGGTCAGTGTTTTGTATCACAGGTCCCACCAAACCTGGGCTATTGAGTGACACAATTGCAATAGAAATGTATCTGCTTCTGAGTTGTGTGCATTTGGCATCATAAGCAACTCACCCACTTGTTTTTATTTTAACTTAATCAACCAATGTAATTTAACAACAGAAAACAGTGATAATAAAGTATATATGTATTTTGCCACAAAACATAATGATAATCATTAATGTCTCTGTGCCTCAAATACCACAGACACACAACTATTGCTGGGAGTATAATAATAAGCTGATAAAACCATTTTAGCAGTAAGGGTTATATTCATAGAGGGGTTCTCTCTTTTATTTATAATCTTCTTTTTAATTTATGAAAAAAATGCCCAGCTATAAAGAATCCATGCAATGTAGCATTGTTATTATAACTCATGTGTTAATATATACTTATTTGTTGCTACAAAGCCTAAAATCTTTGAAAGCACAAAAGTTTTTCTAAAGTTCTACAGCAGCTGCTATATTCCGGCTGAATACAATTTCAATAAGCTGAGTGGATCTCCTTTGACAGAAGTTCTGCAGCATCTTCTGTATGTCAATAAGCAATTTCAATAAGCTGAGTGGATCTTCATTATAGGAGGTTCTGCAGCAGCTGGTGTATATTGTCTGAATGTAATCTTAGTGAGCTGAGTGGATCACCATTGCAGGACGTTCTGCAGCAGCTGTTGTATGGTGATTGTATGCAATAACAATAATCAGATCTCTGTTCAGAAGTAGCTGCTGTAGGTGGATTGGAGACACTCATAGTACGCACCTTAGATCTCCTTTACTGGATATTCTGTTGCTGTTGCTGTGTTCCCAAAAGTCACCTCTAATCGATTCTCCTGCCATCCTGCCAAAACCTAATAACTGCTTCAAATTCCAGACTTCAGTTAGCATCAGACAATCTGCCCTTAAAACTGGACCATGAAATTCAGCTTTAACAGCAGACCAACCACTCATAAAGCCCATAACTGGTTCTGCCTTGTTGAAAATTAGAAGCTATCTACAACTTTCATATTTCTCATATTTTGGCTTCCCTGTGTTTCTGAGGGTTGTAGTTCAACAGCAAGTAAGATCATAAAGCTAGAAATCTCTACTATAATAAACAACTGACCAGTTTACCATACACAAATGAGAGAATGAAACCAATAGGTGGATAAAGGCAGTATACACACATAAAACTTGTACTCGGCAGACAGACTGCAGCAGAACAACAGAAGACAGTGAGTCTCATTGGCTGGAACAGCATTGGTGCTCACAAACCCATGACAAAAACTGTTTGCAAACATTACATAGTAAGCTGTAGGGTGCAATTAATTTACCTTCCACATTTAGCAATCATAACAGGTGGCTAATAATACATTGATCATTTGGCATATTTAAATCATTAAAAAATGTATTTAATTTACAATTAAAATTCCATCCTACTTTTACATCTCATTTTGCAACTAAAGTGATTTTTTTTGGTAATTGTTTTCCCCCTAAACATAAAGTCTATTTGCAGAATAGCAAAACTGCTTGAACATACATTAAAGTGGACCCCGGGGAGACTCATTCAATCAGCAGCAACAGGCTTGGCTCTGCATTCCTACAGTAAGTTGAATTAATTTCATTCAGCCGCTGACTTTGCTGGTAGGTACATTTGTCCTATTGCTGCCCGTGGTTGTGGAGGGTGACAGGGGGTGCAGAGGCTGCTTTCTGTGAAGTCTGGGATCAGCTAAAAAACAGCGTAGACTCCCAGGTTAAAAAGCAGAATGTGCCACTATTAACCCAGTTAGCAAGTGCTGTCATGCATGATGCCCTCTGAGTGTAACACTATCCATGCCACCCAAAACCCAAACAAACTATGCTTGTCAGAGTGCCTGCTGTGCCCTTACCTGTCTGTGGAGCTTGAGCCATGTCCACACACTCCCCCAAGTACTGTCTGCTTGGCTATTCCACTGCCTCCTGGCTTGTCACAGAGTATTCCTTTGCCTGCAGCTGGTCTCTGCTTGGTATTTCATAGCAGTGAAAGCTGCTGTGTGCTTTACTGTAATCCTCCCCCTTTTCCCTTAGTCTTCTTTAGGCATTTATTTAGCTTGGCTGCCTCTAGTGGCCACAATAACCTGGAATTATAAAATTGCTCACAGGCTTGAAGTACTGTACAACTGCACTAAATGCTCTCTGGATCCGTAAAAGAATATGGAAAAAAATGTAAAACCGATTAGAGCAACACAAATAGTCAAGGATCTTTCTAAACTTTAGCTCCCAGCATCCTCAACAATACCATCTTTTCATAATACTTGAAGGTCCACAGGTTATTATATGTTGCCAATATTGCTGCAGGCAATGAAAACGTACAGGTATTGCATTAAAGGGCACACACAAAACTGTAAAGCCTTTCACATTATTTATTTGTAGTGATGAGCAAATTTTCGCATTTGGCCATTGGCGAACTGTTTTGTGAAACTTCTGTAAAATTATGGCGCAAAAATTTGAGGTTGTATAAAAAAAGGCGCAGCTATGTCAAGAAAGGGTTCCGGTCAGGTCCAAAAAGGGTGCACCTGCACCAAAAAAAAGGCGAGGTTGTATCAAAAAGTCTTGCATTTTGTTTTCTATAGTTTTACTAATTTTCAGTCAAAAGATGATACAGTGATGTACACAGAGGCACAAGGTGATACAGTGATGTACTCAGAGGCACAAGGTGATACAGTGATGTACTCAGAGGCACAAGGTGATACAGTGATGTACTCAGAGGCACAAGGTGATACAGTGATGTACTCAGAGGCACAAGGTGATACAGTGATGTACTCAGAGGCACAAGGTGATACGGTGATGTACTCAGAGCCACAAGGTGATACAGTGATGTACTCAGAGCCACAAGATGATACAGTGATGTACTCAGAGGCACAAGGTGATACGGTGATGTACTCAGAGCCACAAGGTGATACGGTGATGTACTCAGAGGCACAAGGTGATACGGTGATGTACTCAGAGGCACAAGGTGATACGGTGATGTACTCAGAGGCACAAGGTGATACGGTGATGTACTCAGAGGCACAAGGTGATACGGTGATGTACTCAGAGGCACAAGGTGATACGGTGATGTACTCAGAGGCACAAGGTGATACGGTGATGTACTCAGAGCACAAGGTGATACGGTGATGTACTCAGAGGCACAAGGTGATACGGTGATGTACTCAGAGGCACAAGGTGATACGGTGATGTACTCAGAGCACAAGGTGATACGGTGATGTACTCAGAGGCACAAGGTGATACGGTGATGTACTCAGAGGCACAAGGTGATACAGTGATGTACTCAGAGGCACAAGGTGATACAGTGATGTACTCAGAGGCACAAGGTGATACAGTGATGTACTCAGAGGCACAAGGTGATACAGTGATGTACTCAGAGGCACAAGGTGATACGGTGATGTACTCAGAGGCACAAGGTGATACAGTGATGTACTCAGAGGCACAAGGTGATACAGTGATGTGCCCAAATTTACAAGTCACTAGAGTGATGTACCCAAAGTCTCAAGAAAATACAGTGATGTAGGAATAATCGCAGGTAGTGTGAAATTCCTTTTTTAAATTTCACTGCATACTCACAGTAAGGATCCATGCCGATGTCCATTTTTCTGCCACTGGATCACCGCCCTGATGAAAAATGTGAATTACCAGGCAGCCTCATTCTGTTACCCCTACTTTGCTGACTGGCCCCATTCAGCTATTTCTGATATAGCACTGGCTATTCCTCACTCACATGGACCCCAACTGTGACTGGAACATCTTGGGGGTCTATCCACTCTAGGTTCAGGACATAATATTCTCATTGCAAAGAGTGAGTTCCAAGAGAGAGACTTTAGATTTATCCTCTTCAGGTCACAAATGCAGAACTTGTGAAAAAATGTGAAAAAATCTAGTTTCACAATAAATACACAAGAGACCTTCTTGTCTAAAAACATGGTGAAGCTTAAGGAAAAATGTGTTAAAGCCAGGGAAGACATATGGGTTTCACATACAATTTTGATGAGAATATGCCACAAAGGAGAGAAGCGCTGTGTGCAGGAATCACATTGACATTCCCCAGCCCTACATATCACTCTAACTTCCCTGGGTCCTTGCTGTGAGAAGTGAAGGTATAGCATGTGTGAGTAGCTGGAAGTTGTCAAAAAGCATCAGACTGATGAATCTTTATTTACAGTATGAACTTCAAAGAAAGGGCAATGTGGGAATTACCTAGAAGCTCTACATTAATCTATGTACCACAGCTCTCACTTAATTAAATGTATCCTTTCTTCAGTGGCATAGAGAAACTAGCTGCAGAACATTACTTGGGAACTGACTTTAATCATCGTTATGGCCAAAGTTGTTCTATGTTACCACTGGCACTTGGATGCCCAACTGATTAACTACTTATTTAGCTGATCGTAGGGGAGCTGGACCAATAGGCTGCCAGAATAGAACACAAAGTAGATTGAATTACACTCTCCTCATCAAAATTTTGCCTGCTGTACTGAGGCAAATGTACCCCTTGAACATAAATTGTGCTTGACAGGGCAACTTTTGTTCAATATCTCCTATAATAATGACACTGGCCTTTCATAATACAGTACTGAATAGAAATGACTACACATTGCATGGTTAGAAAATGCCAGTAACCAATGCTGACATAGAATAGTGCGGATCAGATCTAATGAGGAGTAACAAACATAGAGCCCGATGGCTGGGCAGTGGTGTAGATGGCAGTGGTGGGTAAACCACTGTGCAACAGGCAATATACTGTATATATAAATATATTTTTTTATATTTTTTTGTTTTTATCCTTGAGAAAGGTCCTAATGAGGACCGAAACGTCGATTTTAACAATATATTTTCAATAAATTTTTGATAAAGCATTGAAGGGTGTGCTGGCCACAGATGATTATTTTCTATATATACATAATTTTGGCTATGCACCCCGCAGAATATTGAGCCTTGGAGTGCGGACACCATTTGGATTTATATATATATATATATATATATATAGATAGATTTATAGAGATAGACAGGAAGAGTTTGATTGTAAGTGATGTTGTGGGAAAGGGCCACACCTGCCCCAGAACACTAATCTAATGTGCCTACTTTATGAAAAGTCTAGTATTTCCAGTGCTACTGGCCAGAGATGCCTTTTGCAGATGCCTGTTTCTATTACTGATCTAATCTTATGTAGAGAATGCTGAAATTCAAGGAGCTGAGGGTGAGTGCAGTTAGAAGGCACCTGGGAGCAGCTCCTGTTAAGAGAAAAACACACCAGGGCAGGGTATCTGGGAATGTGTGATCCTCTTTCTTCTCACTTTCTTCCGCTTTTCACTTTACTGCGCATGTGCAGAAGAAGGAAGAGTATAGCTCATTTACCGCTACCCCGGGCTGGTGCGTTTTTCTCCTCATCATCCCGGGGTATAAGGTAAGCGATTACAGTCACTGGGGGTGCCTAACAGTGATTGTACCTTTCCTTCTCCTTTAAAGAATGAAGCAGGAAGAGGATCGCTTGCTCACATGTACCCCAGACCGGTGCAGTTTTCTGTAACAGGAGCATCATCCCAGGGTATCAGGTGAGTGATTATCTTCACTGGGGGATGCCTTACATTTGACAACCCCACGCCCCCCCCATTATTGAACCTTTCTCTCCCTCCCTCTTTTCTATCTATCATCTATGTATGTATGTATGTATGTATGTATTTATCTATTTATGATATAAAGGAGGTACACACTGTACATAGAGCTAATACAGTTTAGTACACCTATCCTTGTGTGACTCCCCTACATTAGAACAGGCTTTTGCTTTTTAAATCACCCCTTCATGCCTCACTGTTCGTATTACTGATTTATTTAATTTCCTTTGATTTCATAGTTATTAAATTTATTCTATTTCTTATTTATTCCTTAGGTCATTCTGGATTTCCACATTATTTTTAACTAGATTTTCATAATCATATAATAATGGTGTTTATGCAGCCCAACTGAATGAGCTTGTATCAAAATAGGGGTATTTTTTCCCTTAGAGCTCAATAGAATATTGCATAGTTCTTCAGAGCCAGCAGCTGCATTAAATAGAGAGACAAATGGGGTTATGTAATAAAAGGTACTAAGTTTGCCCAGGAGCAGTAACCCATAACAACCAATAAGCAGGTAGCATTTACTGGTCACCTGTTTAAAAGCAAACATTTTATTGGTTGCTATGGGTTACTAATCCTGGGCACATTTAGCACCTTGTATTAAAAGAATACAGAGGGTGAGTTAACATATCCTACCAGAGCACTTACAGACAAAGCAAACCCAAGTCATCTCAGCATTTAATCTCAGACTTGTCTTTACACTATTTCCAATAAATATCATTGAATGACAATTCAGATTTTATTTCTCCCATCAATGCATAACACGTGCTGCCATAAACATATATATAGTGTAGTTTCTCCTTTACAAACCATTGGCCAGGAGAGCCCAGGGACCGTAGTTCTCTCTTTTTTAAATGCTAAATCCTCCATGCCGCACACATGAATGCAAAGCATTTAAATACATTTCAAATTGTTTTGTTTACATTCCTCTTCCAGAGCTGTGAGCAGGTTTCAGGAATTCATAAACAAATGTGAGTATTCTTCTCGCATTCAACTGAATCCCTAAGCAGCGCTTTTACTCAGCATCCTAATAGGGTTGCCATAGGCTTTTCTGGATGAAGTTTGGGTCCCAGTATTTACAGATATTCCCTTCCTGATGCCTTTTATTACAATGAGAAATATTTATTCTCTTTTTCTAATCATTAGGTTCAAGTAAGTTCTAAATGACCAGATAATACTATCCCCATAACACAATGCTTACATCACATTTTATCATTATTCCCTATGATAAATGTGGTAAGAAGGGGCATAAATGTTAAACACATGTGTGAGTATCTATCTAAAAGTGGCCTATATACGGGCAGATTTAAGATGCTGATTTGAGTCCTTTAAACCGATTTGGCTGATTATCTTCCTATGATGCAGACCCTGACAGCCATACCCGACCAATATCAGGCCGGTTTTATATTTTATTTGGATCAGGGAATGCATTAGCCCATTGATGCAGTCCATGCTTAAACTTTTTATATACCCTTCATTACAATGTGATTATAACGGCTTAAGCACAATATCACCCACCCAAGGTATGTGTGAGGCCACCTTAAGCCTGCTGTTTCACCAATTCATTCAGATATTTTTCTGTGAATTACTTCTTTTAGGGCTTTGTCACACATGGCAAACTATCTACTGAATGGTAGTGTGTTGGGGGTTTCCTTAATGGAGAAGGATCTAGGGGTTTTTGTTGATAACAAGTTGTCTAATGCCAGGCAGTGTCATTCTGTGGCTACTAAAGCAAATAAAGTGCTGTCTTGTATAAAAAAGGGCATTGACTCAACCCTATGTAACTATGTAACTAACTATGTAACTATGGCGGTTTTACACTGTGTTTATATAAAACTGCAATGAGACGTAAAACCACCTGTGAAAAATAAGCATTTATACAGGTGTGGATCATCCAGACATATTGATAAATTACCCATAATTCGTTCCACAATCCCACAAACCTTTGCACTAATTCGTTTCCAACAAACCACCACAGTATTAAGTCAATCTGAGCTTTGTCAAGTGCATTGCCGCACATAGTGCAATGTGCAATAACAAACAACAGTTTGTAGCAATGTATAACTGAGCAATGTATGTTTATACCGGTAATGCTTTGTGTAATGACTAGCATTGAACACCTACAGATGAAGTGCAGGTTTTCCCAAAACTTAACTAGTTACAACATAACACAGGCTATCCTGTTGTGTTAACTCATGCCATCTCCCTGCTGTGTCAGTGAAAAAAAGCCTTTTAGGCTGTTATTCTGTTTTCAGACAGCAGGTGGTGCCTGAAAAGTAACGTGAACGTGCACAGTAGGGGGTCCATTTTGACACCAGACTTCTCCAGCCTTATCTTTTTTCTGGAATGTGGGAAGTGCTAAGAGTGATTAAGATTACCCCCTGGTAAAAGCAAATAGAGCACTAGTCTCTCCTGTGGGTAATTACACACTGGGCTGTTTCTGGGCAAATCCAGTTGGTACAACGTATATCAGGCGCATAATCATATATTTTTAATACTGTAGTTTGGCATTGTTCCCTCCTCTTTTCACATTATGCAATTTTGTTTTCCTCAATCATTTAACTATTAGAGTTCCCAGATCCCTGCAAAGAATGGGCCCAGGTAATAAATAAGTTCCCTTTTCTCTGTAATAATAAAACAGTACCTGTATTTGATCCCAACTAAGATATAATTACCCCTTATTGGGGCAGAACAGCCCTATTGGGTTTATTTCATGGTTAAATGATTCCCTTTTCTCTGTAATAATAAAACAGTACCTGTACTTGATCCCAACTAAGATATAATTACCCCTTATTGGGGGCAGAACAGCCCTATTGGGTTTATTTCATGGTTAAATGATTCCCTGTAATAATAAAATAGTACCTGAATTTTATACTGGGTTTTTTTTGTGGTTAGGATGGTTTTGAGAGAGGGCCATTTGTATAACTCAGCCTGCAGCCTTGTGCTTTATTTGGGCACAGAACCCCTCAGTGACTGCTAATATCCTTATCATTTACAGAAGGGGGTACATTATCCCTTATAATACATGAGTGATACTCAGAGTTCCCTGTATAACTCAGCCTGCAGCCCTGTGCCTTTATATGGGCACAGAACCCCTCAGTGACTTCTAAATTCCTTATCATTTACAGTAGGGGGTACATTATCCTTTATAATATACGAGGCCTGCAGCTTTGTACCTTTATTACAGAATGCCTCCAATATCCCTTTTAACACATAAGAGATTATTACAGCCATGTTTTTCATTTATATATATATCTTTCCACAACCTAGGACAACCTATCTGTACTGAACCCAGTGAGTTTCTTACGCCCTGTAGCCAACACTGACACAAAACACTGCACCACACCATATCTCCCAACATTTAAAAATTAAAAAGAGGGTCAAAAGTATATGCCGCGCTAAGTGATGCAATATTTTTGACCACGCCCCTCTGACCACACCAACATTACAAAACAGCCCCATTTTCCATGGTTGGAATGGCAGCATCAGACACACCAAGTGCACTAGTGTTTTAAGCACTTTCTAGCCAAAAAGTATTTGTTGGGTAATAAACCCAATAAATACAATAACACAATAAACTTAAAGAAAAGGGCCACAGTCATATTTTTGTTGCTAATTATATTGGCGCTATGATGTATAAACAGAGATTATACGTCATTTACCACAGTATATACCTTATATACCTTTGTTCTCAAGGTCTTTGCTTCTATTTCCCTTTCCTTATCCATTTGTTTTCTCTTCTTCCAGTATTTCTGTTATGGGCTTTTCCTTCACTTCCAAGATTTGCTTTAACTGGTTTTTATGGCTCACCCAGATCCCCACCATGTGTATGTAAATACACCAAATTGTAAGTGGGGATAATATACCAGGCAGAGTTTGAAATGGTTAAAGTGCACTCAAGGTGGATAAGGAAACACTGCTCATCTCTACAGCAGTACATCTCTTAATTCCTGCACAGACTACAGCACACAGGAAAGCTCAGCCCTGCACTGGCTACACTTCCCCTCTCCAGACCAGCTGCTACAGAAATCCAGACCCTTTTCCCTAGCCATGTGAGCGAGCACAGCCAATGGGGAAGTCCAGACCCTTTCACTAGCCATGTGAGACAGCACAGCCAATGGGGAAATCCAGACCCTTTCCCTAGCCATGTGAGCGAGCACAGTCAATGGGGAAGTCCAGACCCTTTCCCTAGCCATGTGAGCGAACACAGCCAATGGGGAAATCCAGACCCTTTCCCTAGCCATGTGAGCGAGCACAGCCAATGGGAGTCTTACAAACACAGAGAAGCATCCTGTATTTTACTTGTTGTAAGTGGACTGGGAAAGGTGTAAGTGTAGGAAACTTGTCTGGGTTCGGCATGAGTGGCGCAAAGGCGGCTGTGCCGAAGAAGCAGGACATTCTAACAACAATCCGGGAATTCGACCAATAGCTGCTGCCGCCTTGACGTTATTTTAACGTGCCGGAACTAAAACTACAGCGTTAGTTCCATATCAGGCTGGGCTGCTTCCAACTTGTTTGTTTTTGAGGGGGGTGTGGTTTTGAGCACAGGTTAGGGTGTTATACGTGGTTTTATTCGCCAATAGGCATCCTGTCCGTTCTTGCTGTAGTCTGCTAGCGATAGTGCTATATAGCAATACACTTATCTTAAAAGCTTCTTATCGGTGTGTGGGCAGCCTGTACCTTCACACCCCGTAATGTCCCAAGCATGTACTTAGATTCCAGACTCTGTCCCCTTGTATGCAGTCAGAAGCTCTCTGCCTCCCAAGCCTGTGTTTACATTTCCATATATAGGGCCTATTTACATTGATTTTGTGTAGTATTAGCCTGCCTAATGTAGCTGTTCTCCTGGGCACTTACCAACTGGTATTAATTCAAACAATAAAATAATTGCTGTTTCATATAAGAGTAAAATAAGCCAGCTTTTGTATCCTGACTACATTCAAACGTAGGATTTTGTCGGTATCGGTAGCATCGTGTTTGCTGCTCCATGCGTTCCCTCAGCTATGTGCAACGAGCAGTCCTGGAATTCAGCGGCTCCCTGTTCCCTCACGCCCTGTGCCTGTGGGATGCTGACAATGACTCGGTAAAGGACTGTGACAGGACACAATGGTTGTTATAAACAAAGTTCAGATGTGTAGCATGTGGGAACTAATGTCAAACTGTTGCCTGTTCTTTCTACAGCTGAATGAGCTGGTTCTTGGGGACACGAGTGGAAAGTTGCATGTCTATAAAAATGAACAAAGCAAGCCCTGGCTAACCCACTCTTGCTCTGGGATGGTAAAAATACATTTTAGTTTTTTCCTAGAGTGATTTAGACATCACTATGAATGTCTGTGAAGATTCTCATTCATCCAGGCCAGGGATCCTCAAACTACGGCCCCCCAGGGTAATTTACCAGGCCCCCACTGCATCCTCACCCCTGGCAGCGGAGAGAGAGGACTCAGCTGGGAGGACGGATAGAGCTGGCAGAGAGAGGACTCAGTGGGGAGCTAGGAGAGGGAGGACGATAGAGCTGGCAGAGAGAGGACTCAGCGGGTAGTGGGGAGCTGGGAGAGGGAGGACTTGGCAGGCAGTGGGAGGAAGGAACTGGGAGAGGGAGGACGGACGGAGTGGGGGGGGAGCTTGAAGAGGGAGGATTCAACGGGCAGCAGCATGGGAGAGAGAGGACAGAGTGGGAGCGGAGGCTGCTGAAAGAGAGTGGATTCAGTGGGGAGCTGGGAGGGAGGAGGGACAGCGGGAGCGGGGTGGGGGAGAGCTGGGAGAGGGAGGACGGACGATGTGGGGGGAGCTGGAAGAGAGAGGATGCAGCGGGAGAGGGGAGCTGGAAGAGAGAGGATGCAGGAGTGGGCCGGACTATAGTGGGGGGACTATAGTCCGGCCTTCCAACAGTCTGAGGGACCATGAACTGGCCCCTTGCTTGAAAAGTTTGAGACCCCTGATCCAGGTCATGATATGCAGTAGCTAGTAGAATTAAGTCTAAAACAACTGGCTTTTTCTGAGTTTTCTTGAAAACGTTTCTCTACTCATCCAAGTGGCTTCAAATGGGCGAACTGAAGAAGTCACTCAAGTAAATGGTGCGGGTCTATAAATAGAAGGGAGAAGCCGTATTGGTTAGGGTTCAGGTTGGGAGAGGGCGGGTAAGGGTCGGATGCCGATAGAGTTTTTGTCGACCCGCACATCCCTACTGTAGATATACCTTATCTCCTGTACCTGGATGTATAAATTCCTTGCCCTTACACACTAGAACATTGTGTGCAGTTAAGGCAAAATGTGCCCACAAGGGTGGGGATTTTAAGATAGGGTGCACCTAGGCCCCTCGCATTCTCCCCCAGATTTTTGCTGCCCTAGACCTGCCCACAAATCTGGGCCTGGCCAGGGGGGTGAGTGGGCAGAAAACAGGGGACCCTGGGCCAGCACCCCTGATGGGCCTTGAACACCCAGGCTGTTTGTACGTCAAACCTTAGTGCCAAAGAGTTCTTATTTATTCCATGGAATGAATATTATTAATATTAAATATTTAATTTGTGGCAGTAAAAGGGCTTAAATGCCAACGACGTGTCCCATACGTCGTTGCCATTTAAGCGCAGCTCTCTGCAGCGGCATGTGCCGCCGCTGCAGAGAGCTTCTATCCATGACAGCCCCCCGGGCAACGTGCCAGGGGGGCTGTCATGAGGGTCCTGTGAGACAATCGCTCGCAGGACCCTCCAGGAAGCAGCAGATGCGATCGCATCGCGTCTGCTGCTTCCTACTTCCCCCAGGAGCGCCGGCCCACTGAAGAGGAGGCGATCAGGTCTTCAGGACAGGTAAGAACTTTTTTTTTTTTTCCTTTACACACTTACACACACATACATTTATACACACTTACAGCACACATTTTAGCATTTTTTTTTCTTTTAATATTTCACACTTTTATACACTTATTTACACTCATATACACACTTACACATTATAACACAACTTTTACACATGTATACACAAACACTTTGGGTTTTTTTTTGTTTTGTTTAGTTTTTTTTCATTTTGCCACTTTGTTTTTAGTTTCTTTTACCTAAAAACTGTTTATTTTGACAGCGTGACTATTGGATTATTTTGTTGTTTCACTGATTTGCACAATTTTTGTGGTTTTATTGCATTTTATCCCTGTATAAGTGTTCCTAATCTGTTTTTAGCGTAGCTTTGCCAGGTGTAACTTTGGTGTACAAAAATAACTTTACCTATTTTGAATTCATCAGAATGTGTACTTTCCAAAAATATATGGTTTCCTGGGGGTCTCTGTATAGTTAGGGGGGGGTTACTGCACATAATACGCTGTCAGGAGGCTCTGTGTGCAAAAGCTGAGCTGGCAGGCGAGAAATCCTTATGCGCTATTTTCATTTTGGGGTCAGTACATACCGCAGACTTTGGTATATCTATGCATATTGGGCATCATACTGTTCAGTAGACCTCTGGTGTTCCTATTTGAGGTGACTTGCCTTTGTACGCAAGAAATTGTGTGAGATAAATGCGGTAAATTGCAACATTTTTAGGCGATTTTCTGAAATGTCATAAAAACCAATAACTTTAGGAAAGCTTTGCAGATTGGTACTTTGGTGTAGAAAGGACTCTTTACCCTTGTTGGATTTGTCAAAATGTGTACTTTCCAAAAATATATGGTTTTGTGGGGGTCTGTGTATAGTTAGGGGAAGTTTCGGCACATAATACACTAACAGGGGGCTCTGTGTGCAAAAGCTGAGCTGGCAGGCAAGAAATCCTTATGCGCTATTTTCATTTTAGGGTCAGTACATAACGCAGACTTGGGTATATCTATGCATATTGGGCATCAAACTGTTCAGTAGGCCTCTGGTGTTCCTATTTGGGGTGCTTTGCCTTTATCTGATCTTTAGCAAGAAATTGTGAGAGATAAATGCGGCAAATTGCAACATTTTTATGCAATTTAAATGTCATATAAATCTGCAAACTTAGGAAAGCTTTACAGCTTGGTACTTTGGAGCAAAAAGAAATGTTTACCCATTATAGATTCGGAGGGATGTGTACTTTCCAAAAATATATGGCTTTCTGGGGTGAGTGTACTTTTTTTTGTAGCATTATCCCACATCCAAAGGATGTAAATGTGTTGATTTTGCTGAAGCTGAAATAACAGAAATGATTGATCATATGGGTGTATGTTCACATTGGGGCCCCTACATGCCACATACTTAGCTAAACTTATACATATTGGGCATCAAACTGTTCAGTGGACCCCTGGCGTTCATATTTAGGGTGTTTTATCTTGGTACCTAACGCTATGTGGGAGATAAGATGCTGCAAACTGGAATCTTTGAGGGGATTTTTGGAAATGTCATCAAAATTGCTAACTTTAGAAATGCTGTGCGGCTTGGTACTTTGGAGTAGAAAGACATGGGTACCCATTTTAGATTCAGGGGAATGTGTACTTTCCAAAAATATATGAATTTCTGGGGTGAGTGTGCTTTTTACTAGCTTTATCCCACATATAATGATGTAAAAAAAATCACAAATTTTTATAAAAACTAATAACTTTAGGAAAGCATTGCGACTTGATAGTTTGGAGTAGACAGACAGTTGTGCCTATTCTGGATTCCCCAGAATCTGTTCTTTCCAAAAATGTACAATTTTCTGGGATAAACCTTCTGTTAGTGGAAATTTTGACCTTAAAATCTAAGGTATGCCGCTTTCTGGAGCAGTGCTTTGGAAATTTGGTAATGTACTGCTGGGAGTTTTTGACCTATACAAGTGAGAAATCTCCATAAAACTATATATATATGGTATTGGCACGTTCAGGAGACATGGGACTTTCCAAATCAGTTGTATATTCGTGCATAAAATTGTTTTTGTTTCTAGTATGTGTGTTTATATTATGGAAAATTAGATTTTTTTTGCATTTTTAGACATTTAGAAGCCTATATCTTGTTACAGAATTGGAATTACACAAAAATTCTACCATATTTTGAAAGCTTAGGTTGTTCTGAAAAAAACAATATATTGTTTTCCTGGGTAAACTAAAAGTCCCCCCGAGGAAAGGCCCCTAAAGTGAAACAGTGCAAAATGTTCAAAAACTGTCTGGCAATACAAGTTCCGCTTTGACCAAAACAGCTGGCAGTAAAAGGGTTAATAGCTGGCATCATAAATCATGAGCAGCCCTTGAAAATACAAAATGGGGAGGAGGCCGGACGCCAGCGGCGAGGGTTGAGCCTCACATCAATGGTCCTTCATAGTTCAATTTCCCTTCCTGGTGCGTCTGCTTCTATCAATGGGGCTCATTGCTGATTACCATTTCTTATACATAGCCTATACCTAAGGCATCAGCTTTGAGACCCATGGAAGCAGGGCTGCCAGGGCGGGAATCGAACTCCAGACCAAGCGATGTAAGGCGGGCACCCTACCGCTTCGCTATCCTTCCTCCTCCCACTTATATCATGTCTTTTCGTAATCTTGTCTTCTGCATATTGGCGGTTGGTGTATCCTAACCGACTGACTGAAACACTCAGGGTTAGAGCCTGCTGCTTGCCCCAAGCCCTATATAACTAGGGGGGGCTGTTATAGTAGGGGGGAATGAATCCTCCATTTATCAACATTCTCTGGGGGGGAATGAATACAAGGGTATAAGTTTTACCCCCGGGGCAAGAGAGGTCCCCAAATTTGCCCCATTGACTTATGATGGGGATTTTGGCAAATAACTAGTTTGTTGTAGACCCATGAATGAGGTGTTAAACTGTGCAGCTAGTTCGAGAATGGGGTGCTATGACTTTTCTGAGGGGTGGGCGGTTAATTGCCCCAGCAGGGGGCAATTATCCACCCATAGACTTAACATTGAGACCAACTTTGACTGAGTCCCGCACCGTTTGTCGTAGACCCATGAATGGGGTGTCAAACTGTGCGGCTTATTCGGGAATGGGGTGCTATGACTTTTCTAGGGGGTGGGCGGTTAATTGCCCCAGCAGGGGGCAATTAACCACCGTTTGTCGTAGACCCATGAATGAGGTGTCAAACTGTGCGGCTTATTCGGGAATGGGGTGCTATGACTTTTCTGAGGGGTGGGCGGTTAATTGCCCCAGCAGGGGGCAATTATCCGCCCATAGACTTAACATTGAGACCAACTTTGACTGAGTCCCGCACCATTTGTCGTAGACCCATGAATGAGGTGTCAAACTGTGCGGCTTATTCGGGAATGGGGTGCTATGACTTTTCTAGGGGGTGGGCGGTTAATTGCCCCAGCAGGGGGCAATTAACCACCGTTTGTGGTAGACCCATGAATGAGGTGTCAAACTGTGCGGCTTATTCGGGAATGGGGTGCTATGACTTTTCTGAGGGGTGGGCGGTTAATTGCCCCAGCAGGGGGCAATTATCCGCCCATAGACTTAACATTGAGACCAACTTTGACTGAGTCCCGCACCGTTTGTCGTAGACCCATGAATGAGGTGTCAAACTGTGCGGCTGCTTCGGGAATGGGGTGCTATGAATTTTCTGAGGGGTGGGCAGTTAATTGCCCCCTGCTGGGGCAATTATCCGCCCATAGACTTAACATTGAGACCAACTTTGACTGAGTCCCGCACCGTTTGTCGTAGACGCATGAATGAGGTGTCAAACTGTGCGGATTATTTGGGAATGGGGTGCTTTGACTTTTCTAGGGGGTGGGCGGTTAATTGCCCCAGCAGGGGGCAATTAACCACTGTTTGTCGTAGACCCATGAATGAGGTGTCAAACCGTGCGGCTTATTCGGGAATAGGGTGCAATGACTTTTGTGAGGGGTGGGCAGTTAATTGCCCCAGCAGGGGGCAATTAACCACCGTTTGTCGTAGACCTATGAATGAGGTGTCAAACCGTGTGGCTTATTCGGGAATAGGGTGCTATGACTTTTCTGAGGGGTGGGCAGTTAATTGCCCCAGCAGGGGGCAATTATCCGCCCATAGACTTAACATTGAGACCAACTTTGACTGAGTCCCGCACCGTTTGTCGTAGACCCATGAATGAGGTTTCAAACCGTGTGGCTTATTCGGGAATGGGGTGCTATGACTTTTCTGAGGGGTGGGCGGTTAATTGCCCCAGAAGGGGCACAAGTTTTGCCACGGCAAGCACCACTCACATTTTCTTCAGGAAATGTACCTCTCTAGTTATTATTATTATTAACATTTATTTATAAAGCGCCAACATATCCCGCAGCGCTGTACAATAAGTGGGTTTCATACATTGGACATACAGAGTCACATATAAAGCAATCAATAACCGATACAAGAGGTGAAGAGGGTTCTGCCCAAAAGAGCTTACAGTCTACAAGGAGAAAGGGTTGAGACACAAGGTGTGGGAATGGGCATGACCAGAGTTGTGAGAGGTGTGGCACATATACCAGCAGGGGGTAACAGCGCTCAGAGGATATCTCCTGTATTATATACCAGGTGGGCACTTACAGATGAAGCGCAGGTTTTCCCAAAACTTAACTAGTTACAAGATAACACAGGCTATCCTGTTGTGTTATCTCGTGCCATCTCCCTGCTGTGTCAGGGGGAAAAAAGCCTTCTTAGGCTGTTATTCTGTTTTCAGACAGCAGGTGCCTGGAAAGTAACGTTAACATGCACAGTAAGGGGTCCATTTTGACACCAGACTTCTCCAGCCTTATCTTTTTTCTGGAATGTGGGAAGTGCTAAGAGTGATTAAGATTACCCCCTGGTAAAAGCAAATAGAGCACTAGTCTCTCCTGTGGGTAATTACACACTGGGCTGTTTCTGGGCAAATCCAGTTGGTACAACGTATATCAGGCACATAATCATATATTTTTAATACTGTAGTTTGGCATTTTTCCCTCCTCTTTTCACATTATGCAATTTTGTTTTCCTCAATCATTTAACTATTAGAGTTCCCAGATCCCTGCAAAGAATGGGCCCAGACAATAAATAAAGTTCCCTTTTCTCTGTAATAATAAAACAGTACCTGTACTTGATCCCAACTAAGATATAATTACCCCTTATTGGGGGCAGAAGAGCCCTATTGGGTTTATTTAATGGTTAAATGATTCCCTTTTCTCTGTAATAATAAAATAGTACCTGTATTTTATACTGGTTTTTTTTGTGGTTAGGATGGTTTTGAGGGAGGGCCATTTGTATAACTCAGCCTGCAGCCTTGTGCTTTATATGGGCACAGAACCCCTCAGTGACTTCTAAAATCCTTATCATTTACAGTAGGGGGTACATTATCCCTTATAATACATGAGGGATACTCAGAGTTCCCTGTATAACTCAGCCTGCAGCCTTGTGCCTTTATATGGTCACAGAGCCCCTCAGTGACTGCTAATATCCTTATCATTTACAGTAGGGGGTATATTATCCCTTATAATATACGAGGCCTGCAGCTTTGTACCTTTATCACAGAATGCCTCCAATATCCCTTTTAATACATAAGAGATTATTACAGCCATGTTTTTTGTTTATAGCTATTAAGGTTAAGGCCACAGGCAGTGACAGCAGCTTTGGACAAGTATAAATGATAAATAAAGCAGACATTATCAATAGTTAAGAAATATATCTTTTCACAACTTGGGACAACCTATCTGTACTGAACCCAGTGAGTTTCTGACGCCCTGTAGGCAACACTGACACCCAACACTGCACCACACCATACCTCCCAACATTTAAAAATTAAAAAGAGGGTCAAAAGTATATGCCGCGATAAGTGATGCAATATTTTTGACCACGCCCCTCTGACCACACCCACATTACAAAACACCCCCATTTTCCATGGTTGGAATGGCAGCATCAGACACACCAAGTGCACTAGTGTTTTAAGCACTTTCTAGCCAAAAAGTATTTGTTGGGTAATAAACCCAATAAATACAATAACACAATAAACTTAAGGAAAAGGGCCACAGTCATATTTTTGTTGCTAATTATATTGGCACTATGATGTATAAACAGAGCAATTAACCGCCTACCCTCTAGAAAAGTAATAGCACCCCATTCCCGAATAAGCCGCACAGTTTGACACCTCATTCATGGGTCTACGACAAACGGTGGTTAATTGCCCCCTGCTGGGGCAATTAACCGCCCACCCCCTAGAAAAGTCATAGCACCCCATTCCCGAATAAGCCGCACGGTTTGACACCTCATTCATGGGTCTACGACAAACGGTGCGGGACTCAGTCAAAGTTGGTCTCAATGTTAAGTCTATGGGCAGATAATTGCCCCCTGCTGGCGCAATTAACCGCCCACCCCTCAGAAAAGTCATAGCACCCCATTCCCGAATAAGCCGCACGGTTTGACATCTCATTCATGGGTCTACGACAAACGGTGCTTAATTGCCCCCTGCTGGGGCAATTAACCGCCCACCCCCTAGCAAAGTCATAGCACCCCATTCCTGAATAAGCCGCATGGTTTGACACCTCATTCATGGGTCTACGACAAACGGTGCGGGACTCAGTCAAAGTTGGTCTCAATGTTAAGTCTATGGGCGGAAAATTGCCCCCTTCTGGGGCAATTAACCGCCCACCACTCAGAAAATTTATAGCACCCCATTCCAGAATAAGCCGCATGGTTTGACACCTCATTCACGGGTCTACGACAAACGGTGGTTAATTGCCCCCTGCTGGGGCAATTAACCGCCCACCCCCTAGAAAAGTCATAGCACCCCATTCCCAAATAAGCCGCACAGTTTGAGACCCCATTCATGGGTCTACGAAAAACTGTGCGGGACTCAGTCAAAGTTGGTCTCAATGTTAAGTCTATGGGCAGATAATTGCCCCCTGCTGGGGCAATTAACCGCCCACCCCTCAGAAAATTCATAGCACCCCATTCCCGAATAAGCCGCATGGTTTGACACCTCATTCACGGGTCTACGAGAAACAGTGGTTAATTGCCCCCTGCTGGGGCAACTAACTACCCACCCCCTAGAAAAGTCATAGCACCCCATTCCCGAATAAGCCGCACAGTTTGACACCTCATTCATGGGCCTACGACAAACGGCACGGGTCAAAGTTGGTCTCAATGTTAAGTCTATGGGCAGATAATTGCCCCCTGCTGGGGCAATTAACCACCCACCCCTCAGAAAAGTCATAGCATCCCATTCCCGAATAAGCCGCACGGTTTGACACCTCATTCATGGGTCTACGACAAACGGTGGTTAATTGCCCGCTGCTGGGGCAATTAACCGCCCACCCCCTAGAAAAGTCATAGCACCCCATTCCCGAATAAGCCACACGGTTTGACACCTCATTCATGGGTCTACGACAAACGGCGCGGGACTCAGTCAAAGTTGGTCTCAATATTAAGTCTATGGGCAGATAATTGCCCCCTGCTGGGGCAATTAACCGCCCACCCCTCAGAAAAGTCATAGCACTCCATTCCCGAATAAGCCGCACGGTTTGACACCTCATTTATGGGTCTACGACAAACGGTGGTTAATTGCCCCCTGCTGGGGCAATTAACCGCCCACCCCTCAGAAAAGTCATAGCACCCCATTCCCGAATAAGCCGCACGGTTTGACACCTCATTCATGGGTCTACGACAAATGGTGCGGGACTCAGTCAAAGTTGGTCTCAATGTTAAGTCTATGGGTGGATAATTGCCCCCTGCTTGGGCAATTAACCACCCACCCCTCAGAAAAGTCATAGCACCCCATTTTAGCCGCACAGTTTAACACCTCATTCATGGGTCTACGACAAACTAGTTATTTGCCAAAATCCCCATCATAAGTCAATGGGGCAAATTTGGGGACCTCTCTTGCCCCGGGGGTAAAACTTATACCCTTGTATTCATTCCCCCCCAGAGAATGTTGATAAATGGAGGATTCATTCCCCCCTACTATAACAGCCCCCCTAGTTATATAGGGCTTGGGGCAAGCAGCAGGCTCTAACCCTGAGTGTTTCAGTCAGTCGGTTAGGATACACCAACCGCCAAAATGCAGAAGACAAGATTACGAAAAGACATGATATAAGTGGGAGGAGGAAGGATAGCGAAGCGGTAGGGTGCCCGCCTTACATCGCTTGGTCTGGAGTTCGATTCCCGCCCTGGCAGCCCTGCTTCCATGGGTCTCAAAGCTGATGCCTTAGGTATAGGCTATGTATAAGAAATGGTAATCAGCAATGAGCCCCATTGATAGAAGCAGACGCACCAGGAAGGGAAATTGAACTATGAAGGACCATTGATGTGAGGCTCAACCCGCGCCGCTGGCGTCCGGCCTCCTCCCCATTTTGTATTTTCAAGGGCAGCTCATGATTTATGATGCCAGCTATTAACCCTTTTACTGCCAGCTGTTTTGGTCAAAGCAGAATTTGTATTGCCAGACAGTTTTTGAACATTTTGCACTGTTTCACTTTAGGGGCCTTTCCTCGGGGGGACTTTTAGTTTACCCAGGAAAACAATATATTGTTTTTTTCAGAACAACCTAAGCTTTCAAAATATGGTAGAATTTTTGTGTAATTCCAATTCTGTAACAAGATATAGGCTTCTAAATGTCTAAAAATGCAAAAAAAATCTAATTTTCCATAATATAAACACACATACTAGAAACAAAAACAATTTTATGCACGAATATACAACTGATTTGGAAAGTCCCATGTCTCCTGAACGTGCCAATACCATATATATATATAGTTTTATGGAGATTTCTCACTTGTATAGGTCAAAAACTCCCAGCAGTACATTACCAAATTTCCAAAGCACTGCTCCAGAAAGCGGCATACCTTAGATTTTAAGGTCAAAATTTCCACTAACAGAAGGTTTATCCCAGAAAATTGTACATTTTTGGAAAGAACAGATTCTGGGGAATCCAGAATAGGCACAACTGTCTGTCTACTCCAAACTATCAAGTCGCAATGCTTTCCTAAAGTTATTAGTTTTTATCAAAATTTGTGATTTTTTTTACATCATTATATGTGGGATAAAGCTAGTAAAAAGCACACTCACCCCAGAAATTCGTATATTTTTGGAAAGTACACATTCCCCTGAATCTAAAATGGGTACCCATGTCTTTCTACTCCAAAGTACCAAGCCGCACAGCATTTCTAAAGTTAGCAATTTTGATGACATTTCCAAAAATCCCCTCAAAGATTCCAGTTTGTAGCATCTTATCTCCCACATAGCGTTAGGTACCAAGATAAAACACCCTAAATATGAACGGCAGGGGTCCACTGAACAGTTTGATGCCCAATATGTATAAGTTTAGCTAAGTATGTGGCATGTAGGGGCCCCAATGTGAACATACACCCATATGATCAATCATTTCTGTTATTTCAGCTCCAGCAAAATCAACACATTTACATCCTTTGGATGTGGGATAATGCTACAAAAAAAGTACACTCACCCCAGAAAGCCATATATTTTTGGAAAGTACACATCCCTCCGAATCTATAATGGGTAAACATTTCTTTTTGCTCCAAAGTACCAAGCTGTAAAGCTTTCCTAAGTTTGCAGATTTATATGACATTTAAATCGCATAAAAATGTTGCAATTTACCGCATTTATCTCTCACAATTTCTTGCTAAAGATCAGATAAAGGCAAAGCACCCCAAATAGGAACACCAGAGGCCTACTGAACAGTTTGATGCCCAATATGCATAGATATACCCAAGTCTGCGTTATGTACTGACCCCAAAATGAAAATAGCGCATAAGGATTTCTTGCCTGCCAGCTCAGCTTTTGCACACAGAGCCCCCTGTTAGTGTATTATGTGCCGAAACTTCCCCTAACTATACACAGACCCCCACAAAACCATATATTTTTGGAAAGTACACATTCTGACAAATCCAACAAGGGTAAAGAGTCCTTTCTACACCAAAGTACCAATCTGCAAAGCTTTCCTAAAGTTATTGGTTTTTATGACATTTCAGAAAATCGCCTAAAAATGTTGCAATTTGCCGCATTTATCTCACACAATTTCTTGCGTACAAAGGCAAGTCACCTCAAATAGGAACACCAGAGGTCTACTGAACAGTTTGATGCCCAATATGCATAGATATACCAAAGTCTGCGGTATGTACTGACCCCAAAATGAAAATAGCGCATAAGGATAAGCTTTTGCACATAGAGCCTCCTGACAGCGTATTATGTGCAGTAACCCCCCCCTAACTATACAGAGACCCCCAGGAAACCATATATTTTTGGAAAGTACACATTCTGATGAATTCAAAATAGGCAAAGTTATTTTTGTACACCAAAGTTACACCTGGCAAAGCTACGCTAAAAACAGATTAGGAACACTTATACAGGGATAAAATGCAATAAAACCACAAAAATTGTGCAAATCAGTGAAACAACAAAATAATCCAATAGTCACGCTGTCAAAATAAACAGTTTTTAGGTAAAAGAAACTAAAAACAAAGTGGCAAAATGAAAAAAAACTAAACAAAACAAAAAAAAAACCAAAGTGTTTGTGTATACATGTGTGTACATGTGTAAAAGTGGTGTTATAATGTGTAAGTGTGTATATGAGTGTAAATAAGTGTATAAAAGTGTGAAATATTAAAAGAAAAAAAAATGCTAAAATGTGTGCTGTAAGTGTGTGTAAATGTATGTAAGTGTGTATAAATGTATGTGTGTGTAAGTGTTTAAAGGAAAAAAAAAAAAAGTTCTTACCTGTCCTGAAGACCTGATCGCCTCCTCTTCAGTGGGCCGGCGCTCCTGGGGGAAGTAGGAAGCAGGAAGCAGCAGACGCGATGCGATCGCATCTGCTGCTTCCTGGAGGGTCCTGCGAGCGATTGTCTCACAGGACCCTCATGACAGCCCCCCTGGCACGTTGCCCGGGGGGCTGTCATGGATAGAAGCTCTCTGCAGCGGCGGCACATGCCGCTGCCGCTGCAGAGAGCTGCGCTTAAATGCCAACGACGTATGGGACACGTCGTTGGCATTTAAGCCCTTTTACTGCCACAAATTAAATATTTAATATTAATAATATTCATTCCATGGAATAAATAAGAACTCTTTGGCACTAAGGTTTGACGTACAAACAGCCTGGGTGTTCAAGGCCCATCAGGGGTGCTGGCCCAGGGTCCCCTGTTTTCTGCCCACTCACCCCCCTGGCCAGGCCCAGATTTGTGGGCAGGTCTAGGGCAGCAAAAATCTGGGGGAGAATGCGAGGGGCCTAGGTGCACCCTATCTTAAAATCCCCACTCTTGTGGGCACATTTTGCCTTAACTGCACACAATGTTCTAGTGTGTAAGGGCAAGGAATTTATACATCCAGGTACAGGAGATAAGGTATATCTACAGTAGGGATGTGCGGGTCGACAAAAACTCTATCGGCATCCGACCCTTACCCGCCCACTCCCAACCTGAACCCTAACCAATACGGCTTCTCCCTTCTATTTATAGACCCGCACCATTTACTTGAGTGACTTCTTCAGTTCGTCCATTTGAAGCCACTCGGATGAGTAGAGAAACGTTTTCAAGAAAACTCAGAAAAAGCCAGTTGTTTTAGACTTAATTCTACTAGCTACTGTATATCATGACCTGGATCAGGGGTCTCAAACTTTTCAAGCAAGGGGCCAGTTCATGGTCCCTCAGACTGTTGGAAGGCCGGACTATAGTCCCCCCACTATAGTCCGGCCCACTCCTGCATCCTCTCTCTTCCAGCTCCCCTCTCCCGCTGCATCCTCTCTCTTCCAGCTCCCCCCACATCGTCCGTCCTCCCTCTCCCAGCTCTCCCCCACCCCGCTCCCGCTGTCCCTCCTCCCTCCCAGCTCCCCACTGAATCCACTCTCTTTCAGCAGCCTCCGCTCCCACTCTGTCCTCTCTCTCCCATGCTGCTGCCCGTTGAATCCTCCCTCTTCAAGCTCCCCCCCCACTCCGTCCGTCCTCCCTCTCCCAGTTCCTTCCTCCCACTGCCTGCCAAGTCCTCCCTCTCCCAGCTCCCCACTACCCGCTGAGTCCTCTCTCTGCCAGCTCTATCGTCCTCCCTCTCCTAGCTCCCCACTGAGTCCTCTCTCTGCCAGCTCTATCCGTCCTCCCAGCTCCCCCATTCGCCTCCCCGCTGAGTCCTCTCTCTCCGCTGCCAGGGGTGAGGATGCAGTGGGGGCCTGGTAAATTACCCTGGGGGGCCGTAGTTTGAGGATCCCTGGCCTGGATGAATGAGAATCTTCACAGACATTCATAGTGATGTCTAAATCGCTCTAGGAAAAAACTAAAATGTATTTTTACCATCCCAGAGCAAGAGTGGGTCAGCCAGGGCTTGCTTTGTTCATTTTTATAGACATGCAACTTTCCACTCGTGTCCCCAAGAACCAGCTCATTCAGCTGTAGAAAGAACAGGCAACAGTTTGACATTAGTTCCCACATGCTACACATCTGAACTTTGTTTATAACAACCATTGTGTCCTGTCACAGTCCTTTACCGAGTCATTGTCAGCATCCCCCAGGCACAGGGCGTGAGGGAACAGGGAGCCGCTGAATTCCAGGACTGCTCGTTGCACATAGCTGAGGGAACGCATGGAGCAGCAAACACGATGCTACCGATACCGACAAAATCCTACGTTTGAATGTAGTCAGGATACAAAAGCTGGCTTATTTTACTCTTATATGAAACAGCAATTATTTTATTGTTTGAATTAATACCAGTTGGTAAGTGCCCAGGAGAACAGCTACATTAGGCAGGCTAATACTACACAAAATCAATGTAAATAGGCCCTATATATGGAAATGTAAACACAGGCTTGGGAGGCAGAGAGCTTCTGACTGCATACAAGGGGACAGAGTCTGGAATCTAAGTACATGCTTGGGACATTACGGGGTGTGAAGGTACAGGCTGCCCACACACCGATAAGAAGCTTTTAAGATAAGTGTATTGCTATATAGCACTATCGCTAGCAGACTACAGCAAGAACGGACAGGATGCCTATTGGCGAATAAAACCACGTATAACACCCTAACCTGTGCTCAAACCACACCCCCTCAAAAACAAACAAGTTGGAAGCAGCCCAGCCTGATATGGAACTAACGCTGTAGTTTTAGTTCCGGCACGTTAAAACGAAAGTCAAAGTCAGCTGGGGTGCAAATGTTAGCAGCTGACTTGTCGTCTCGACCCCGGCTGGTGCCCCTGTTGACCATCCGGCACTGAGCGCAGCGCTTCACTCTTCCTCGCTTCCTTTCTTCGGTGGCGCAGCGCATGAGTGAAAGCCGACTTAACATTTAGTTCGCTTTCATCTCACTCATGCAGCGAACAACAAGGAGCGCGGCAGTACCCGCTGGTGCTGTTTTCCTCAGGCACACCGGGAAAGGTAGTGCGTCAAGTCACTTGGGTGCCTACATTTGGCACTCCAAGTGCTTTGACTTTATTTCCTTTAAAATACAGTCGCAGCAGAGGCTTCCGATGTGTTTGTAAGAATCTGCTCATTCGACATGTGCTTGCGCCACATGGCTAGAAGTTCTAATTACAAGTATCATTTAAGGAAGTTTCTCTAGTCCATTGGCTGTGCTCGCTCAGGCTGAATGCAGCGCTAGGGAAAGGGTCTGGACTTCCCCATTGGCTGTGCTCGCTCACATGGCTAGGGAAAGGGTCTGGACTTCCCCATTGGCTGTGCTCGCTCACATGGCTAGGGAAAGGGTCTGGACTTCCCCATTGGCTGTGCTCGCTCACATGGCTAGGGAAAGGGTCTGGACTTCCCCATTGGCTGTGCTCTCTCACATGGCTAGTGAAAGGGTCTGGACTTCCCCATTGGCTGTGCTCGCTCACATGGCTAGGGAAAAGGGTCTGGAATTCTGTAGCAGCTGGTCTGGAGAGGGGAAGTGTAGCCAGTGCAGGGCTGAGCTTTCCTGTGTGCTGTAGTCTGTGCAGTAATTAAGAGATGTACTGCTGTAGAGATGAGCAGTGTTTCCTTATCCACCTTGAGTGCACTTTAACCCTTTCAAACTCTGCCTGGTATATTATCCCCACTTACAATTTGGTGTATTTACATACACATGGTGGGGATCTGGGTGAGCCATAAAAACCAGTTAAAGCAAATCTTGGAAGTGAAGGAAAAGCCCATAACAGAAATACTGGAAGAAGAGAAAACAAATGGATAAGGAAAGGGAAATAGAAGCAAAGACCTTGAGAACAAAGGTATATAAGGTATATACTGTGGTAAATGACGTATAATCTCTGTTTATACATCATAGTGCCAATATAATTAGCAACAAAAATATGACTGGCCCTTTTCTTTAAGTTTATTGTGTTATTGTATTTATTGGGTTTATTACCCAACAAATACTTTTTGGCTAGAAAGTGCTTAAAACACTAGTGCACTTGGTGTGTCTGATGCTGTAATCATTGTAATGTGGGTGTGGTCAGAGGGGCGTGGTCAAAAATATCGCATCACTTAGCGCGGCATATACTTTTGACCCTCTTTTTAATTTTTAAATGTTGGGAGGTATGGTGTGGTGCAGTGTTGGGTGTCAGTGTTGGCTACAGGGCGTCAGAAACTCACTGGGTTCAGTACAGATAGGTTGTCCCAAGTTGTGGAAAGATATATTTCTTAACTATTGATAATGTCTGCTTTATTTATCATTTATACTTGTCCAAAGCTGCTGTCACTGCCTGTGGCCCTAACCTTAATAACTATAAATGAAAAACATGGCTGTAATAATCTCTTATGTATTAAAAGGGATATTGGAGGCATTCTGTGATAAAGGTACAAAGCTGCAGGCCTCGTATATTATAAGGGATAATGTACCCCCTACTGTAAATGATAAGGATTTTAGAAGTCACTGAGGGGTTCTGTGCCCATATAAAGGCACAAGGCTGCAGGCTGAGTTATACAGGGAACTCTGAGTATCACTCATGTATTATAAGGGATAATGTACCCCCTACTGTAAATGATAAGGATTTTCGAAGTCACTGAGGGGTTCTGTGCCCATATAAAGGCACAAGGCTGCAGGCTGAGTTATACAGGGAACTCTGAGTATCACTCATGTATTATAAGGGATAATGTGCCCCCTACTGTAAATGATAAGGATATTAGCAGTCACTGAGGGGTTCTGTGCCCATATAAAGCACAAGGCTGTAGGCTGAGTTATACAGGGAACTCTGAGTATCACTCATGTATTATAAGGGATAATGTACCCCCTACTGTAAATGATAAGGATTTTAGAAGTCACTGAGGGGTTCTGTGCCCATATAAAGCACAGGGCTGCAGGCTGAGTTATACAAATGGCCCTCTCTCAAAACCATCCTAACCACAAAAAAAACCCAGTGTAAAATACAGGTACTATTTTATTATTACAGAGAAAAGGGAATCATTTAACCATTAAATAAACCCAATAGGGCTGTTCTGCCCCAATAAGGGGTAATTATATCTTAGTTGGGATCAAGTACAGGTACTGTTTTATTATTACAGAGAAAAGGGAACTTATTTATTGTCTGGGCCCATTCTTTGCAGGGATCTGGGAACTCTAATAGTTAAATGATTGAGGAAAACAAAATTGCATAATGTGAAAAGAGGAGGGAAAAATGCCAAACTACAGTATTAAAAATATATGATTATGCGCCTGATATACGTTGTACCAACTGGATTTGCCCAGAAACAGCCCAGTGTGTAATTACCCACAGGAGAGACTAGTGCTCTATTTGCTTTTACCAGGGGGTAATCTTAATCACTCTTAGCACTTCCTACATTCCAGAAAAAAGATAAGGCTGGAGAAGTCTGGTGTCAAAATGGACCCCCTACTGTGCACGTTCACGTTACTTTCCAGGCACCACCTGCTGTCTGAAAACAGAATAACAGCCTAAGAAGGCTTTTTTTCCCCTGACACAGCAGGGAGATGGCATGAGATAACACAACAGGATAGCCTGTGTTATCTTGTAACTAGTTAGATTTTGGGAAATCCTGCGCTTCATCTGTACAGCGAATATGGGGACCTGAACAAAGGGCGTAAAATGGTGGCATTGTAGGAAATCTGTAATAAAGCCACACAAGCTATGTAATGATGCAGAACAAAATGCTTGTGTAATTTCAGTTTTCAAATACTTTACAATTATATGCCACAGGTGCCAGCATTCCACAGCAAACTGACTGGAGTGTTCCACAGATGACAGGTATGAATGTTAACCTGCTGAGCCCAACAGCTATCTATATACAATACATACATATATCAGGCAGGTTAGAAAATCAATCAGTAATCAATCAGTGCACCATGTTAGTCAGTTAATGGTTCATTAACAGATGAAGAAGGGAGCCATAACACTTCATTCACTTTCTGCTGTTGTGTGAAATAATAGAAAGGTGGCCATAATGTGTATGGCCCTTCGTATGCTTTCCATTTGTTTGGCCAGTGGTTGGGATATGTGGTCAGCCCAAGTATGGCTGCCTACAGGCTGGTATACTGCAGATCTTATTATTCCTCTCATTTACACTTTCTGCAGTGAAAAATGGTTCCATTTCCTTAACAGTGTTTGAAATGGCCATGATGGGTTTCAAGACCCATTATCTCAATTGTTTCCCAGTCCTCTGTCTGCCTATACACCCTCTCAAACATACTTACTAGCTTGTCTGTTGTCACTACAACACTACTCCCCTCAGAAATACAGTAGGATGCTAGTTCTTCCCTTTGTTCTAATCCTCATTCTGGACCGTAAGTGTGACACCATGGACAAATCATGGGCAGAAAACATGGCCTGATTTAACAGGCATAATCTCACTATCCAAATTACATTAAAATTGACTAAATTAACCCTTTATATGCTGCAAAACATTGCACTGCAATTACATGACATCAAGGCCATAAATCTATATTAGGAGGATACTGCACCTTGTCCACCTAAGCAAGGAGTCTTCCCCCAAAATTTTGTGCATCCAGGCTGTCAGCACTAATTGTGGTAGAGATGTATGGCCCACCATCACATCAATACAGTATGCTGCTCTTTTTCTCTTGTATTCATAGACAAAGCCTTGATAAGTTTTAAGGTGTCATAAACAAAAATAAATGTTCATAGCATTTTCACATTTTAGGGGAGTTATAACTCATATCAATATAAAAAATGCTATTAACTGGAAAACCTCTTGAAATATGAAGAATTGCTAATTGTTTTAGAACTTTAAGGTCTATACTATAATGAGTGTATTTCCCCTTAATTTACACAGAAGTTCTTCAGTGCAGCCAGAAAGTCAATGTTTATGTTGCTGAAATTGAAGATGTCTCTAGATTCATAGGAAGACGGGAATAACATTTTGCAGCTAGTCATATATCAGGCTTTTTTGAATACTGTCAATGTAAAAAATGAGAACGTTCATTCAATCCTCAGTTCTATAAATTTTCAGGTTCTGCTCAATATGAAAATAGATTAAAAAAAGTAGGTTGCTTCTGTAAGTGATCAATCTCATGTTGACAATGCTGCAGGTCTAAGCAACTCGGGCATCAAAGTGCTGCTCCTTGAAGAATCCTACTGATCATGAAGCAACCAACTTGGAACAGAAAATCATTTTAGCAATATAGCAAAAAGGAACTGTAAATCATAATGGACATTGATATTTTAGAACAGGACTGCTGGTGAAGAACTGAAGTTACTACCTGGTAATGGGCTGGCAACAAGAGGCAAGAGAAGGTTAGAAAGAAAAAGTTTTTTAGCCTTGTTCAGGAACGAGGTCAGGTAATAAGGGTTATTCATGACCCCCAGGGGGCACAAGAGGAAGATGACTCAATATGGCCCCCTGCCTACTGAGCTCTGCACTGAATGCCTACACACCTCCCATTTCTGATGGAGCGCGGCCTAGGGTAAGGCACAGACTGAAAATTGCCACTCCCATAAATACAAATTGTGCATCAAATCTGCCCTTGTTGAAAAATTCTCTCATCCATCTGGCAACCAAAGAAGCATTGAGAGATACAGTATAAAGACAAAACACATCAGGCTGTGATGTCATCATGGTGTGCCACCACTAGGAACCCTCCTGCTGAGTGAAAAACGCCAGCTACTGATCTACTGACTGCTTGGAGCGATGGTATTTATGTGATATGCATTTTAATTCTGCTTGAATGTGTGTTGTTGATGTGTGTTTTTTCATTGGATTAATGTTTTATTATATACATTTTACACTATTAGCTCCTTTTATGTCCCTGTAGCAGAGCTTACACTATTAAGCTGCCTTTATCCATTGGATTTGCATAAGAGTAACATATCAAAGCCCAGGCTGCCGTAAAGTCTGTTAGTATTCATCTATTATCAGATAACTGGTATGTTGTAAACTCTGCATATACTTTCTAAATTTTTTAAGCACTTGATCAATTGTAGACAATTGGTGGTAGGTTAAAAACATAGACATTTATGTCAGAAAATTGCACTTTGGGGTGAAGTAAATGCCCTTTCTTCTTTATAACAAGTAAATAGTGACTGAGGCTTTGAATATTGTTTAAAGGGATTCTGTTATGATTTTTATGGTGTATTTTTTATTTCTAAAATACACTGTTTACATAGCAAATCGTTCACGCCATTTAAAATGTTGTTCTTGAATCTGTAATATTGGTGTGTAGGTGCCATCTCAGTGCATTGTGCCTGAGTCTGAGCTTTCAGAAGGAGCCAGCGCTACACATTAGAACTGCTTTCAGGTAACCTATTGTTTTTCCTACTCCCATGTAACTGGAGGAGTCCCAAGCTGGACTTGGATTTCTTACTGATATCTACTGGGAGCTGCTACCTTGCTCCCTTCCCATTGTTCTGCTGATAAATCATTTAGACATGAATTAAGCCCTATAGGATTGTTTTGCCTCTACAAAATGATTTATTATATCTTAGTTGGGATCAAGTACAAGGTACTGTTTTATAATTACAGAGACAAAAAGGAAATTTGTAAATTTGAATTATTTGATTACAGTGGTGTCTATGGGAGATAGACTTCCTGTAATTCAGAGTTTTCTGGATAACAGATTTCCAGATAATGGATCCCAGTGTGTAAAAGAGAATAGTGTGTACTATTATATGGATATTAAAGAAGGCTTGGCGAGGCTATGTCTAAATCTCGCCAGTCAAGTGTTTTAAGATATTTTAATGTTATCCTGAAAAATAACACTTTGATTCAGCTCTAGACTCAATCAGCAATGAAATTGTAGAGTCACATTTAAAAAATGATTGCAAAGTATGAAAATTATTTTGCAAGTCCCTTCATGACATGGCAATTATTTATAAAACTGTGCTACACTTGCTTTAGCTTGACCTTCTCCTATTCTTATTGTCAGGACAAGGATTTCTATAAAATAAGCAAAAAAAATGTTTTTTGCTATTAGCCTTCCCAAACATAAAAATCATCTCTGCCTATGAGGGTAAAAAAGGCGCAGGTCCGGAATCAGGCATAATTTATATATTGTATCCATCAGGGGGCAGAGTGCTTGTACTCACTGATAGTAAAGGAGCCCTTATATGTGACAACTACCTTAGTTTTCCTTGGATTTGGATTTATCAGATGCCTGATCTTTTTGGATAGACAGAACTAGGGTTGGATAGACAGAACTAGGGTTGCCAACCATCTGGTTTTGAAAGGGACACCCCAGTTTTTCAAAGGGCTGTCCAGTTCTGTCTAAGTAATGCAATAACCCTACCCTGACATTATATGCCCGCCCAACAGTATCGTGCCCACCCCTAGCTGTACTGTCCCACCCCCCTATGACATCAGTCCCACCCCCTTTGTACAGGTTTAGCTATCAGCAAAGGCACGTGCTTAGGGCACAATGGGGGGCAAGGGGGCAATATCATTTGGCCTGGCATATTTGGGAGCTGTTCCCCATTATCTGTGTCTTTCCATGTAATTTAACAGGTAAGTAACTAAACATAATCTTGATCCTGTGTGACATATGCAAGATCATTTTATTATTATTGTTTTTATGGCCCAGCGATATGAAGCGCCACACAATAAACTACATATCCCATAATGCAGCTCTCTTCTAATCGCACTGGCGCTGTGACACATGCGCAGTAGGGGTTGGCGCGCGCATACGCCGTCATTCAAATGGCAGAGACAGAGAGAGCTGGGGCGTCGCAAAATGTGGAGAGAAAATATAAGCAGGAGAAACCGGGGAGTTCTGGCACTTGCTGCTGGCAAAGGTAGAGATGATTTGGGGCCAATATATGATTTTTTGGCTGCTGCTGCTACCTGCTGGCATAGGTACAAAATGGGGCCAAATTGGGTAATATATAGTGTTGGCTGCTGCTGCCACAGGGACAGATGGGGGGCAATATGATGGCTGCTTGCACAGGTACATGGGGCAATATGGCTGCTGGCACAGGTACACGGGGCAATATGGCTGCTGGCACAGGTACATGGGGCAATATGGCTGCTGGCACAGGTACACGGGGCAATATGGCTGCTGGCACAGGTACACGGGGCAATATGGCTGCTGGCACAGGTACATGGGGCAATATGGCTGCTGGCACAGGTACATGGGGCAATTATATGGCTGCTGGCACAGGTACATGGGGCAATTATATGGCTGCTGGCACAGGTACATGGGGCAATAATATGGCTGCTGGCACAGGTACATGGGGCAATAATATGGCTGCTGGCACAGGTACATGGGGCAATTATATGGCTGCTGGCACAGGTACATGGGGTAATGATATGGCTGCTGGCACAGGTACATGGGGTAATAATATGGCTGCTGGCACAAGAAATTCTGGATAGTGCTGTTTTTGTTTTTACAGTTTTGCCTTTTCTAAAATAAACAGACTCTGCCTTGTACTTGATGCAACTAAGAATGCCTAACCAGTTGCCATAGTTGCCATAGATTGCAAAATCTAAAATGGAGGTTAGTTACCAACTAACTACCAGCATCATAGAACCTCACATCCAGTTCCCTCTTTGATCAGTTCCTCACCCTGTGATGACTTGAAACACACTGTGAGCAAGATCAAAGAAGCCATAACTGAAAGGGTTAGATCTATTTGATGGCATAATAATCATACTGGGCTTTTCTAAAGATTTAAATGTTTCAGTAGCCTTAAGGCATGGTGTTCCACTTTACTGAACAACTTCCTTATCCAAAAAATCCCAGATTTTAAGCATTCTATTATTGGTTGCTATACCTTAAGTTGTATACATTTTGAGCAGGTGCCTCTTTCTTTCTTGCCTCTGTAACACTTGACTGTATTTTTGTAACTGTATTTTGTATTCTTCTATATTATTATTGTATTGACCCCTGTTTGATTTCATATGCTGTTCTGCTTCTACAGTGTTCCATAAAAATAGGGTTATATAAATATACATACGCACATATATACCTGTACACCTGTATTGAACCTGGTGAGTTTCTAGTAAACTACATGATACTTCACCATTGCCAGGTATGAAAACCACTTACATAATACATGAAGTAAGTTGAATGTCCATCAGACATTTAGGGACTTGTTTGTTAAATGCAATTAGATAAACAAGAAATGTATATCCCAAATGTGATACTGCCCCTAGTGGACATATACTTTTCTGATTGCTCGACATGTATCTAATGAGAGCAGCATAAATAACATTAAAATTGAGCAACATAAATTACTTACATTCTGTCATGATTTTTATGGTGTACTTTTCATTTCTAAATTACACTGTTTACATGGAGAAAAAAAAAAATTAATTGATCCAACAGATGTAATATTGGTGTGTAGGTGCCATCTCAGTGCATTGTGAGTCTGAGCTTTTAGAAGGAGCCAGCGCTACACATTAGAACTGCTTTCAGTTAACCTATTGTTTCTCCTGCTCCCATGTAACTGGAGGAGTCCCCAATCTGGACTTGAATTTCTTACTATTGAGTGCTATTTTGATATCTACTAGGAACTGCTATCTTGATGCCTTCCCATTGTTCTCCTGATCGGCTACTGGGAGGGAGGGGATATCACTCCAACTTGCAGCTCAGCAGTAAAGTGTGACTGAAGTTTATCAGAGCACAGGTCACATAGTTGTGGCACCCTGGGAAATGAAGAATATGACTAAGCACTATGTGAAATTTCAAAAATTAAAAAAATCTGTGTATCTGCTGGAGAAACTCTATTAACTGATGCTTTTTGAAAAAAAAAAACATTTTCCCATGACAGTATTCCTTTAAATGTAAGACTGCATCATTAACTTGATATTGTTATCCAAAAGAGTATATGGGATACCTAAGCAGCATGAGGACCAAAGCATCTCTTGGAAGGCCATATGGGCAGATCTTTCATTGATATGTCCACCTAAGGTTGTCTACCTAATCTTTTTGCTACAGGCCCAGTAATCAATCACAACAACAAGGATGCAGGGCATCAGGAAAAGGACCGCATCAACAAGCTGATGTGGTCCTTGATCTAACAGAAAAATCAAGCCTGCCGATGCCTGTCAGAGGGCCCCATACATAGGCAGTTGCTGAATTGGTCTTAGGGAATGAATAGACAGCTTAATTCTGCCCATGTATGGCCACCTTTGCAGCATGGGCCATTGTCCCTGGAGCAGTAATCTCTATAGACCTCAAAGATGCTACAAATTCAGGATTCTGACAACTTTGAGTCATTTGATATTAAAGAATGAAAAACCCAAAAGCTAAATCTTTTGTTTACAGATAATGCAATCTATTAATGGATCTCTTATTTGTATATTCAAATTAGGGTTTAGATTCAGTTTGATATTTGGACAAACATTTTGCGGTGAATTTGATATTTAGCTGAACCCAAAAATGATGGATTCTGTGTATGTAGCTTCAATCGGCAGTTCATTTTCACGGGTCTACATTAATTCAAAGATCTGATTCTGTACCTACTGGAGGTTCATTCTGCACCTTTCCTCATTACCCTATCTGTTCTGTTCTTTATTAGATTAAGACCCCCAGTGCCTAGTGTATACCCCTGAATATTTTCTATCTGTGTGAAAACCCATTTTGCACTCACTAAGATGGATTGCTTGTCTGTAGCCAGATGTACAGAGGACTCCTAATAAGGATTACTTAATTACATGAATGTATAACTTTTTATTGGAAAGAAAATGTTAGCAATAAAACCCTGTAAACCCTGCTAATCAAATAGGCATTTGAAAAAAGGCTGCTTTGATTTCAGGATGTGAGACCTAAACTCCCAAAACTGCTCAAAATGCATATGTGAAGCAATGTGGAATGACGTGCGGAGTGGCGGGGAGGCTTTCATTCTCCCGCTCCCTTGTGAATCCAGCAAGGATATAGTCCCTCCTTATAATCTCTCTGCAATGTTAAAATATCTCTGGGGAGTGGAAATGACATAAATTTGACAGTGACTTTTGCCAACACTGCATAACTTCAGCTAATTCAAGGCTCATGAATATTTTGCATGTCTCGTCGGCTTCTAGTAACCCTAATTGCAGACAAGGGTCAGGCTGGCAATGTAGCCCATTCATTCGGCTGCTCCAGCTGCACAGCGGAGGTCTGCATTCAATTAGACGGCTGTAGTTGACACTTTAAGAAATCGAGGGATTAAAAAGCTTTGCCACTGTAAAACAGGCAAAGGAATAAATGAGCTTGGAAGCAAAAGCAGTGCATTGTCAGAATCTTCAGGGACGCAGCCTGGCATCCGAATTGCCTGCTTCTATAAATAGCATCCCTAAATATTCCCCATGAAGCAAGCAATGCCGCAGAGGGTGGGGTGATTGCCAAGTGCGTGTAATGACGCCGGGACTGAAGCAGAGCTTTTTTTTCATTAACTTCTTACAACCCAAAATATTTTTTGCTAGAGTTGAGCCGCATAGAGATTGCAGCTGTTGATAAAGGCAGTGTAGACTTGTTATAGTAGCTTGTGTCAGACAGGGCAAGTGCGTCACTGCAGTTGCTTCTGTCCAACTTCACTCCAGCGCCAGGCCTGCAGCACAGGAAGGGGCGCACAATGCGTTGCTTTAAGAAAGTGATACTAATGAGCAGTGTGTGATCTGCATGAGAATCCAAAACATCATTTGTAACAGAGAATGTGCAGATAGATGTACTCTGTTACACACAGCTCCACACCTTTCAGGCAAGCTTGGAGCTCATATTGTTACACAGGCAGGAATGGAAATGCTCATACCTAGCGAATGAAGGGACCTGTTGTCAATCAGGAACTCACACTTTGATAAAATTACCAAAGCAAGATATGCCATTTACATGCTCACATATACTGTACTGCCAAAATGCTCTAGGGACACCTCTGCAGAGGAGACAGGCATCCCCAAATCTGAATTATTTCAATAAAAGGGAGTCTATGGGAGATGGCCTTCCCATAATTCATAACTTTCTGGATAAGAGATCCCATACTTGTATTGCCAGGAAAAATACATTTTTTTAGGATAGTGTCCCTTTAAAGGGATAGAAATATTCATGTCAATGTTATTCAAAAACCCAGTATTCTGGAGATGACACTTTATTTTCTAAAGCTTAGAAGTCACTTGTAATAAACCCACCCATCTGACCAGCAAAGTATGGTGGCAAAGGAGAAGCCATATACCTAGGGGGTTTCAAGGGGGCTGCGCTTGGTTATGCGGTCCATTTACCTGCCAATATTGGGTGTAAGCCCACCTACCTGTCTGGCCAGTGACATTGTAGCATTCCATTGTATTGTAAAACTATTTAGAAGCACATTTTGGGCAAACAAAAAACATGCACCCCAATTTTAGTGCGTATAGAATAATAAAGCAAAGCGTCAGTATATATAATGTAGTAAAATAATATAACACACAATAGTACAATCTTGCCTCAGGTTATTGAAGCAACAATCTTAATAGGCTGTGCCAAAGAACATGTATTCATACAGCAGATACCCATATGCCTTTTTAGTTTACAGTTTTCCAGTCTTCTCCAACTGAAAAGCTGAAGCCCAGTCTCTGAATGTTGCTGGCATAACCCCGAGATACCTTGCTTTTCCCACGGGCAGCTTTACATGACATGATCAAAAGCTGGGACTGGAAATAATGTTTTTAATCTTTGAGTTGAAAACTACAAATACTTTTGGCAATCTGCTTTATGGTAAAATTATTTTTGCATTGAAGAATGAATATATTCCCCAGGCAGTGCTGAGTACCGCAGCTAATACCGGTAGCTGGGATGTAAACTATGTTATTGGCATGACAGGGGGCAGTCCTGGATTCTTTTAAAGAATAAGTAAACCTTTTTGGGGTTTTTGAGATCTCTTAAAATTACTTTGCGCAGACCCCGGAATAACATACATTTCTCCCTGAAGCCAAATTTGTTTTGTTTATTTTATTACAAGCAGCTGAACAGTATCTCTTTTACTGACTTCCTTGTCTAGTGTGAAGCCCCGCCCCCTTTTGCTTTCTAAGCACTCCTTCTCTCTCCAACTATCATGACCTCAAAGAGGTGCCTACTGCACATGCATGAATGATTTTAATTGGAGCAGAGACCTCTTTGAGGTCTTCATAGTCTGAAATAGGAGTGCTCAGAAAGCAAAAGGGGAGGAACATTCTAGTCAAGGAAGTCAGTAAAAGAGCTGCAGTTCATCTGCTTGTAATAGTAGAACAAAATAAATCAGCATGCAGAGAAAATGGTATGTTATTCTGGGTGATGTAGATAGCAATTTTTAGGGCTTACTTATGCTTTAACCTAATTCCTTTTCACACTAAATGGTAAACTGAAATAAGTGACGTTTCTATTTAGAGCTTATGTCTTTGTACGGCCACATTCTAGGTTGTGGAGACCATTGAATCA
Source organism: Xenopus tropicalis (assembly GCF_000004195.4). Classification (NCBI taxonomy): domain Eukaryota; kingdom Metazoa; phylum Chordata; class Amphibia; order Anura; family Pipidae; genus Xenopus; species Xenopus tropicalis. Next base: position 49,009,855 of record NC_030678.2, on the reverse strand, counting down.
GTAGTGTTTAGCAAAGGCGCTTTTTTGTGGAATCTTTGAGTACCTATGAGACTTCCATAACCTCAGTATCCGCTGGCTGCCGACTCTGTGCTTCCTGCATAAAAGTGGTTAAACTGGAAAGCAGTCTGGCATGCAAGCAACACTATGAAACAGCTGTTCTGCTGCACTGATGAGGCAATGTGATCAGTTCTGTGGAGAATACATGAAAACTTTACAGCCAGGCAGTATTCAGCCACATCTTCCAGCTCCTCCAGGGAATGGAACCCATTGTCTTCTCTCTTATCAGAGCAGTAGAACAGATGTTTCCCAGCTGCTGCCAGTCACACTGATATGCAAGCAGTGGTATAACTAGAGGAAGCAGACCTCACAGGGGTCCAGGTCCGCTTCCTCTTTAAAGTGGGCCAGAAGGGGTAAGTAAGTGGCCCATGATGCACAAAAAATGGGACTATGTAAAATGTTTGACTTCAAATTTCACACACAGGCTGCCCACTGACATGTTGGCTGCAGGGACCACTGAATATTTAATGTTAGCTATGGAATCCATCCCTTGACATGGCCTAGGCTGCAGCTATTAACAGGATTAACCCACATCATCTCAGTGTGAATGGCTTTCTTTACAATAATGAGCCTGCTTTCATCGTCTAAAATTATACCACATGCAATTGCCTTAAGTATGGCACAAGTGGGAAGCCTATTATACTCAGCAGTTTCTGTACATTGCAACTTGCACGCAGTGTATGCATATGGGTGCAAGTAGTGCCAGTTTGGGTTCATTTTGTGCCGCATGCTATATCTCCTGTATTTGTGTTGAAATGATATCACTTCTAGTATAATTGCATAAATGCCCAGTTCACTCACTGCAAGATAATAGCAGTAACAGCAGTAATTCCAGCATTCCCTTGCAACAAAGTGTGGCATAGTGATGTCCAGCTTCACCCACACAGATGTGGAAAAGATGTGGGTATGGGTTGGGTGCGGGTCCTTCAAATGGCAACAATATGCGGAAGAGCTGGTTAGGTTTTTCTGGACCCGCATGTCACAAGTGCGGCAGACTGAAGGGGCAAACTGACACTCAATGAAAGAGGCAAAAGAGCACGTATGGGCACAGAATTTTGGGGAATATACTGCATTCTGTTGATTTGCCTAAATGCACTTTGCACATTGTTTTGTGTTTGTGAATGAGTCTTCAGATGTCAGAACAATAAAACCAGACAAAAACAAAGACTAAAAAATACTACTAAGTCCAATGTAGAAACATTAAGAAAACAGAAAAAAATGGATTCAAGTGTATGTAACCTAATATATCTTAGTGTGATACATTATCCACATTTAAAGAATTGAAAAACATTTAGCCAGAATCATTTTCCCGCACATATACATAGAATCTTTTATGTTCCTTTTTATAAAGAGAATCTCATTTGCTGGACAGAAAAGGAAAATGTCATTACAGCGCTTTTTGGCAGGCATTTAACATTATACAGATAAAATGTGAATGGCCCTGCATGAAAACAGACTTACAGTACAAGCTTCCATACCAGATATCCCCCATAATTCTCACAAACTGCAGATTTATGGAAGAACCATAAATATGCTAATATCTCTGTATTCAGAAGAAAACAAGGCATATTTCTATTCATTGTGAGAATTCTGTAGGGACTCAATACACAATACAGAAACTTACACAGTACAATTTATTTTCTTTCTTACTGTATAAAGGCAAAATGTTAGATGCATATGAAGTTGTGCTCAACCCATGTATGCCTCTATATTCTCTGGCATGAATAAAGCATTGAAATGAAGCATTTCATCTGCTTAATTTGGTCCTACAATTATTACCTTGCCTGGTCTAATGAAATCAATGGGTGTGAGACTGAATGGGGAAAGGACGGGGTACGCAATGGAGTAATACCCAAATGGACAGATTTATCAAAATATGAGTTAAGAGCTTAATACATAAAAACCTACCCATGTTTTATTCATTCCTATGGGTTTTTTAGAAGTGTATTTATCAATGGGTAAGTTAGAACTCACCATTTGATAAATATGCTTCTAAAAACCCCATAGTAATGAATAGAACATGGGTGAGTTTCAATCTTTTAAGGTCTAAACTCACATTTTGAAAAATCTGCCCAAAAGGTAGATGAAAATCGATTTTGAACAGCACCACACTTCTTATATAATTAAAATGCCTTTATTGCAGACTTTAAGGCATTGCAGCAATGTGTCAAGCCCTATTAGGCCCTTAAGCTTGATAAAGGGCCTAATAGGGCTTGACCCTAGCAACCAGATAGCTGCTGAAATACCAAACTGGAGAGCTGATGAACAAAAAGCTAAATAACTAAAAAACCATTAAAAAAGCCCATACTTTTTTTATTTTAGTAGTATGTGCCATTGGGTACTTCTAAAGAGAAAAATTCTATTTTAAGAATTAAGGGCTGCCTCCTGGGATCATAGGATTCACAGTGCACACAAACAAGCCAAGACACACATACATGCTAGGCCACATCAGCCAATGAATGGACAGAGTTCTTCCTTTTGCTTCCACACTACTTCCTGTTACAGATAAAGCTGCATTATTTCTGGTCATGTAAATGGTGGATCAAGGGAAAGGATATAAAAGGGCAATATTTACTGGTTATATATCTATATTCCAGTTTGGCGAGATTCTTTAATAGGTCACTTAACATATGTGGAAAGGTCACTATCAGGATAACTGGGAAAGTCCAGGACGGAGCTTATATATGTCCCAGGTGCCTAACAGAATGTTTCCGCGATTGCTAGTTGTTTTGTGTCTATCTGAGGCATCTCAGATGGCTAATTAAAAGGCAGCTTGGGTCAAAGTAGAGAGCTCCAGTGTGGGGGAAAGACACAGGGAAGCTGCCTTTGTGAGCTTACTGACAGGCTTAAGATCACCACAAAGTTCAAACTTTGTTTTTTCTTTGTGTGGTAGACAGGCGGTAGGCCTGCTCCTAATTTGTTAGGACAACTGACATGTTAGTTAGAGCCCATTAAGTGGCAAGGATTTTATTTTAAACTGTTTATTTTGTTAGATTTGTGCTAAGTGAAAATAAACTGCCTAAAAGATACTACACTCTCATGAGTTGTGATTGTGCCACGGGCTGCTTTACCCCCAGAAAGATGGTGCCAGCTACCAAACCCCTGACACCTAATATAAACCAACATGAGTTCAGCTATAGACCACTTGTTTCCACGGGTTAGATGCCAGCAGTGATGGATTCTAAATATGAAAAAGATTGGTCAATTAAGCTTCCAAAGGCACAGAAATATTTAATAATGAAAGTCTGGAAAGATTGTTATTAAAGGTCAGGTTAAAATGACCCATCTGTTTGGTGGATATTTTCTAAAGCTACAGTAGTTGTGATTAGCAGTAACATGAGCAGTGAGGCATTGGTGGAAGCCCCTGTGCCTCAGACCAACATCTGAGAGCATTAAGATGAGTTGTTAATACAGCTTATTGAACCATGACTCTGATTCAAGCTGACTTTTGGAGAAAATGGATTTTATATTGCTCCAGGCTCCGAAATATGTTCAGCCACTTGGGATATGAACAAGAACAACTCTGTTTTAAATCATGGTTTGCCCTGACATTTCCCAACTTGCCAAAAAAAAATCATTAAAAATGTCAAGATACTAAAAGCATATAACATAACTCCACCTAGTTCTTTGTATGCTCTCTGGGGGAAAAAACGACTTCACACAACAGATATTTAGCATTTTACAAAAAAAAAAATCAAGACACAGACACGTCACTACATGAAACAGTATGCTCACTGCAGGCATACCTTCAGTTCTCTCAATAGTGCCCTTAACTCTCCCCATATTTCTCCCATTCAGATGATCAGAAGCCCCAATGGAGGTTGCCAAATGTTAGGCACCCCTCAGTGATTAAAATTGCTTACCCGATACCCCAGGCTGGTGCTCCTATTAACAGAAAATTGCAACAGCCTGGGGTACATGCAGATAAACCATCCTCTTCCTTCTCCTTTCACTGCAATCCCAGGGCCCACGGATGCAGAGTACAGTAAAAAAGCCAACTTTTATTTTTGTTAAAACTAGTTAGTCTCATCACACTATTACCAAGTAAACACCTTGCATTGCTTTGTCATAGTAAAGTTCATGCTGGAGTGGCGGATGATACTGAACAAAATCATTAAACCATTAACTGTTCATTTTGGGTTATCTCACATTACTGCGCATGGCATAGACAGTCACATTCACACAGTCCAATAAAATAAATTATTCTTTATTAAAAATTATAAATAAATGGTACATTTAAAAAAATTATTTTTAATAAAACATTTTTCATTCACTTTTTTTAAGTTTAAGAGAAACCCCACACTATTATGACAACACAATTAAGTTAAATATACCAACACCAAAACAGCATTTCTAGACAATGTTTATGTAAAGTTAAAAGCCTGCGTAGGCATGGATACTTTGTCATACATTCCACTGAGGAATTTGCTGCCAATGTCAAATAAAAGATCCAGGTCTAGGAAGGTTCTGTGGCTATTACAACACATTCCTAAGTTGTTATGCAAGTAGATCCGCTCATATAGACCCTGTTTTGTTAGCAAACGGCTCATATTAAATGAAGAAATCCTTTTTACCAAAGAGACAATGAGGTTGTAATAGAACAGGGAGAGGTAACTAATCATTAGTCATCTAAGCAATTTAATAATTGATGGTTTCTAGAGATCTGGTTTCTATTCAGTCTGTATAAAATGACATTTGACTGAATATAGCATAATTCCTAGAGTCAGTGATCACAGCAACTATTATGCAGGGTTATTGTAGTGCTATATTGTACCTATTTAGGGACTCTTGTATTTCTCTTGTGGTTGGATCAGTGATCCCCAACCAGTGGCTCTCATGAGCAACATGTTGCTCACCATCCCTGTGGATGTTGCTCCCAGTGTCTCCAAAGCAGGTGCTTATTTTTGAATTTCTGACTTGGAGGCAAGTTTTGGTGGCATAAAGACCACGTGTTCTGCCAAACAGAGCCACTTATAGTCTGCTAGTCCACATTGGGCTTCAACATAACCAGTCATGGCTGTTATTGGGAACTCCCAAGAACTATTTTTATGCTTATGTTGCTAACCAACTTTTTTTTTTATATTTAAATGTAGCTCACAGATAAAAAAAAATGTTGGGGATCTCAGGGTTAGATCTATATAATGAAGATATTACCTGATACTGACATTTTTATGAGATAGGGGTCCAAAAATATTTTTGACTTTTTTTTTTTATATTTTAGTATTGTTCTGCTCACGCCTTCAGTTTACCAATATTTAGAATCAGCCATTCCAAAACACTCATTTAAATGCCAAAAAAAGGGCTGCAGAGAAAATATATCTGCAAAATGTTAGAAACTACTCTCCAACTCTGAAAAAATAAAGTTCTATGTACAAACTTTTAGTTTATAGAAAATGATTTTCACATTGGGTACACCTGCATATGGAACAGAGAGCCAAATATCACTGTTCGTTCCTATATAAGAAATTAAGCAGTTGATATTTTTGACCCAGGTTCACTGAAAAACATAAAACACAATCATATCAATATTTTTGCATCTGTTTCCATGTACCACATTCACTGCAGGGGACTGCAATGCACACATTGTTAAGGGAACAAAGGGAAATAATTGCTATCATAATATACATAACATAATGTATATATTTTTTCTTTAAACTGTTGCTGGTGACATATGAATGAAAGTCGCATGTATCCGTGATGGAAAGCTAATCAACACAGCAGGCAGCAGCTTTACTATGGACTACACTAATATCATCTCACTTAATATGAAGTAGCTGTATGGTGATCCACCCTAAATGAGAGTTTCTAAATAAAACAAAGGATATATAAAATGTACATCCGCATAAAATAATGGCTAAAAGGAATGGGAGCGTGTATTTCTTAGCAAACATTGTCACATTTTAGCATTAGGATTACAGATTTCTCTATTATATATTTTTAAATTCAAGCACAATGCAATAATTCATGTAATGTATCTGAACCATTTGCACAGATAGGTAAAAACTTTGTTAGGGCTCTTATACACAAACATTTCTGCCTGAGTTCCAATGCAGAACAACGCAGGAAAAAAACTCAGGCCTGTATTATTCGTCTCTGCGCCACAGGGAGTATAAAGTTATAGAATAAACTGGGTTGTGTTTCTTCCAGCGTTGTTCTGCTGTGGAAGCATGAAATACCAAAGAAAATGTAGCAATTTAAAGCAGGGGAACCCCCTGCGTGTTTATTTAGTGCAAGTACAGAATTAACTGATGAAAGGATGTGCCCGAAAAATTACTTTTGTACTTCCTCTAAATAAACACGCAGGGGGTTTCCCTGCTTTAAATTGCCACGTTGTGCCAGCACATTATTTGGAGTTACATGTGTTGGAATAGAGGTTTTTTTTGGAAAGGCCAGGGTGTGTGGGTAAATACTCTTCTATAAACAAGAAAGCACAAAAGACCCATTGCAGGGGAACACAGCCAGAAAAGCTTATGTGTTGGAGCCCTTAGTGATAACAAAATATGTAACACATAGTAGTCCTGTTGCAGAACTCTTTCCTTGATAAAAACAGTGTACTCAAACAACGTACGTCAAAACAAACGCCAGACATAAGTATTAATGACTCCAAGATATATTGTCTTTCATGACTGAACCCTTTCCAGTTCTCCTGATAAGCTGGAAGATCCTACACAGTGATTCTGAGTAACTTGTATATGCTGAACATGCTAGACTGAGCATGTAGCATACAAGACTTCAGCCTGACAGCATAAACATTGTTTCCCAATTCTTAAAATGCAATCCGAAAATATAGTTTGCAAGTTTTTAGCGCCAGCTGATAGCGTTTAAGAAGCTGTCTGTAAGAATTCAGATGTGAATACAGCTTCTGCATATCCCTCACACACATCCTGCAGCTCTGCCGCTACCTCATCCAATGCTTCTTCCAACAGCTCCTCTGCCAACCTGGAACACAAACACATGATATTACTCCAAGAATTGCTTGAAACCTCACAACAGGCCAATTTACAGCAGAATAGGTGGCAATGGATTTTCCAAAATGTATGTATTATATTTGATGGCAATTACTGGAAATGATCATAATTGTGTGGTATTAAATAATGCTTCTTTCTGGGGATGTTGCCCAAGTGCCAATGTAATGTCCTGCCACATGCCATGGAACTTCACCTCTCCAATCATGTGATGGCTGACTAATATGTAATTATTCTGGATATGTTGTCTCTCTACAAATGTTTTTCATAGTAAAGACTACATTCTGAAGATACATTTATGCAGCATATTGAACATGTTTTTTAAATACATGATTGTGAAATATTTTACAGGCAAATCAGCCTGATCATTGAAGGAACTACAATGGGGGCTTGGGGTGCAAGTGCACCAGAACACACTGTGCACAGCACCCTATCATGTAAATTGTGTTTCATTAACTAAGAAATTCACTTCATGCATTAGACATTGAATGCTCAAACCCTTTCACTGCCAGACTATTTTCCCAAAACCTTTGCACAAAATGTCAAGCTATTTTTCAGCCCCATTCAGTCCATGGGACTGGCAAATGCATAATGGTCCATTCACAATATGGATTTAAGCAATTATGCTAGGGATGCACCGAATCCACTATTTTAGGATCCAGCCGAACCCTGAATCCTTTGTGAAAGATTCATCTGAATACTGAACCAAATCCAAATCCTAATTTGGACAACAAAGGGCTAAAGAGAACCACACACAAAAAAATTTCAACTGTGTTTGTTATGTGACAAAATTTTAAGATTTTACGGATTCGGTTCGGCCAGAGGCATGGATTTATGAATCCAAGTACTGCTGGAAAATCTTGGCCGGATCCTGAACCGAATCCCTAAATCATGCAAACCTATGAATTTATAATTTTAAGTTTATCTATTCAAAAAGTTTAAAAGTGCAATCTGCCTGCATTGTCTATAAAAAGTTTTATTATAATATCTATACCCTTTATGCTATATTCAAGAATAGAAAAATGGAAATTATGCTGCATAATTAACAGTACAGTAAAAAGTTTATATATAGTAAGCAGTTTCAAATGGCAAGCAGATTTTATAGGAACATTATCTTCTGGATATTTATCAGATAGACCTTTACCTCTCTGAGATTTGCCATGGGTTGAAGCTGCCCACCTCCTCGTGGGATGTCAGACGAAGATGCCGTTGAAATTGCCCAGTGTAATCTTTAATGCTTCGTAGCATATCTACTGGCACAGTGATTGGTTTGCGTCCATCACTCCGCTGTGCTAGGTTAGGAGGAAGACTTTGCAGAAAACCACTGGTCAGCTCTTCCTTGCTTACCTGTAATGAGCTTTAGAAAGAAAATTTCAATTATTTCTATTGTATTTATGCCATTATCAGATACAGTTTAAGCTGAAATACAAAGTTCTAAGGAGACAAGTTGTGTTCCACCCAGGGCAGAAACTAGGGGTAGACAGAAGAGGCACATACCTAGGATGCTTCCCTGCAGCAGAGCAAGTACAAACTGTTTGAAAATAACAGGCTGCTATTCTTCATGTGCTTCCTTGATGTAGCATTTAAAGGGGACCTGTCACCCTAATAAATAATGCAAACTCTTTTCTATTGAGCTAGTCAGGCAAAATTAACTTTACTTTACACTATAAAAATTATTTAAATCTTTTTTCCTTCATTCTTTTGGAATCCACAATAAGAGCACAGATAAAGATGCCATTTTCTGAACAACTATCCCAAAATAGTGTGTATGCACCAGAATGGGGGACCAGATGCCAATGCCCATGCAACACAATTATAGATGGTGAGGGAGGGGGGTATTTGAGGAATGCAGGACCTCTAGAAGTGCAGAATGGAAGGTATTGAGCAGAGATTTTGAAATGACTTTAAAACAGGTATGGATGTGTTTGTAAAAAAAGAATTAGGGTTTAATGTTTAATTTGAAAAGGACTTTTGTTATACAGCTGTTTATGTCTGGGTGACAGGTCCCCTTTAAGCTTAAATAACAGTCTACAGATGTGGTACAACTGAAACTGTATCAAGTGCTAGCTAGTGCAGACTTTTTAAGACACTTTTCAAGGCAATAATATTCTTAATTATACTTAAGAATGGCTAACATAAAATACTACAGTTTTGGATTCCGACTTGTTACTTACTCTCCTTCAAGAGGCTCTTTCAACAATATGTCCACTACTGGCTCCTTCTGGCCTACAGGTTTAGTGATTCTGATTGGGTGTGGAGAAAGTGGTCTCTTGTCTATGGCTGCACTTGCTCTCTCTGCAAGAGCAAACACATTTGTTAGGGAACTGCATTTAAAAAAAAAAGGACATCGGACACTGAAGAAAGTGGTTCACCTTTCTCTTCCTGGGCCCAGAATTCAGGGTCAGCATACACAATCCGACTAAACCTCTGCCGAACTGCTTCTTGATGTTTCTGAAAAAAGGATAAAAATCAGAAAAGCCTAAGCTAGCATTTAAATACATACTCATACCTGGCTTATATCAGTTATATTAATGAAAACAGGAGGTACTTTATTCGCTGCATGTTGTACATAACCTATAGATTGGTACCTTGAAGGTGATGTGTTATGACCTAACAAAAAATCTTAGCAAATTGGTTTATGCACACACCTGTGTCCATGCACTTGCTGATGTAGCCTAGCCTTGGATCATGTGTAAGAACAGTGGCTCAAACAAAGCACAAGTATGGACATTACCATAGAAAGACCTTAGAAAACTATATTTTTTATAAAGAAGCTTTATGAAATGCAAAAGCATGTATAACCTAAGAGGGTGTTTTGAAAATTGATAAAGTGTACCAGTATTATATAATGAATAATGTTACCAAAAACATGTTATTTTTGTACATTTCAAATTGGGACATAGTATAATGCACTGATTTTAATACTTACTTCTATTTCTTCCATTCTTTGGATCATGTTATCCAGAGTGCTTGCATCTTGCAGAAACATCCCTGAAGACAGTTCCCAGCACAGTGCATCTGATTCATGCAAACTTCTATCTGCCACATAACCAGGCAAAGATGCCACCATAGGAGGATTCTACAAATATTACATTAAGAATATTTTTTCTCGTTTCCCTGTTTTATATAAACCATTTCACTTTCTATTACCAAAATTTCAGAAGCTAGAAGGTTACCTCCAATTCAACAAGACAACCAGCTTTTTGCAAATAAAATCTTCGGTTCTTTTCAAATACCACTATACAGTGGGCATCCAGATGCACTTATGGCAAGCTTGGGCTGTTGTTCAGCTACTTGTTATCTAATAATACCTAATGATCGTTAGGGCTGGTGAGTTTTAATGCAGCAAAATATGCAGCACAGGTTCAGATGTGTTTTTGAGATCATCGCAGCTGAGGGCTGACATCTGCAAATGTGCAAAGAGTTTTGTGTACCAGTTCAGTATCAACAAGTGGAGTGGACAGGGCCATTATAATGAGGGTACCAGGAGTGTATCAAGGTGGGGCTTGAGGGGGACTGGGCAGAGTTTAGAAGAAGCATAAAGTAGAATTTAGGTCAGATGCATGGCATTGCATGTGAGGGGCATTTATTTTCTACTTGACAGGGCCCCCCATAGGAGGGGGCTCAAGTGAGTAGTTGTCTAACAAATAGAGCCTCCTGGTGGGGGGTCCATGCTAACTTAGTATTATGGAGCCTTGTAATTACTGATGGCAGCCCTGGGAATGGATTATACCTGTGAGGCCTGCTGCAGCAATAAAAAAAACCTCTGTCTGATCACCAGTGACGACAAGGAACAACATCATCATTCACAGCCTTATCAGTGGCAGAAAAGAACTGTCCTGTATGAGAAACACTGCAATGCACTTAACAGCTAGATTAATTCTAGCTTACTAAAAAAAATAAATACCTAAAAATAGCCATCTGTTTTCAAATGTTGTGGTTAGTACCTCCCCCCTATTGAAAGCTGGAAAGAGGCAGATGGCAGCACATTATATTAATTCTAATAAAATTAAAAAAATAATAAAAATAATAAACTAAATTAATTGAAAAAAAAAAATTAAAGGCCATTGGGAAAGGTGCAAAAGGTTAACCACCCCTTTAAGAAGCAAAAACTGTACAGGTATCTAAAGTTAGGTAGCTGTACCTGTTGTGGCTGTATGTTTTTCTTTTTTTCATCTTCAGTTGGTAATCTGTTTGTAGGGGTCAGCTCCTTCCTAAATCAGAACAAAAAAAAAAAACAGGGCAGAACACTTTAGAGTCATAATTATTATAGATTAACTTCAATTAGAAAATAATTATAAATGTGATAGTACACAGAATATACAATATAGATGGAGTGCTATACAACAACTGGGAACCAGGGTTAAACAGCAGAAAAACTACTCACCCAAAGCAGTATTATAGTCAATCTATAAATAATAATATATTGTCAGAAAATAAAATCAAAAGCCTGCTCCTGGTTTTCTGCACTCCCCATATTCCGAGATTTCAAAAATAGGAATATGGCTAGAAAATGAAATTACCCAGAGACACATACAGGCAAGACACTCACGTCACATTTAGACAACTCATTTCACACAGAGTATGTAGCCACCACACACACATATGGAACACACACACACAAGGACAAAGCTCACACCTTTACAAGCCCATTCATACTTTATATAAAAGTTTCCCCCCCAAACAAATTTTGGCTCAGATCCATTAGTTATAGATATGGATACATACATAAAATTAATGTTTTCTTAAAGTACTGTATATCAGCTTTTATGAACTATAATAAAATTTCTGTCTTTTTCATTTTCACACATGAAAACGCTTTACTAAATGATGCTATGTGCTGCTTTTAACATAGTGTATATGTGGACTGGAAATCTTTAGAACCCTAAACACATTATTATTAACATTATAAAGTGCCAACATTTTGCAGTGCTGTACAATGAGTGGGTTTTATACATTGGGCATACAGAGTAACGTACAGAGTAACATATAAAGCTATCAATAACCGATACAAGATGTAAAGAGAGCCCTGCCCAAAAGAGCTTACAATCTACAAGGAGAAAGGGTTGAGACACAAGGTGTGGGAGTGGCCAAGACCAGAGTTGTGAGAGGTGTGGCACAGGTTATTGCTTTTAGCAGCACACCGAGGTCATGCTAAACTAAATTAGGGTAAGCTTCTCTAAATAAATGTGTTTTTAGAGACAGAGAGATTTGGAGAAAGTCTGACAGATTGTGGGAGCAAATTCCACAGAAGGGGGGCAGCCCTTGCAAAGTCTTGAGTGAGAGTGTGTGAGGAGGGAATGAAAGAGGAGTTGAGGAGCAGGTCAGTAGAGGAGCATAACAAGCAAGGTCCTACCTGAGACTCTGTATACGTGAAATTTCTTCTTTGTATAGATTGTGTAACTCCTGCATTCTTCGTGCTGTTTCAGAGTCTAGCCATGCAAGCCTGGGAGAGAAGGAGAAGATCTGCTGTTAACTAAACCTTAGAGAGCTTAAAATGATATTAAATATGTTATACTGACATTTATTTAACAAATTTTATTTAATATACAAACTAAAGCATAGAATATATATTTTGCAGATAATAGTTTAAGCTGCTGTAACACTGCTTTATCCAGAAAAACTGTAATACTGTGAGTCTTGTCTGATTCTCATGGTCTTTCCCTTGGTAATACAAGGGAACACATTTTGGGACTACTACTACTATTACCCTTAGCAGCACCATGTTAAGGCAACACTGATGCCCCCTGGCAAAGTATTAGAGGAAGATGAAGAGGATAACCTACGGAATACGCTACCATACTGAAACTATTCAATTGGAACATTATTCCTAAATCCAGATTTTCTTATGTGTTCGATGAGTCTCTCTAGCTAGAATGTCATATAATACATGTATTGGGTATACTAAAGTCTAGCGTATAGCTGAGCTAATAAAGTCATAGAGCCAGCCAGTTTATTGCTACAACCCATTTGGCAAATGCAAAGCAGTTCGATAAGAAGAATTCAATAGTAGTTACAGAATTCAACTATTAAATAAAGAACTCACCTTACTGCTTCATCTTCTACACCTTTTGGTATCTGATGTGATGGCATCTTGGGTTCCTCAACATGTATCGATTTTTCCGGTGAGGAAACATTTATCTTTTTCTGTTGTTTACTCCAGTTAACCCTGTAGTAATATAAAAATATACATCGATATTTGCTGTTATGCAGTGGTGTTTCTTTTTTCCCCACCCACATACTTCCTGCAGGGAACATTGCAAACTTCAAGTATTTATGCATGGCAGGACAATTTAAGATGGAAAACCACACAACATTAAAAGGGACCGTTAAAACCTAAGATTTAAACTTTCCATTTATTCATCTATTTTTTAAAATAATTTGATATGTGTGCTTACTTGGAACAGCTCAGAGAATCTGTTTGGTGGATAGTATATGTATCTACCCACAGGACAACTACAGTCCAAATATAAAAAAAGGATAGGTTTAGAGCAAAGGTGCTATCTCTTCAGTATTAATGCAAACAATGAAAGGAATTAGACAGCATTTACTGCCTTAAAGCACCCTTTACCTTAAGGAACATAATGTCTTTATGTGTTCTAACCTTTTTGCGGAAGCTGGAGGAGAGGTTGGATTTGGGGGCACCCAAGGAGTTTTCTTCTCCCGAACACAAGGACGATTTTCTTTCAGCATAAATGCCATTGTTTTTGCTTGAAAATTTGCTCTCTGTGATGGCTCAGGTCTGCGAACCTTACGGAATCCCTATAAGAAATAGTTAGACTGTAAACTTCAGCAAACTAAATGAATTCATAGAATCATCTGTTCAGTTGTTTAACTTGCATATGGCACATGTATAGAAATCCACAACCCTTGGTTTATAAAACACAGATTTCCACAAGAACAAAAACTCATGTATCTGATGGTAGCATGTGAGCCCATTTTACTTTGCTATACTACTTTTTTTTATACACAAATGCTCAGATGAAAGTGTAGGCTGTGATAATGCAGCGAGACACCTCCAATGCACCGTGTAAACTGGAGACAATGCAATAGCATGATTCTCAAAAACATTTTGTGGAGAAAGGGTCCAGCAGGTAGAAAGCGGACTCGATATTCGGACATCCCTGGGTCCTCTTTCTAAGGGCTCTCTAAGCCAAGCTTTAGCTTAAATTCCTTTAGCTGATGGAGGCACATTATAGCTTTAATATGTGGCACCCCCTGCACTGCACTAGCAAAGATTGGCGTGGTTTTTTTTTTTAATTACCTATCATTTATTGTATTTACAGGGACACAGACTAATAGAATGACATACTGAAAAGCACTGACAATTTCAATACTAGATGCACCCCCCAATCTGTAGGGTAACTGATGCACCTGCACAGATGGACTTTTTGTTACAGTACGAGATGGGCTGTGTCAGAAAAATTGGAAAAGTAACAAGGGCGAGGGATTAACACCGAAAAAATAATGTGCACAGGGCCCTTTAATCATACATAAAAACAAAGTCCACATGAAGTCATAAATGAAAAATAGCAATCTGTGGGTCAGCCTGAAAACTGTAGATTTATTATCAAGTTGTGCGGGCTCAGCTGACACAGTGTACTACATACATGTCTAACCAGCCCCTTATGGTCCGGATTGGTATGGGTTGCGTTATGTGTTAGGGTCAGCGCTGGTTTAAGAATTTCTGACCCGCATGTAACTAATGCAGTAGAATTTATGATTACTCACACAATCACTATGACATTGGTAGCACAATTTTACCCCTGGGGAAGGCAAGTTATAAGGTTCATTAGCTTATTACTAGGGGTAATTCTGGTTTAAAATAAATGTACCTGAGGTCGTTGTGGAAGCAATACTCCCTTGTTTTTCCGTTGATCAAATCCAGTTCTGCGCAACCCTTTCAGACCACCAGCTTGTATTAAAGCCTCTAGTCCTGATTTAAGGGCTGCTCTACTTTCAGGTGTTGGTGGGTCACGGTTCTGTATGGGCTCTGTTTGGGTGGCTGTATTTAAAGACTCTGGGCCGTGATCTAATAATAAAGAAAAAAAAAAATATGTTGAATATGTTGACTTGATCAGAAAACATAGTAATCTCAGAAGTTAAACAATTTCCATTACATGCAACTAAGGAATCTGGCTAGTCTAAAGGTATAAAAGGACTGAATTGTTTTAAGGCAGAGTCACTGAAAATTAAGGAAACAGTTATTAAAAATACATAAGCTTTGTCTAGGTTGATATTAGTGTAGCAATTATATGGTTATTTGCACTTTAAATCCTCCATATGAATACTGTATATAAGTAAATTTTAAGAATTTTAAAACAGAAGACACTTTACTCCTGATGCTGAATGATTACTCACATAATCATTTTATTGACGGGATAGACTGTTTCTACCTTTTTACACTACAACTGAAAACATAACTCACACAAGTAGCAAGTTTGAATTTTTCAGCAACATACCAAAAGGCTAGATCACTTGCTAGACCTGCGCCTGCCCCAGCTAATAAACTGCTGGCTGTATCATGGCATGCAGTAATGCCAGGACTGGCCTGCAACCCTTGATGCCAAGGTCTGCACTTTAGAGGTAGAGTGCAGCCAGACTAGGGAAAGAAGTACTGCTCTTTCCCCTGGTCTTGGTAAATGACCCTTAATAAGTTAAAATACTGCAACAACATTTTGAAATTGGGAGCACTCCCTGTACATGTAAATATCTTTACCTTCTGGTGGTGCTACTGCCTGACATATGGCCTTGTCAATCAATGTAGTTCATGTAGATGAAGAGGGCCCAGCACATGCCTATAGTCACTGCTGTATTAGCATTTTTGTTCCATACCAAATGGAAACAAGGGGGTACACACCTGACAAAGGGAGGTGTTCCCCACCAAAGACTTTGTTGCCATTTGGGACAATAAAGCTAACATAGCAGTTACTATAGGTGTTTGCTGGGCCTTCTTAATCTACCAGCCAATCACTTTTACCCAGTACCACTTAATTCTTTATTCTTTGTTGCAATGACACTCTTATAAAGTATAGTAGCATAAAACAAATTACTTTTCAATACCTTAAATATATTTATGAGAAGTTCCAATTTATCTAATGGGAATAGAAAACTAGGCAAAAAAAATAATCAACTGAACTGTAATGATTATTTACACTTACTCTTAGGGCTATGGTACATATGGAGTTGATTATTGCTACTGTGGATTATCAGCAAAAGGAAGCTCCATAAGTAACCTTGGATGAGCAATTATTCCGTAATGTGACACCACCCTTAAAAATAGCAGCTGAGTACATGTAATATGTCTTGAGTTAAAAGGACCGTAAGGGCTGCTGTATAAGACCTCAAAATGGTGTAGACATACCATTCAATTTGGTCACACAATTCATGTGTTTTTAGTCAAATTATCTAGTTGTCAATTCTTACAGGATCATTTACATGGTAGTTTCAAAAGACTGATCCTATTGGGTCACCAATTAATGGTGCTATAGCAAAAATGGGAAATTTCTGCCCACCACTAACATATTAAAGCAACTTGCTTAGTTTTACCTGCAACTTGCTGTCAATGTTAAAACTGCCCTTTTTATTGGCTACCATTGGGATCACCTGACTGTTGCTGGTAACCTGACTTGCAGTGGTGGCCAATAAAAAGCTTTAACATTGAAAGCAAGATGCAGGTAAAACTTAGCAAGTTGCTTTAACATGTGTAGGACTGACCAGACCAGGGATGACTTTGACATAGTTGGCCAGTTTGAATATATTGCAATATTGCAACAAACAATCCCTGTTTTGTTTAAAGGGATGGGCATTTTTTAATAGCTAAATAATGTCATTTATATTTTGATAATGGGTGAGTGCAGAAGGCCACTTGTCTGTCTTTTACAATCACTGATGCCTGTGAATTTGGTCTCTGAGTAACCTGCAAGTGAAAGGGGGCAGCACACCTCAAGAGAACTTTTGTGATACATTTTTTGGCTCCTGGGCCAAATAAGGTTGTAGGAAAAAAAACAGAGGGGTAAACCAGAACTGCAAAATGTTTATTGGGGTTGTGAATAACACAACATGCTTCGGCTAGGCCCTTTTTCAAGTGATTCTAAGTGCAATGGTAACTATAGGGTGAAAATTAGCTTGACCAATAAATTGTACACCACAATTTTACAATTTAAATATGATTTTCAAAAACAATATGCATCTAAATGGCAAACACTGTATAAAGATCAAACTCACCCAAAACAAGCTGCCGCCTTACAGGGGACACCTTCTGTTTACAAGTCTCTCGGTTTTGGAATACTGGAGAGGGGTATGTTTTTCTCTCTCTTCTTGGAGACACATTCACTTCATGGGCAGATTCCTTTTTGAAGGCTGGGGATCTGCTTGTAACTCGACTTGGTGACATCTTTTTTGCATGTGAGGAAATTTTTTCTTCAAGAAGGATGTTTAAATCCTAGTAGAAAGTCCGTATATCTTTTTTTATAGCGCTTTATATGATTAAAACAGCATTAAGAGTTATATTTTACAGAAAACAAAAAAGCCCAACCAACAGAAAGACTTAATTGTTTATATGGTACATTTGCCTTTAATTTACCATATATAGAAGGAAAGGGTAACACCAGGAAAAGTGTGGGAGACAATGAACATATTATGTACCATTAATAAAGGTACTGTGGTTTAAGAATATATCCCTTTAAAATCAGTCAAGAAAGCTTTTCTTACCTCAACTTTCTGTAGAATAGATATTATCAAATCTGATGATGCATGATCATGCCCAGTTTCAACTTTTGCAGTGCAGAGGGACAGCTGCCGTATGAGATGACCAAGGTCCTTGTATAGAACTGGAAGCTGCTGCTCACCTTTTTCATTCAGCTGCGCAACAAACATCTGCAGGGCCCGAATGGCTCCTCGGTGGGCTGCTGCCAGCCTAGACATAGTTCGAGACTAACAAAATATTTGACACATTTTGTTACTATATATTTATAATTGCTAGATTTTGTCAGAATGTAAATCTGACACCTATCAATCAAATTCATTAAATTAAATAAGGCCGTTTAGAAGACTGCACTCAATTTTCATTGCGGTGTTACTGATGTTTTAAGGCCTGTTAAGACTTATGGCATAGAAAAATCAATGATTCCTCTGTAAAGTGTGGCTGTGCTATAACAATAGTTGATAATTAAGTCATAAAGCATGCAGAAATGATGGTTTTTATATCTTACCTTTTTTGTGTGTCGTATTTTCTGAGGACTGAGCTGTTCCAATTCATCTTTGATTTCTTTTACCTGTTTTATATGAAAAGAGAAATTATATAATTACTAAATTGAACGCTGACCAAGAGTTTGTATACATCAAAAAATGCTTTTTCTTAGGAGGTCAGAACAAGAGCCATCATTAAGGGGATAATTACCTTTCTAAATAATACTGTGTTGTTTTCACATACATTTACAGATTTTAAAAACTTTGTGGTTTACCCTTTTGTACTACAGTCCAATGCAAACATCAGTGCTGTCACTTTAAATAAACCTTTCAGAACAAAGGATCTAATGATCCCCGCATTGAGTCTAATAAGAATATTGGAAAGGAAGAAGAGGCATGAGTAATCTGTGTTGCTCTCCCTTATTCCAGTTCTAAAAAGGCATATATTTAAAGTAAATATAATTTTTAAAGATAACACTGCTTTACATATTACAATACAATTACTTTTTTTTTAGCTTAAAAATTGTAGGTTTCAGTCTATTTTTCAAACCACTGGCTGGTTGCTGAGGATACTTTCTACTTATAGTCTGTAATCAGTACGAGTTAGTTAATTCATTGCAAAAAAAAAAAAAAACATTTTCCAAAAACAAACAATGAACAATGAACACAGTTTTTAACACAAAGTGGCACATACTACAAAATCAGCAACTGAATTTATTAAGCATACAACAGTTTTTTTGGACAAATATTAATTCTCAGAATATATTAATTCAAATTCTTACAAAGCCTCTAAGGAAACAGATACATTTTAGCTACCTTCTTATTTGTGAATTCAACATCCCCAAGGTTTTTTGCATTCATTTATTATTCTCCTCAAGTCAACATCTCCTGCTATTGGATGGATCCCAGTGGTTCTCACCTGCTGCTGTAAAACATAAAGCATCCTGGCTGAGCGCGTGGCTCTTTCCTGTTGGCGGATCCGACCTCTAGCTTCTTCAACAGCATCCAACACATCTTCTGAGCGTTCTAAAAGACAAACATCTATTCATGCACATATTGCTATGATCCCTAAAACCTCACTACAGAAAAGAAACATTTGAATTTCTTTTTGTATTCATACCTGGATGACAATAAATCTCTGCACAGTTTTGCAGCCCATTCTGTGGTATATAGTGTACCCATACAGTGCTGTTAATGTGCATGGAATTCTCAGTATCTTACTTACATTTAAAGGACAACTGAAAGCTGTAATAACATTTTCTTTTAACTCCTCTTACTCCACAAGGGTGCTTGTGCTACTTTCAATAGCCTGTGGCTTTGTAAGACAGACACAGTCCCACTACTCTATATCCATGACTTAGTGCACATGCAGTGCACGACATTGAGGTGAAGGGCACCTATCACCTTAAAATTGCTTTCCTCACCAGAGATGCAGGCTAATAGGGCCCACACTCTGGTTGGGGGGAAACAATTGGTTTTTTTTGTTTGTTTTTTGGAAAAAAAAAAAAAAAAAACCCAGCCCCCTGCACCACTGATGGGGGAAGCAAATTTACCATGGTAGGTGCCCTTTATCTGAATGCATACTAATACCTTGCACTCCAGGGGAACCCAGTAATATGGGTCAATGAAGGATGCACTGGTGGAACCTGGAACATTCCACAATCTTGTTGGGGTGGCAGACCTATGCCGTAAGTAAAAAGTAACCCTGCACCCTTTAAATAATTACCTCTATGCTGTGATTTTACTTTTCTTTTCAAATTTGTTTTGCGTAATTCAAAAATTACAATTACTTTTTTTATCATCAACAAATCTGAGCTGCCAGGGTAGATGGGTCTTCTGTTGATTCATTCTGTCTACAAACCAGTTGTAACCTTAGATCAGTGCTGTGCAAATTATTACATGTAGTGGGACAATTATTTCTCCTAGTATGATCAAGGCAGGGCCAAATAACATTAAAATGATGATGTCATACAGTTAAGTCTATGGAGCCTTTAAGCAAAGTGGAGGGCCACATGCATCCTGTGGGCTTCAAGTTAGACAGCACTACCTTAGATATTGACTAAAAGAGCTGGGGTATTTTTCAAATTCTGTTTTTGACTCAAAACAAATACAGCAGTTTGGAAATGGACACCTTGGACCTGCATTCTGGAAATGGCCCTCCAAAATAATTTGTAACCCACAGCCTAAATAAGATATGAGACGCTCTACACAGAAAAGTCGGACAGGTCTGATATAAAAGAATAACACATTTTCCCCGGGTGGAAGCAATTCAGTTAATGAAAAGTATAAACTGACAGTCAACACTTTAATCAAATAAACATTTTGTAAGAAGAAAATATAAAAAACCATGGGCAGGTTTGAACATAAACCTTAAAGCAAATAATACAGAAGTGCATTTTGGTTACTACGGTGTTAAAACCTGCTAATGTCAGCAGAAATTTTAAAAGGCAGAAGTAGATATTTTGAAATTTACAATATACTTAAACAAATGTTGCCAGCATGCCATTAACAGAGGAGCTTCCTGGGCTTTATAATAAATGCTCGTAATCAAAATACCTCTTTGTGCTAACTCTTGGATCTTCTGTATATACGTGTGCAGCTCTTTCTGCAGGCGCTTCACCTCTTGCTCACCCTCCTCTGCTCCTGTTTTGGGGATCCTGTTGCCAGGTCCTGGATCATGAGTTGGCGGAGAGTCTGGAATTTCTGGCTGTGTTCTTTGTGTATCTGCAGTGTACACATACACCCGGGCTCCAGAGCTAGTTACTTCAGATTTTGGTCCACAGGCTGGTGACCAACTTTGTTTTTGCGTTTTCTGTTTGTTCTTCACATTTTCTGAAGCACAGGGCTTTACTCCATATTCTTTGGGTTGAAATCTATCTTCTATATGTTTCCTTTTCACATCTCTCTTTGCAAGTTGAACAGCAAGGTTTAGACGTTCCTCGGATACAACAGAAAAAGAGACAGAAGAAGAATTTCCTAAATCTTGCACTGCTGTAATCTCTTCTGCTTGTTGCTGAGATGTGCGAAGTTTTTCTATTATAATTGGGCTTGGGTTTGAATACTGGACAGCCAAATTTTTTGGGTGAGCAAGCACATCCAAATTAAACTGGAGCTGCAAAAGAAAAAAAAAACCCTGTGTTACAAAGCCTATTCTAAATGCAAAATGCCAAAGCAAAAGCAGGAGGGAGTATTCATTTGTCATACATTATATTGCATCCTTTATAAACATTGATTGGATTATTTAGATTTTATCCCCATTAGATGCAACACACCTCTGAAACTTTGCAGTTAGTCACAGTGGAATTAGCAATGCCCCCTATGGCTGTATTGCCCATTCTTGCTTTGCGCTGTGGGTTATTAGGAAACTTAATGGAATATCCATACTCTGATCAATTAAATGCATGATCACAGAAACAGAAATAGACCAGATTGCTCCACAGTACTCAAAAAGTAAATGGATTTATGCAATCTCTCTGCTATTGCTAACTGTTAAATAAAAAAAAATAAAAAAAAGTAAATGGATTTGCACAACAAGTTTTGATTACAAGTAGAAAACAATTGTTCTAGATGCCAGGGTTCTGTAATGAGGAATACTTTGCTCACCACAATTTTCTTGTAATAAACAGGGTCCCAATACACCCAAAGGATATCCAGAGCTACTCCCACTAACCATGATGGAAATTGTGCAGCCTTAAATAGGCCATGGGCTAATTAATTGTCAGTGTAATTCCCACTAGCGTCTAGGATAGGCAAAGGGCAAAGCAATAAAATGCTGAGTTATAATGACAATGGCATATACTGCATTTACATTGCTGGAATCTTCTCAAAATAAAGCAGCAGCCTACTTTTAAAAAATGTCCTTTCTCTCTGTCCTGTTTGGTGCTAAGACACAGGTCTTCTGACAGATCTAATGTTAAATCTCACCACCTCATTCTCCTTAAGTGTATCAGTATCTAGCTAACCCACTCATCAGTATTACGTTTATGTAAACAAATTATATAATTTCTTGGTTTCTATATACAAACCTGATTTTCCTTCATCTTTTGGCTTCCCCTGTCGGGTATATTCCAAGCTCCAGATAAATCCGATAACACTGAATGGACTGGTCTTGGATAATGCTGGAAGTCTAACGTCATCTTCAAACCCTTGATGCAGAATACAAGAAGTGGATTTTTTTGTAAATCCTTACAAATTTCCTTTTGCTTAAAGTCAAAAACAGTGCTGTTGGCTACTTTGGGCACTTTAAGAGCTGTGTTTTGGTAGCTCCTATCCCATCCACAGACTTATATCTCGTGAGAAGCACACTTTTATAGGCTAATATTGCCTGGGAAGTGCTGACAACATATTTACATTAAGGGTCCATGGTTTCTCCTTTGGAACCAGTTTGAGCTACTAAAAAACACAGTGCTTAATGTAAGCTCTCAAAGAAGCCCTGTGTGCCAGTGCTCTTAAGTAAAGCAGAAAGTTTGCACAAGCACGCCTAGAGCACGGACCCTGGGAAGACAGCACTCCCCAAGCTGTGCAGAAAAGGAATAGGTACCGGCACACAAGGCAATGCAAGTGGGGGACAAGCCCCTCATGTTTATTAAGTAACATGAGTTAACAATAATGTTTTGGGGGGGGGGGGGTGTGACCCTTCATCAGTCGATGCAAAAAGGTGTAACCAACCATGTTAAAGGAAAACTATACCCCCAGAATGAATACTTAACCAATAGTTTATATCATGATAAATAAATCTTGCCAAACTGGAAAATGTATCAGTAAATATTGCCCTTTTACATTCTTTCCCTTGATACACCATTTAGTGATGTTCTGTGTTCCCTCTAAGATCACATGGCTAGAAATAATGCAGCTCTAACTGTAACAGGAAGTAGTGTGGGAGCAAAAGGCAAAATTCTGTCCATTCATTGGCTGATAGGGCCTAGCATGTATGTGTGCCTTGGCTTGTTTGTGGGCACTGTGAATCCTATGATCCCAGGAGGAAGCCCTTAATTTTTAAAATGGCAATTTTCTATTTAGGATTACCCAATAGCACATACTACTAAAAGAGTATATTTTACGAAAATGGTTTATTTAAATGAAGCAGGGTTTTACAAATGAGCTGGTTTATGCAATATATTAATAGAGACCTACATTTTTTGGGGATAAAGTTTTCCTTTAAATAGCCTAGAGTACCCACACCACATGAATAATAATGCCCGAAACATTGCCTTTGGCATTTGAGTAAAGTTATCACTTTTTCAAAACTACCAGAGTGCTGCTGTTTTTATCATTTTTGTATTTACCTACCCAGGCAGAGGGTACAGCATGCACCTGGGGCTGCAAGAAGCTTTTTTTTCGTAATGTGTAGCACATCTCAACTGATCTTATTGGTGGATAGTACTGCATTACTATGTTAAATAAATATCTGTCAATAGCCTTCTTTGCTGCAGTAGATATCCTGAAATTAACAGTAGTGGCACAAGGCCCCGTGACAGATCTTCGTTACTGTTACTGCAACTAATCTCCCTGCAACGCCATCCTACCGGCAACAATGTAAATCACCGGTGGGATTATATACGCGTCACTACGATTTTCCTAAGTTGCCATCGCTGGTGGGATGGCATATGTGTAAACGGGGCGACTTCGGGAAATCGTAGCAATGCGTATGCCATCCCACCGGGGATTTACGTTGTTGCCGGTGGGTTGGCATTGTGGGGAAAAACAAAAATTTGTTGCGGGGCGACTAATCTCTCTGTGTGCCACTGCCCTAAGGGCTCTGGCACACGGGGAGATTAGTCGCCCGCGGCAAAACTCCCTGTTCGCGGGCGACTAATCTCCCCAAGTTGCCTACCCCTGCCATCCCACCGGCGAACATGTAAGTCGCCTGCGGGATGGCAGACGCGGCGTCGCGATTTTGCGTAAATCGCCGAAAAAGACTCGCGAGCCCTAAACCTGAATTACTGATACAGCAATGTATCTTAACTGATAGGGGTTAAATATTAACCCTTACACTTAACCTTGGCATGACAAAAAGACTTGCAATGTATACTCGGCAAGTATTTGGTATAGACTGATAAAACAATCGCAAGTCTATTAGAGAAGCTTATTTAACAGGTCGCTGCGACCAAAGGAATTTAAAAGTAGTATTACAGCAGGGCAAGTTCACTGTGGGTGACCTTATAAAAACTAAAATAAAACCTTTCTCTGTCTATTTAGCAAGTCTATTAGCTTCACAGAGAATGAAAATGCCTTCAATCACCTGCGATCCCGGCGCCCCGATGTGTTACACGGTGTAACGCGCATTCCATACCGTTCTGCAGGTACAATTTCAAAACACCGCCATGACAACAGCTGTGCAAAGCACAATAAGCGATGTACTGATTGCGAGAAGGACCAAAAAAAATAGATCTCAGAACTGAGCAGCGGGGAATGTCACCACTGAGGCGGGAATAAGAATAGCAAGGGGCTGGGCACTGGAAACCTAAGGTAGCCATCTTTGATTCTGGCCATAACTAAAAGTGTATCGTGTAACAGATTTTTATTAAACTACTAACTTTTTTGTATTATTATTGTATTGATAACAGTATTTTTGTTAGTAAATGTGCCCACATTCCACAACTACCATAATGCCATGGTCTCAGGCAGGCACGCTTTTCGACCCGTTGTCACTTAGCTACTCATCACTCGGTTACGGGTACCTGTTAGACACATTATATTTAAAAACCCGTTCCTTCAATATTCCGAAAGCTTTGGGTTGCCTGTTGGAACTGGCCCTTTATGAAGTCAAACAGGAAGTGGATCCAAGTTCACGTGGATTTGCTGGTTGTGCAGGGAGAGTCGGATTGCACATACACAGTACCGCACATACACGGTGATGGCTGCTTGCACTGAGGTGAAAGTGCAGGGATATGAGGAGTTCTGCGAGGCGCTAAAGAAACACAAGGGAAAGCAAGTGTTTGCTTATTTCTCGGGGAATAAGAACGAGCAGGGGGTGAGCTGGTGCCCTGACTGTGTGAAAGGTACGGGAGACATGAGGGATATATTCCGGCCATGAGCTAAACTGAGATTCTTGTGATTTACTTCTGCTGTGTCACATGACTAGACTGAGCATTAGGCATAGCAGTGCTTTTCCTTTTTGTGTGGGGGAGAGGGGCATTATGGGATTGCCACTTAGTTTTGGTGGGCATCACTGCAGCTTTATGAGGGATTAAAATTGATCTGTGTTTGCAATATGGGTTTAATGTCGGTCTTAATAAGTACTGTTTCAATCAGTTATAGCAAAATGTAAAACATTTGCCATTGGGAAAACGCAGGCTGAGAATCAGCCCCTATATTGGCACTAGCTTACTACCTTGCCTGCACCCGGAATCATTGTCTGTGCCTGGGTGCAGACAGACCCAAGGGATATCAGCAAAAAAAGAGCAAGAGTTTGAATTTCACAGCTGATATCCGCCGCGTCAACAGCTGGTACCAACATTGGGGCTGATTCTTGGCCTGCATTTGCAGTTGTGTGTTTACTTTGGAAATACTACTATAGTTTATATAAATAAAGCTGCTGTGTAGCCAGAGGGCAGCCATTCAAACTGAAATTGGGCTAAATGACACAGGTAAAATAATAGATAAGGTCTGTAAAACACCATTGTATTTTACAGAGCTTATCTGCTACAGAGCTTTTTTGTTACCTGCTATGTAACAATCAGCACTGCAAATGATATTTGTTCAGATTTGCATAGCGCACGTATTGTTCTACTCTGTGGTCACCACTTCTAAGGTGACAGAGATTTCTAAGCAATATGGGGACCTTTGCAACCTGGAAAGAGGCAAGGCAAATAATTACAAAACTAAAATTAAAAAAAAAAACTGAAAAGCAGCTAAGAATACCCCTTGGAGTGGCTGAACCCCTGAGCCCTTCCATAGTTGTACATTTTTGCTGTTGTTGCCACTTGACTATGACAAGTCACTTATATTCTAACAGGGGTTCTAGCACTAATTTTGATAAAATTACGGCACATTGTGCTTTTATTTTATATATGTTTGTAAACATAAATCTAGTAAATAAGTCTCAGTAATTGCACATTGTCTTGTCCTCCTCCAGCCCCAACCACTGCTGCCTTTTCATTATTATATATTACAATTAAAGAAGCTCCAACTGTTTTGCCATAGATTGTAGTTTAACAGTAGACTTGGCACACAGATTGGTGTGGTACAGGTACAGAGTGGCGCCAGAACAGGTCAGTGTACCATCTATTTGTAGGGAATGTATTTGTAAGAAATTGCTCCAAAAATAATGTTACAGCATTAGAAAATGCATTGACCAAAGTTCATATTGTTCCAGTCCATGCCTTGGAACTGCAGTGAAACTAGTTAGCACTCTGAGCATGAACCTAGGCTTTAGTGACAAATCATTTATATAGATTAGTTGAAAGGTAGCAACTGTACCATGTGTTATACATGTGTGTATTTTGGATAAGCATAGTGCACAATTATGGGATTGTGCACTATGCCTCTTTTTATCAGTTACTGGGCTCTCCTAAATTTTGGGAATAAGGCTTTTGTATAAACATATATTTATAGTACTTATTAGTCAGTGCCACACTGGACCCTATGTACTTTCTGAGCCTCTTACCAGTTAAAGGGTCTGTTTTGTTTATACTTGTGCATTCTGCTTTATCTCCTGCTGTTGGTTAATTAAATCTCCCAGTGCCCTCCAACAGCACATCCTTGGTCAGAGGGATCTTTAATGATGAATGTTACCATAAAGTCTCATATAAATCTTATTTCATTATCATTTAGTGTACCTTATCCTTAAGATAAACATGACAGGTGAGATTTTGTTTCCAGAAATTCAATTTTTATTTGCAATTATGTAAACAAACAACAGGGATAAAAAAACAAACAAACAGATATACAGTATGTAACATATTGACAATTGCTTGGTCCAGAGAATCGCATAATGCAGTGACTTAACACAGCAGTGCAGTTCAAAGGTCAGGGCTGCCTTACTAAATGGGCAAATGGGGCATCTGTTGGGGGGCCACTGTGCCCTACCCGCATGCCAGTACATCTGCCCTCTTTACCCACCGCTGCAATCCCTGCTTTTCAGAAAAAAAGAAAAAAAAATTCAAGGTGGCCATGTGTTCCACTGTAGAATGCACAGCCATCCTGGAGAGAGAGAGAGAGTGCCAAGCAGCAAAATAAAGAAGACTTTGTTATTGGTATTCTGCTTGTGCAAGTGTAGGTAGTAGTGATGTGTGGGCCAGCCCGATACCCATGGGACCTGCGGGTTAACCCACGGGTCGGGCAGGTTTGGGCCGACCTTGGCACATCACCTGTGGGCTGAGCACTTCCACTCGCCCTCCCTGCCCGCAGCCTTACACTGCCGGCGGCTCTTCTCCGGCTTTTCTATTTATAGGCCCGTGCCCGGAAGCCCTGCCCCTTTTGTGACGCTGGCTGGTGGCCACTGGCCATTTCTACATTGATTATACTGGCACCGCTGGGGTTAACACACTGATTATACATTTTGTGAAGTAATTAGACTGGCACATCTGGGTTTTATTTTATTAAAATGGGTATAGTCATTAGGAGTGTGGCCTAAAAATGGACTTGGTCAAAACACTTTGCCCTTCTGCACAGGGCAGGGTAGAGGGGGCCCACCAAGTGGTTCTTTGTCCAGGGCCCAGGTATACAATAATACCAGCTTGCTCCTACCTATATCAAGGGCTTCTCAGGTAGAGAAGGAGGAGGAGGACAAGAAACATAAAACAGGAGAAGAGTGCATGATAGGCAAGTTATTAATTATCACCCTCGGTGTCTGATTTTCTTTTTTGTTGTGTTCACAAAAGATCCTTATCTGAAGTTCTCATGTAAAGTGCCAAGGTTCAGTGTCATTATATAATCTCTGTCTCTTAAATGAACCCTCTAAGTTACCTGCAAGAGGAAACTTTGTTTGACTTTGGCAAGCTGAAGCAATGCGTAGGCCTTTCCACTAGCGATTCTCTTTATTGCCAGTGGAAAGGCTTTTCGGGAAATTAAAATTACTTTTCACTTTCTAGTGTTACTGTTTCTCTAATACCTTTAAGGCAAGAACTTTTTTATGCAACAGCCAGAGAAAAGCATCTAACTTATTATATTTATGTGGTATCAAAAATTGATTAACAGTGCAAAGTAACCCTGCCATTGATTACAAAAAAAAATTTAAAATGCTTATGTTTCATTTTTCTAGCTGAGCCAGTGGTCCGTGGGGAACTCAAGAACCTTCCAGAAGGATCGGTCTTTATATACTGTCAGGTTGGAGAGAGGCCTTAGTAAGTTATTGATAGCATATGTGCATTTATAAAGGATATATGATTGCCATACACAGGCCGATAAAAGCTGCATCAAGTACCTTGATCCGAGGGCCTGCATAGCAGCAATTAAGATCTGTTTGGCAACCTCACCAACCCAGCGGATACCAATGTATGGCCACCTTTACACTGACAACACCAATTACTGATCTTTAGCAACTTTTTACAGCTGACCCATTAATCTTACCATTGTTTTGTTTTTCCGGCTGATAAATACAGTAATGCTTGACTGTCTTCCTGAAGCTGAACAAGCCTAAGGTCTCTGGCACACGGGGAGATTAGTCGCCCGTGACAAATCTCCCTTGTCACGGGCGACTAATCTCCTCGAACTACCATCCCACCGGCGGGGATGGCACACGCTGTGCAGGCGATTTCGGCACATCGCCGAAAATGCCTCACGAGGCAACTTCGGCGAAGTGCCGAAATCGTCTGCGCAGCGCGTGCCATCCCACCGGCGACTTACATTTTCGCCCCGTGTGCCAGAGCCCTAAGGGCAAAGACACATTGCATGATTAATTGGCGCAACCTTTTAAAAAAATCGGTCGCGACTAATCACACCCACTTACTCCCCATAGGTTACTATACAAGTTACTGCGACTAAACACGTGCCGTTTGCACTGCGGGAATTAGTCGCTGCGACTTCATGGCGACTAATTACCCAGTGTGTGTTTGCCATAATATACTTTATGTTGGGCCTGTCTGAAAGTGTAGCCCTAGTAAAGTGTAACGTTAACCCTAAAAACCAGTGTCCTGCACCTGTCTGAGTGAATGTTCTTAAATAATATAAATAAGCAGGGCTCCTTTGCTGGAGAGCATTCTACTAAGCCAGCCAGTAAAAATGAGGCTTGGTGTCAGTGTTATTATTTGGAAGGAAATATAACATATAAGGAGTCAGCTTTTTTTACATTGTAAGTGGCAAACAACCACATAACCCTAAGGAGTAGGAACACATCAGGTTTTGAATAAAGTGATGCTACATACAGCTGTTAAACATACATTTTAGGCATAAAGCTTAGACATGTTGATGTTTAAAAACACATGAAACAGATAAGGAGTTACCGTATATACTCGAGTATAAGCCGATCCGAATATAAGCCGAGGTACCTAATTTTACCTAAGAAAACTGGAAAAACTTATTGACTCGAGTATAAGCCTAGGGTGTTTTTTTTTTAACTGTCAGGCAAGTTTGGGAAGGCTAAGGAAGCTGCCATACTAAGTATCAAGTACTTGCCATCCTGCTGTGTGCCCTCCCATCCTGCTGTGTGCGCTCCCATCGCAATGCAGCATTTCTCCCAGCACAACTGACAACAAAGCTTCTACTTGTGATTTCCCCCTGGAGGCACTGAGGAATTGACTATTCCCACCTATATAAGAATAAGCAGATCAAGTGGGAATCCTCCAACCCAATGCTCAATATCATTTTATGTTTAGTTGCCGAGGGCCTTAAAAAAATTGGTTCTGGACTTTTGGTGAAAGTGAATACATTAAAAAAGACATAAATACTTAAGCTAAGATTGCACGTTCTCTATTTAGCATTAACACTGGATCCTAATATTAGGTTGTCAGAGTGAAATGCACTATGATTGCACTTTCTGCACTAGAGATGCAGCCCCTTCTCCAATGCCAAAAAGTATGAAGACAACGAGGGTGGCATTGGAAAGGCTGGCACAGGAACCAGGATCACCCCTGTATGTAATGCCTGCTTAGTTTTTTTCACAGAACTATGGGGTATATCTGTCTCAGTCAGAGAAGTTAGGCATGCAAACTGCATATTTATATGATATTATATATTATATTATACAGTATCTCTAACATAGCAACATTTCTCGTCCGCCCGCCCGTCCGCAATTACAGTCTATGTGCAGAGCAGCAGTGGTACAGTTAAGGAGAGATACTACCTACCCTAGTACCGCGCATGCGGGCCGGCCGCTCTGAATCAAACGAGTCATCCGCTCTGACTGTGCGCGAATCATCCCAGTACCGCTCTGACATTGCTGACATTCGCGCACCCCCCCCCTCCCCCGTGCACGAATGTCAGCAATGTCAGAGCGGTACTGGGATGATTCGCGCACAGTCGGAGCGTTCAGTGGCGTTCAGTTCACGGATGACTCATATAAAAACTATTCACGTATGATTCTTTCCATATTCTGACATTTACTTACTCACGAATGGGCCGAATGCGTCCGATTGCGTTTTTTTCGTAATGATCTGCGATTTTTCGGAAAATTGTCACGACTTTTTCGTTGCCATTCTGAATGTTGCGCAAAATCTGGCGATTTTTTCGTAGCGTTACTACTTGTGCGAAAAGTCGCGACTTTTTCGTAGCCTTCTCTGTTCGGCTTTTTCACTTTATTGCGCATGCGCGCGCGACAGAAGATGGAAGGAGGAAGCGCTGCAGCTACACGGGGCTGGTGCAGTTTTCTCCAAACAGGGGCACCAGCCCGGGGTAAAAGGTAAGCGATTTAAGTCACTTGGGGGTGCCTAACATTTTGGCACCCCCAAGTGATTTTGCCTTTCCTTCTCCTTTAATAGAAATTTACCCTAAACCAGCGTTTTTCAACCACTGTTCCGTGGCACACTAGTGTGCCGCGAGATGTTGCCTGGTGTGCCGTAGGCAGGGCACCAATGTACTAGGGGGGCACTGCTCTTGGCACCAATGTACTAGGGGGGCACTGCTGCTGGGCACCAATGTACTAGGGGGGCACTGCTCTTGGCACCAATGTACTAGGGGGCACTGCTGCTGGGCACCAATGTACTAGGGGGGCACTGCTCTTGGCACCAATGTACTAGGGGGGCACTGCTGCTGGGCACCAATGTACTAGGGGGGCACTGCTGCTGGGCACAGAGTTAAATTTTTTTAACATTTTCTAATGGTGGTGTGCCTTGTGATTTTTTTCATGAAACAAGTGTGCCTTTGCCCAAAAAAGGTTGAAAAACACTGCCCTAAACTACAATCCTAGGCCACACATTTTCATGTGTTTTGAAGGTTTTTATAAATTCATTTATGTATTTTTCTAGCTGGAAGGACCCAAAAAATGAGTTTAAGGAAAATCTGAAACTGACTGGAGTCCCAACTCTTCTCAAGTGTGGAACAGTAAGTCTGGCTTTGGCATAGGAATATTAACAGTGGCCAGTGATCACTTTTAAAGGCACAATACCACATTTCTGATTATTCATCTTTAATATATTTTACCTTTTCTCATCTATCTGTTTTTATCCTGTCCAATTACTATATTAATATTACTATACTAATAGATTTTATGTTATAAGACTAAGGGAATGATTTATTAATGCTTATATTATTTCCCTGGGCAGAAAAAAAAAAGATTGTCAGCAAGCATTCAGATAAAGAAACCACCCGTGAGTTAAGAGGAATCACGGCTAGTTTTAGGATCCAAATATTCAGGCCCGAAGGCTTAAACATTAATAAATCTTCCTCCAAGTGGAGTAGAGAAACCTTTTGGAGAAAAATGTCTTACGGCAAAGGAACATCAGAACAGTCTTGGTTTATGGTTAGAAACTGGGCAGCAGGTGGTGCTGTTGTAACAAAAATCAAATATTAGCAGTACATATTTTCCTTAATAAAAAGTGCTTAGAAGAGAACTCTTGTCAGTTTTACATTACATTTTTTTAAAGGTCTATTTATCCTTTAAATGAAAAACAGGATATTAGGCTGTTCGTGTATAATGAGCAGTACTGCATCACTATACATGTAACAAACTAGCATGCATGGTCTCTTATGAAAGAACCACAGACAAACAGAAATATCATTGTTCATCAGTGTAGACTTTAGAGTTTTTTGAGTCATTTACCATGTTGGTTTTTTGTTTTTTTTTATAGGGGAGGGTGTACAACTTTAGGTCTATAGAACCAGGTGTATATATTAGTCCCCCATGGTTTATATACACCTGGTTCTACAGAAAGCATTCTTTGGTTAGCTGGAAAGCATCATAATGTACAGTATATGACTATATGATGGTTATGCTTCCATTCTATTGGGAATATCTCTTGGCAAGTGATATACAACCACTCTGTCTCAATGTTAATATGCAGAAAAAGAAGGTTCCATTCATTTTAGCACCCATTTAGCCTGTACTTAAAGGAAAACTATACCCCCAGAAATAATACTTAACCAACAGATAGTTTAGATTATGTTAAGTGGCCTAGTAAAGAATCTCACCAAACTGGAATATATATATATACAATGGCTTGCAAAAGTATTCGGCCCCCTTGAACTTTTCCACATTTTGTCACATTACAGCCACAAACATGAATCAATTTTATTGGAATTCCACGTGAAAGACCAATACAAAGTGGTGTACACATGAGAAGTGGAATGAAAATCATACATGATTCCAAACATTTTTTACAAATAAATAACTGCAAAGTGGGGTGTGCGTAATTATTAAGCCCCCTTTGGTCTGAGTGCAGTCAGTTGCCCATAGACATTGCCTGATGAGTGCTAATGACTAAATAGAGTGCACCTGTGTGTAATCTAATATCAGTACAAATACAGCTGCTCTGTGACGGCCTCAGAGGTTGTCTAAGAGAATATTGGGAGCAACAACACCATGAAGTCCAAAGAACACACCAGACAGGTCAGGGATACAGTTATTGAGAAATTTAAAGCAGGCTTAGGCTACAAAAAGATTTCCAAAGCCTTGAACATCCCACGGAGCACTGTTCAAGAGATCATTCAGAAATGGAAGGAGTATGGCACAACTGTAAACCTACCAAGACAAGGCCGTCCACCTAAACTCACAGGCGAACAAGGAGAGCGCTGATCAGAAATGCAGGCAAGAGGCCCATGGTGACTCTGGACGAGCTGCAGAGATC
This sequence comes from Xenopus tropicalis, assembly GCF_000004195.4. NCBI lineage: Eukaryota > Metazoa > Chordata > Amphibia > Anura > Pipidae > Xenopus > Xenopus tropicalis. Next base: position 48,976,482 of record NC_030678.2, on the reverse strand, counting down.
TACAGCTCAGGTGGGGGAATCTGTCCATAGGACAACTATTAGTCGTGCACTGCACAAAGTTGGCCTTTATGGAAGAGTGGCAAGAAGAAAGCCATTGTTAACAGAAAACCATAAGAAGTCCCGTTTGCAGTTTGCCACAAGCCATGTGGGGGACACAGCAAACATGTGGAAGAAGGTGCTCTGGTCAGATGAGACCAAAATTTAACTTTTTTGCCAAAATGCAAAACGCTATGTGTGGCGGAAAACTAACACTGCACATCAGTCTGAACACACCATCCCCACTGTCAAATATGGTGGTGGCAGCATCATGCTCTGGGGGTGCTTCTCTTCAGCAGGGACAGGGAAGCTGGTCAGAGTTGATGGGAAGATGGATGGAGCCAAATACAGGGCAATCTTGGAAGAAAACCTCTTGGAGTCTGCAAAAGACTTGAGACTGTGGCGGAGGTTCACCTTCCAGCAGGACAACGACCCTAAACATAAAGCCAGGGCAACAATGGAATGGTTTAAAACAAAACATATCCATGTGTTAGAATGGCCCAGTCAAAGTCCAGATCTAAATCCAATCGAGAATCTGTGGCAAGATCTGAAAACTGCTGTTCACAAACAAACGCTGTCCATCTAATCTGACTGAGCTGGAGCTGTTTTGCAAAGAAGAATGGGCAAGGATTTCAGTCTCTAGATGTGCAAAGCTGGTAGAGACATACCCTAAAAGACTGGCAGCTGTAATTGCAGCAAAAGGTGGTTCTACAAAGTATTGACTCAGGGGGCTGAATAATTACGCACACCCCACTTTGCAGTTATTTATTTGTACAAAATGTTTGGAATCATGTATGATTTTCGTTCCACTTCTCACGTGTACACCACTTTGTATTGGTCTTTCACGTGGAATTCCAATAAAATTGATTCATGTTTGTGGCTGTAATGTGACAAAATGTGGAAAAGCTCAAGGGGGCCGAATACTTTTGCAAGCCACTGTATCAGTAAATATTACCCTTTTACATCCTTTACCTTGAGCCACCATTTAGTGATGGGCTGTGTGTTCCCTCAGAGATCACATGACCAGAATTAATGCAGCTATAACTGTAACAGGAAGAAGTGGGGAAGCAAAAGGCAGAAGCAGTAGCATAAGCAGCAGCATATAGGGAAGGTGTATTTTTAAGCCTGATATTGTCAGAATGTACAAGAAAGTGAAGCTGGGTTTGGCTTTAATGCTCTTGATGATGCCTGATAGGAAGTACATACTACTTGCTTACACTCTACAACTGTTGAGGTCCAGTTCTGACTGTATCTGAAATGCTCTTTTATAACAGCCACAGAAGCTGGTGGAAGAGGAATGCCTTAATACTGATCTAGTGAACATGATGTTTACAGAAGATTAACACTACCTGTCAGAAGAGCGGTTAATGTTAATAAACAAAGATTCAGCTGACTGGAGGCCCTGATGGAGGATTTTAATGAAATCATAATTCAGTGAATTCACATGTTTTTCTTTGGTTCTTTTATGAGAATCTGTAATTGTGTAATCTGGAAACAGCACAGGATGATTCTGAAATTCTCTTTGTTTAAATATCTAAATATTTGGTGAAGTCAGTTCGAGGTGCAACCATGAGAAGCATGTAATAGGGCACTATGACTAAAAAATAAAGTTTTATTTGTGTCTGTAATATGTAATGTTTAGTAATTTGAGGACAAGAAAAAAGTTATTACTTCTACCAACCTTAGTAGCAGGGCCACATGCCTGTGCACTTGTCACCAATGTAAAACCACATGCCTGCTGTTGTCTGTGCTTTCTGAGCCACTCAGTCCTGTCTCACCATCTGAAGCCCCATGGCAGCCCTCCTACATATTTAGCTTGCCTGCCTGCTTGTAAGTGACCATTCTTTCTGAGGGGAGGGGGTTAGGCTTTTGCACATTTACAACACACAATCTGTGTGTTTTTTCTAATTTAATTGGGGGCTCTTATGACACTAAAGCAAAAATGAAAAATTATATACACAACATGGATCACATGCACATTGGGCATCAAACTATTCATATTCTATATCTTTAGTACCTAAGAACAGGTTAGAAAAACACATTCCCATTTTGAAACCATCAAAATTTGACTATTTTAAAAACAGTTTTTGGGTAGCATTCTATGAGAATTGCCAAATCAGTTGTATTTTCACACACTCAGGGGCCCATTCATGAAACCAGGATTTTTTTTTTTTTTCCAGAAAAAAAATCGTATTTTTTCTAGTTTTCGGAACATTTCGTAATGACAACGATCATATCATTAAAATAGTATGACTTTTTCATGGTTTTCATTAACTTCCACGAAAAAGTTGTATTTTTCGTAGAGACTACGACCATTTTGGAATTCATTCAAGCTTTAGTATCGTGACTAATTCTTTTGGCCAGGTTGGAGCTGCAGAGTGCCATTGAGTCCTATGGGAGACTTTCCTTGGGCCAGGTTGGAGCTGCAGAGTGCCATTGAGCCCTATGGGAGACTTTCCTTGGGCCAGGTTGGAGCTGCAGAGTGCCATTGAGCCCTATGGGAGACTTTCCTTGGGCCGGGTTGGAGCTGCAGAGTGCCATTGAGCCCTATGGGAGACTTTCCTTGGGCCAGGTTGGAGCTGCAGAGTGCCATTGAGTCCTATGGAAGGCTTCCAAAATCATGCATTAAAGTTTCAAAGCCAGAAAGGTTTTTGTGCTGTTTACGATCGTTCGGATACAAAAATGTAGTGACTTTCGGATCGCAACCACAATATTTTCGTACGACCAAGAAAATAATTTTCACGCAATTATCGAACATCAGAAATTATCGTGGTTACTGAATTTTTTCCAATTGTGCTTTTAATTAGCAAAAATTTGTGGCTTAAAGGAGAATGCAAGTCAAAATTTAAAAAGCATACTGCCCAATAGTCCTCCTATTGTTTAGGTGAGCCAAAAGTGTGGCGTTTTTACTAATCAAATATTTAGTCAGTCACACTTACTTCACATTTTCTAGAACAGGCAGCCATCTCTAAAAAGGTATTCTCCCTTCCTTTCCCTCCTTGCTTCATACTACACATGTGTTTCATTCCCTCCCTCCCTCCCCCTCTGGCAGATCCGCTTCTGATTGGCTGGTGGGCATGTGTAGCTCAGAACAGGAGACAGGATCAAGTTACACACATGCTCAGAGAATAGGAAGGCTGCCGCTGGCACCTACAGGAAGGGGAGAGAGATTTCAGTGATGTCACTGTAGTATTCACACTGCTGTAGGCTGCCAGCACCATATCTCAGAGAAGCAAGCAGGGATCTGGGAATTTAGATATGCAGTAAGTACTTAAAAAGAATGCCTTTAGACTTACTTTTAATTTATATTAACCTTTCATTGTCCTTTAATGAATGGGCCCCATATTGTTTACAATATTTTGTGGAAGTGAATAAAAAACTTATAAGCAGATTTATAAAGCTTAGGACATAATTTCACCCCAAACGTTAAAATTAAATAAGAGCAAAATGTTCAACTGTCAAATATCTAAAGCTAATGAAGTGTGAAAATCATCTGGCCCAGGGTTAAAGAAGGTATATGCAGAGACTAGGGATGCACTAAATCCCGGCGTTAAGGATTCGGTTTCAACCAGATCTGCGTCCCCAGCCGAACTGAATACAAATCCCAATTAGCATAAATTAGCGTATATGCTAATTAGGATTCGGAAAGGGGTAAATGGGCAGTGAAGAAAAATTTTTGCAGTGAACCCCTTACAATCCTAATCAGCATAAGCTAATAAGGATTCGGTTTGGGATTCGGCCAAATTCTGCTGGGTGGGTTCGGTGCATCCCTACCAGAGACAGAAGCATTAAACTTGAAACATCACGTTTAGGGGGGAGAAAAGTAAAATAAACAAAAAAAAAACCAAAACTTTTTTATTTTTATTTCTGGTTGTACTAGCTGGAAACACTATAGCTAAAAAAGTGTTTGGAAGGTGGACAACCCCTTTAACACACCTCCAGGCATTTCACTTGAGCAGTTTCTGCTTGTGGGCCTCATAGCATTGCAGCTGGATTTGCCAGATTTACCGGACCTCTTAATGCATGGTTGTGCTGCTACATGACACCTACAGGACTCAGTGTTATAATTTGCTGGACGAGGTTTATTCCATCTCTGTGATTACAACAATGCTTAAAGGCCGTGAGGGGACTTGGAGAACTATTCCCGCACGGTCATTTTAACATACTGCTTAACCTGGGGATGAAAATATACCAGCTCTGCAAAGGTAAGTTGCATGCCTCCACCTGGTGTGTGTCTCTTACTGGTGGGGGATATATTGTTGCTGTAAGCTTCCCATGGAGCAGTGATCCTCCCAACCAGTAGCTTGCAAGCGACATGTTGTTTACCAAGCCTTTGCATGTTGCTCCCTTTGGTGCAGGTGCTTATTTTTAATTCCTAGCTTGAAGGCATTTTTGGTTGCAGAAAAAAAAAAAACTCATGTAAGCTGCCATTCCATATAAGGGCTACCAAATAGTCAATCACAGCCCTTACTTGGCATCCCCCAAGAACTTTTTTCATGCTTATGTTGCTCCAACTCTTTTTACATTTAAATGTGGCTAACAGGTAAAGGTTAGGGACCTCTGCCTCTGAGTAAAAAAGGGTTATGGAGCTCATTAGACTGCCTCTCAAAGTGCTATTTAAATCTAACCATATTGACAGCAATGGGACCTGCTTGGAGGACTGCTCATTGAGTGCCTGCTCCCAAACATACGGTTATTTCCCCTCCGCTAGCTAAAGGCTCCTTTCGCCTGTGGCGAGTTCACGGACTATTCAATTTATTCATTGCTATTTAAATCTACAACCATTTGCCAAGAACCATAACTCACACATAATGAAATTTTTCTATAAACCTTTATTTCTTACTTTTCAAATCTATTTAGAATCACACATTCTTAAGCATTTTTTTTTTTTAGAACTGTGCTCAACCATAACTGGAAATAAAGTATTTACAAGTGTGAGATTTCTATGCCAAGAACGGCTACAGCTGTAGGGCAGGGCAAAGACCTTATCAGAGTAATTGCCCCAAAATCGACATCTTAGCTGCTGCCACCATTGGTAGAAGACATCTTACTTTGGGTACAGTAAGTCCAGCTCAAATAATGGTTTGTAGGGCTGAAACAGCAGAGCTAACTCATGTACAGGAGCATTAATAAATGCTGCAAGATCACATTCTGAATATCTTTGTTCCATTGCAATTTTTTTGAACCTGTAGGAAATGTATACAAAAACAAAGCTCTAATATGGCCAGCATCATTCTGTAAAATACATTTTGCAACATATTGTTGGAGAATAATCCATGGCCTTTTCCCCAACTACCTAAGCTTTGAATGTGCTGCTTTCTGTGCTCTATAATAATGTGCCCATATAATTCCTATTTTTCTAGTACAGTGTATTTTCTTACAGCTTAGTTACTGGTCTGAGGGCAAGTGGATCCAACAGAGCATGTTGAGGCTAGAAATTATAATTATTCAGACAAATTGTCTGAAAATGTAGTTGCGACGGATTGTGCTTCTATTAATGGTCCAAAGAAATAGAAACCATGATCCCCAACCTCATATTATAGATGCATCTGCAATGTCATGGTCCAATCAGGGAGGCCTCACACTCCCACATGACTGTTTAAACAGTGCCAAGAATTCATAGCTCCAATAGTGCTCATAGTTCTCCCAATTCATAGCAGAGACAAACAGGCAAATCATTTTCCAGAAGTGTTGTTCTGCTGCTGCTGTTCTGCCAGGGCTTGCTGCATTCTCATCCTCTTGCGTGAATAGTGTTGCCAATGTAAGATTTGCTGTTCATCTATGAACTTGGCACACTGGGCATTTACCAGCTCTTTCCGGAAGTGTTCATATTGCAGCAGTTCCAACATATGTAAGCACTGTGGGTACCTACAAGAGATAAAATAAATAAATCAACCAGTGGGACAACCATCTTGCAGGCATTATGTGATTCTCCAAGAAAGCTCCATGGCTTCCAGTATGCACAAAAGATGCATAGTGCATATTGCACAGTTAAGTTACTACTAAAGCCCCTGAATTTGTATAGTAGATAATACACTGTTTGAGCAGCAGTGCAAATACTTAGAATACGGTGGATTGGGCTGATATAGGTGCCTACTCTGCATGCTCTCACACAATTTGGCTAGCCCACTGATACTGGTCTGTTGATTATATAAATTGTAAGATCGCATAGACATTAGGGAGGGAGATGTAAGTCATATGGTTATGACAAATCGATCACATATGCTTACAAAAGCATTAAGAAGGTTTTCTACATGGAGATTCAGATCGATAAGCCAACTGACCATACTCTGAGTGATGGCCAATCGACCAACCATCTCATTCCATGTGTAGCTAGTTTCATGTCAGCATAGTCTCAAGAACAAACATACAATAACTGGACCTATCCATGTTTTTATATGCATCCAATCCTCAAAATTCGCCTAGATATATGAAGACATAAATGAGGTGCATTTTATATCAGCAATAATCTGAAACTTCATGTTTTAGAGAAAGTAAAAGCTGGGTCAGTGTTGTCCAATGTTTTCCATATAGTTGCCCAATTATTCACTACACTATATGCTTGAGGAGTCATACAAAGTGTTTCTGGTACTATTTTCATTGGTGAAAATTCAAACCAAGGTTTGGTCTGTAAAAGCTAACAGTGTACTAATCTCTATTCTGTTGACTTGTGGAACAAAAGTACATAGACTTCTGTCCAGCATTCATAGTTGTGTTTACTATGCCCCATGTTTTATACTGCTCTTGCCAAACTAAAGCTATGTTAAAGGAATACTTTCATGGGAAAACATGTTTTTTAAACAGAACTTCTCCCGCAGAATTCTGCACGGAAATCTGTTTTTAAAAAACTCGAACATATTTTTTTTATACTTTATGTTGAAATTTCACATGGGGCTAGCCATATTCTTCATTTCCCAGGGTGCCACAACCATGTGACCTGTGTTTTGATGAACTTTAGTCACACTTTACAGCTAAGCTGCAAGCTAGATTAATATCGACCCCCTCCCAGCAGCCGATCAGCAGAACAATGGGAAGAGAGCAAGACAGCTGCTCCCAGTAGATATAAGTATAACACTCAATAGTAAGAAATCCAAGCCCGGATTGGGACTCCTCCAGTTACATGGGAGTAGGAGAAACAATAGGTTACCTGAAAGCAGTTCTAATGTGTAGCGCTGGCTCCTTCTGAAAGCTAAGAACAATGCACTGAGATGGCGCCTACACACCAATATTACAACTAAAAAAATATATTTGTTGATTTAAGAATACAATTTTAAATGGTAGAGTAAATTATTTGCTATGTAAACGGTGTAATTCAGAAATAAAAAGTATACCATAAAAATCATGACAGCATCCCTTTAAATACTTTATCATTTATCCTAATTGTATGTTATATCATATACATGTATACTGATTGAATTTATATACTTACTTTAAATATTTAGCATAATCTGGATCTTTCCAGTACAGCAGATATTTCAGATAATTCACAAAAGACTTATCCTTAAAGTATCCTCTTTGGGCCAAAACTGTTAGGGAAGAAAAAGCATATCAGTTTTAATGCATTTAGCAGATTCTTGCATTAAGTGAGAATTTGGATAGTGTCGCATGACTGACAATTTACAACCGTCTATCTACTTAGCCGAGTCAGATGCTAACCTGTCCCCCAGCTGTAGGGTTGCCACAATATTTTGCCAGCCTGGCCAGTAAAAATATGACTTGGTGCCCATGTAACCAGAGATTGGTAAAACAATTATTTGTCCCAGAAAAGTTTCCTTTCCTACCCTGCAGTGACCAAAATCAATGCACCAACTTGCTACTGACTGCAGTAAGTAGTCCATGTGTAACATACTGTGTACATACCTGTGTACTAATTACCTTATCTGACATTCCACTTATATGCACTGGTTTTAATTTACATATTGCTAATCTCATTTTTCACTGGAATATTTGAAAACTGTAAATATTTGTTATGAACACCATCTCAGCATATACTGTTTATGTATATGCAATATATAACTTATTGTTTACCAGAGGAATGCTCTCCATTTATTAAGGCAGTACCAAAAGCATTAACCAGTTTGGTGCCAGCTACATTTAATCCATCATATAAATATGTAAGTAAAACTAAAAACTTGTATTTCATTTAGATTTACATATACTCTACAGTTACTCCACTCCATAGTATAAGCATCCTCCATTTTAGTATTGCAGGCAGCCATGCAGGGCTTGGTATGGCTGCAGGGCCCAATCTACATAACAGATAACATTACAGTGGTCAGTGGTTGATAACCAGGGGGCAGATGTTAATAGTAGATTTCTCCTTTCCTAAACAAAGACAACCTCATGTAAAAAGAATCATTGGGGTTCATTTACTATGGACATTGGACAGATGTGCCTTTGGGCATAACCCATGGTGACCAATACAAGTCCTATATCCAGGTTTCCACATTTGTGATCACTATAGTATAAATAAATCTCTCTTGAGGAGTGGTCATTACTACATTGCACCGTGATCTGGTCATGTGTTTATTTTATTTTTTTTTTAAACTGTTTGGATCAGATCAAAAATGGAACTGGGATTCAGAAATACTCACAGTTAAGGTAATTTGGGTTTGCCAAACACTGAACAAATTCTAATTCTAACTGGAACCGAATCCGCTGCTGCTCATCTGAAATGTGAATATAACAAACAGCTTTTAATATCAAAATGTTCCAAAAAAGACAAACAGTCCACATTCAAACACTTTTTATTTAAATAAAATTTTTCTAATACTAGATACCATTGGATTCCCCCACAATGCAGCCATTTTCATCAATTAAGTCCATCCCTCTGGATCATATGAGGCATTTTCTCAGTACACTGAACTCCCGAAACATATATGCAAGGTTGTGTAAGCCAATAACTAGCAAAGGATTGCATTTTAGCTCTCTAAGAAAACCTGACAGGAATGCAAAAGATATCTAAATATTTATTGATATAAAGCAGTTTTAAAATTTATTTTTTATTAAGATTTTATATATATCTTTGTGGTTGTTCTCCAGCTTCCTTTAGACAAAAATATACAGGGAAGTTTAATGACCCCCTAAAGAAATGGACCCTAGAATGAGAGACTGATGAAATCATAAACAATTCCTGTAATGTGTTACCTAAATGTATTAGTAACTGAGTGGAATGTGAAAATGGAACTTCAGCTATAATTCTGTTTAAGAGACAGTGGGCTGCTGCTCAGGTGTATACATTGCCCACCAAAGACAATGACTTCTCAGTGAAGGAAAGAAATTGAAATCACTTGTGCCAAAAGCCGTCCATTATTTCTTCCAAAACTTTCTATGGAATATCTGCCCTAAAGCTATAACCGATACTGAGGGTTCTGCAAATCAAGGTTTATTACCAGTATTTGAAGGTGATTTTTACATATATATAGATGTGCAATTTCCAAGCAAAAAATATATGAACAAAATGCTAACGTCACTAATAAATACATTCCAACAAGGGAATATTCAGTAAATACAAAACTACCAGGCGATTATTCAGGCTCACCATTACCTTTAGCAGCTTCAAAAAAGAATAGAAGTTACATTTTCTCCTCTCTCTCTCTACCTTTACCGCAGACTCATCTGGTGGGTCTCCAATTGTTGCTGAGCTAACATCTCCCATTCCTGACAGTTATGGGACTTCCATTAGCTGTGGGAGCTATGGGAAAAGATATGGGTCTAAAAGCCCAACTCCACTTGCTGGTTATAGAACCCCTTAGCTTTCTGATTCCTAGCTATTTTTGACTTAAAATACAGCGCCATCACTGTCCGATAGTCCTGTGCAACCAAAAGCTCTCAGGTTTTTAAGTCACATTGCCACAGATATCTATTACCTGTCTCCATCGCAGTAGCCATAACAGCGCGATAGAAAAATTAGCTTCAAGTCTTGCCAGAAATTAGAACGTAAGGCAACTAACAAGCCCGGAAATGACCTAACGCCGGTAAAAGAAGTCTGAGCAAGCGCCAAAGGGATAAAAATGCGTGCCAAGCCTCGATCTGGAACAGATAGGAAGTTGTCACAATATATGTATTCTTGAGCGGGGGCTGCTATTGTCTTTGTTATAATCCTTAATGCAAACGTCGAAAGTGTCCGCAACTATCTGTGTCTGACTGATGTGCTTTAATCAAAATATATTATGTAGTTATTCTGATCGAGTGCGTCCAAATTTCCATGTGTTTAGTGATTTTTGATCAAACATTGGTGGGCTAAGGGTTGTGTCTGAGAGAAAGACTACTTCGAGAGTTTAGGTTGTAGCCAACTATACATCTAGATAATTCGAGAGACAGGGTTAGTCATGGGCTAATGTAGTAGGTCCTAGAACAGCAAGGGTGTAATTGGGTAGTTTATGATGAAGCCATTTTATACTCGTTAACCTGATACCAGTTAGAACACAAGACCGGCATAGAATCTAGCCTGATAGGCATGACCAGTTTAGGTTCAAGCGCACTACAAAACCCAATAAAGTAAAAAAAAAAAAATGCTGTATTTTAGCCTAACCATTATCCTATCCCTAAAGAAACATTTGACTTACTAGCCTAACCCTGGCCCTAACTTTAAACCTGAAACCAAATGTCCCCCAAAAAAATATTGCTTAGTAACAGTTACCATTATTATTATTGCACTGTGCAATAAATGGGTATATATAATGAACCTCTGTTCTGAGACCAGGGCACACATAAATTGTGATGCACAGAAAAAAATTTGAGTGAAAACAATTTTGTACTTGAGTACAGTTTTTCAATAGTTCGCATATGGTTGTGAAAAAATGAATAGCCAAGAATAAAATAGAGGGACAATTTCAATGAACATACAGACAGGTAATTAACACTTGACGCATAGTTTTATGCGTTAAAAAGTGATAGTTAATTACGTAACTCATATAGCATGCGCAAAGATCTCAATTACAGTAGAACCCCCAATTTACATCCCCGGATTTTAAGTTTTCCCGCTTTTTACACCGTTTTTTTGTGGTCCCACCAATTTTAATGCATTCCTATGGGCTCTATTCCCGGATTTTACATATGAATTTCCCGCATTTTACACTGTTTCTATCATGCCTCTCCCTAGCAAATCGCTTAGTTTTAAGGTGAAAATACAGCTTACTTTAGGAATTAAAGTTTCCCCCATGTCTTGCGATCACAGGCGCCATCTTAGGAAGGTCAGCGTCACCACTATCGCCTCATATTTCATACTGCGCATGCGTACCTTCCGGGAGCGTACAAAATACCGTGAGAGTTGCACAAGTATGGGGAACAGCTGTACAAGGTGCAGATTTTTAAAAGAGTACAGATTTTTGTTTCAGTGCTGTACAGTATTCTTTTCCGCATCTTATTAATTTATAGTGATATTCAAACTTTTAGCAAACACATGCATTAAATGCAAAATGTTTTACAGTACTGTAAAAAGTTGTTTCAGTACTTCTGCTAAAACCTGTGAAATAACTCAGTAAAGGAACTGTGTTGCAAATAAAAAATGATTCCTGTACTTATTTCCTTTAAATCATTGACATTTATGTGTCCTTAACACATTTCCCTGATTTTACACTTTCCCTGATTTTACATCTTTTTTTCATGGTCCCCTGAAAAACGTAAAATGGGGGTTCTACTGTATTGCAAAACGTTATGTCCATCGCATTGAGGTAATTATCAAATAGAAATAATACTAACAAATAATTCACAGACATATTTTAAGCGTTAAAAGCATGAAATATGATGATAATTATTGCAAATATTAACACCTATTAGGAGTGGGCATTACTAAACAACTTTGCGGTTTGTGGTGACAAGATGGAGTTTGCAGTGGGATTTTTTCTTGAATGTGAAGAAGAGGATCAAGTATCTGATCGTCCTAGAGTGATGCATCCTACAGTTTTCAGGGAAAGATCTACTCTAGAGGGATTATCAGAGGAGGAAATAGTGAGGCGCTATAGATTAAGTAGAGCTGCAATATAAAGCCTGTATGAGGTACTGGAGCCTTATCTGCAGCCACTAACACACAGAAGCCATGCTGTTCCTGGCATTGTCAAACTTCTGTGCTCCCTTAATTTTTTCAGAAACTGAAGTTTTCAGAAAGTTGGAGGGATATATGGTGGAGTGTCACAACTCACATTTTCACGTTGCCTTGGGCAGGTCCTGGATGCAATATGTTCAATGTCTAGGAATTTTATAAAGTTTCCCATCAATAGAAATTACTGGAACACCTAAAAAAGAGAGTTCTGTTGTGTCAGTGGCATCACAAATGTCTTAGGTGCCATAGATTGCACCCCCGTGGCATTTAATCCCCCACTAGACAAAGGGCATATTTTCCAGAATCGCAAAAATTACCATTCTCTGAATATCCAAGTCGTGTGTGACAGTAAGATGATGATCATGAGTATTGTCTCAGGATTTCCAGGCTCCTCACATGATTTTTACATCTTGAAGCAATCCGGATTATATGCTGATTTTGAAATAATGCATAAACATATTGCATGCTTTAAAATATCACTTAAAAATATGTCATCGCAAGATAAATAACGACAATAAAATCACTTCTTAATTCAGACAACTGTCCTTTTTGTGAATCAATCGTTAATCATCATGCTAAAAATAACACTAGTTTTTTCAGCCTTTTGTGAATCAGCCCCAATGTCTCTAAATAAGGTACAGGAAACACAAGCTGTTCCTTATCAACAAACATACACTAAAAACTAGAATCCACCATGTCTGGTATTTCTAAGTTGACCATTTAGATTCTGTCTGCTGTGAGTTACTGTAACCCCCCAAACATAAATAATTATTTAATAATTACTCATTGTTCCTCAGTTTACTTTAGTCCCTTTTTTTGTATTTCCTGCTTTTGAAAAAATAAAAACAATAAAGAAAAAATTACAATAGTGGAGATTCATACTGCAAGGTTTTCAAGTGACCTCCAACAATCTATAGTCTCTAGCCTTTTAGAATGTGGAAAATAGTGTGTGAGGTGGCAGTGGCACAAATTCACAACCCTGTTCTTGGGCAGCCTTTCCAATCCACTAATGAATCGATAGAAAACATGTCCTGGCTAACATACTGTATTTCAGTTCACATTTACAAGCTAAATGCTACTGCAGTTCCCTCAGTATCTGGTATCATAAGCAATGCAAGTAAATAACTCTTTGTGCAGAATAACCTATGCACATGCGTAGAGAACTCTTCAGTGCTGTCTTCAGTTTTTATTTACTATTAATTGCAATGTTACTCCTTAAAACAGTGAACTTATAACATGCAGAATACGCATATTTCATAAGTTTCCCTTTCCAAAAAGACGAGAGGGAAAGCACCATACAATGGTGCTTACCCTCTGGTATGGTTCAAACCCAGAGAATTCCGTAGTAGTATGTACCTGAAATAACTGCTGCAGTGCTTCCACCTATTTGAGAGCATATAAATGGGTAGGTCTAGGAACTTAAAAACAACATGCAGGAAAACTAATAAAGTTTATGTAAATTCCAGATAAGTACCGGCACTTTTTTTTACATGAGTGTTAATTTAACTGTTGTGTCAAGTTGATACCATTATCCCCAACTGTCTGCAGAAGCTATTAGTTCTGTGCATAACATGCCTGTTTTGTATAAATAAAGCATAATAATAAGAATAACATTTTGGAAGAGATTATAGATGTTACATGAATACAGTGAAAAAAACAACAGTACAACAGTAAATTATTTTTAATGTAAAAAGTTTATCTGTGTAGGCCAGGTCAAACACTGATAAAACAGCATCCAGAAGCTTAACTGCCAATGAGAAAGAAAGTCATGATTTCACATTAAATCTGCATGGCTGCTTATCCTGAATAGCATGCTTACCCTATTGACCTGAATCAGTACACTCTCTGTCCTGACGGGCTTGGCTGAATCATCCTCTCTTTATAAACAGAAAGATTGTAATTTGCTAAAGAAATACAAGTTGAAGTCTAAAATACTTTAATTACATAATAATAATTATCATAGGCTTATGATTAAGTGCGCATGCGCACGAAATGCGTCAGGCACCTTGATTTTAAATGGAAAAATAAAGATCGTGTTTTAGCACACTCCATCGTCCAGTGTGCTTGAAGTTCCTTCTACAGCTTGAGACTGAATTTGAGATGCAATTCAATCCAGAAAAACATCTCACTGTTTATCACGTGAAAACTCTATTGAAGTCTATGGGAAAAAATGGAAACAAGAAATGTTTTTTTCTCTTTGAATTGAATCTTGTCCATAAGTTTTCACTTGATAAGCCTTGAGATAACTTTTTTCTTTGAATTGAATGTGGCCCATTTTTGTACACATCTAAATATAGAAGGAATGTGCTGAGGTGGATTTATTACAAAAATTTCCTGCCCAACTGTTCCGCTTCCTGCTGCCTCCTTTCTGTCCACGGGGGCCAGGGGCACTCAGACTCTGCACTGTAGGATAGGAACCAACCAGCAGCTAGGTTGACCTGATAGGGGACTGAAAGCTGTCTTTGCTGGTGTGACTTTAGGGCTGTGATTGGCTACTCCCTTCCTAGTGTGCTTCTGGCAGGGACCATTAGGACATGCCCACCCCTTATTTGAAACAAAGACAGGGACCTGAGAGGATCTATAGCGAGCTCCAATAAAGGGGCCATTTTTAAAGATAATATTGATTTTTAGACCAATGTGAAACCAGCACAATATATTATTCATAATTTCATACAAAGTCTTATATGTCTTTTTTCAACCCTATGTAACTATGTATGTCTCCTTTAACAACTCATCTCAACTATTTTGTTCAGCCAGGCGACTTATTTTGGGCAATACATTGAGTTCTGGTGATTTAGTCTGGTGGAATATCACTACACTGTGTGCCACATTTTAGAGTGTGGAGACAACTAATTGCGCGCCAATTCGAATTTTGGTCTATCCAGCATAGTCAAAATGGTGATGGAGATTAGATAAAAAGAAATATCCTAATTCTATTTATATATATTTGTTGTGGCTAACTGACAAGTATGTGTTAGCCAGATTGACAGTGACAGCACTTTACTGACCTTACTAAGTTCTAAAGAAAGGTTATATCAACACTCTTTTGCTACAAGTTCATTGAGATTTTTTAAGAAGTGACTTTTTATGCTGGAACATGTATGGGAACACTACCATCTCCCAAACAATAATTCCATTGCAGCCATTCCCTGAATAATTACATGCAAGACTGTTCTGCAGGAATTCAAATTTAACCAAGTCTTTCATTGGATCAAGAGGGTTCATCATAGGTTACACAAGCTCTAATTCAGCTGCACACTCAATACACTGAATTCTACAGGCAAGCAGCTAATGATAGGCCAGTATAGTATGCATTTAGATATGATGCATAATTAAAAATGTTTACAATAGTTAAGACTAAGAAGAGCTATGTTTGTTCTAGAAAGAGATTTTTTATACAATAACAACCATTTAAGCAATTGTAGTAAATTCCAGTGGTTACAAATAATTACTATCCTATACTAGAATCATTTTAACAAGTGTTGGCAGGTATCTAAAGACCTTTCAGTCTTGTTTTGCAAAGGATGAAATTTAGCCAGTGTGTCTCTACAGACCCACCTAGCACCCAGTTTACAAGTGGAAAACCCACTATGTTAAATAAGTGTAATATTATTCAGAAGTACAACTGTGTGTGCAGGTTGTCTGCTACTGGTCCATGGGCCTCTAGAGGAGTTGTTTTTTTCACAGTAAAAAACAAAAGTGTTAATGGCACGTATCTAATAAGAAATATTATTAAGCCTTTAATTAATTCCTTGATGTTAAAGTTGCATCCCATAGCTACTGGGTGGAATTCGCTATTCGTTCAATAAATAAATAGCAATAAAGTGCTCAGTGCTTCCCTAGAATATGCTCCCCCCCATCCATAGGTGCACTCTTAAAATAGAACTTGGCAGTGCAGCATACTGAGTGGTCATCGCTGCAACTCCTGGTACTCCTATAGAATTCCCCTAAATTGTGTGTTATTCATGACATGCAAGGCATGAGTGCTAAGGGATACAAAGATGCATGCTGTACTTGCTAAGAGTAGCATATCGAACTGACCCAAAACCTGCAGGTCGTACGGGTTCAGCTTGGAACCATCGCAGGTTCTGGTTGGGTGCAGGTCAGACTGGGGAAACACACTTCTCCTCTAATCCCAGCATACAAGGGTGCAAAGGGAAATAATTATAATAATACAGCTTAAAGCACTTTCTTAAAGCACTTTTCATTACCTCAGAGACCAGTTGTACAACTATTAAGCTGTGGGCAATAATAGAAGTACTAATAATTCAAAAAACCCATACAAAATATATAATGAAGACCGACTTAATTTAGCTAGAATTATGATGCCCCAGATCAGGAGTTGTTCCCAAGAGCTGGACTGGAGAGGATTTTTGTATAATGCATTCATTCCATCCAAAATACTCTAGCCTCTGCGCCCAGCACACCATAGGTTTAAACAACCAGTGAATAAATCCATTGTCCAAACTAAGTACTTCCATTCTGTACATTTCATTAAATTATTTTCTTTAGGAAGCATACTTCTCAGTTCCTCTCCATCTACCAACATACACACTGTTTGCTCCCCTCTTTTTCATTTGTAATGAAAGATATTATAAGATGTAATTTATAAGAAGTAAAGAAGAAACAGGATAAATGCACACAACAGGATTTATCAATAGCGTCCTCAAAATCATACACATAAAACATACACATTCTGGTCTCTTGGCAATCAAATCCCCCACATTATCACTGCTGAACCCCTAGGATGGTTAGTAGGGATTGGCAGTAGGAAGCCAATACTTTTATCTGACAAGTAAATGTAATGTACTGTATGTTGTGAATGGATGCGTGATGGGCAAATGGGACACACATTTGTGTAACAAAATAATTCAACACCCTGGTCTAATTTTCTAAATTTTAGATCTGGCAAGCAGCCCACTAGTTAAAGGAACAGTAACACCAAAAAATGAAAGTGTATAAAAGTAACTAAAATATAATGTGCTGCTGCCCTGAGCTGGTAAAAGTTGTGTGTTTACTTCAGAAAGTCTACTATAATTTATATAAAAAAGATGCTATGTAGCCATGGAGGCAGCCATTCAAAGGAGAAAAGGCACAGGCACATAACAGATAACGGATAAAACACTATTGTATTCTACAGAACTTATCTGTTATCTGCTATGTAACCTGTGCCTTTTCTCCTTTTTTCCAGCTTGAATGGCTGCCCCCGGGTCTACACAGCAGCTTATTATATAAATTATAGTAGTGTTACTGTAGCAAACACACCAGTTTTACCAGTGCAGGGCAACAGTGCATTATATATTTATTACTTTAAAGCTCTTTTATTTTTTGGTGTTACTGTTCCTTTAATTTGACTGAGGGCTATATACATATGTCAGTAGAGTTCTTGCCTGAATCAACTTATCAATATGTCTGGTAGGAATCTTCAGTAATCTAAATATAGTTTATTAAAATATGGATTATTTGAGCAGATATCAGGCACACTGGGAAAAATTAGTCAACATTGCTGTGTGGCTCTGTTCAACCTTCAGCAAACAATGGGTTTTGAGATAGGATTTTACACCAAAGTGGTGCGAATGCTTTGTTATTAAATAGCTTGGCTTGCAGGTAAACTACATAGAAGAACTGCTTTGTGAGAGAAAGGAAGGAAAATTAACCATTTTATTACACTTCCTATATATGCACCAAAGTGAGGTTCTGTCCACTGAGGGTCCCCAAACTTTGCAGAGTTAGGCAACAGGTATCTTCAGTTCAAGGTTAGGAAAAGTGGCCGGAGCCATCAACAGCCAAATCAGATTTTACCTATTGACTGTCAATAGGGAAATTCAACCTGCTGCCATTCTCACAGTATTAACACCAGTGTCCCAAAACTTTTTACAGTTGGTCACTAGGGGACTGCAGTTTTAGTTTTGAAAAATTGGGTGGAGCCACCAACAGCCAATCGGGTTTCACCTATTGAATTTTATTGGTTTGATGCCAGGGTTCCCAAACTTTGCACAGTCAGTCACTGGGTGACTACGTACTCAAGGTTAGATAAAGTGGGTGGGGCCGCCAAAAGCCAATCGCATTTCTTTCATTGTTATCGGTGGGGAAATTTTAACTGCTGCCATTCTCACATGTTTAATGTCAGGGTCCCTAAACTTTACACAGTTTGTCACTGGGTAACTACATTACAAGTTTGAAAAGTGGGCGGGGCCAACAACAGCCAATCAGATTTCACCTATAGACTTCATCCGTTTAAACTTAAACTGCTGCCATTCTTTAAATTTTAATACTAAGGTCCCCAAACATTGAAGAGCTCCTCACCAGGTAACTGTGGTTCAGAGTTAGAAAAAGTGGGCAGAGCCACCAACAGCCAATCCATTTCCACCCATTTAATTTCATTGGTTTATAATTAAACTGATGGGCATTATTTAAGTATTAATTCCAGGGTTGGTAGACTTTGCAAAGTTAGTCATTGGGTATTTGCCGTTCAAAGGTAGAAAAAGTGGGCGGAGCCACCAAAAGCCAATCACATTTCACCTATTTACTTTCAATGGTGAAGTTTAAAATGCAGTCAGTCCCACAATTTTTATGCCTGAGTCCCCAAACTTTGCAAAGTTGGTCACTGGGGGACTGCAGTTCAAAAATAGGAAAAGTGGCCACTAACAGCCAATCACAATTTACCTATTGACTTTTATTGGTTTAAATTTAAACTGCTGCTTTTCTTTAACTATTAATCCTAAGGTCCCTAAACTTTGCAGCATTTGTCACTGGGTAACTGCAGTTCTAGGTTAGAAAAACTGGGCGGAGCCACCAACCGCCAATCAGATGTCACTCGTTGAAAAAAATTTAAATTGCTGCCATTCAGACACTATTAAAACCAGGGTCCCCAAACTTTGCACAGTGGTTTTTACTATATAACTGTGGGCCAAGGTTAGAAAAAGTGGGCCGAGCCAACAACAGATCATATTTCATTCAGTAACTTCATGAAGTATGTTCTCAAACTTCCCTTTCTAGTTTGTATATATTATTGCTATTAAAAGCAGTGTTTGTCAGTCATTTTCTATTCTCTGCCATGGTGACTCTGACTTTTGAAACACAAACCAGAAGACTGACAGACCTGCCTTGCTGGGGGAGACTGACCTTTGCAACATTGTCTAAAAAGTTGTAACAAGGAGATCAGCAAATGGTTCTTTCAATAGAAATTACATTTACAAATAACTTTTAACACACTAAACATTTGTAATAAATTCATATTGAAAAGTTGCGTAGAATCGTGTTTTCTTTAATTAGGTAAAAACATTTTTTTGGGGGTCGACATGTCCTTTAAAATGATAGTGAAATATATATTTTTGTTAGTACAGAGCATCCCTTCTCTGCATATTAAATATCTGTATAAGGGAAGCAATACACTAGTTCCCTCTCATATGAAAAAAAACTGTGGAGAAGCAAATTTTTCACAATAAGCTGAGCTGTCACATTATTATATGAGTTAGAGGGAAAATATACAGCAGCTAGAAAATGAGTATATGTTGCAAGAAAAGTACTGTATAATTAAATCTGTCCAGACCATCCATTCAGTGTTGAAAAAAGACAAATCCAACTCATGCATTGAGACGTTGCCTGCTCCATTATGGTTTTGCTCACAAAGTCAGGACGCAGCCATGCTTATAAGAGGCATATAACTGTCTGCGATCCTTGGTGTGTATTTAACTGAGGACAATTCCCTGTAATCTTTATTGTGGTCATTTAAATAGATATTTATTGTGAACACAAACATGTTACCTAAGAACTTTTAGTCTGTGCAAGTCACTACTAAAGTACTTTACAGTACAAGATACTGCCCAGTAAATTTTGTAGTCTGGACATATGTTTTGTGACACACAAATCTAATTTCAAACTTTTATAGCTAAAGTAAATAAACCATACAACACTAAAGATGGAATATGGAGTATAGTAAACCCGATACTGTAACTTGGTTTAGCGTTAATTAACTAAAATTTATAGATTTAATAATTCTCTTGCATAGTGCTTTAATGTAATAGCTATATACTATATATATATATATATATATATATACCCAGTGCAATATAAAACTTGGCCTATAGAAGTAGAAAAGACCCGCACACAGTGAATTTCCAATAAATGTAAAGGGACCGAAATGGTGGTGATTGTTCATCTTTTCTACTTCTACATATATGTTTATATATATGTATATATAACCCAGAGAAACTGTTTAGGAGCATTTCTATGTTAAACAGAAATGCCTTAAACAAGACTGCAGGCAACCCCTATTTTGTCATACTTCAGGAAGAGTTCTACTATAAAATGTAGCGTAGCCTCTTATTAAACTCAGGGAAATTGCCTTTACACCCTCCTTTCCTGTAGTGCCTTCATTTTCTTTTACTATCTTAACCCATGGGATCAAATTCAAGCTAATCCCAGGGTATACCTCTAGGGTTCATGATGTCCACCATATATACAGTAGTAATCAACCAGATTTTTTGCCTTTTCCAGTTTATATCTGTATGAATCTAAATATATATTGTTTAAACTGGACTGATGTTCTTTACCATCAGCATTGTGCTACCAGACTGATTAGTAAAATGCTGCCCAAGCTGTGTCTACCTTTAGAAACCTTCTGGTCTCACATGTATATATCATGCTTGTTTCCTTCTTACCCTGTCTCCATTATTCTTCTCTATATAAAAAATCTACTAGTAAAAACATGTTTTCTGCATTGGTTTTGTCAGTACTGTCCTATCAGTTAAAGTTTACAAAATAGATTGCTATACTGTTTATCGCTATATTATTTTCCCCTTTTGTAGCCTTTCATATCATGGTTTATATACTGTTCTGCTATAAATTACTACATAGCATATGGCTGACCCAAGCACAAAACCCAAGTCACTCTTGTTGTTATTATTCCTCTCCATGTAATGGAGTATAATGGAATATTAATGTTTTCTATTACACATTCATTAAATGATTTTTAAATAGAGATGTTAATGACACCAGCATTAGGTGGCAATTTAGTGCATACATTTATTTGAAGTTAAGAAATGTAAAACACAAAAAAGTGATTTTAGGATTGACTACCCTTTTAAATTCAAAAGAGAGGTAATTGCTTTATTTATGGAGTACTTTGCAATCAATATCAAATCTTGCACTACTTTTTATTCACGTCACGAGCAGGGCAATAACCGACTATAGACGTAATTTGCTCTGAACTGCAGTTTATTCACCTTCTAGATTGATACAGTGATGAAATATATGGTGATCAAGGTGGCCACATGAGGACATAAATAAAACACTTCCTTCTGTAAAAACGTACTTACAGTAGGTAAGCCACACACACAGAACAGGGCTTAGTCTGCTTTTGCATAGCAGAAATACACCACTATCAAGATTAAAAACCCACTGTTTTATTCACTAAAGGATTTTAAAATGTATTACAGATAAATATATTATTGTATTTTACAAATAAATTTCATTTACAAATGTAACTGCAATGTGGAAATCATACAAACAGGCACAGTTCGAATTGTTTTTTACCCGCCGTGGACACCTGCTAATTAGTGTTTTTCTTAGGGCAAATAATACCACTACAGTTAGTATTGGTATTAGTGTGTGGTTCACTAGATGTCAGCTCCATGTATTTGACCAGCACCTGAAGGGAACCCTGGAAGGAGTTTTACTTTTAGGTAGTTCAACAATGGAAAAAGTTCTGCATGGGGCAATCATGGCCAGCAGGCCTCGACTGGCAATCTGTGGGTTCTGGCAAATGTCAGAGAGGCTGCTGTAATATGCCATAGACCAGTGGTCCCCAACCAGTGGCTTGTGAGCAATATGTTGCTCACCAACTCCTTGGATGTTGCTCCCAGTGGACTCAAACAGGTGCTTAGAGGTGCATAAAATCCAGACGTACTGCCAAACAGTGCCCCCTGTAGGGTGTCAGTCCATATAGGCGCCCCAGTGGACTTGGCTTATTCAAAATACAGCCCCGCCTCTGTATATTTTAAATGCTAGGGCTTATTTTAAATCCCAGTCTAGGCCTGATGGTCAGAGTAAAGATGAATAGAAAATTCTAATTGCTCCTTTAAAACGTAAGGTAAGGCAAGGTGCCCTTGCTTTGGTATTTAATCATAAAGAGAAATGCACCTAATATAAAATAAATCTCAACTTATAAAGCCAGCCACATGAGTGATGTAGATGGAAGAATTTCCACAGAGACACTCCCCTGCTGCTGGAAAGTTACAGAGACTTCAGAAGGCATTTTGAACCATGCCACAGATTAATATATGCCAGAGATGGTGCCAGGTAGGTTATCAGTATGTGCCTATTCTGTACAGCATAACAAATCTAAAAAGTGCTCCTATATGGCTGCAAGGCTCAATCAATCAGTAAAATGTAACATCTTCGTAATTTTTTCCAAGCGGTAGCATAAGATATGAATCATTTAAGATATAACAGTTTTACAGACAATTGTCCAAATCATTAAGCCTGGCATGTAATTTGATTGATGGTAAACAACTCCCATTAACTGTAGTGCTCAATGCTGCTGCTGAGCTGCACTGAGCATTTAAACCCCACTGAAGATGAATGTGTTAATAGCAGGAACCAACTACATATGGGTCCCATGGAAGAAGCCTCATTGAATGTAATAGAAATATAATAGTAGTGAGCAGTTGCAACAGGCATTCCCATAACACCATGGGCAATGCTAAAATCCATATAATCCTATGCATGGAAAAAGTTAGAGGTCAACCAGGAATGTAACAAACACATAGGTAGTCACCTGCAAAGTCAACAGAGGTAGCTGTTTTAACCATTTACAGCATTTGGTTACATTCTATCTGCACATACAATACTTTACAGAAAAAAATACGTTTTACATATAGGTTTAAAGACTTTAGAAGATGAATTAGAGAAATAAGAGTAGTTAAAAACCAAGATGCAAAGGACACACACTTTCCCAAGTACAACAAAAGTACCTTGCAATAAATACTCTCGCACAGACTAGCTTTTTTAAAATAGGAAATTCAAAGCTGTGTAAATGATGTATATAAAATAATGTGATTTGTTGCTATATTTAATCATGAATATGGATGTGGAAAAATGGAGATGGCTATGTTGTAGGGTAACCTGTATGCAAGTAATACTGCAGCCATGTATTTTGCATTCTGGTGGTACACATGGGCTAGTGCTCACTGCAGGCTTTATGCTTGGGTATATTCTATTGCTGATTTCCCAACCATGACAACAGAAGGAATCAGAATAATTTACAACCTGGATCACCCTATTGTGGTCCTGGAGCATTGCCGCAAATGGTCAGAAGAGCACAGCAAACATGGACAGATTGATTGCTGGTTTGGTAGGCCGTCTTGATAATTGCTGGTGTACACAGTATCGAAAAGGAATTATAATTGGGAAAACTATTGTATTTCAAATTAATGCACTATATTTTAATGTATTTTATAAAAAAACACTGGTCCATTTTACTATAATTTACTGGGTCAACAATTTATTTTTTTTACATAATAATGCTTTCTTCGTTGTCAGGAACAATTTCCTCACATTAAACAAAGCATAGGAATGTTTCAGTGTGTTTAACTGCTCAGAAAAAGTGCTGAGCTCTTTCGTGACTTGTTAAACCCATCCAGATTTGACTGGGGGGGTTAATAATTTGGAAGGCTCTTTTCAGGAAAAGAAATAGTTAAATGGATTCAGCACCAGTTAACAGCGCTGCTCTAGCAGAATCCTGCATTGATACAGGTATAGGACCCATTATCCAGAATGCTCGGGACCAAGGGTATTCCGGATAAGGGGTCTTTCCATAATTTGGATCTCCATACCTTAAGTCTACTAAAAAATTAATAAAACATTAATTAAACCCAATAGGATTGTTTTCCATCGAATAAGGATTATTTATACCTTAGTAGGGATCAATTACAAGGTTCTGTTTTATTTCTACATAGAAAAAGGAAATCAGTTTTAAAATTCTGAATTATTTGCTTATAATGGAGTCTATGGGAGACGGGCTTTCCGTAATTCAGAGCTTTCTGGATAACGGGTTTCCGGATAAGGGGTCCGATACCTGTATCTGTTTTTCAAAAGAGCAAACAGATGTTTTTTATATTTCATATTGAAATTTGACATGGGGCTAGATATGACCTTAGTTTCCCAGGTGCCCCCAGCCATGTGACCTGTGCTCTGATAAACGTCAGTCACACTTTACTGCTAAGCTGCAAGCTGGAGTGATATCACCCCCCCTACCTTTACCCCCCAGCAACCGATCAGCAGAACAGTGGGAAGGTAGCAAGATAGCATCTCCCTGATGCCTGCATTGCTAAAAATACTTCCATTCCCTTAAACTGGGCATTAACCCATCTCATAATCTCCTATTTGATTCTGACTCTCTCGTTCCTTTTCCATATTCACTTAGTTTTTTCTTTTGATAACATATGATAAAGCCATTATTTACAAGCTAAAAGTTTTTTTGCCACTGCACACACCTATAGAAATACACATTTACAAAAGTATTTTCATTTACATATTCTGAGGTTATCTGAAAAATAAATTCTACTTTAATTAAAAGAACATCGGGGCATGACCATTATGTATCCTATTAATAACTGTAGGGCTGTTATATAAGAAGCAGTCTGTTGCATGGAGAGGCAATTAAAGATTCAGGCCAATATGCCTTGTTCTGTTTGAGAAAAAAAGAGCATTGATGTTTTTCCACATGCATTGAGGCAACAGCACAGAATCCCTACAGCCGGCTGTGTTTCTCAGCATTCCTTGTTAGTATCATCTTTTTTGTCCAGATCTTGAGTTCATAAGACAAAGAGAAGAGTTTTCATTTCTTTATCTGAACAGGTACATGAAATCTGCACAATTGCTTGGCTATGAAGATAAAGGATTTGGATCTTTGTGCTATCTTTACAGTAGTTTTTAAAAGATGCATTGATAATATGGCCTGCAGAATGATGGCAATGCCTCAGGGTCACAGTCTTGTAATTCCTAAAAATAGTGTCTTTCTAGTCTGTGATGTTGGCCCATTGTGGAAATGTGTCTAGGCTGAACATAGGACGTCCCCAGGTGTTGATAGCTAACGTTGTACAAATAATTCCAATGATGTTCATGACAATACCTGTTTTTACCTTAAAAAAATACAAAAAAAAACAAATACAAAGATTAGCAATGATATATGCTGAAATATTGATTATTGTTTGTAAAATGTCATTGTACTTTGTAAATATAAAAGAAAGGTTACATGAATGGGCTAAATAACCCCCCTTGTCTCCTGTGATATGATCATTTGTGAGACCTGCCATTTTACAGCAGCCGGTGAAATATTAACATTTTTCAAAATATTTGACATGTATGGGACCTGTTGTGCAGAATGTTCGGAACCTGGAGTTTTCCAGATCATGGATCTTTCTGTATCTCCATACCTTAAATCTACTAAGAAATAATTTAAACATTAATTAAACCCAATAGTAATAAGGATTAATTATATCTTAGTTGGGATCAAGTACATGTACTGTTTTATTATTACAGAGAAAAAGGAAATAATTTTTTAAAATTAGAATTCTTTGCTTATAATAAAGTCTATGGAAGATGGCCTTCCCGTAACATGGAACTTTTTGGATAACAGGTTTCCGGATAAGGGATTCCATAAGTTTGTATTCAAGCAATCAGCTCTCTCCCTCAGAGCATTTGTTTAACTGATGAGCTGTGCCCTGGGGCTAGAATGTTTTGCATAGCTGCTTCTCACTGGTTAAAGAGACATTGACATGTAGTTATGATAACTCCCAACTGTTTTGACAGATATGTAATTTGTGCTGAAGTCAGCACAAAGGTATTATTTTGCAAAAAATCAAAGTTGAAGTATTATCACATATGGTACATTATTTGGGTTTTGTATTTTTTATTTTTGATGGAATTGCACTATTATTTGAATTGGACTCAAATAATGGTTCCTGGGCAGCCATCTCATCATGCATAATCCTGTGCTTGCAGAAACAGCAGCGGGGGTGATTTGTTACTGACATCAGTTTGTAGATCAGCAGTAAAGAAAGACTGCAGCACATTTTAGGAGACTGAAGTAATCATGGGAGGGAATAGTAATTACAACTCTGATGTCCTTATTGTAAAGGTAAACATTTTAAAAATGTGGTTTGCTCGTTAAAAATTGAAATTCAGTGCAAAGTCATAGAGCTCATTTATGTCTTATGCAAGTACACTGAGCAGAGTGCTATCTCGATTGCAATCGCCATGTTTTTTCATCCCGCAGTGCAGCTTTTTTCCCAGAATTCCAGCAAAATTGTGGTCACAATGCACCTGACCCATTTGTGGTCAATTTGCCAATTTTATCGCAGATTAGACGCTATTGCAGCAAAGTCTGTCTGATGCCAGTTCAGGTGTTCGTTGTGCAAGTGAAATCTGTGTACAATTCTTTAAGCACTATTGCTGTGCTGCACCTATTGATGCTGGGTATAAAGGGAACCCTGAAGTTACTGTCTGGTCAGGACGTGGCAGTAGCTCCAGGGTTTCCTTGTGTCAACAGGTGCAGCGGTGCTCCATTTGGATCAAAAGGCAGGAAGGACTGAGTGGCGCCAAGTGCAATTCTATGTAAATGCAAGGAGCGTATTTTGAAACAAGTGCAGGAGCGCAACTGCACTCGCGGATGTAAATGAGCCTTTATGTGTGTGAAGTACTGATAATTTTTGTATTTTGAAAAGAGTGCATTTCCCCATGACCTTCCTTTAATAACCCCTGTTTATGTATTGTATCATTGTGTTTGTTTATCTTAAAAGGAGATTAGAGATAGAAGAATCATTATCTGCTTGTTTGCATTTATACATCCAATGGGAGTTGATATGTTGGGTGCCATGGCAGAGGTGTTCCACTGCACCACAATGGTGATAGGGTTGCTCTTATTCACATGCATAACTGCTAATATATACGGTATATAAGGAATGGTAAGGTGATATGTTTTCATTTCTAACATAAAATAAACAGTGATTTAATTGCAACTCGCCCATCACCTGATCTGGGAACTGGCACTTATATTGTAATGTCACCCACTGTGACCTACAGCACTTATATTTGCCTATTTGTGTCTGTTAGTTACCCCTCCCATATAGATTGTAAGCTCTACGGGGCAGGGACCTCCTTCCTCTTGTGTCCTCGACTCTTAACTTATTGCTGCTGTATTTATCTGTATTTATTATTATACTTTGTTTTTATCTATTATCTTATTAACACCCTGTTTGTATTAATGTATTCTACTGTACAGCGCTGCGTACATAAGTAGCGCTTTATAAATCAAGATATACATACATACATACAACAATGACTTCTGATCCATATGGCATGTTTGGGCCACATATATAACTGACACATTGGGTTAAATATTGGGTTCATCTCTGGAATGTAAAAGGGTAATGGAAATAAGTAAATTATTACTTTGGAGACACTTATATTTGTGGTGTCTTGCTGATGCCAGCAGGGTCACTGATGAGTTCTTCTAAGGGAAAATGCTGAAACTGATTCCTAATGACTAAGCCTATAGCCACTAAATGTTTAACATTTCAGCATAAATAATGAAAGGATAACCAGTGCCTTTGTAATTAATAATATTCCAATAATAATTATATAAAGAATGCATAAATAAATTATATCAATTATAATGCTTTTTTCAACTTCTATAAAATGTAAATGCATTAAAATCATATTACTTGGCAGCATCTATAGGATAATTCAGGCTATTTTACATATGTCAAGTCCACACAGACATGTACCAAGTACAATATTGCCCTTTATCCCCCCACAGTCCCATTTATAAAAGGTCTTAAAGTTGCTTGTTCACTTTTAAATTCACTTTTTAGTATGATATGAGTTATATTCTGAGACAAATTGCAATTGGTATTCATTATTTTTTCTTTGAAAGTTTTTAAAATTTATTATTTGGGGTTTTTGAATCATGTAGATCTTTGTTCAGCTGCTCTTCAGCTGGGAATTTCAGCAGCTATCTGGTTGCTAGGGTCTAGCAACCAGGTAGTGGTTTGAATTGCGAAACTGGAATATGAAGAGGAGAGAACCTGAATAGAAAGATAAGTAATAAAAAATAGCGATAACCATAAAACTGTAATCTTACAGAGCAACACTTATGGGCTACCAGGGTCAGTGGCTCCCATGTGAATGCTGAGAGACTCAGAAGAAGAAGACAAATAATTAAAAATATATAAAAATTGAAGACCAAAGTTGAATAGCATTTATTGTTTATAATGTCTCCAGCTTTATCATTGGGTGGCACTGGCCCAGGCCAACCTTTTATATTTTTGACAGCAACAAGAGAAAGGAAAATTTGATGCTATATATGAATAATACAGTAATGAAAATGAGTTACCATATCTGAAACGCGGAGATGCCCATAAGAGAAGACAATGGCATTTGGGGGTGTGGCCACAGGAAGCATGAAGGCAAAAGATGTGCTGAGTGTGCAGGGAATCATGATGTACAGCGGATTAACCCCAATGGATCTGGTCTGAGAGAGAAATTGACAGAATGACTGACTGAACTGTGACAACATGCATACAGACAGGGCTCAGATACAAGTGCACAAATGGTGTAAATAAAAATGAATTATGAAGAAATCTGCACTTTCCTAGCCATTAACAGGCCATGGGTTCATAAGTATGTTGCCATTATTTCATGCACACGGTTGGAAATGTGCTGTGCTAAACAGGCATTTGTTTTACAAAACAGTTTAAAACAAAGTTATTGAAGTTTCATTTTACACTAAGTCCTGTCTTACTTCTAATTATGAGAAAGGAAAATATATTCAACCAGAACCTTTGTATAATGTATTACTCAGCTGGCAATACATTAAAAGATCCACTTGTTTGGCAAGGAGGCCAATAAACAAGCAGATCTTTCCCTGCTCATCTTGAGGGGGGGCAATAATGGACTGCTCCAATCGTTTGTCCCTAGGGCCCATACTGACTGAGTCAATGCAGTCATTGCTCCTAAAAGAATATTAAACCCACCGGTTCAATATCAGACACACACACGCACAGCTGCCGACACGAACTGTAAGAGCCGAATTTAAATCTATTAGTCTATTGCTCCTTTTCAAGTGAAGGCATGTGCTGAATTCAGAACTCAGATGTAATCTGAAAGTAGTATCTCCCTGGTTAAATACTTTGCATTACTGAAACAATGAAGAATTTCATTTTTTTAAGTATTCAAAAACAGTTTGGGCTGAAAATCCTATTTAATAATGGATAATGAGAGGAGAATGATACTGGTTCCTACCATGGAAGCAAGGATAGGCAGAAAAAGTGTTGCAGTGGCAACGTTGCTGGCACATTCGGTGAATACAGCGATCATCAGAGACAAGATAATAGCAATTGCCCAAGGTGGAATAGTGTGCAGAGGGGCCATTTGTTGTCCCAGCCAATGAGATAGACCAGAAGCCTGGAGAAAAGAGAGAGAATGTTGTGATTATAACGACATCTGGGCTAGTTTTGGTAGAGAACTTCAGCTTGGTTGAAGTTCAGTTTCCTGGACTGGGTCAGTATTCTGACCATGGAGACTCTTTCTATGCTTGGAAGGTTTTTAGTTTTTTTCAAGGACAGAATTTTCCCCACAGTTTTCATGCATGTATATAGAAATTTGCCAGAAAAGCAAATGGTTCAAAGGTTTCCCTCACAACCTGAATATCAGTGCAAGCAAGATCGTTCTACTTCTACCCAATGTTCCCTCTAATTCCTTATTGGCTATGTGCCCCAAAAAAATATTTTTTTAAACTTGTGTGTGTATTTTTAAAGACAGTGTGATCATGTCAGAATAGATATGAAATATTGTGTTTTCACTTCAGATTCTTTGTGTGCATCATAACTTGTTGTCTTGGAATTTGTGTGTGCATGCACACTATAGAGGGAACATTGGTTCTACCTATAGGTATGTGTCATGAAATTAACTGAAAAGCCTGAGATATAAAATCATTCAATCCAGTAAATAATTGTAGGTCTTGGGTATGAATAAACGCATAGTTTTCAATGAGAATTTTCTTGCAAATGAGACAAACTTACATCGCTCCCTTTGGCCAAAGCAAATCCTCCCCCCAGGAGAAGCACAATGCTCCAGGGCATCTGCTTGTGGACCACCTTCCACGTTAGTAGTGGCGCAGAAAAAAATGTGTCTTTCTCTTCTGCTGTGTAAATAGACAGAAATGTTAAAGTGCTGTATCCTTGCAGATTGTTTCAACCTCCTAATATCAATCACAACCAATACACTGGGCTTATAAATACTTAGAAAACAGCATTGTAAAAGATGCACTTCCTAAAATGGATTAAGCCAATGACTTTAGCTTTATAAATCCTGCATATCTGTATATATGTTTAAGTCATTAGCAATTGGGGAGGAGTATATAGAATGTATTTAGCTTTAGGGTAATAGAGCACTAAGTCATTTTGGATATTCGCTATGTTTTGGCACACCAAAGACTTTGAAGTCTATGAGAATTACATGTACAAATACAATATTTGAATCTCTGTTGGTTATGGAGCCCACCTATTGCCAATATAATCTTAAAAAGAGTACATCAGCCTCATGTCATCATTAATGACACTATACTCGTGTTGTAAGTGTCTCTATGGGAATTACATAAAGCTTATGTGTGTGTGGTGGTATTGAGAGATACCCCAAACCATTGGTGTATTCCTAACAACAGGCATTTCTCCTTTGCAACACTAAGGGGCTGATTTACTAACCCACGAATTCGAATCCGAATTGGAAAAATTCCGATTGGAAAACGAACATTTTGCGACTTTTTCGTATTTTTTGCGATTTTTTCGGCGCCTTTACGACTTTTCGGAAATTATGGCGACTTTTTCGTTACCAATACGATTTGCGCGAAAAAACGCGAGTTTTTCGTAGCCATTCCGAAAGTTGCGATTTTTTCATAGCGTTAAAACTTGCGCGAAAAGTTGCGCTTTTTTCGTAGCGTTAAAACTTAAAAGGCGCGACGTTTTGCGCAAGTTTTAACACTACGAAAAAATCGCAACTTTTTGCGCAAGTTTTAACGCTACGAAAAAATCGCAACTTTCGGAATGGCTACGAAAAACTCGCGTTTTTTCGCAAAAATCGTATTGGTAACGAAAAAGTCGCGATAATTTTCCGAAAAAATCGCAAAATACCGATCATTACGAAAAAAACGCAATCGGACGCATTCGGCCCGTTCGTGAGTAAGTAAATGGGCCCCCAAGGGACGGATTTATCAACATTCACATTTTTGCTGTCATTCAGATTTTTTGTGTTAAAACTCAAGAATTCAAATTAGAGCTTCCAAAACTCAAATATTCAATATTTATTAAGCGCAAAAACTTTGAAGAACTCAGCTGTAAAACTATGGCATCTAAAAGGTTGTCAGTTCACGTAGAAGTCAATGGGAGTTGTCAAAATTTAAGTGATTTTGTTCAATTCAAGTTGTTCAGATTTTTCTAGTTTATTCAAATTGAAAAAATATACAAATTTGAATATAAATAAGCCTCCCCATTTTTAAACTGTGAGTATAGTGTAGCCATTTTGATTACATTATTAGCAGATATATACATGTGAACTGCGGTAATTAGGGTTACATGGTTGATCTGTATATGGCTGCCTTTAATATGAATACTAATTAATTTGTTTGCAATACTGTTAGTGATAAAGGGGAAAGAGTACCTTGTTCAAATTCTTCTAGATCAAAGCTCTTTCTTGCTTTACAACAGCTAATCTTTGGTCTGGAAGCTGGTAGAATAAACAGTAGAAAAGCAACAAACACAGCTACCGTAGC
Organism: Xenopus tropicalis; assembly: GCF_000004195.4. Lineage (NCBI taxonomy): Eukaryota > Metazoa > Chordata > Amphibia > Anura > Pipidae > Xenopus > Xenopus tropicalis. Next base: position 48,944,572 of record NC_030678.2, on the reverse strand, counting down.
ATCAGTTACATACCTACAATATGAAAAAAAACGAATTAATTGTACCCTTTGTTGTTTATTTTATGTTTTCAGCAATTTATTCCAGATAATTGGTTGCTACCAAACAAAAGGTAAAGGCAAGTACCATGAATAAGAATCCTGTCACCAAACAATATACAGCCCTTGGCTGTAAAACGATACCCCTGGCACCATCTACAGTACCTCCAGCAAGTCACGGTTGTTGTTATAACTCAGGATGTGTACTATGCTGCCAAAATGTATTCTATTAGGATAGTACGAGATAATTTATGGACATGTTGCTACCTGTTTCTTTTGGGCAATATGTCAATTTATAACCAAAAAGCAAGCTGTATAGGTCATAAACTTATTTACACATTATAAGCTTTTAACTGAATATAACACTATGCTTCAGTCTCTAGCCATAATACATCAAAGGTCTTTCTTTATTAAAAGTGTGCATAGTTTCATTTGTTACTGTACTATTACTTTATTTATTTGTTTCCTTGACATGATAGAAATATAAAAAAAGAGAATTTATCCTACAGAATTCTAGCTGTTATCAAACCATAGCCTACAGCTGGAAATTGTCATGCCACAAATGCTCAAGGGCCACAATGTGGCCACCTCTGCTCTAAAGGGGTGAAAGAAGGAAAAATCCACATGTTCTTACTCTATGTTGTCTTTATTGAAGAGAATTGTAGCCCAGCCGATGACAAAGCCAGGGTCTCTGGTAAACCAAAGCAACACCAGTAGAATGAAGAGAAACAGCACACTAGACTCAGCATAGGAAATGGGTCCAAGTTTGCGGTATTCTTCCCGGATCACGTTATATGCTGCTCTTTCTTTTTCAGAGGTCGTAGCTCCACATCCCCATGTCTTCTTAAAGCTTAATGTAGGGAAAAGGTGAATGGGTTATTCTTTGTAGGATAGGGAACATTTGTCTGTGGGGGATTATATCTTAACTCCTTAGCTTCCAGCCATTTTCAGGCCTGAATTTCTCAATGAATGATTAGTCCAGCAGATCTGCCTGTAAGAATGAGAAGATACAGAAAAGGAAGCTGAATAAAAGAAGAGAGGGGAAACTAACAAAGAGAAATTCAAAATATAAAGAGCAAAGAAAGAAGTACAGAGAAAGAAGAAGGATTTAAAGAGAAAGTGTGAGCGACACCACTACACTATGTTGCAAACACATTTTTAAGTCCCTTTCTGGCTGTAACCAACAATCTCAGAAAAGTAGGTCATTTCAAGTATAACTTTAGCACAGGAAGCAGATGTAAAACTTCCCAAATGGTCTGTTGTTCTTCACAGTCTGACGTTACATAACACTTCCCCTGCTACATATTCATTTTGTGACTCTCACCAAGTGTGCCCAGCAACATTCCCAACAGGTACCTTGTTTGCTTTTCTAAATACTGTAAATTTGAATCTGGTGAATTGTTTAAAAGGTTTCAAGCAGCTGATAAGTATTTAGAAAAATAAGCTTCTGTAAATAAACTTCAACAAATATTCAGATTTTATGAACCTTATAGGGGATCTTTTACATTTCCCCTGGGCAGAAGTGCAAGAGCACTAAAAAGCACAAGAGTGCACCCCTTAGGCTAGAGTCACCCTGGTGCATGGTCTGCTTCGTGGAAGGTAGAATGCTTGTTCATGCAGCACTCCAGGCCAGAAAATGGCTGCACTGTGCACTTTGTGCCACCAAATTTTAAAAAACAGGCACTTAAGGCCAGCCCTGTCCTTACTGACATACCATATTGGTATGTTTTATTACATCCTGCTACATTAATTTAGATCTCATATGCTATATTTATATGTTTTGTACAAAAAGTGAATCTGTTTATTTTGCCTTTGCTAAGCTTTCCTATTTCTTTCATGATAACTGTTAAAGTGACACCAACAACATAGTATACAATACTTGTATTGTTTGGAGCTATAGTAAAAACACAGAGCAGCTCAGCTTATGGTGCTCCGTGTTTTTGACAAAACAGTGCAAGACCCAAAATATTGGGCGCCAAGGTTACCACATTGATTTATTGGCAGAAGCCTAGCCTATATTAAAGAACTTAGTTAAAGTTAACTAATTCTGCTTGTTTCTGTGGAACAGTGGCTCTGATCGTAAGGGTATAGGTAGAATCCCTGCCATACACAAGAGGAAGAGCTTTGCCATAAAGGCAATACAAATAGTACCTGGAAATTGATTCCTCCTTGCAAGCATAAAAAATACAATAGGGGCTCATTTACTTAGTGCAGCGTGCAAAGTGCAAAAAACAGATGTAATCCTCCAAGATGTCATTTAGGCGTGCATGTTAGGAATTGCCAGTGGACGTAGGCTGCAATAGAGCCTTGTACATACTTCCTATGAGGCTAGGTGCAGAGGGCAGGCAAACGCTAAACAAAATGCTCTTAGAATGATGACTATGAGGCACACTTTTGCCCCCCAAAATTGCTAAAAATCAGAATCTGACAATCCCCAGTTAAAACTTCGAAGCCTACATCATGTAGAACTCAATGGCAGATATAGTAAATCTGCCCCATAGTGATACTTACTTGAATCCAATAAAGGAAAACTGCAGCCAGAACCAGCTCATGCACAACATAACAGCCATGTTGGGAAATGCAAACCCAAACCATGAAGCAAAGTTCAAAATATCTCCGTTGTTTGGAAAAATTCTGCAAAACAAAATATTTGAATGTATTGGCAGTTGGCCAATGTTCTGAGCTCTCTTCATTTATTTAGTTTTACATAGCATGAAAGTATATAATTGCATCAAACTTGTAAGTATAATATTTCTTAATGAAAGATGTAAAAACAACTGCAAATAGTAATAAGGCATTAGGCAAAATTAGCAATTGTAGACCTAGGTATAGGACATGATATTTCTCTGATATAGCAAAATTTACGTAAATTGTGAAATTATTCACATGCTGGGAAATAGTTATTTTTACAATTAGATTGTGAATTATACAATATAGGATCTATCAGGCTCTGAAAATAAGGGAACATTAATTTCCTATTGAATCAAAATTTGAAAAGAAAATGATACTTACTGGGTAAATTGCCCTTTTAGCACAAGGTTTGGCCCTGTCCCCGTTAATGTGGCAGTCCCCCCAATGCTTGCAGCGTAACATACACACAGCATCATTCCCTTAGAGATACGTTTTCTCTCATCTTTCTCAGGGGCTTCCTCAGGGATTTCTGCCACATGCCCATTACTCACAACTGAACAAAGTAAAAGAAAGAGATTAAGAAAACCCTAAAAAACTACATTTTGTTTCTGCATATGAAAAACTATACCCCTGGAAACTATAAAACCTTTGGCTGCCTAAATTTACTAGTGATTTGAGATTGTTATACCTTTTAAGGTGAAGACACACAGAGCTACTAGTAGCTGCTACTTGCCGTGGCTAATAAAGTAGACAATGCTGATCATTTACTGATAATTGTCTCTACATGTGTTTTAGCAGAAGCAATTCTCAGTATTGTCTATGGCAGGGTATCTTCTGGCATTTTGTAGCCGTGAAAAAGTAGCTGCTACAAGTAGCTTCATGTGTCTTCACCCTTAGAAGTCATTGTGATACTACCAGAATAAAGTTGCCTCTGTGCCAATTGGTTTCGGTTGTTTTGGAAGCACTTTAAACACTGCCTTTATACTCTGTCCTTTGTATATGAATTCCATGTAGACATTCAGTCTCTGTTGTTCTATTTCAGTATAACTAGTGCATGTGAACTGGAATATTTAAAGGAGACATATAGCATAACTGAAAATTCCCCAATCCGGTAGGCAATAATGAAAAATGTATCAGCGTCAGTTTTTACTCTGGGCTAAAAATGATCATAAACTTAAAAAAATGGTCCCTACTGAAGTTCCCTGTAGCTCTGCTATTGACTCTGACTGTGTCTCAATTGATTGGTTGGCATGTTCTCAAGGGTTGGCAAGTCCCTGCCAGAAGCACCATAGGAGGGGGATAGCTCTGCAGTCACACAAGCAAAGACAGGCTTCGATTTCCCCCGGCTCCACCAAGCAGCTAATTGGTTTCTATCCTTCAGCACAATAGGCTGAGTGCCGCTGGCTCCCCTGCACAGCCTGGAAAGGAGGCAGCAGGAAGTAGACTATTAAGGTTTTTGGAGAAATTTCCATAAATCAGCCCAAAACAGGGCTTAACAAGAGTATAATCCACTTGCACATTCTTGTTTTTTACACAATATGGGGGTTATGTAATAAAAGATACAAAGGGGTATATTTATCATACTGTGTAAAAAGTGGAGTAAAACATCACCGGGAATGTTGCTCATAGCAGCCAATCAGATGCTTTGCTTTGATTTTCTAACTATTAAAATCTAATTGCTGATTGGTTGCTCTGGGCAACATAGCCAGTAATGCTTCACTCCACTTTTTACACAGCATGATAAATATATATAGTTTGCCCAGAAGCAGTAACCCCTAGCAACCAATCAGCAGTATGCCTTTACTGGTTACCTGTTTAAAAGCAAATATCTTATTAGGTTATTGCTTCTGGGCAAAATGAGTGCCTTTTATTACATATTTGGGTTTAGTTTCCTAACTAAACTAACTAACTGTTTGTGTGCCTAACCTGTAAAATGTATGGTATCACTGTTAGGCACCTTACTGCCAGCACCATCATTTTTACATTTACTGATTGCTCTTTGACTATGCTGCACCCACCATGTGTTGTTTGGCAAAGTAGAGCCCAGGCAGTTAAAATATCTAAGAAAGACTAACCCATGGACTTCAAACTGTTGACGAACTACTGTTCTGAGCACCTATGTTTAACCTGTCAGGGATTCTGGTTGTAGTTGTAGTTCAATAGCTAGACGCAAGTGCTCATCTAAACACTATATGGATAAAATGGAAGCTTGTTAAACAGCAAACAGAGAATGCCCGGTTGTGCTCAGTAGTTCCCAGGAACAAAGGTTAATTGCTGAAAGTAGAACCCAGGTTAGCTTTTAGGAAGACTAGAAGTGTTGAGGTCAATGTTTTATTTGAGTGGTTAAATAAGTAATTTTGTACAATAAATGGACCTAAAGTAATGGGAAAGAGAGGCCTTTTTAGTGTTTTCTTTTATACAGCATTAACTGGTACAAACAGCAATACAGCAACCAAAGAAAATATTTGCTGAGTTTCAAAGCCAAATCTCATGGAGTCTGTGGACTGTTTGCTACAAAAAAAGATTCCAGTGATTTTATTCTGTGCATATGACTCTGATGGAACCCTCAGCACTTCTATGTTTTTTTTTTAAGTTAATTGGTTACCTGAAGAGTTTTTCTAGAATTTGCCTTTAAACCGTGTTTACTGCTTTAGGACAACTAGTTTAATATTCTCGTTTGTAACATGGTGTTATGTAAGACTAGTTTTTGAATACAGGAGATGTTTTTCACACCATAGAGCCAATAGGTCATATTTTGGAAGCAGGAGATTGAATCGAGTTTTATGTTTGTGTGAATAGTTTTTGTGTGATTTTAAGATGAGTCAGTTGGATCCAATTTGCAAACCTTGGACAGAAAAAATGAAACAGTAGAAAACTATAACTGTTCCTCCTATGCAATTTCTATGTGGCTTAATATACATGTAGATGAATGGAGTCAGATGGATGCCATGATGCATTGTACTTCAGTTCTATCTGACACAGTTGAACCAACTCTCAAACAAATCAACAGATATAATATAAGGGGTCTTTTATCAAAAGCCCTGCCACAAGTGCTAGGGTACAAGGGATTAAAAATCTCACCCTTTAGCACCTATTTACAGCACACTTAGTATTTTCACAGTCTGCTGAATCCAGCGCAAGGTGTAAGGCACATGAATGCTGGGGCAAAGCAGCCTTGTACTTACTACCAGCTCATAAGCTTCAGAGCACCTTGCGCCCATTGGCACTCATTAACTTGCACATCTAGATGATATGAAAGTGCGGGCATGCCCCTCATGAAAACAGCCAAATGCAGGTAGTGTATTAGGAAGACAAAGGTCTTTAAGTTTCATTCTGGTGTGAAAAGCTGGGCATGGTCATTGGCACCTGTTTTAGCACTATGCACCCTGCACCAAACCCTATTGTTGGTTTCTGACAAGCTCAACAAATTTTTTTCCATCCAATCAGGATGAAAATGTGTAAATAAATAAGGCCTTTCAGTCTTTCCACCAGTCAGAATTTACAACATATTTCCAGTAGCTGGGGGTAGCAGTCTCTGGATTTCTCAGAAAATAAATACAAATTTGTTGTGCCACTTTATTTGAAGGCACAAGAGGCCTAGGGCACACCTCTTGTTCTCTTCTACTTACTCTGAACTGGTTCCAGAGGTATGGCATTTTTTGTCTCTAGCTCCAGTGCTGGGTTGGTCTGTCCTTCCAAAGATTCCAACATGGATGGATCCTCTCCAGCGGTGTTGAGCTGGCTCAGAACAGCCTGGACAATAGGAACCATCATGGCTGTGGTGGCAGTGTTACTTATCCACATCGAAAGGAATGCAGTGACCCCCATAAATCCCAACATAAGTCTAAATATACAACACAGTATATATAAAGGTATAGAATAAACAAAGAAGACACATTTTAGATTGGGCTTTGATATAGCTAATGCTGTTCATTATATTAAAGTATAAATAATCCTCATTTAGGTCAGATGGTACATTCATATATTGACATTCTACTTTCGAAGTTTCCCATAAATGTACAACATAGAAATAGACATTCTGGCATTTCTTTACCATGAATAACACTTTATGTATTAAAACAAGGGGTTCTTACAGAGCAGGTCTCACGCCAACAATGAGTAGAACTTTCAGAGCAATGCGCTTGTGTAGGTTCCAGTGTTCCACTGCCACAGCCACAATTAGACCTCCCACAAAAAGCATATTTGTGTCTTTAAGGTACTGCATGCACACCTGTGGAGCACAAATAGGGATGAGCTCTGACTGTAACATTACTTTGAAGTCATAGATAAAATAAAAAACATAAATAAAATGCATAGTTATTACTATAGTCATGCTTATAGTATATAACCAAAAGTATCCAGACGCTCATATTCTAAGTTGGACCACTCACTACTGAATTCCAAACTGTTTCTGAAAGTATTGTCAGCACAAGCACCTGACATCAAACAAACAAACCTAACATCTTTGTGTGCAATGCCAAGTGTAGTGGTGTCAAGGACACAACCACTGGACTCTGGAGCAATGGAAGGTTAGTTAATGATAAAAAATGGTGTGGGCTATCTTACTATTTGGACCATGGTTCCTCGTTCCATTAAAAGGAAACCTTGGGGCTACAGCAAACAATGCCATTCTTGGCAACTTCATGTTTTCTACTTTGTACCAACAGTTTGAGGAAGGCAGTTTCGGCAAAATATTTTCCTTGTGCACAAAGCAAGATATGTACAGAAGGGGTTTGCTGAGAAGGGAGTGGAAGAACTTGACTAGTCTGCACAGAGTCCTGACCTCAACCCTACTGTGGGTTTAATCTGATCACCCTGAGTGCCCAAATTCATTTGCTGAGACTGCGTTGGCAGCCAAGAGAGGATCAAGTTTATACTTATACCCTGGTTTTATAATGAGATGATGGACAGGAAGGTGTCCACATACTTTTGGCCATATAGTGTAAGGAAAATGGAGGCTTAGCTCTCTTTTAAATGTACTCTGTAATAGGTTCAGAAGGTTCCCAATGCACTGGGAGTGAATTGGAACTGAGAGCAGGAGTTACCTTTTTAGATTCCAGAATTCCAAACATTGGAAACAGTAGAACGGGTAGCAGTGCAGTGACAGCAAGAGGAATCACTTCTGTACACCAGTAGACTGCCATTAGGATGATGCAATAAGCACAGCTGGCTTCCTGAAAGAGAAAAGATTTTAGGTCAAATGCCCAAAATATGGCAGTTAAAAAATACATTCATTTTTTGTGGAATATGGATTTAAAGGGTTTATTTATAACTGTATAAGAAATAGGCATAAAGTTGCTACTGCCTTTCCTTTAATAATTATTGGCCTTCCTGGCGCTTTCTCCTCTGTCAATCACCTTGGCATCAGATATACATTTTGCAACCCTACATGTTTACAATCATTAAACTAGCAGGTTTGTTCTTGTATTGCAATATGCAGCCTTCCAAACATGAGTGGTTGAACCCCTATACTATACACTGTTTTATAGTGTGTCCCCATGGTTCCTTGGAGAAGAACAATGGGGACATGTTTTATATTGCGTCAACATATTACTGCAAATTATACAAGAATACTGATTGGCATACCATGTATGTTTATTAAGGTACCCACTGTAAGGGGACTACCTGAAAGTCCCCATGGCATCAGTAGTCAAAAAGCCCTTTTTCCCTTGATTTTGACAATTGGGCTGCAATGCATAACCATAGGAACCCCTGATAAACTTTCATGTATGTGCATACTTGCACATGTGGGTGTTTGGTCAGCCGGGCATTGTTAGCAGGGGTTTCCGTGGGCCCATGTACCTAGTCTTATGATGTTTTTGCTTGTTATTTCGATCCAAAAAAGCTATGTTTTTTGTTATTTCATGAACTAAACAGGGCAAACAAAGAAAATTAAGTTACTCCATGTTTGCAAAATAATTATTACCAGTACAGAGACGTCTGCTTATATGTAAACTAAACATAATGGGAGGGGGGGTTGTATAGTGGTAATCATTTCTATGCTCAGACCACAGAAAAATGGCCCATTTCACCAGATCAACCAGAGGCTTAGCAGGATATTTTGATATGGTGGAAAGGTATAACATAGTGTTCATATGGGAAGCAAATATTATTTAATATTTTGGTGCTACATTTGCATGGCATTTATAATGGCATTTATAATTTGCAAAGACAATTCTCTTTTGTACTACAGTTCTGTTCTTTTATCATAAAGAAATGTTACAGCTTGAAAATTCTTCAGAGTAATATGTTTTCCCATTGAGAACATTTCCAGCTTGTGTTTTCTCCTTTGCTATGTATCAGTGACCTGAAGAGACCCCTTGTTATAACGCTAGCTTGTCTATTTGAAACAGGGTTATTGCTGCATAGTTGCACATGTTGCCCACCCTGTGATCTCTGTGGGATCCCAAATATTTGCTGTTAGCTTAGAGCCTGTTTATCAAAGTGTGAAGCAATTTTATTTCCGCTCAGTGTACACGTTGCTTTGAAATATATTTTTGTGCATCACGATTTAAAAGTACATTCACAAGTAAATGCCAGCAAATTATGAGTTTCTGCATAGCACCAGCCTAATGTTGTACTACATCTTATAAGGGTTAATTGAGCTTTACTTTAGCAAGCTTTCTTCCAATCTCACCATAGTATAGCAGACGCTTTGGAAATCAGGGATGCTTTCAATAAATGCAAGTTTCTTAGTTTGCATTGAAATGAAGTGCAGTTGGCGCAGCCCCTTTGCTGGATTTTCTAGCATGACCTGGTCCTCTGTTATCTGCTCATACATTTGTCATCTGTGATATTTCTTCTAGCACCAACGCCTGAAGCAGGGGAACTTGAATAAAAGGACAGGGCTGTATTTGCAGCCAGTGCTGCCCTAGTGTCCTTAGTGTCCAATAGGGGGTGGGAGAAATGTGTTTTTTTTTATTTATTTTTTTGGGGGGGAAATACTTTTTTTTCCATTTAGGCACCTGGAGACCGCCCCTCTAAAGCTTCTACCCTCCATGCCTGTAAGGTAAATACAGCCCTGGTTGAGGATTCAACAAAGAAATATACTTATTATGTGCTGGCACGTCACAATAAAAAAAATATCCACTAAAGATACTAGATGTTTAATTAGAATGATCACTATTATTATAAGCACACATATATATGTAGCACCAGAATATCATCATTATTATTATTATTATTATTAAGTACCAACATATTTTACAGCACTGTACAGTAGATTGGCATATACATCAAACATTACATGGTTGCCTGTTTGTGCACTTTGCACAAAATTCATTCACAGTAATTGAAAGGGAAAACAAAGTTCACAATGGAGCAGTTGGATTTACCACATGGCAAACAGGGCTGCCTTGAGCCCATGAATGTTGTGCTCTGCACCTTGCACCAGGTTTTGTACCCTATAGGGTGAAGACACACTGGACTACTAGTAGCAGCTACTTTTTCAAGGCTACTAAACTCCAGAAAATCCCATGCTGAGAATTGCCTCTGCTAAAAAAACACATACAAGACGATTATCAGTAAATGATCAGCATTGTGTTTTTTAGTAGCCACAACAAGTAGCTGCTATTAGTAGCTCCGTGTGTCTTAACCATTAGTGCTCTTGCAGTTCTGATTGGGGTCTAAGGAAATGACCCCTATAGACTAAATAAAAAAACACTACTGATAACCAATACAAGAGGTTAAAAGGGCACTGCTCAATAGAGCTTACAATCTTCAAATTTAAAAGCAACTTCTATTTATATAATTTTTGGGCAAGTATGCCAAAGTTGACTTTATCTTTAACTCCATAATTCTGAATATAGCTTTTGTTGGCAGCTAAAGGCTTTTATTTGCAGAAATGCATGAGTGCCAAGGAGTAATACAGATTCCCAGTGTAAAGCAGTGTTTATAGCTAAACTGGTGGTTATTATATTTAGTATTTTGGGTACATATTAAAGCTTCAGCTATTCCTGCTTGGGTCAGGGATCACTAACACACATACATGCAATGACAGATATACATTTAGGAAGATGCCTGTTTCTCCTTTCTGTATTATATTCTTAGGGCTGATTTTAGAATGTTATTGTAATTAGCTAGAACTAGAATTGGCCTTTATTCGGCACTTGTTGTTTAGATGCTCAAATTGTAAGCTTAGGGAAGGGACAAGGTAAGATTGGCCCACCAGAGTTTTGGGAAAATTCCATTTGGGCCTGGTCTTGGTGGGCCCCAGGCTTGTCTGTCCATTGTGGCAACATAGTTCAACCTTTCCCTACCGCTATGCACCACTACCTAACTTAAACCCTAATACACGCACTGCCAGTCATCTAGCCCTGTTCGTTCTCCCTTCCCTCAGGCAGACACCGGGTGCAGCTGCCACCATTTCACAGCGCAGTTGGTTGGGATGTCCCTTGTCCCTAGTCAAACTCTAGGATGGTATTAAACCTGCCCAATTGGCATCTGCCTAATTTTCAGCCAGATGTCAGATGCCATCTAAGGGCGCTCATAGACATATGGCCACCTTAACTGGAAAGGGCTGTACATTTGTTATAATGCTCATAGTAAAATGAAAACTTTGCATCAGGGCTGAACAAGCAGATAGACCAGTATAAACAAGCAGGATTCTTGCTGAAGTATTGCCTTGCAAATGAGCTGCTTGTCCTGGGGAGATGGGGGAAGTTTCCTGCAGTGGTGTATCTGTAAGGATCTGTATCTGGGATTGCAACTTCCAACATGCTTTTCATCTTGATAATATGTTGGAAATTTTCTGGCATTGTGGTGAATTTGGAAGGAGCAAAACTGTTAATAAAGGTTTATGCTCTATTTAAGGTAATGGATGTTGTGCAAACACAGTATGTATTGAACAGCAGCTATTTGCCCTTCTGCCATTTGTTTAGTAAAAAAAAGTTTCTACAATTCAACAATAAAGTGATTACAGCTCTTCAGTTTTCTGAATCTACTGAATGCACTAAAGGCTGAAGCTTATCCACAGGGGTAGCTGCTGATCTGATCCTAACTAGAGCATTTAGGTCATACAGATTAGGGGGACCACCAATTTTATGGTTGCCTAACACAAAAATTGGGCAGAGCCTTAAGGTGCCATGTATTGAGCCATCCAACGGGCCTACTAGACCAACATCTGGCTGAAAATGATGATAATCTGGCAGGTTTCATTTTCCCATTTGATTGAGGACTGGATCTCCACATTGAGGCTATCCTCAGTCAGGCTTTTAAGAAATACATGGTTCCTGCAGTGTCAGCAGAACTGTTTGAACCCTGTGTACATATCACAAAGATAGCCAACAGTTTAATTAAAGGGTTACTATTGGTACTGAATGCTAAATGAGATTTTCAGTGTCCAGAGCTGTAGTTTTGACTTTAATAACAGTTAGGGCCCAGTAGAGATACTTTACTGTAGCTCTTTGTAAAGCCCAAAAAATAATGTACAATTTCTGTGATTATTTTGTGCTAGTATTCCTAAGAATGCATTGAGTGCAGCTGCTATAAAGTTCACTTTTACATATTTCTACACTGCTTCATGGTGACACAATTGCTAGATGAATATAACATGGCCAAGGTATAACTTTTGCCCATTGGGGAAAAATAAATCATCATTATAACTAAGTAAAAATGCCTTGTATTGCATGTATAATTCTTTGAAGCTTTGGGGAGAATGAGATATCATTGACCACTTTTACAGACTGTTGCATATTTTAGACCAGTGATCCCCAACCAGTGGTTTGGGGGCAACATGTTCCTTTTTAAAGTTGATCCCAGTGGCCTCAAAGTCAGTGCCCATTTCTAGCTTGAAAGCAAGTTGTGGAAGCTCAGAGACACAGTTTTACTCCAAGCAGAGCCTCCTGCAGGCTAGCAGTCCACATGGGGCTACCCAAAAAGCCAATCACAGTCCTTATTTGGCATCCCCAAATATTTTTTTTCATGATTGTGTGGCTCAATAACATGTTTTACATCTGAGTGTGGCTCACAAAAAAGGTTGGGGATTACTGTTGTAGACCAAGGTCTATTTATTTGCATAAGCACAAAAGTTGTTGATCATTGATTTCACAAACCTGAGGAGGAAATAACACAACACTGTAATTTTACACCATCTTGGCCCTGGCGTGACACATTCAGATAAATGGGAACAATTCCACTGTTATAAGCTCTATAACAACTTTATAAAATACATTGATAGCAAATGCCTCCCCCCACAACATTTTTCAAGCAGCCACTGTGTTTTATGACAGAATTTTAAACTGATACCCCTAAAATCAAAATTAAGCTGTATAAATATGCCATGTTTTAAGCTAAACTTAAAGACTACCTTTTGGAGCACTCACCCAGCACCTGATCTGGGAACTAGCACTTATATTGTAATGACACCCACTGTGACCTACAGCACTTATATTTGCCTATTTGTGTCTGTAAGTTACCCTCCCATATAGATTGTAAGCTCTACGGGGCAGGGACCTCCATCCTCTTGCGTATTTGACTCTTAACTTATTGCAACTGTATCTTGTATTTATTTGTATTTAGTGTTATACTGTGTATTTATCTATTATTATCTTAATAACCCAATACAATGTTTGTATTAATGTATTGTACTGTACAGCGCTGCGTACATAAGTAGCGCTTTATAAATAAATATACATACATACATAACAAGTGGTGATGTGTGGTTTGTTTATATGATTTTAAACAAATCTGTATAGATAGGCTCCTCAGTTTTAGCCTCTGACTGAAATAAATGTTAGAGCAGAATCCCTTAGGGTGTATAGGAGCCATACCAGTCAAAAGATGGTGGGAAAGCAATGATCTAAAAGTCAACCTCAACTGAATTCCACAGTCCAGTAAGAGCAAAACCTTAGGATGGAGAGCAATGCTATTCAGAAGATAAGGATTTGGACATGTCAATGCTCTCAGATTACCAAAAGTTACTGTTATCTGATATTCAGTTAGGAATTGGTCAGCCTCACCCTTCCAATGAGCAGCAACCCTAATGTAATCAGTTAAAAAAATCTTTGGCAAAAATGTACAAATAGGAAAGAGGACTTTATGAAATGTATTTAAAACTGAATTAAAGTTATGTAAGGTTCTTTAAAGCAAAAGAGCTGCACGTATGAGGTACATTGATATTCCGTAGTATGGAACTGTCTGTTCCTTTGCCGAAACCACACGAGCTATTCTAAGGCTGGGACCCGAGCCACATATTCAATGAGAGCTTGCTAGCTTGACACATTGCCAATACAAGAACAAGTTAAATGGGCACTCTCATGTCTCTGAAAATAATCACAGGTTTGTTTAAAATCGCAGGTTTTCTATAAACAGACCCAGTGGTTTGTCAGGGGCTGTATTATGCAGCCTACTTGCACCTCAAACTTATAAGAATTTTGCACCCCATTAAAACCGAGAATTATGTTCTTACTTATTAAGAGGCTGCAAAGCCTTTTGAAAAAAGAGAAAATGCACAGGTTACCAACAGATAATATATAAGTTGCAGCTTATTTATATTAACTATAGTATATATAATATATAATGTAATATAACTATTGTAAACTTGCGGGATCCACAACAGATACTTTCTTTACTTTAATGTAGTTTATTTAACAGGAGCTACTAGTAGCAGGTATTTTCTTGAGTTCAGTAGCCATGAAAAAGTAGCTGCTACTAGTAGCTCAGGGTCTTCACCCTAAGCTGTAGCAAGGAGCACCCCTTGATGATGGCGATGATAATAATGATGACCCCAGTCTCTGGACAGCAGTGAAAGGGACACAGGTTGGAATGGAAATGTATTTAAAGTCAGCAAGTATTGCACAATGTATTAGAAACTGTACTAAACCAATCATATGCTTTGTCTTTCTATTTCTTGATATCCAATGAGATTCCAAAGGTACTTTTCCTTTCTGCTGTGCCCTAAAGTCTTCCCTGGCAGTTACTGTAATTGTTTCTAAGGAAGGACAAATATAGGGTTACATTGCAAAAGACATATTCAGATATATCAAATTAAACTGAGGGGAAAGTAATGCAACTCACCATTCCTCATTTTGTTCTTCTTGTTTAAATGTTTACAGTTATTGTGCTCATTATTTGTTTTAGGTGTCACAACTACACAATAATAATGTGTGCCAATATGGTGTCCTTGATGGATTAGCAAATGCTGTTCAAGTGTGACATTGTGTACCTTCCAAAATAAATAGCAAATACGCATGTGTCTGTACAAGGAATGTTCCCCAAAAACCTAAAAGTGGCCATACACGGTAAAATTCGCTCATTTGGTGTGATCAAACAATCGCATTACAATGTAGGGGATGCAAAAAGTTGGAACAAGGGCCGCATCATGCATTTTTTTTGCCAGATGTATGCCAATACACAGGCAGATAAGTCAGATGTGAATCGGCAGATTTAAATCTGCTTGTGTATGGCCATCTTTACAACCATAATTACTCTATAAGGCAACATTCTGGTGCAAATCAGCTTGGTTTGTCACCTACAATGCAAAATATCAACATAATTGCAGGAACCCACAAGGTAGCACACACTGCAACTTGCTCTTGTGTTTTATCTGATCCTTTTCCAAGATCATAAGGAAAACATGAATTTACCACATGCTTTAAATGTAAATGAAAAAAACAGCTACCTTGACCACATCTAGACATGGCCTCTATTATTTATCTCTTTGGATGTCAGATTTAGCGCACAGACAAACCCACTGGTAGAACTAAGCAGCATTCATAAAATAGTTAAATGTTTGGTTGGGGTGAAGGCTTGAGGGTGAACTCCAGGCAAGTTATTTAATGGGCTGCAGGCTGTGAGAAATGATATCCTGCAGATTCACAATACATAAATTAATTAGGAATCTGCTGAGTAATAGCAAGTACAGGCTCCATTGCCAAAAGGAAGGATCCATAACTACATTCACTGGTGAACAAAATATCTAATATATCCATAGAGGCTAGGAGAGCATAAGGGTGAAGACACACTGGGCTACTGGTAGCAGCTACTTTTTCAAGGCTACTGAACTCCAGAAAATACCCTAACATATGTTATTCCTTTTGAAAATGTGAAGACTACTCGCATATTGTGCTTGTTTTTATATTGCTCCTATTGTTGTTTGAATGGTGTCAATAAAGTAACTTCAATTGTTATTTTACTTTTTACTTTTTTATTTCTAACAAGAGGGAGTGCTATTAGAGAAAAAAGAAATAGCTTTTACGTGCTGGCTTATTACTGCCATTGAATTGCACCCAATCAGGATGTAAGTGTGCATCATTAGTTGCTATTGTAGAGGGTTACTACTGTTGAATTGGCAGTGGCCACTGCCACCCCTACCTCTATTTATTTCTTTTTCATCTAGCTGATTAAAAAGGGAAGCACGGGCTTCTGTTCCTAGTACTGAATTGTAATATCAGTACAATAGAAGTCAAATGACCCTGGTTTACATAAAGCTTTTAAGCGGTTCATCTATTTTGTCTTTGTTTATAACTACTGGACATTCATTTACTAATATATGACTATATTGATAGTAGGGCAATGGACCAACTTCATTTCCTGACCTAATTGGAAGCCTTGCCTATGTCCGGGAGGAGATGTAAGACACTGTTGGCTAATCAAGCCCTAAAGGGAAGAAAACGGCATAGAACAATCAAAAGCTAGTCAGACAAGAGTGTCTAAATTCCCTTATTTTGGTATGCATTGCCTGTAATATGCACAGATTAGCAAATAAAAGCTAGGGGTTATAATATCTCATATAGATCATAACACACAATTTCTTGTCTTGGAACTTGGCTTTAGAGAAAAGAACTACCAATACGTGTTGCATAGGTAACTGATACGCAAAGCCATCTACTAGTTAAATGCAATAAGTGTGTCCTGCTTAAGTTACACATTAGAGGTGCACACAAAGCTAACAAAAAAATATCTATTTAAATAAAAGATATAACTAAAATACATTGCTGTAACAGTCCAGAAGAGAGATTGAACTGCCATTCTTTCAAGCAGTGATGTCAGCAGAACCTGTACTTATTACTAAAGGCTTTGTCATGGACCTACTATTTCACAGTTACAGCTCTGCTACTATAGGCACGCTACTTTACTTGCTATCATGCAGCCACTATCTCTTTTAAGAAAGCATTCTATCTACTACTATACTATCTGCTGCTACTATAAGTAACAACTCCCCTTACTATACCTGCTATTGTCTAGTTACATCCTCACCCAAAGTCTTTTATTCCCACTGCAATTTCAAGCACCAAATCCTGTGAAATAGCTGCTATTCTATAGTCACGGTCCTTTCCCCAGAGGCTATTATCCTACTGCTACAATAGTTACCATCCCACCCTGCTAAACCTGCTAGCAGTGGCAGGCCAAGCCAATCAGGTGCTCTAGACAACCTGGTCGGCTACCTCGCCCCTGCACCTTCCCCCCCACATGTGTAAACATTACAAGTGGCGGGGGCAATGACAAGGGAGAGTGGACTAGGGGTTGGAAGAAGAGGTACCTGCCTGGTACCCCACCCCCAACCGTTGTGCCCTAGGCCAACCCCTTGTTCCGGCCCTGCCTGCTAGATCCTGGTTACAGCCCTATACCAGAGACTATTATTCCTTCCTACTATACCTGCTATCCCACAGCCACAATTCCATACCAGAGGATATTACCCACACTGTTATTATAGGCAGCTTGTCACACAAGGCACATAACATTAGATGTTTCCCCATAGGCAATTTTTCTTGCCACCACAAAGCAGGGATATGGTCTGTTACACAATAAGTTTAATGTTATGTACTGTACTGATACAGTGCCTAAGACATAGCTGATATCACTTATACTGCATATAAATACTGATGTCAGCAAGCCATAGCAAAAAAACAGGCTTCATAAATCAAAATGCGCTTTGCAATTATACTTTACACATCTTGACAATGTCTCTTAAGTCACAAATAAACTCAGAAAGCACACTCAGAAGCCTTGCCAACCAGCACAAACACTATGCAAGCAGTGAATATTCCAGCAAAGCTGCAATGTTGCAGTGTGGACTAATGTGGTAAAGAAAAGGAACACAGGTTGTCATAACCATGTCATTTGTGGCTTTGTGCCACCTTCAAAATATTCACCCAGAGATTGATTTGGCTGCAGAAATTAGAATCTTAGTGGTACATAAGGCCAAGAAACACAGAACAGGGTAACTTGTCTGTCCAAAGTAAACCTCTGTGCCGGTGCTTCTATAAAACTGCAAAGTAACGTATACTGAGCACTATCTATCCAGTTAGCAAATCGTTTTCAATGTATAAAAAATCAGAGTATTTGTCAGTCTCTTGATGAGTTATTATGCTTTGTCTTTAATGTGACAGTCATGTGTGTGTGCAACATAGAACATGTGGGGATTTCTATATAAAGCTGCATGAAAAAGGCAGAATCCCATATTACACTGCCACGTTTTATGCCATATAATAGCTTGAATATTTATAAAGCTATTCAAGCTTGTAAAAATTTGTGTTAAAATTGTGTTTTTGGCACTTCTTGGAAAAAGGATCACAATAAGTCTCCACCATAGTATTTTTAGTATGGTTGTAATTGCTGTAACAAAATACAAGTATAATGTATCTAAATGAAGTAACATCAAAGCATGAGTGAAGTACATGCACTTTTCATACTTTAATTGCTCATGTGCATTAGCCCTTACTAAGTGTATATAAGCCCACCCAATTTCGTGACCCCACAGATAAAGAAAGAGAAGAAATAAAGTTTTTTTTCTTTACCTTTGTTTTAATTAGAAGTGGCAGTGGCAGCAGCAGCAGGGGTGTGATAAATAAAATTAAAAATCTCTTGCAGTTCAACAGCCATTTCATACACGGAGCCATAATCTGAGGGAGAAGAGAAAAGAAAAGTGACAGACCGGCAGATAATTCCAAGTGAATCCCAGGCTGGACGGGTGACTGTAACCCAGTAGTGACCTTCCTGTGGGTCCCAGACCTCTGGGCTTCCCCTAGCACTCCTGGCACAGATATAGTGCTGAAGTAGATGGTGGGAGGTCATTAAGGTGTGTGTTTTGATATCTGTCCAAGAGCTGCATCTTTTCTGTGTCCAACCTCACTGCCAAATGACTGGGAGGGGAACATTAAGCCTGCACTGAGATTTTCTTTTCAGTGGGCGTCAGTCATGAGGCATGTCATTCCAAAAGATAATCAAGTGTCTTTATCTTCTGCCTTTCCTACTGACTCTGCTTATATTCAGCCACACAGTGTCCTTAAAATTTAGTGCCAGCGTAACTGGAAGTCTGGTTCAGCAAAGATGCTATTTTTTACTTTTTTTTTAATACATATTAACATATTCCCTGCTGATGTGGCTTGAGAAGTTAAATATTTTTAGATGCCTGATAAAAACTTAGAAACGTCTATTCTGTGTCTATGTTTTTTTTTTTTTTTTTTAGAAAAAAGATATGTTTTATTTTTTTTTAGTGTGTGGAAAGGAGACCTACCTTGGTCATAACAATTATTTTGCCTTCATCTTCCCTTGCAGGAATATAGTATATTTTATTTTCACATTAATTCAAATAAAAATGAAATTAAAGGGGTCACATAAGGTAAGCAATGTAAAATTACTGTGTGTGCTATAATAAGTACTGTTTACATTAGGTTTTATTTTTGAGTACATATTCTGCTAATATCATGAGTTGTATCCTGAGCGCCCTCTGCTGTTTGGTGCCAATGATGGACAGAGAACCATGGGCTTATTCACACCTATCTGATCAGATCTAGCGTTCCTGTCACAGTGCTAAACCGAATCAGATACAAGTGCTGTTTGCCCAGGCCAAAAAGCATAGGGTGGACAGCATATTTTTCATAATATTACCGGTAGTTTAAGGACATTTATTGCACTAACACTTCTTGCACTTCCATATAGTAACGATCGGCATTGCTCAGTCCTACCTGCGTTTTGTTCCAAATTTTGTGTCATTGCACCTGTTGATGGAGGGGAACTCTGGAGCTACTGCCACCTACAAACCAGGCAGTAGTTGCAGCAGCCTTTGTCAATCGCTGCAGCACAGTTGCGCCAAAGAAAAAGGACGCACATGTGACTCTCATTCCAAATGCCAGAAATGGCATCAAAATGCAACTGAATCAATTTTGATGCATTGCCCATGATTGCTTGGAACGGCAATTGCACTGGACTGGAGTAATAGGGGAAACTCTGCTTTCTGTCCATTTTTTTTGCAGCCACAATTGCCGCTGCATTTATAAATGAGACCTAAAGGGTCACCTACGACTGCAAGTGCTGTGGGCTGAGTGCAATTTTTTGAGTGCAATCATTATGTTTTTAAATCATTGAGTAAAGGTTTTTTCATTAAAACATGCTCCTAATAGTCGCCCAAATTTGCTACTAGCATGATTGTGCCTACCCAGAATGTCCTGCTGAATCATGTGCAAGCATGCCTATTGACATAGGAGAACCTATGGCACCCTTTAAATGTCAGTGGAAAACAGTGGAAATAACACGGTCCCCATTTGTCTCTGCAGCAATTTGTAGCACTAGGGTTGGGGGTCAGAATGCTTAAAATCTCCCCTATTTTACTTGTATGGAAATTTCCTGTGAAAGTGACCCATTGACCAAGTCTCCTGTGTAAAATAAAATACATAAAAATAAACAAAACTGATTGGCTATCATCTCAAGATAACCAAGATATTTTTAAGCACTCAAAGCTGAAAAGAATCCAACAAAAGATGTCTCTGAACTGTACAACCTTTTTTTGCAACTTGAAAAATTGCCATATCTTCCTTTAGGAAGGGTTGTAATGCACTGAAACCAGCAGTCAGCAAGACAGAGTACCTAGAGCTCCTAGTAATTCAAAGCAATGTAGTTCCACTGAAGAGAAAGCCTCTTTTGTGTTAGTTAGACTGCTGCCGCACAGCACAATTTCTTGACCTCTGAAACAGCACTTGCACTTTAATCCTCTGTATGTCTGGCGCAGGCTAAGAAACTGCCCTTGCACTCTGTGGTGTGTTTGCACCTGGAGACACTGCATCAGAGTGCAGACACGGAGCGAATTTTGGTGCCATTTTGGCTAAATTCACTTTGTGTTACTGGCTCCAAGCCAATGCTGTGTCTCTGGGAGCAGACACACCAGAGAGCAGAGGAGCAGTTTCTCAGCCTGTGTATATCTGCCCTGTGTAGCAGTAGCCTAAATGTGGCCATATCCCAGAGCAGAAAGATAATGTGTAAGTGGCCCAAACAATCAGAATAGCACTGGCTGACATGGCACAGCAGCAGATGGAATTTTCAAATATGTCCAGTCACATGACAGCGCCGGACTGGCCCAAAGGCCAAACACCTCAGAGTAATTAGCTGCACTACTGACACTGTGTGCATTGGTCACAGTCACTTTTCCTCAGTAAATGGCCACTACAGGCTCCAGATGGGGGGGGGGGGGGCAGTGCTACTGGATGAGAAATTTAAAATGTTACCAGGAAAGAAAATGTTAGACCCAGGGTCTCATGATTATACATTCTATAGAAAATATTTCCAACAGAATTATTAACAGCAATTTGCACATTAAAACCCCATTTATGTGCTCCTTTTACTTCTGTATAGTTGTGCTTGGCGCAGCTCAGCCTTTCTTGCCTCCTGTACCAAATTGAGTACAGTTACCTATTGACCCAGAGGAACCCTGGAGCTACCACCACCTCTAGACCAGGCATTAACTTCTGAACTCCCTCAGCATTTTGTGTCAGTGTGCACAGTTCAATTGCAATCAAAGAATAGGACACATGCTAAGTGTAAAGCTGGCCATACACGCACCGATACTATCGTACGAAACCTTGATATCGGTCGACTCGCGGATTGGACCGGTTAAAAGATTTTGATCGGGCGCCTGACCACAATCTGCCGTCAGGGCTGAATCGGCAGAAGGAGGTAGAAATCCTATTGTTTCTACCTCCTTATCTGCTGTTTCAGCCCTGACGGTGTGTGGCGGATCTGACGATGTTTCGTGCGACCGTGTGTGGCCACCTTAAGTGTAATTGTGCTAATTTGAATGCAGTGGCCACAATGCAACTGGCACAGCTCCACCTTGTGACAGCAACAAGGTTGGAATTCTGGGGAAAAAATGTAAATTATGGAGAAAAAACCATGGTGATTGTGCTCAAAACTGCACTTTACTCCCTGCACATGTAAATGAGCTCTTTAATGTTTATCCACAGCCACTCTATTAATAAATAACCCCTCCTATCCCATGCATATAACATCACACATATTGAAAAAGTCAAAAATCCCAGTGGTTCTGACTACCAGTCAGAAATTTGTTGATACAGAATATACTGTATGTATAAGTATATGTATAATGAAATACCCAGACTCTATCCTGGAACACACTGAGCAAAACTTAGCTGGAATATGTGGAGGGCTTATTATGTGGAATTACAGGGCCAAAACTGACAGAAATAGCAAGGTAAACATGGACGTGGTTATACCCAAGGATGGGTCTCGGGGCCCGGAAAATAGAAATAATTGAAATTAAAACATAATTCAATAAAGCATAAAATAGGGGAACTAAGCATATATTATATTATAACTGAAAAGAAATATCATGAGACATCACAAATAAATGTACCTTCAATCCTGTACCACATATTGTTGTTAATTCTTTTAAAAGGATATGATAGCTGCTGGTTTATATTTTCTTAAGAAAGCATAACTTTGCATTTTGTAAAATATGTATCTGTATGCTTGCTTTTTCTGAAGACAATGCACCTATGTTTTAAATGTGAAAATAAATAAAAACAGTTGAAAAAAAAAAAACTTAGCTGGAAATGAATAGTTTCAAGTCTACCCATGCTAATGCTGGGAATATCGACCAATGTCTATAAACAAAACTAATGTGGTTGAAATGGTCACCCTGAAATCCCTGACTCACATAATGGGCCAGCTTCAAATCAGTGAGAAAAGGATATTTATGGTTAATCATGTGAAAACGTGAGATTTCAGGAGAAAAAAACTTTTTTTCAAGTCAGGTCCAGTTTCCCCTGGCCTATACTTTTAACCCATAGCAAGCAATCAACAGTCAGAATGGCAAGAGTTTGAATGCAAGCAGACTGTTACTCTTGGTTATTAGACCTGGTACAAACTGTGTATCTTTTAGTGCATTAACCACGTGATTGCTTATGGGGCATCTTACAGCGTTGGCTGTCTATATAAATTTACAGGTGCTTCTTTGACCCATGCATGCTTACTTGCACTATGTACATGTATACATACAAAATAAAGGATGGACCAGCCCTTCCTGCAATACACATAATAATTTGTTTCCTTACAGGCAATATAAGTGCCAGTCTGCCTGTCTCTTGAGTTAGGTGCCAGCTTGCCTGTCTTTCTTCCGATTCCTCACAGTTTTACTGCATGGCTAAGAATATACATTAAGCTAAGGCAGAAAATTCTCTATATTTCTGTAAGCATTCAAAGGTCTGTGGCACTTTTTGGTACCATCTTGTGGGCTTTATTAGAAGTGTCAGCCAGTAGATATTGAAACCCTCAGAATAAATATAGGGAGTAATCTACCACTAATTAGAAGTTACTGTGGAATCCGAATGACTATAAACCTCAAATGTGAATTTTAATATCTTTAGACAAACGTGTCATGACTGCAAACATGTCATGGCGTCACAACAGGCCTAGACTGGGAGTCTAAATAGACCCTGGCGTTTTAAGTACACAGAGGCCCAAACAGCTTCCAACCTGCCCACTAAAGAGTGATTGTCTATGGCATCTTACAGCAGTCCCTCTGGCATTTGCCACAATCCACAGATTGCCAGTCTGTGTCTGCATCACATACATGCCCATAATCTCTAAATTTCACCTATTAATAAATATACTTCTAAAAACCCCATAGGAATGAATAGAATATGCATGTGTTAGGTGAGCTCTAATATCACACTCTAAATCTGAACATTTAGTGCTTGCTACACACATTTCTTAAAAAAATAATATTGTATCCCCCTCTAGTTGCCCCCACCTCCAGTAGGGAAGCAATTTTCTTCTGATAGGTGCACATTAAATCAAAACAAGAGTTTTCTGAACACTGTAGACTCATCCTGTAACCCAGAAGAATAGAAGCCCTCAAATGGCTTGGAATAGGACACTCTTTTCATAACATTTACAAACGAATAGCACTAGACACATTGCTAGTGGCTCTACCCAGAAGCAATGCAGAGAAACTGCTAACACATACTGTAAAACCATTGCACAAAAACTTTGTAACTAAATCCATATTATGGTTCAAATGTCCTCCCAAGATTCAATAATTACCACTTAACTGTAGGGCAGTTGGGCAGTAAAACACCCTCTCTTATATGAGCAGAGCACCCCTGTGCTATAGTGCTATACTGTGGAACATACCCATTACATGACGGAAATGTATTGCTAATGCTTATAGGGAAAAGTGCTGTTTATGCTGGAACGCCTGGGCATTCACACAAGCACGAGGAAAAGGTAGGCAGAGATTGGGTAAGCAGAACAAGATTCAACCCTCAATCCACTAAATGTAACCGAATCTCCTGCTGCTGTAAGGAAAGGGTACTTGGGAGATAGTAGAAGGTGATAGCAGGGGAGAAGGACAAAACAATTAAAGAAATGTACAGGAGGTGTATAAGGGTGAAGACACATGGAGCTACTAGTAGCAGCTACTTGTCACGGCTACTAAAATAGACAATGCTGATCATTTACTGATTGTCTCTACATGTGTTTTTAACAGAGGCAATTCTCAGTATTGTCTATGACAGGGTATTTTCTGGTGTTTAGTAGCTGTCAAAAAGTAGCTGCTGCTAGTTGCTCTGTGTGTCTTCACCCTAAAGAGGAAAAGATGGAGAAGAAAAGGAGCAATTAATGGGAAAAGATGGGAGAAAAAGGAAGATGGAGGTGAAACAATTATCAGAGAATAAAGGAGGAAAGAATCAGTCCACCCCAAAAATCGTGCATTGAACCTGTCTGCATCCCTGTAAAAGGGTTAAATCTGTAAAAGAATAACCATATACAGAAACTAAAGCATTCTCTTTAGCATTCTGGTGCTCCAGTCCCAGACGACCCTTAGCTCAGGGAAGTAGACAATCCGTATTCATAATTGAAGAATAAAGATGGCTGTTGGTACTCTAAGGGCTCTGGCACACGGGGAGATTAGTCGCGATTTGCCGAAATCGCCTGCGCAGCGTGTGCCATCCCACCGGCGACTTACATTTTCGCCGGTGGGATGGCAATCCGGGGAGATTAGTCGCCGGCGAACAGGGAGATTTGTTGCGGGCCAGAGCCCTAAGGATCCAACAGGCCAACAAAAAAGTATTGATTAAGTGTCATTCACACACAAAACATGCAAGGCTTGTGGTGTTAATAAAGAATATTTTTTTACTTTTAAATCATTTTTGGTGGCCTGTTTGTGGAACCTTGGAATACCAAGACCCATCTTGTGAAAGGGTAAATCCCCCACACTTTACAGCTGAGTTTATTTGTATGTGCTGTTATTTTAGCAAACTCTGGGTGTTAAGCAAGTTTCAGCTAGTACCAAATTAGATATCAGAGTATCCTCCTGTATGCTATACACACCCTTAGTAACACATAAGGCTAATGCCTCATGGAGAGATTAATCGCCCACAATTTCTGCAACCACAGGCGACTAATCTCTCTGAAATGCCTTTCCACCAACAACAAAATTAATCACCAGTGGAGAGTCATATGCATTTGCTTTGTTTTTATGAAGTTGCACAAAGCTTGCTCCTGCAGGCAACTATGCATATTTGGAAAACGAAGTGACGAGTATGCCAGCGATTCGATTTGTTACCGATGGAAGACATTTCAGAGAGATTAGTAGCCTGTGGTAGCAGAGATTTATCGCAGACGAGTAATCTCTCCCTGGAGCATTAAGCTGGCCACACGTGGTGATTTTCGATCTTTTGTGCGACTGATGGTTCCAACCCTCCACTGACGTTCAGGGCTGAATCCTCAGATATGGAGGTAGAAACAATAGGATTTCTACCTCTTTCTGCCAATTCAGTTCTGAACGTAGACTTTGTTCGGACGCCTTCTGTGATATCGGTCACCTCGTCGAGTTGCAATACACGCACCGAATATCGTACAAAAGGAGGTTTCGTACAATATTATCGGTGCATGTATGGCCAGCTTTAGCCTAAAGCTGGCCATAGAAGGGCAGATTTCAGTTGCCAATTCGGGGTCCTTCAGACTTATTCGCCAGCTTATCTGCCTGTGTATGCCTGACGGGCCTACCTGACTGACATCTGGCCTAAAATAGGCTATATTTAGATCAGGCAGGTTTGATTTTCCCATCAGTTGGGGGACCGCATCAGCTCCTTGATGCGGATTGTCAGTCCAAAAGCGCCCATGCCCACCGTTTTAAATCTATTATTCGAATTAGCCTGATATCACCTACCTGAGGTGAGCATATCAGGAGAAGATCTGCTTATTTGATGACCTAGGCAAACAAGCGGATTGCAACATGTATGGCCACCCTTATGCCTCCAGATTTATCTACAGATGTCTCCATAGACTGCAGTGGAATTTGCATTAGATAAACCCAAGCTTAAATTTTGTTCTCAAACACAAAGGAGAAGATAGCCTTTAATCAACATTTAGCTTGTTATAGAATGTCTTTTTCTTAGCAACTTTGTATTTGCTTTTTTTATATATCAAGGTTACTGATCCCACCAACCAAAAACTTTATTCTGTCTTTGTTTTTCAATTTATACTACTCAAATTTCTCCCCATACTTCTCCTCATCTCATCTCTGCCTTTGAAAATACTGCCTTGTTGCTAGGGCACATCAGACACTAGCAACCAGCATTCGTTGAACTACACAGCTATGGTAGACTACTGCTGTAATCTTTCTGGCACAAACAGTGTATGTATGTAATAGTGTACAGTGACCATTTTCTGAAATATTAGGAATAAAATGAACTCTATTTGTATTTTTTTGCATCTATTTAAGAACAGTAAAGCATTGGCAGACAAGTAGTAGTTGCTAATAATTACATACAGTCACATAAGTAGTTACTAATAACATGATTGTTTTCATTATCTGTTATATTATCTGTTGTTTGGATCTAGCTACTGAATGGCTTGGTGACGTTCCTGTTTGTATTAACTGATAAAATACATTGTTAGATTATAAATATCTTGTGAAACAAATGACTTTTACTCTAATTAAACATTAATATCACTACCGGTCTATTTCCTTATGTAACCAAAAGCTGGATGTTTGAGACCTCTTGGGAGTTTAAATAACCTTATTTCCCATTGAGGTAGCTGAAAAGTCTATGTAAAAATGTAGGTTTTCATCTAGGATCCCGATTTCAAAAAAACATACCTTTTGGAAGGGTAGTGTTAAAGAGCTTGTTGGTGCCTCTGGCATGTATGAGTTGATGTAGGTGTCCCTCGCTACCCTCTCATTTCCGCCCCTTTTGTCCTACCCGTGTACTTGGACAGATTGTTAATGTCGTTCCTCTGACATGAATCCAAGAAATCCCTTACACGTTTGCTTGCTTTGCTGAGTTCCAGTTCATTCTCTTCTACATGAAAGGTCTCATTATGAAGCACTTTCAATGGTGTGAGGGGAGTCTTAGGGGAGGGGGAAAGTGATTCAGTGATTTTGTCCTTACTTATGTGAATCCTTATCCTCACAATCACAAAGAGACTTACATCCTATGCTAGCAAAGTAGAGCACCATATTGCAAATAAATTAACAATTACAAGCTCTTGGCAAAACTTCTGGGCTCACATAAACAGCCTGACAGACTTAACTGCACTATTGACCAATGTCCTGTTCCATAGCCCTGCTATGTGCAAGAACTGCAAGCACGGACACGTAACCAGTAACAATGATCATTGTTGGTTTCCTGGAGAAGGCTGTATAACATCATGTGGAATATGGCCGCTATTGTTATTGATTCAAGTAAACAAGCTCAGAATGTTTTGTGCCAATAGTAACGGTGCCACAGTATTTCATCTCAATGATAAATAAGGCTGAACCAGAACAAGACATAGGCACACTAAGAAATAGGAGATAGAATTTACAAGCAAGTGTTTTTTTTATAACTGCAATATAAATCTTATATTCTAAGAGGAGTTGGGTACAGAAACAAGCTTACTAAATGTAGCCATTCACCATGGGTGGGGTTCACAGGATTAAATCTGATGTTTTGCTAGTGCTCTTAAGGCAAGCTTTACATTTCATTTTGATGAGTAACAGTAGTAATTTACTTGGGGTTGGTGATACCAGATTTATTTGACCACATCAACGAGTCATTACACTCTTTGCCCCAGAAGGATTTTTAAACCTGCCCAATCGACATCTGATAATAAACTGATGAGTTGGTCTGTCAGCAGCTTTTATTGCCCATGTATGGCCACCTTTAGAAGAGGAGGAGTTAAGGAGAGAACCCCATTGTGACCTCCATCCTCTGCTGCACAAGTTAGGGGATAAACACACACTGCCTTACCATAGGTAAATGACCCCTGTTGGCTTTGCTGGTATTGTTATACTACATACTGCCTAGTTATATATATACATACATCACAAAATGTAACAGTGGCCTAGGTAGGCAGTGTAGAGATTGAGCTCTGCATTTTCCACATAGACAAGCAAGTGTTCCTGGAGTCTTACACCAATGAAGACGCCTTTCATATATACATACATACCTATACAAATACAAACTTGGCAGGTTTTTGTATTTTTGGAAAAAAATCTGATCATGGGATTTAAAACAAGAGCATAAAAATTATTCCAAGAATATGTGTGTGGGATTATTAACTTGGTCATGTTTTCTGGCATTCGTTAGCTGAAAGCTTATTAAGTGCAAAATGTGCCATTAAGTGTGAATCCAGCTACCTTCAGTAATGAATATTTGCAGTTTACAAACCTTCAGGTCAAACCATCTTGTTCTTTGTTTTCATGTTTCTTTTTCTGCATCTAATCTAATCTTAGGCACATCAGACGGCATCTGTAAACAGAGACACTTATCAAAATATATTGTGCCTCATTATTTATTTATGGAGCTTTATCTTTGGCATCATTGTGTCCCCATTCATAAATGATGGAATGTCACTTGCTAGAAGGACAACAATGCCATCTTGACAGCTTTCTAGAAAAATCACTGAGTGCTGCTGAATAAGATCAATATAGATCGGAATAGATTAGTATAGAACCTCAGGCTCATGTCACACAGGATGTTTTATACCTTCAGATTTTTCCCAGGACAGAGAATGCCATAGCGCTCACTAGGAGCATTTTCTGGCTCAGATAGTTTTATTTCCCCCAACTGGAAGCAGTGGGGAAACAGTTTTACTAGCATTTAATAGCACCCGCTTGTGCACCAGGGCCAGATTATAGCACAGCAAAGCTCAAGTGTGCATTGACAGGCAGATGCCATTAAAGTCAGGTCTGCCATCATTGTGTCCAGGGATGCCTCAAAGGAGACTGGGAGTTTAGCATTCCTTCAGCAATAAATACAGTATATAAATGTATATTTTTCTACTCAAACAAACCTTGTGAAACAAGAGTATGAAAAGCTAACAGTCCATTTGCCCTTACTGAACAAAAGGTTGCCTTACACTGACAGATTGGAAGTTGGCAATTTGGCCCCTCTAGATTGAGTTGGCAAATTATGGGCCATCCCTGATTTCCTTCCCAACACATATCTGAATAAACTTCAGCCAGATATCTATTGGGCAGGTTTGAAAATCCCATTGACGAGGTCTGCATGAGTGTGTTGATGCTGTCCTCTCCCAACTGGTCTGCATTGGCCCCTGTTATGATCAAGTTGTTGGCCAAGAACGTAGGACATCTGCTCATTTAATTCTGTGGCCATCTTAATGCAAGCTACCTCTGGAATAATAAAATGAAAATTTAAAAAGGGGAAAGCAACAAACACAGTTCATGTTATCCCCTTGCTTAGAAAGTATAATTGTAAGCATTTTTCCAATATACATTAATTGCAAATGTTCAATGTTCAATTTTTTAGGTATTTGTAGGTATAGGTATAGGTTGTTGAAATCTGCCTGTCTCTTGTGATGCTCAGCATTTTTAATTTTGACTGTCGAAAAATGTAGCAGAAGCTAGGTGATTAAATAGCTGACTACATTGTATCAGAACCAGCAGTGCAGAAAGGGACTGACATATAAAAGGTTATTTATCATGCATGGGGCAGGGCGCAAAGTGCAAAGAAAACATGCAAGCCACCTTTGTCTGTAGTTTAGTGCAGCTGGAAAAAAAGGGAGGGAGAAAACCACAAAACTTTTTTTTAAAATTACCAGATGTCTCATTGTTGAATGAAGTACTCATTCATTAAGTACTAAAGGGCAACAAATGGCATATTGTGTATAAAGCACTTGAGTCTGGGCTGATCAGAAACCTGGCACATAGTAGTGAGCATAGTGCTGTCAGGCACAAGGCAGCTTCAATGCGTGTAATGTCAGGGGCCTGTCCCCCCTGCAAAAAAAATGTTTTAAGGCCACCGAACTCCACCCCCAACAAAATTGTGTTTTACACACAGTAAGTGCAAAATTGCAGGTCTTGGGTCACCAGTGATTTGCCCCCTCTATAAATACACCACTGGGCAGTGCTAACAGCCATAGGTTATCTATCACCTTGCCCTCAGTTTGCGCATCTGAATGATAGTGAGTGACACCCATGAAAAAAACAAATATAAAAATATTTCTGAAGAAATAAACTTAATAGGTACAGGTTTTGAGTGATAAAAGGGGATATTGGCTGCTAAGCAAACATTTTACCTTTTTTCATTATTATGTGGCCACTAGCTGCACTTTTACATTTGTGCCTTTAGTGGAGGCTGTGAGACTGCCCTTATCACTTGGTCAGAGTCCATTCCCTGGCTGAGTAGGAGAGTTCTGTGTGCTGTTACTGAGGGTTGAGCTGTCTGTGTTGCAATAACAATTCGCTCACATGGTATTGAACTTTGCTCCTTTGTTTCTGCTGGAAGTTTCAGTAGTCTCTACTTGTTGATCAAATTCATTACAGGAGCACTGGAACTTGACCACTGGCAGTGGATTTCCATGGATTTTATATCAAACTTCGCTCCGACTTCTTTCATCAGGTTGGTTTCCTTAGCAAACATTTGTAAAAGATTAAACACAACTTCATTTAATTTAAAGTGATTTATTCTCATTGCCATAGGATAGAAACAATGACTGGGGCTAGTCAGAACCCTGGTACATTAACGATTGGTTCCTTTATATTAGGGCTGTCCAACTGGAGGCCGGAGGGCCAGATGTGGCCCTCCAAAGGATTTTTACAGTCAAAGTCTGCTCATTTGATTGTATAACATCGGCATTTTAATATAATTTGGCCCTCAAATACGCTGTGTGATATGTAATCAACCCATGATATGTAATAAGTTGGACTGCGCTGCTTTACATTATCATTAGACCTTTGGCTGCTCTAACCAAAGTATTACAGAGAGAATAAAAGAAACTGTTATTAAAGGGGCACTGTATCCTATAAGATTAGGTAAATTTAATGTATTTTGTCATTTTTCTATTTGTAAATGCATATACTTTGCTTAGTCTATAACATGTTTCCATAAGTAGGAGGCGCAATGAACTTTCATGTATCCACCTTGGGGTGTGGCTTAGTGTTAGGAGGGGGTGTGGTGGAGTGTTAGGAGGGGGTGTGGCTGAGTGTTAGGAGGGGGTGTGGTGGAGTGTTAGGATGGGGTGTGGCTGAGTGTTAGGATGGGGTGTGGCTGAGTGTTAAGATGGGGTGTGAAGCTCCTGGGGATATCTGGTACCTGCCCAGTTTAATCACCTAGCTGGGGAGGAGGGGATCAGGCAGTTAACAGACTGGGTGGGAACTAGTGTTTTACCTTACAAGTGTTCACCTTTAAATTAACATTAAAGGGGTTGTTTACAATGAAGTAATTTAAAGGTATACAACCCCTTTAAGCATATTATGAGTTGATCTTTGTTATTTATTTATATGGTTTTCAAATTATTGTGCCTTTTTCCAACCTGCAAGTGGAAATGCAGTCTGATTATTGGGGTCAGTGACCCAGCAACTAAAAACACACTGACCTTAAAGCTTCAATTTATTGTTTATCTTGTTTTTTTATGGTTTATTTCTATTTCTATAGCAGTTACAATTTAAAACATAAAAGCTGCAGACCAAAAAAAACAAATATTTCAAGAGTAATTGTAAGTTGCTTTAGAAAATTGTTGCTGTATTTCCCTCTCTAAAAGTAATAAGAGCCAAGCTAATGCTGTAAGAGCAGTGTGGGGGCACTGCCTGGGGTTGGTGCTCATCTCACCTCATTTCAGAAATGCCCTGGTTGGTGCTGAATGATTAAATGCACAGATACTAGATTTTAGCTTTTCTGGGATCAAGTACCCCAATATAGCCCAAGTCCATGCAGCTGTAGTTGTGTTGCTCTCTGCTTTAATATCCAGTCTCCTTTTGCTAACTTACAGGTCTGTGTCTTCTGTGGGTTCTGAGATTAGTCGGCGAGTCAAGACTGCCTCCTCGCCACCACAGAGGCCTTTCCGAGTTTGTAACCATGACCGCACTGTGCGTAGAGGGGTCACAGCTGGCTCTCTGAGAGAGCTAATAGCCAGGGTAAGTTGGAAAGGACAACAGCTGCTCAGGGATAATCTGTCCCTTAGATAGATCGGTTGCCCGCAATATATCTGCTCTATTGTAAGTGACTAATCTGCAAATGCTTTAACACCAGCAATAATGTAAATCGCCAGTGGGAAAACAGATGCATCTCACTTTGGGCCTCTCGAGGAAACTTCAGGCAATGTTGGAAAAACAAAGTATGATTTCCCACCGTGGATTTACTCTATTGCCAGTGGGAAAGCAATTTCGAGTTTTATAAGGTTTTTAATTAAAGGGAAACTATACCCCCAAACAATGTAGGTCTCTATAAAAATATATTGCATTAACAAGCTCATATGTTAAACCCTGCTTCATCTATAAACCATTTGCATAAAAATATACTTTTTTAGTAGTATGTGCTATTTGGTACTACTAAATAGAAAATTGGCATTTTAAGGATTAAGGGCCGCCCCCTGGTATCATAGGATTCACATTGCACACAAACAAGCCAAGGCACACATACAGTACATGCTAGGCCCCATCAGCCAATTAATGGACAGAGTTCTGCCTTTTGCTTCCACACTTCTTCCTGTTACAGTTAGAGCATTATTTCTGGTCAGGTGATCTCTGAGGGAGAGAAAGGATATAAAAGGGCAAGATTTACTGATATATATTCTAGTTTGAGAATCTTTAATAGGTCACTTAACATACTATAAACTATCTGTTGGTTGAGTGTTCATTCTGGGGGTATCGTTTCCTTTAAAGATGATCAATCAATTACAAATTAAACGTATTCAAGTTTTTCGTATTTTGTGTTTTTGTATTTGGAATTTTAGATAAATATGGTAACATTCACGTTTTTTAAAATTACGAGGTTATTTGAAGTAGAAAAAAAGACTGTCCCCATAGTTGCTAAGACACCAGTTGCTAGTGCCAAAAAACATTTTAGCTTTCTCATTAACTAATGATTTTTGGACAATGGATTTAGACTTACAATTTCAAAGCCCTGTAGCCACTGTGAACAGTAACAATAAACAGCAGTAAAAAAAAAGCTGTGTCAAGTAATACAATGGCAGTTCTCTGCCATTGCTCATTTTTTAGGTTAAAGGAAAATTGTACCCCAGAATGATACTTTACCAACAGATAGTTTATATTATATTAAGTTGCCTATTAAAAATCTTACCAAACTGTAATATATATATATATATATATATATATACAGGTATGGGACCCATTATCCAGAATGCTTGGGACCAAGGGTATTCCGGATAAGGGGTCTTTCCGTAATTTGGATCTCCATACCTTAAGTCTACTAAAAATCAATAAAACATTAATTAAACCCAATAGGATTGTTTTGTATCCAATAAGGATTAATTATATCTTAGTTGGGATCAGTTACAAGGTACTGTTTTATTACTACAGAGAAAAAGGAAATCAGTTTCAAAATTCTGAATTATTTTATTAAAATGGAGTCTATGGGAGACAGGCTTTCCGTAATTCAGAGCTTTCTGGATAACGGGTTTCCGGATAAGGAATCCCATACCTGTATACATATATCAGGAAGTTGAGTGGGTTTAAACAACATAACTTTGTCCATTAAGTGGCGGATGTGACCTAGCATGTATATGTGCCCTTGGTATGTTTGTGCACCCATCTTTTGATCCCAGAGGCAGCCCTTAGTACTTAAAATAGCAGTTTTTTTAGGATTACCCAATAGTTTACACTAATAAAAGGTACATTTTTATGAAAATATTTTATTTAGCTGAAGCAGGGCTTTATGCAAAATAGTTTATAGAGACCTACATTGTTTGGGTATATAGTTTTTCTATAATAGTAAATGTGTTAAGTTCAGGCTTCTCTCTCTCTTTATGCCCTGTCATCT
Source organism: Xenopus tropicalis (assembly GCF_000004195.4). Lineage (NCBI taxonomy): Eukaryota > Metazoa > Chordata > Amphibia > Anura > Pipidae > Xenopus > Xenopus tropicalis. The sequence goes on along the minus strand of NC_030678.2, from coordinate 48,910,445 downwards.
AAAGGCAGATCATTTCCATTCTAATAAACATGGCCTAAACAAATATGTCTTTCTGGCTAGAGCAATAATTGTTCTATTTCACCTTTTTATCCAGGTTAATCTGTACCATATCTGAATATTTCTCTGAAACCCCATTTTATTTCTTAACATAGTTCATTCCAGTAAATCACTTGAAACTGCATTAGCTTTTAGGCCAGTCAGTGCTCTTTCAGGGTGAGCTGCTCCATCATCATAATGTCCACCTCACTTTTCATCCAATCCATCACCGGGCGAGGATTAGTCTTTTTCAGCATGATGGGATCAAGAACTTTATTGCTTTATGTAGATGTCAATAATGGAGGTTTTGTTGCTTAAATATTTAAAGACTAGGACCTTGGAAAGAAAGAAAAAAACCCAGCAATATAGATTCTGGGCCTCACAGCAAAATTGTCCGTTCCATGAATCTGTTTTAAGACATTTTGGGAATTGTCTTGGCTGTGGGGGAGCATATATTATTTCAATGTTATGTGTTACCAGAACCAGCAGTGCAAAAAATGTATATATACATTAGTAAATATTTCCCTAACATTTATGTGTCCCCTTAGTGTGGTTGTGTGAACCATGAATCATATAATCCCAGGGGGCAGCACTTAGTACAGGTATAGGACCCATTATCCAGAATGCTCGGGACCAAGGGTATTCCGGATAAGGGGTCTTTCCATAATTTGGATCTCCATACCTTAAGTCTACTAAAAAATTAATAAAACATTAATTAAACCCAATAGGATTGTTTTGCATCCAATAAGGATTATTTATATCTTAGTTGGGATAAATTACAAGGTTCTGTTTTATTTCTACGTAAAAAAAGGAAATCAGTTTAAAAATTCTGAATTATTTGCTTATAATGGAGTCTATGGGAGACGGGCTTTCCGTAATTCGGAACTTTCTGGATAACGGGTTTCCGGATAAGGGGTCCGATACCTGTACATAACATTTTTTTATTTAGGATTATATTATATACTACTGAAAAAGTATATTTTTATAAAAATTGTTTCTCGAGATGAAGCAGAGTTTTATATAGTTTTTTAATAGAGACCTACATTATTTTGGGGTATAGTTTTCCTATATATAGATATAGGCCTTCCGCTGCTTTGCTTTGAGTCCACTGAGCTGGGTGAGGAACAGGTGCAAATCTCTCTGTGCCCTGCCTCCAGTTTTTATAAAACTGTTATTTTTACTTTGGATATGGTTTTTATTTTACATTTCTGCTCCCTCCCTGTGTTTGTGTGCCTATTATCCTAGTTTACTACTTTTCCCACAATCCACATACGTACTGGTGGGTTAACTGTGTGTGTTCTATGTGTGTATCTGTGTGGAAAGTTAGATTGTGTGCTCTACTTTAGCAGCTACTAAATTAATTATTAACTGAATTATTAAATATTCTGTAAAGTAGATGTAACCTTATTGTAAAAGAGGATCATTATAATCATATTAAAGAAAATAACCTTTCAACCTTTTAGGGCAAAGACAGGCAGGGTGATTAGTCATCACGATTTCAGTTGCAGCGAGTAATGGCACCCTACTAAAAATCATGGCAACTTGTACTGCGTGGATGCAGCAATTGTATATTTTACACTGTGGCTGGTAGCCGTGACTAATCGCCCCATCTGTCTTCGCCCTTAGGGTGAAGACACACAGAGCTACTAGTAGCAGCTACTTGTCGTGGCTACTAAAATAGACAATGCTGATAATTTACTGATAATTGTCTCCGAGTGTGTTTTAGCAGAGGCAATTCTCAGTATTGTCAATGGCAGGGGATTTTTTGGAGTTTAGTAGCTGTGACAAGTAGCTGCTACTAAGTAGCTCTGTGTGTCTTCACCCTTAATGGATGAATAATAGTATCCCTGAGCCTTAAAGGCTATGACAAACAAAGCTATTTGTAGTTAGCTACTTGTGGCAGCTACAAAACACCAGAAAGTACCCTGCTAGAGACAGTACAGACAATTGCCTCTGCTAAAACACACATAGAGACAATTATCAGTATTGTCTTTTTTGAAGCCGCAACAAGTAGCTCCATTTGTCATTGCCCTTAGACAGAAGTGCAGTCTTGTGAAAACAACTTTCCCTAGATATTGTATCTCAGGCTTTGTGTGATGTTTTTCTTTGAAAGGCTATGGATGCTCTTTTCTTGTCTGGCGTTGTATCCTTAGTGCTGGAGGATGATGGGACACAGCTGGACAGAGAAGACTTTTTTGAAACACTAGAGGATGGCTCTGTGGTCATGGTCTTGGAGAAGGGACAGAAATGGATGCCACAAAAGGTACCACAGTCATAAATACACACACAGTGTGTAAAACAGTTATAGCCTAAAACAAATCAGGGCTGAATTAACTTTACAGTATATGCTCTCTAGGCTATTGTGACTCCCAATTTAGTTGGTTGGTAATGTGACCTGTTGCTTCCATCCCCATTATATCCCATCTTTATATATTAAATAACTATAATATCAAGAATACCCCATAAGAAACAGCAACCAAGTTTTAGAAAATATTTTTATACAGCTTGGCAGCATGCTGAGCCAGCTCAGGCTGGGTGCTTTGCTTTCCACCAACCTGTGATAATACTATCAAGTATCACTAGAGACGAGAGTAATGGCACATGTAACATATACACCCTCTGTGCCACCTGTCATTGACCTGAATGGAAACCACATGTGGATCATGGCATGAAAATGTGTAACTATCTTGCAGCAGTGACAAGCTGTTTCCATTCATGCACACCGGGGACCAAGGGAAGTGCTCATATAGTCTATAATAAAATATCTGCAGGCAAACACTGCTAAGACTCCATAAGAAACCTGTCCTGAAATAAAGTTGTTCTATTTTTAATAATAAATATAAACAAAATATCCAGGTGCAATTGGAACATGTTGTGTAGCTCCAATGATGAAACAAATATTCAGTCTGATTTTTTTGTATTTGATATAATTTAGATGGACAGTTAAAATTATTTGTTCCTTTATATTTTCACCAGTAAATCAATCTGTACTGTCCTTGTCTCACTAGGTGTCACTAGAGGCTAGGCTTCAAACCTAACTCCCATATTTAGCTGCAACTTTTAAAAGGCGTCCAGGAAAAAAATATTTTATGTATAGTAAAAATAAAACCAAACTGCAATTAAAAAGGATTTAACTAAGATTTTTACTATTTAATTTTCACAATGTATGTTACACTGTGCAAGATAGCAGACGTGTTGGTTGCATTTGTATTCTGCCTACTAAATCAGTACTTGGTAGAATCACCTTTGGCTTCAATTACCTAAGCTTAAACACTACTACCAATTTTGGATTATTTTGTGCAGTTAGGTACAATAAATAGCATTTCAATTCATTGGGATTCCAGGTTGCAACACAACAAAATGTGGAATAAACCAAGAGGAGTGAATATTCATGCAAAGCACTGTAACCATCCAGACAATTTATTTTCTTAAATGTAAATGTGTCAGACCTACATTTTAATATTTTGTGTTTTTTTCTACCTTTATTCCAGAATATATTGTCATATTCTTTACAGCAAGAGAAGCCAAGAAACAGCAAGGATATTGCAAAAGTCACATTTAATGTCTATAAGCTCAACCCACGGGACCTATTTGGAAGTCTGAATATAAAGGCCACTTTTTATGGCTTGTACTCAATGAGCTGTGACTTCCAGTGTCTAGGCCCCAAAAAAGTGCTCAGGTATGCACAACACAAACCTAAGGAAGTATTCTGACCAATAACAAATAAATATATAGTGTGTATGTAAGTATGTGCGTCTTAAGCAAAAATGGCTAATTGAGAAGTTAGAGCAGACACAAACAGATATAATAAATAACATTTACATAATTGTGAAATATAACAAGTTGGAAAATGCAAACATTTAGCTGAAAGACAAGCAGTTGTGTTAGTATGGAAGAGCACTGGGGCCACCAAAAAAAAGATTCTGTTGAATTATGACTTTAATTAGAGACAGAAAATATATTTTGTATACTATTCATGTAGACAAAAAAACAGCATAATATATTTAGCTAATTATGTCTTGTGCACATCTAAAAATAACAACAGGATGGCTTTAGTGGCTACCAGATTTTGGAGAGTAGTAGTCAGCACCAAGCCTTGTGATTAGTTTAGAAGTAGTGCAGGTTCCCCAATGGCCACTTTCCATCGGCATATCCTGGTACAGAAGAACAGGAACAGCACCTCTTGTCTTTGTAGATTAAAATGCCTTTTTTGCAAAGTTTTTTGGGGCAAACAACAACAGCAGCAACGTTTCAGGTCACATAATGCTTGATAAAAGGTCTTATGTGACCTGAAACGTTGCTGCTGTTGTTGTTTGCCCCAAAAAACTTTGCAATAAAGGCATTTTAATCTACAAAGACAAGAGGTGCTGTTCCTGTTCTTCTGTTTAGTGACTACCAGAGGCAGGGCTGCCATCAGATTTATAGTTGGGACCCTGTCACAAGCAGTGCACAGCACCAACATTCACCACAGAACACACAATCAAGTACAACTGCACAGATCACGGTGTCCTAGCAGAACATACAGCTACTAGCACCCAAAAGTAAAAGTCACACAAAAGTAAAGTGTACCAGCAGCTCAGCCTAAAGTGTCCCACAAAACAAAGTCCCAACCCACAATGTTACAGAAGTCCAAATATCAATTCCCCATTGTCCAAGTAGAAAATGCACAGCCCCATATATCCAAGCTATAGAACTGTGTTAATCTGTGTCTGCGTCTAATGAATTCCATTTTCTTAATCCATTTGTGTTTATTTATTGTTTAAATAATTTTTTAGCAGGCATGAGGTATGGTGATCCAAATTTAAGATCACTTATGCAAGTATTCTGGATAGATCCTAAACATGTATTTGCTTATTAGTGATGTATTTCTCTAAAATTTGTATATGGTTTTCCTACAGGGAGTTTCTAAAGTTTCTCTCAGTGACGCTGCAAGGGATTGGGCGAGTGCTGCTCACAGCTTCTGGGGTTTTGCGACGTCTTTTGGAAGGATCAGATCACTGGCAGAATAACCGAATCTACAAGTATGAGGGGTAATTCCCTAAGGCGTTCTACAGAACTCCATGCAACAACTCTCCCTTTCAACCTCTGCATTGTATCGTGTGTGCTGCCACAAAAATCCAGTGTGCTTCTTGTACTGTAATAAAAAAGCACAGTGCGTTGTGGGTCCATACATTTAAAATATGGTTGCTGAAGCCAACTTGTTAGCCATGCTTAGTATTAAATAGGCTTTGAAAACTTTGCCATGTTAGTGCAATGTGCAGTTTTTGTCTATGGGTGTAAATAACAGACAGTGGTACTAATATATTTAGTAGAATCGGTGTCGCCATTGTTTTAAACATAAAAAATGCAACAACTGCTAGGATTTCTTTTTGAAGAATCCAATTTAAAAGAATAATAACTGAATCATAATTTAGGTACAGTGAATAAAAACCCTTATTTAAACACATACTGAAATGCTGGAGATGAATTATTGTGCTCATTGTAAAATTAAGCAAATAAGGAATCAGATTTAGTTCAAAGTAAATCTGTTGTGGAGAATTTAAAACTTGGGCAAATCCAAAATATTTACTTCTGTTCTGCCATAATAATAACCTATAGTGCTCCTGGCATGGGCAGCCATGTTGGGAAACATGCATGTGCGTAATGAGTGAGTGTGAGAGCTGAGCCATTATGCGCATGTGTATGACGTAGGATTGGGAGAGGTGCCATTGCAAACTAAGTGATGGAGTAGTGACTTTGCAAGAACACAATAAGCTGGCATTTTTCACTGAAATTAATGTCACATGAATTACTACTGAATCTCTTTTTTTGTAACAGGCTAAAATTGCAGCATATAAAGAGAAGAGTGTTAAATACAAGGCAAACTATAATATAAATAACAACATAGAGACTTAGGTGCTCAAGCGTTTATTACATGATTACAGTTGGTGACTTATTATAAAAAGTAGATTTATAAAAAATGAAATGGGGTTGCTTGTATAGCCTGTGGATCAACGTGTAGGTGGACAATATCTTTCCCAAGCTCAATGCCCCACTAACTGTGATTGGGCCCAGGTCCCTTCTGTAAGTGACAGGTTATTTTTCTTTTCAATATAATCATTTTCAGAGTAGCTTACAACAACCCCCAATTCCTCAGCTATTAACTAACCAGAAAACTGGTGGGTAATAATGACAAGTACCATCAATGAAAGTCAATTATTTTCTATATTTCTGGGGTGCCTGGAACAGAGAAGAACCTACTTTCAAGATTAGCATACTGCAGTTAAACATCTCACAGCATCATTTACTGTGAGCAGCTAAATTTCTCTCTCTCTTTCCTCTATATATACTGTATATGTATATATATTTATATTCATTTAATGTTTCATTTCTCCAACATACGTGTACATTGTTACAGTGGTTCAGGTTACACATCAGCAACGTGAAAAGCAAATTCGGTAATGATTAACATTCCTGAATATGGAGAACTCTATCATGGAAAGGATCTGATTCCAAAGCATCAGCACAGATATTTCCTGGTGCCCTGAAAACCAACAGAAATATTTTAAACAATGTATGTAACACATAACCATCCCAACATTTCCCTACATTGTGCATTACATTTAATATATCACTTGTACTACATGTACAGGTATAGGATATATTATCCAGTGTGCTTGGAACCTGGGGCTTTTCTGTTCTTTCCATAATTTCCATTCCATACTTGCTAAAAATCATTTAAACATTAAATAAAACCAATATGCCTCCAATATGGATTTACACAGCTTAATTAATATCAAGGTAATGTTTTATTATTACAGAAAAAAGGAAATCATTATTAAAAATTAGAATTATTTGCTTAAGTGGGCTCTATTGGAAATGGCCTTCCCATATTTCAGAGTTTTCTGGATAAAAGGTTTCCAGATAAGGGATCCCATACCTGTACAGGTATAGGACCCGTTATCCAGAATGCTCGGGACCAAGGGTATTCTGGATAAGGGGTCTTTCCGTAATTTGGAACTCCATACCTTAAGTCTACTAAAAAATCAATAAAACATTAATTAAACCCAATAGGATTGTTTTGCATTCAATAAGGATTATTTATATCTTAGTTGGGATCAATTACAAGGTACTGTTTTATTTCTACGCAAAAGGGAAATCAGTTTTAAAATTCTGAAATATTTGATTAATATGAAGTCTATGGGAGACAGGCTTTCCGTAATTCGGATAACGGTTTCCGGTTAAGGGATCCCATACCTGTACAAGCCACATGTCAGCCCTTTGCTGTTCTCAAATTCCCATCCAAACCAAAACTCAAGATCATCTGGAGCACATTTATGAATCAGTTTGCTAACTCCTTACTAACAGCAGGGTTGCTATATGCCCAGGGAGCCCCATACTTACCTTCTCATGGCTTAGTAGCTTTCCAAGGATTTAAGTCCAGTGTTGGGATTCTAGAGCACGGAAAAAAATCTCTTGGGTACTGGTTCCCCAGAAATACATTACGAGGCACCTCAGTAATCTTGGTGTTATCACAGATGACTCGGGCCAAGGTTACTCTTTCTATTGAAGCCCTCTGTGCATTGGTAAACACTGTAGGCTGCTCATAGTAAAACCTGCAAGTAAACCATAATTGAAGATCTGCTAGCAGACAATCATTGTATATGTTTTTGATAAGAACTAGTAAAAATTATATTATGACAAAAAAGGTGCAGTCACATTGGCACCCATCATGGTCAAAGTTTTTTCCAAGCTTAATTTCCAGTTTATATTAATTTCCTTTTGCCTTGTGAAGCCTTGCTTCTCTAAATGGTGTTATGGACATTGCTGTGCAACCTTATACTTTTTAATATATGGCAACAGATTTCCCATAGCTCTCCTCAAAAGCGGAAACATGAGCTAGCATGGCTTCATCTATAGCAGGGATCCCCAACCTTTTATACTGATGAGCCACATTTAAATGGAAAAAGTGTTGGTGAGCAACACAAGCATGAAAAATGTTCCTGGAGGTGCTAATAAGAGCTATAATTGGCTCCTTAATAGCCCCAATTGGCTCCTTAATAGCCCCTATGTGGAGTGGCAGCATACGGGAGGCTCTGTTTGGCATTATACTTGGTTTTTGTGCAACCATACTTCAAAAATTCAAAAATAAGCACCTGCTTTGAGGCCACTGGGAGCAACATCCAAGGGGTTGGGGAGCAACATGTTGCCCCTGAGCCACTGGTTGGGGATCACTGATCTATAGCTTACAGCTATTTTGAGAAATGGCAAGTTTATATCCTTTGTTGCCTGCTCTGCTCTATGACTGCTTGTACCTTACTGCCAGGATTGTCATTGCCCTTCTTAATTGTTTTGCCTTACTTCTTTTTATTTATACTTATCTAAGTGTCAGCTTAATCCGCAGCACTGTCTAATAAAGTTTCCCTGCTGTTCATGCTGACTGTATTACTGCCACCTGCTGGCTATATTCCATACTTTACAATCTGCCTGAGCAGAGAAGTTTCTAATGTATTGGCAGCAGAAGAAATATTGAGACTTTTTTTAGCCAATGGGACACAGATTAAAGCAGCTCAAATTGGGGTATCCAAGCCCAGCAGAGCTGCCATCACAAAGGACCCCTTTGCAATATAATCAGAGAAAGATTAAAGAATCTATTTTCATTTACATCTTGCTGGACATTTGTTTATCAGTTAAATAATAGTTTAAAGAACCTTGAAATTTACTCGCTTTCCTGGCTGTGCTTCTTTTTCCCTTTTCTAATGCTTTGTCAACCTCTGCATATATATAAGTTTGGGCAAATCAAAAAGGGTCATTCTAATTATGGGCACCGCTGGTTTAGACCTGATCCCCACCGGAGCTTCCTGGGCTGCAGATCTCCCGCCCCTAATGCACTGAAAGTAAGTTTCATTTATGCGCGTTCGGGGGAGGGTATTGGGTAGGTGGCGGGGTGTGTGGGGTCCACGGCAGGGGCCCCTTGGTGGGTGCAGAGCCTGCACCCCCAGTTAAAGTAAACAGTAAACACTACTTTTACATAAATTGAATGGTCCATAAAATAATGGTATGGCCTACTGCATGCTGATATGTCTATGAAGATTCTAATTCATCCAGGTCATGATTTACAGTATCTAGTAAAATTGTGTCTAAAATAACTAGACTTTTCTGAGTTTCTTGAAAATGTTTCACCACCTGATGGCATTTAAAGTACAAATAGGGGTGATATTTATTAACATTGGAAACAAACATAACCAGTGATGTTGCCCATAGCAACCAATCAGATCTTTGTTTTGGTTTTCCGTTCAAATCTAATTGCTGAGTGGTTGCTATGAGAAACAGCACCAGTGATGGAGTTTATTTATTTACACTGGAAACAAACATCCCTGGTGATGTTTCCCATAGCAAGCAATCAGAATTAGATTTGAACAGTCACCTACAAGTTAGAAAACAAATGACAAGATCTGATTGGTTGCTTTGACCAACATCACCAGAGAAGTTTATCTCCAATGTTAATAAATATACCCCTTATTGTGATCAGATAATACTTTATATCTGACTGACTCACCGGTCTCCATCTCGAGCCCTGCGGAACTGGTTCCCAATAAGACATGTCAGCAACTTCCCAATGCGCCCATTGCGCACCAGAGACTCTGCAACTCCCCCAACCCAGATGTCAATGTTTTCCGGGGTTCCATAGAGTTTGACGAATTTCTCAGCCAATCCCCTGTTATTGAGCACTGCAGCCAACTCATCTACATTTCTGGGAGCAGACAGGCCACAAAACCGTCTCCATGCATTATATCCTGAATGAAAGACACAGAACTCCAATTAAATTAAATAAAGCTGTATATATTTGAGTAGTATGTACAACATAGGGGTAACTCATCTGACTGAATATGTGGGGTTGTAGATATTCCCTAATCCATTGATTTCCACTTATTTTATACACATACTGTTGGGATGAGCCTGAATATTATTCAAAAGACAACAACACAATCAAATAAACAGATGATGCTCTTTGTGCTAATGTTACAATTATGAGTAAACACCCTATTACTATTATTCACATGTGCTCAGCACATATTCTGCAACGTTTGAGATGTGTATACTGTATCAACAATACAAACTACCTACAAATACAGACTAATACCGGATACATAGAAGGCCCTGTTCATTAAAGCTTGTAGCAGAACAGGAGCATTTGCACTAAATAGATACCCTAAATGGAAAATGTTTCCTTTTCACTACCAAAAGCATCAGTTCAGTGGACAAATGTTGACAATCGCTGTTATTAGGATGCAAGTGTCTTTCAGTACATGTGATAAGTTATAATGTCTGATGCTGCTACAGTACCAGTTGTGTTTGAGGTATATTACCTGGCAGCCCATGTTCACGGCCTCTTTGCATGTTAATAGCTGTAAGGTCAAGACCAATGCGTTTGAAAAGTACAAAAAGACGTTCTCTCAGCTCATCCACCACCAGCTGGTTCTGGCGATTTAGTTTGGCTCGATTTGCCATGAGACCACGAAGCAGAGGATCGATCCCACCTGAGCAAAAGTTTCATTTCATTAGCACCACAATGCAACAGCCATCAGTGACCATTTGTGCCAGCCATAGTTTCAAACTTTCCAGCGCCGCCACCTTAGTCAGATTTGTGTCCCACACACAAATAATGGGGGACAGATAATGGGTAGTAGCTGGGCATTATAATTATAGAGTTTGTATGTTTTCTCTCTACCTGTGTGGTTTACCCTCACACAAAGCTGGGTTAACTTGCTCATTGTGAAGCTAACCCTAATGACTGTAGTGGGGACTTTATACTGGAAGTTTTGAAGGGAATTAAAAAGGAAAAATAAACTCTATAAAGCACAGTGCAAAATGTGTAGCCACTACGGAAGAACAGAATAACTATGCATCTATGCTCAAGACACAATCTGTTACCTATTTTTGCATAGAGTCTGCATTTTCTACAAGGGGCGGCACCCTCTTAAAGTGATTGTTAACCTTTAAAAAAGCTTTTAGTATGATATAGATAGTGAAATTCTGAGACAATTTACAATTGATATGCATTTGATATTTTGGTGGTTTTTGAGTTATTTAGTTTTCAGCACCTCTCCAGTTTGGAATTTCAGGAGCCAGGGTCCAGTTTACTCTAGCAACCTGGCGGTGGTTTGAATGAGATACTAGAATATGAATAGGAGAGGATCTGAATAGATAAGTAATGAAATGTAACATTAGCATTGTAGCTTCACAGAGCAATCATTTTTTTGGCTGGGGGTAGGGTCAGTGACCCATATTTGAAACATGGAAAAAGCCAGAAGAGGCAGGCAAATAGTTACAAAAAACTATACAAAGTAAAAAATTAAGATATATATGTATATGGGTATGAAAGATTTCATAATTCCAATATAGGCATCAGTAGTCTAGCTTACAGAAAACACGTCCATTTAACTGAAAGGTCAAGTTACCTTCTCTCACCACTCTCCAACTGTTGAAGAAAGTCATGTGTAGTGGGACTCGAGGTTCTGGGTTCAAGGGACGATAACCATCAGCTAGTCGGTAGATGAATGGCTGTATTAACGTGTGGCCCATCCGGAAGACAACAGTAAAAACATTGGCCACTCTAGGATCCACATTCTCATTATAGGATCTGTACGCAGGAAGAACAGTAGCCATCTCTGAGCCAAGCAGAAGGGGCAACCAGTCTTTATATGTGATTTTCTGCCAATAAAAATGCAATTAAAGCTGGGCAACAATTTGTGTACTATTATGGAAATGGCAAAGGAAAGCAGAAACTTCATATACCTGCAAAATCCCACCAACAATCTTGCGTGCTTCCTGATAAAGTGTTTCCCCAGACCACCTTGGGTTCAGTTCACGTAAACGTGTTGCTATGTTGTTATGAGCTCTCACAAAAAGTGTGTGGAAAGCAGTAAGACCAGGTTGTTCACTAACACGGGGGTCTCCTGTAGCCCATGCAATAAAAAAAAAAGATGGTTGAATGGTCATGTGATACTGTTTTTGTACTATATGTTCCCTGCCAGGGTCTCCATTAGAAAAGGGTGGCTTAGAAACCCTTAGAACAGGGATCCCCAACCTTTTATAACCGTGAGCCACATTTAAATGGAAAAAGTGTTGGGGAGCAACACAAGCATGAAATATGAGCTATAATTGGCTAGTTAATAGCCCCTATGTGGACTGGCAGCCTACACGAGTCTCTAGCATTATACTTGGTTTTTATGCAAACAAAACTTGCCTCCTTTCCAGAAATTCAAAACATGTTGCTCACGATCCACTGGTTGGGGAACAATGTTCTAGAACAACTAAGAGACAACATGGTATCTCTGGGGGCTTATGGTTAGACAGTTAGAAAAGTACAATCCACAGTGAGGGTTAATGGCCTGTTGGGGACTTTATGTCTCGATATCTTTCTAGGGCTGCCAAATAGTATCAGCACAGTCAAAGCACTTGTTAGTGACTCTGCATAAGAATTCACCAATAAGGATGCTGATTCCCATATTCTACAATGAAGTTAAAAAACTAAATTTTACTCTTTGCAACAAATCTGCTCCAGTGCTTTTATTGTGTTACTGCACTAAAATCTATTGCCCAATCACAACTTACCTCCCAAGAAGCAAGGGATACCAGACGATCTGTTTGTCAGGACACAAAAGTCTTCCTCGGCTGTCTCAAAGGGCAAGAAGGGAAGTCCATTATCTGTAAACTTCTGATTTATGGCCATCAGGCCCAGCTGATTTGTATTGTTACGGAGCTTGACAGCAAGTGGCCAATCGCTTCCATACACCTGGCTTCCATCAAGGAATGAGGTGAGTACATTGATTTGCTCCCGTACAGGTGATCCTGGGGTGCACACTGGAGATGAGCGGAAGAGGGGTATACAGTCACTCTGATTCCTAATTCGTGGGTCATTTGGTGGAATCTGTGAGCAAAGAATTATAATGATTTAAAATGCAATTATAATAGCATAAAAAAAACTGAAGGTATTTTGAGAAGTTGAACTTGAAATCGCTCCCCCTTACAGTTAATTTCCTCAGCATAATGAGAGTCTCCTTATACCAGTGCCCCCAAACCAGGTAGTTATTTTTGAATTCCTGACTTGGGGGCAAGTTTTGGTTGAATAAAAACAAGATTTACTACCAAATAAAGTCCCTGTAAGCTGATAGTGTGCATAGAGGCCCCTAATAGCCAATCTTAGCCCTTATTTGGCTCCTCCATGAACTTTTATGATGCTTGTGTTGCTCTCCAAGTCTTTTTACATTTGATTGTGGCTCATGAGTAAGAAAGGCTGGGGACTCCTGCCTTATACTAATGTCACATGTCTTAGTAAATGAGCTCCCATGCGTGCCATAAGCCTTATTATCCTATACATTATCCTATTTGCACTAGAAATGATAGTGAGCCTGATTTATTTCTTCTTTTCTCCCTCAAAGCTAGGGATGACACCAGTCCGGTTTTAAGGGAGAAGGAAAGGCTAAGTCACTTGGGGGTGCCAAAATGTTAGGCACCCCAAATTGACTTCAATCACTTACCTTGTACCCGGGGCTGGTGCCCTTGTTCGGAGAAAACAGCACCAGCCCAGGGTAGCCGCAGCGAGTGCTTTCTCTTCCTACTTTGCGCTTGCGCATGCGCAGTAGAGTGAAAAACCAAACTTTAACAAAGAAGTCGGCTTTTCACTCTGTGCATGCACCGGCCCAGGGATTTCACCAGCAGAAGAAACACGGAAGGAGGAAGCGCTTGTTACAGGTACCCGGGGCTGGTGCAGTTTTGTCCTAACAGGGGCACCAGCCCGGGGTAAAGACTTAGCCTTTCCTTCTCCTTTAAACCAAGCAGTTTGTTTTTTTCTTCAGGCTGTTTGGATTACATTGGCCTGTTTAGGTTCGGGTTTTAAACCAAAATTGGGCAAATACCCACATGCGACGTCACAGCCCTGTTCCTACATGTCATGACCCTGCCCCAATACATCACTGCCCTGCCCCTTTCTCTGTTTTTTGCTGAGGTCCATAGTGGCAATCCTACTCACAGAATCCAGCAGAATAGGAAGAACCAATGTCTAATATGCTGTACATTTGCATTTCATTACTAACATTTAACCTTTTTACACATATCCTCTCTAGATTTCAGTCTAATTTTGCCCTTACAGTCATGGGTTGATGTTATGACACAGGCTGTGTAGCCACACACAAATAACTTCATAAAATTAAAGGCCATTCTAGAAATTTTTGTACCCTGAAGGATTACATAATTACATAGTTAATTTGGGTTGTCATCCAAATGACCCCCAACACATATATACACATACAGATCTAAGACCTATAACATATAACAAAATCTATACACATACTTATACTAAACTAACTGCAGATTTTCAGCTTCTGCTTTAATTGTGGAAATATGTACACATCAGGTTTTTGACAATATTGTATTTTTAATAAGGTATTAATAGAAACACATAAGTGGCCATTTACAATCAGAAGCAAAATTGCGCTTCCACAATTTTCCCGACAATCCATTGTACATTAAACCCCCTTCTTCAAGGTAATTGCATAAAAATGTGCTCTTTGCACTTTTGTATAATTGTGCTTGATGCGGCTCAGCAGAGCATGCAATTTGACTTTCAGGTAGCTATTTGCCTCACCCGCAGGAGCACTACATGAGGCAAGGCTCTCACTTCATGGCAGAAACAACCCTAGGTTTCACTATACTTTTTAGTTTATTCATATTATAAGTAGAAGCACATGCTCCTTCAGACTGGTTCAAACACTTCTGGGTGTGTAACTCACTGAATTACCTTGAGAGGAAAGCAAGGAGGCTGTTTGGCACAGCTGGTGTCACAATCAATGCCCTCTAGGAATGTTGACCTTGCAGGGGTCTCAGGAGAAAGGTCCAAGTCATGGTCTGTCCATTGGCCCCACTGCATGAATATCAAAGCCCTACCTTGATCCAGGGTCAGGTTCTCATTGGGGAAACGAACAATTTCATTTGATACAGCCCGTGCCTAAATAACATAAACACATAAGCGTATGCCTTCTGTACTGGAGAAAGAGAAGAAAATGGTCTGGTACTGGAAAAAAACTCTACAATTCAATCCAACCTACAGCTGCCCAGTCATTTTTGATCTACAGCTTCCCTCTGCAAGCTGCAATTTAACTGCAGCTGCAATTTCAGCCTTTTATTACATATAGGCATTTGTAATAAAAGGCTTGGCCAAGAGCAGTAACTCACAGCAACCAATAAGATGTTTGCTTTTAAACAGGTGACCAGTAAACCCTATCTGCTAATTGGTTGCTAAGGGTTACTTTACCTGGGCTTTTCTTACAAGAGGTCCCTGAGATGCTGGAGAAGCAAATTCCCAATCTCCACCACCCTTAAACTAGCCCTGCTTTTATACAGTCTTATTGGGCAAATCATTTAGTTCTGGTAGAGATACATATTCTGTAACAAGATGTATTTTGAGGGAAGCTGTTAAAGTGCTAGCTGGGAGGGAGAGCAGCCTTTAGATAATGTCTAAAAAATGTATTATTACCAAAGGTAGAGGAAAGCCATTAATGGGCAAGTTTTCAGTCCATCCACGTGGAAGGGACACGCCATCTTCATATACAGCTGGCAGCAGGCGTGTAAATCCTGTATTAGAAGCACCAAGGATAGGGTTCTTCCTATGGAATTCCCAAAGAATACATCCGATAAAATGAAACCCTTACAAACAATACCATATATTTCAACACTTAGATAGATATAAGCAATTTCTAGCTCTTTAACAGATTATTCTCAGTTGATTGCTGTGGTTCTATTGCTTCCAAGCAATATTATTACATGTTTTGTACAGCGCTGCGGAATATGTTGGTGCTTTATAAATAAATGTTAATGTAATGTAATGTAATGTTTTTAGAGACAACATGCAATACATACATTTGCTATATTAACTTTTCAACTTTTAATCTGTTGGGTTGGTGAGTGAGGCTCTATTTGGGATTGAAACTGAGTACATTCTTATTAGGGGTCAATGACTGACCTTGTTTTCTATTTTGGAAAAAGTAAATGAGATTCTACATAATACATAAAGCTTGGCTGGCATTGGAACTGAACACTAGAACCATGGAAAGGTAAGTGAAAGTAACCAAGGGCATTGCTTCTCTAAATAGTCTCCCACAGTAGGCAGAGGCAAAATCGATGAAGATGTCTAAACATGATTGAACAAATTCAAAGCATCTTGAATGGAGGAGAAAAGCTCGCCATTGCACTTTTTTTGTAGCATTAACAAAGATCATGTGCTTACCTGTTATTGCACTCTCCTGTAATGGTGCGATAGGTGCTCTCCTGGCAAGCTCTGGGAAGGTGCTGGTAGGCACAGCCAGTCAGCTTATAAATAGTGTCTATTTGGGTCTCCGTCAGCAAATCTAAAATACAACAAACAGTATCCTGATGGTGGGATGGGCAAAACAGTGACCTGTTTGGTTATCACATTGATAAACAAATTGCCAAATAGCGCAGCTGTCATTTGTGTCATGTTATTGGCCTAATGGATTGAATAACTCTGATTGTATTTGATGATTCTAAGTAGATTTCAATTAGAAACCTAAGCTCAACACACAAAGCCCAAAACACAGTTGCTTGCCAGTTTGGCTGAAAATTTGTCACGCATTAGTTACCCATATACATCTAGCTTAATCATCACAGTTTTGTTTTAAGGCCACCCCTATTTAAATTAAACTGCACCAAAAAAGTTGGATCTCTCCAAGGAGAAAGGTTAGGGTTGTCTTGAGGGTTGTCAGGAAACTGGTAATTCAATACATATCAATGAATAAGGACATTTTTTTAATTAGCAGGAAAAAAAATCTATGGGATTTGATATCGTAAAGTTTCAGAGAAAAATAAACATTAATATTGCTCAATATTCATCTACTCTGGCAGATTTAAAATATGAAACTTTAATAAATGTTGATATAGCTGGCCCTTAGAATAAAACATGTTTTAGCTTTATGACCCATGATGAATCTCTACATGACACAACCTAATGACACCCTCTGGGCACTGATTTATTCTAATAAGGCAAATAACATATATCCAGCATAAAAAGGCTGTATGAATGGTGTGCATAGTACCTGTAATGTTAAAAGGTCTATGGTGGAACGGCTGTAGCTTCTTTGATAAGAGCTGTAGGGTGGTGCCCATATAATCAGCAGCTCTGATGGCATTTCTGCTTCCAGCCACTGGCTGCTTGAAATATGCCATAAGGTCAGAGGCACTCACAGTCCTTTTCCTCAAGCGTTCCTTTAGCCTGAAATGGGAGTCAGTGACAAACCAGTAAGAAGTGAACAAATAATACAGAAAAATTACCATAAAATACTTTTTTAGAGCAAATATATTCCATAAATTAGGGTATATCATCCATTTACTTCCTCAGACAGAAATATAAGGTCATTGCTGACTGTGTCCATAGAACATGAAAATAGTTTCTTCATTAACTTTGTGGATTTAAGAATTTGCTGTGTGTGCCTGATGTGTCAGCTACAGATACACCATTACGGTCAGGTGAATGTATATGATACAGCGTGATGATTTCCTTCAGGTTTCCAATAACATATTCCTCTGAGATTTAAAGGACAGCTAGTGAATGGCCCTTTTTGGCTAATGCCAACCAGGGCAGATAAACACAGGCCAAGAATCAGCCCGTATCCTGGCATCAGCCTTTCCCTGTGCCTGTACCTGTTGCTATTGTGTTGACCCAGTGCTAGCACATGGAGCGAATTTCATCTCCAGAAATTCAACTGAGCATTGGCCCAGGTGTATGCCTGCAACGCAATAGCTCTCGGTGTAGGCCCAGGAAAGGTTTAGGCCAGTGTAGGAGCTCATTCTCTGCCTGCATTTATCTGCCCCATGTGGCATTGCCTTACTTGGTTTTAACAGTCTAAGGCTAATATTGCACAGGTCTGATTCTTGGCCTACAGATACATGGCCAAGACCAGGAAAATTTATGGAAAATCCAGGAAAAATGTAAAACCAGGGAAATGTGATAAAGCAACTTATTTTTCAAGTAGTCAAAGGATATAAGCACAGGAGTCAGTTTTACTTTGAAATACAATATTAACTGTGTTAATGACAAAGGTTAAGCTGTGCACCATTATTGTTACACTATAGGGGACATATGCCATACCTCTCTGACATCAGAGGCACAACCTAAAGCAATAAGTGATTTATGCATGACTACATGAAGTGTACCAGTAACTGGAATTGACTAGTTACAGACAAAACCACTGTGAAATATGCATCTGGTTGGTATTTTAACATCTTAATTCTACTAATAATAACAAAGAGGACAAACAGCGTTTTTCAGGAACATTAGGACAAAATGTTCATTCAAAATCTGTGAAAAGATTATGTAAAATCCGGTGAAGTACTCACTGAAATGCATTATAAATTGGTGGGACCACAAAAAATATATATAACGCATGCAAACTTAAAATCAGGGTATTTAAAACTGAAGTTTCACTGGCTAGACAGACATTCAGATGATAGATACAGTAGATAGATAGATAGATGATAGATAGATAGATAGATAGATAGATAGATAGATAGATAGATAGATAGATAGATAGATAGATAGATATAGGCAGACAGGTCAGTTGGCTAATTATAGTTTCTAAGCATTGCTAACCATTTACAAAAAGCTTACATTAAACGGGTGTTTTTATAAGCTATATCAACCAGATGCTTTGCTTCTTTTGTGCAGCTTAGAATAAGGTTGTTGTCCAATTCCTCAACACCATCTGAAAAAATCAAATATGGAGGCAATATTAGGCTAAAGCTTTTCCCAGCAGCCCCTCATTAATATGTCACTGCTGAATACATGCATCATTGTATTTATCTGCAAAGTGCAAGAGCATTTATTCACACTTCTACAATTCTTCTACAGTTGGCATAATAAGTATCATTTATATATGCTTAGTAAGTTTCTGATTAATGTGCCCAAACAAGGTGTTTTCCATGTTTCATGACTCCTTAGGCACTGTGTTATTACAAAAAGATGGCAGTTTCTTTCATTCAGGGAGTACAAGCAGTGGGCTTTTCAAAACTCCATATAAATATACAGTATTACAGTATTATATTCCCATAGGTCATAATGATCCTTTTAAATAATTAGGTTTGGGGAGCACTAATGAAAGGTCAGAGGAACTGTTAAAAGCATCTCTGTCCTAGGTTGTAGGTCAACATTTTTTCTGATTCTGCCCATTCTATAGAATGAAAGTTGCAAAAGATCCCAACAGCTGAGGACTGAGCTGATACAAATGACAGAATAAACAAAACAAATCATGGACAAGTAGGGAATATAAATAGGGAATATCTGGGAACAATAAATGGTACTGTGTGGCCATGCAGTGACATGCAATAATGTGATTTCAAGTAAAATAAGTGAATATGAATAAACAAAAAAATATATATGCAATAAATGAAAATATTTATTGCTTCGAGGAAGAAACTGGTGTCTTAGCTCATAACATTAAAACTGTGTGCGTTAACTATTGCAAAGAAAGGAGAAGAAACAGATTACCATAGTAAGAAGATGCAGTTATCTGTACTGAGACAAGGACCAGCAGGGTCACCACCCATAGATGCAAGGGAGCCATGTTCTGTAGCACAACTAGAAAAAAGGAACAATTTATGCACATGTATTAAATTATCTTTGCCTCTGGTGGAATATTGACATCACTTACCTCCCTAGATCCTGAATATAACAGAAATGCATCAGCATGGCTTTATAATAGTGTGGTTTGCTGGGTGGGGGGGGGGCTTTGTGCTGTAACTGTGGCTGTTGGCCCTAGGAAGTGATGACACACTAGTACAGGAAAAATATGCTTTCATGTATTGCAGAACTTTTACAGTTAAAAATGGTCATACATGTTGCGGCTTGCTCACTTGGCAACGTTGGGCCAGCCAAACAATCAAATTCAAATGACAGGTAGGACAATGCGGTCCCTGATCCTATATCAAACCTGTCATACTGAGCTCTGGCCAATTTTAGGATAGGCCCATACATGGGCAGTCTGAAAGACCCAAATCATCATCTTGTATAGCCACCTTAACTCTAAGGAGCACAGAGAAATCCAGGGAACAAGAGAGACTGCTATGAATATAATGATATACATTTTGCATAAATATTTCATTTATGATCCTATCTACTGAGCACCTTATTCTTGTCTGAGTTTGGGAAGAAGCAACATCAGAGGCAGCTGCGGAGTCACAGAAATGTTGCCAAAAGGCCTGGGGAACAAGAACAAAATCAGATCTATGCATGTATAGCCTCCATGTACTCATTTATATAGGGCTCAAGAAGAATTGTTGCAGGCTCACAGCAATTCAGTCTAAAGGTGCCCAACTGGCAGAAAACAGAATATATTTCCTTAAAAGTCCAAATAAAATTTTTTGTTACAGCCAGAGCTCAGTTGCAGCAAAACATACTGTGGCAGTGTAGGAAATCATGACATCTTAGGATTTTTAGCTTTTAAAGGCTTCCAGATTTTGTTGATGTGCAACTCCCTGCTCCCCATATTTATTAATCAATTACTGTTTTCAGTGCACATATCTAGGTCTAATTTGCTATCTCAGATTTCAGCAACAGAGTAAAAAGACGATGTAGCGAACACTTAACTGTAGAACTATCCATGTGCCATTAAGAAATGGTGTTGCAAAACCCAAAAATGGCAACACTGAGAAAACTCAGATTTTTGTTTTTCCATAGCCATAAAAGCTATAAAAGCCCCCTTAACTAGCTCTGCCTCGACCCCCCTCACCTGCCACACGGACACTGCTTGCACATGCTCAATTTAAGCAGATTTCCTGCTACTCCCAACTGCGCATACTCAAGCAGTGTCCATGTCGGCAGTGAGAACTGAAGATTGTGCGCTTGCAGGCAAGATGTCGGCCTGGTATGTAGCTGCACTACTCTACTCTTTTAGGTTGGGGTCAGCAATAAGGACAGTTTTTAAAGTTTGAGACTATGCAATAAAGATTAGGTGAGGGGGGTCGAGGCAGTGCTAGTTAAGAGGGCTTTTATAGCCCGGGCGGTATAGTTCTCCTTTAAGATCATTTTGCTAGTCATCTGACTGGATTTTTTAATTCAAAATGAATTGAGAAAGTCAGTCAGATGACTGATGAATTGTCTTCAATATATAGATTGCATGACATACACAGTTCACTGTTAAATTGATTTTTACCATAATGTAGACAATGATAGTCTGAGAAAAGTTGCTGTTGGCCTCCATTTATTATTTTTTTGCAATTTTTTAAACAGCTTTCCAGTTTGGAATTTCAGCAGCTATCTGGTTGCAAGGGTCCCATTTACCATAGCAACCAGGCAGTAACTTAAAACAGAGCTAAAGATAACTTCTATACACAATGATGATTTTTCCTCTCACGCAATATTTTTATCTTATTTAGGGCATGTTTCATGGGTGTTTTAACTTGCATTCAACTATCAGGCCTTCCAACACAGAGTAACACAAGTGTTATGACAGAGGCAGGCTGAATTAACACTGCATTGGCACTTATATTCAAAATACAAGTGATTCTTATTTGTTGTATTTTAGCTAAAATGTCTTTACCCTTACCCAGGCTTCAACTAGAATTATTCTGCAAGTGGCCCCTCATCTTAAAATAAAGGGGTGGGGTCAGGCCAGGATTTGTGGCGAGGCCACAAAGGCCTCAGGGTCCCCCCGAATAGAAATCCGGTGCTGGGTGGGGTAAAATAGAATACAAGATGGCACCTATATGAAGCAGAGACTTTATAAAGTATGTTATTCCACCCTATGCATTTATACAACTATGTGCAATAATGTTTCTTGTTTTAGTAATACTATTAGAAGTATTTTTATTTTCAGAGCAAATTATATAGACTGATATAAAGATTTGTCAATGCATAACATAGTAACATATTAAGTTGAAAAATGACATACATCCATCAAGTTCAACCTTAATGCCAATATATATCCTGCCTAACTGCTAGTTGATCCAGAGGAAGGCATAAAACCCCATCTGAAGCCTCTCTAATTTGCCGCAGTGAGGGAAAAATTCCTTCCTGACTCCAAGATGGCAATCGGACCAGTCCCTGGATCACATTAAACTTACTGAGACACAGGGAGATTACTTGACTTGCCCAAGGCCACAATCACAAATATATTATTAATATATCTTTAAAGGGATGGAGCTTAGTTTTACAGCACTTATGCAAGCTTGTGCATGGACTATAGCTCACTTTTTATCACTTCAAATTGCATAGAGGTAAAATGCACTGCCAATGTATCATTCACTAAATGTGTTAATACGAGTTACTCAACTCTTGAGTAACAGTTACTTCTCTCTTTCTAAAGACACAATGTCTTGTGAAGGTTATTGAGAAAGTTAGGGATTTAACGGGAGAAACAGTCAAAAAGGATGAATGGTTCAAAAAAGACCACAACGCTGAGCTAATAGTGGTTTGTATACATCAGAGATCCCCAACCTTTTATACCCGTGAGCCAGATTCAAATAGAAAAAGTGTTGGGGAGCAACACAAGCATGGAAATAGTTCCTTGGGGTGCAAATAAGAGCTATAACTGGCTGTTTGGTAGCCCCTATGTTGGCTGGAAGCCTACAAAAGGCTCTGTCTGGCTTTACACCAACCAAAACTTGCCTCCAAGTCAGGAATTCAAAAATAAGCACCTACTTTGAGGACACTGGGAGCAGCATCCAAGGGGTTGGCGAGCAACATGTTGCTCACGAGCCACTGGTTGGGGATCACTGGTATACATATTACTAGTGAGGGGATTTGTACTGGCATAGATTCAATAAACGTTGCTCTTACTGGGTTTACATTTGTGCTATGATATATTTACAATGCTAGACTGATTCAGTGAGTAGGCAAATAATACTATTTGGATTTTACACTGTGTTTTGTCAAGCCTCCTGTTTTTAATCTCTTGGTACAGGGCCGACAACCCTTTAATAACTGTCAAGTTTAAAATGCCCATTCACCAGCAGCCTCTTTCAATTTGCAAAGGTAAAAAATGCTGTACCAGGCTGGTGGGGATCAATCGTGGATGCACATTTCCACTCTGAAATGACCACCTCATGCATAGGTGTTGCATTAAGTTTTAGGGTAGCTTAAAGGGGACCTGTCACCCTTAAAAAGCTGTATAATAAAAGTCACATCCATAACCATTATAAAGGCATTTCAAAATTCAAGCTGTCAATCATATATTGCCTGCCCCACCTTTATGCCTTTTTCTTACTGGTTTTTCTTCCAGGCCCATACTGTCAGGGACCAAGGGCAACCTCTGGAGAGGTTTGCTGTGTTTGTCATTTAAATATACAATTTCACCCTTGTAAAATGCACAGAAGGACCCTCCCAGAGGATGTACAATTCCCCATGGTGCAGGCGCACCAGCGGGATACTGTGTCAGTTACAGGCCATGCTGGAAATCATGCAGGAGGCAAAAGCAAATCTAATTTGCCCTGTGTGCCATCAACATACAGTACCAGCTGGAACCAAGAATAAGCTTGGACATATCATGCAGTGAGCATAAAAGCAAAATGCTGTAAAATAAAAACCTTCAAACAGTTAGCTATGTTAAATATTTTATTTTTATAGTTATTTTACAGTTTTATAGTTGTAGTTCCCTATCTGCACACAAATACGCCTATTTATTTATACCTAATTTCTAGTTGATCCAGAGGAAGGCAAAAACCCCCATCTGAAGCCATCGCCAATTTGCTCAGAGGGGGGAGAAATTCCTTCCTGACTCCAAAGCGGCAATCGGACCAGGCCCTGGATCAACCTTGTTTACGTTAGTGTGGGTGGGTGTCCCGTGTGTTTAAATACTAAGTAATGCTAATACTAAATAAGTACTTTGCACAAACAGCCGTTGATGCAAAAGATTTAAATATGACCTATAACCCTCTTCTATCCTATTTAACATTTTTAAAATACTAAAGCAAATGTGTATATGAACCTATCATGTATGTATATAGTATAATATAAATATGTATTATACGTTATCTTAAATCCTATAAATCCCAATTCTGAACCCTAATTACACCTAACATAACATAAATTCCTAATTATAATAATAATTTTTAAATAATCATAATATATATAACTCTATATAATTTCTATGTTGGATTACCTACAATATTTCTAGTCTTGTTCTATTATTTTAATTAACCTTTTTATCCCTATACTATTACTCATTTCATTTAACTTTTAAAGAATCATTTTATAATTATACTCCTAACTCCTAATTAATCTATCCACTCTCTCCCTCCTACTAAGGTGCAGCAATCCCTTATACTACTGGAGCAGATGGTCTGGCCAGTCATATTCTTGCAGTAAATGGTGGTTCCAGGCTTTTGGTAGAACTGATGGTTGATGTTCGCTGCTGTCCATGGCCATTGAATTTTAGTGGTGGTATTAACCTGGCATCTAAAAATTGCTTTACTCCTGCCATCTGGGGTCAAGGAAAGTAAAGCCTTCAAGGATTTGTCTCTCGGTGGTGTCACCTGTTGGGACTTCAATCTTCTCCTCCCCATAAAACTCAGCTGATCGCTTAAAGAAGTAAGAAAAAATGTACAATTAATTATATATCTCCTTTTAGTCACCTTCAAAAGAGACATCATGAAATTGCTAATATACTGAAAGAATTGAGAGTGAAGACCCTGGCTTAGTATTAAAATCAGATTTTACTTTTCCCTTTTTAACCAGGCCAACCTATTTTTCCCTGTAGTTCAGTAGAAGTTTAGAGTGTAATTCATTTACACCTATGTGGATGCAATATGTGGATGCAATATATACAATATAAAAAAAGAGAACATCTAACATATATTATTTGTATCTATGCACAGAATGTACATTTCCAGCAGCTCTGGACATTGCACACCACAAGCTTATCCTCTTTTAAGTTCAATGTGTACAATCATACTTACTTATGGTAAGATGGAGATGCAAATGTTCTTTGACAATTTACCACTGGTGATCAAGGCACCCAAAGTGATTTATCAGTTATCAGATACATCTAGAACAACAATTGATTGCCAGTGTAATGTAGAATGCAGGGGAATGTCAGAACAGAAATTATTATTGGTGGATGCATAAATAGGCTAAAAAAAGAATGCGCTACTAAGGAATGGATGAGCTCATATAGTAACAGCTCTGCTACCTGTGTAACCTAGAATATAAATAAAACACCAGCTCTTCCCCCCCTGCTTGGTTCAGTATGGTACTTACAACTGTTGGCTTGAAAGGGGGCTCCAGCTCTCTGTTCTCTACTTCCACCCAGTCAAGTGATGTATAAAACGGGTGTTCCCTGATGTTTCCATTGACTCCGAGGCGCAGATCAGGCTGCTTCTCCAGTAGCTAATGGAACAAATGAGCAATTAAATGATCTTACAACTGAACTTTAGGGTATTAAAAGGTAATGACTCCACTGACTGCTCATACTAACTTTTAGCAAAAGATTTCGTAATGCTGTGGAGACATATGGTGGAAAATATGGCTGCCTGTCCTTAGGAAACGGTAACTTGCCAGTGGCCATCTCATACACGGTGGTACCGAACGACCACCAGTCCACTCCGGTGTTGAAATCCTTCAACGACACAACCTTTAAAAAAAAAACATATTTAGTCAAACTTAAATTCTGTTCAGGGGTTTATGAATGAATTGGGTGTAATTACTGACTCACACATAGGAATCAGGTACCATTCTAGTTGCTAATGTACATTATTCCCCTTCCACCAAGCTACGCAAGCAGAGAGATGCTGTCTGTTATTGATATACAATAGCTGGTGTGCCGTAGCTTGCCTACCCTACAATTTGTCAAACTTCATCCCCAGACCTGCAAGAGGTCATGGTTCCATTTGATGGTGGGCATTTTAATTAATAGGCAGAAAGGGCATTTGTCCAGGGTCATTCAGGTAATTTGAACTGTACTGTATGTGAGCTTTACAAATGGTTTTTACCTCTGGGGCTCTGTATCCAAATGTTCCTCCAGCACCACGGTAGGTCTTTGGGCCAAACATGTTTTCAAGACAGAGTCCAAAATCACAGATCTTACCATGACCCTCTTCATCCACAAGAACATTGTCCGGCTTGATGTCACTGCAAGAAAGAGCGTATATAGTTTATAGGAAGATGAATTCTGGAAAAGGATTACCAGGGTGGTGGAAGAAATAAACATGACTTTAAGGATACGGAACAAGATGATAAATAGAATCTAAGATGGAAGGGCAATGGCATAGAAACTCAGGTGCAGAAAAGGCTGATCCGAATGGATCCGCTCCCATCTACTCCTTGCAATAACTGCGCTGATAGGTACAGTGTTGGACTGTGTGCACACATAGACCTGATTTTGTGGTGGAAACATTCACTCCATGTGCACACAAGCCGACCCCACTCCTCTCAGCGCACATACAGCACAGAGTGGATGGGACTGGTTCTATTTGGATCAGCTTTTTGTACTTCTGTCTTTGTACAGAGGCAGAGAAACAGCCTGATGTGCCATTAGCCTAAGTGCAAAAAGGAGCTAGGAACAGAATATACTGTAGAAAGGTTTAGTTATGTTTAAATATATAAGTGTGTTAAACCCATTAGGAAGACAAACAGATCAGGGTGACTTGGCAGTTTATGTAAATGCACAAGTTTGATAAGATGTGATAAAAAATGAGAATTTACTCACCGATGAACAATTCCATTGGCGTGCAGGAACTGTAGGCCAACCACCATCTCTGCAGAGTAGTACCTCAAAAAATAAAATAAAGTACATATATATTCCTTTTTATCTTGATAATGAAAATGATAGATTTATTATCATTCTAGTTTATTAATACTGTCATAGTTTTTCTTTTCACCAATACTAAGGGGCGATTAGGATTTCAATGACATCTCAATCACAATAATGTTTCCCCATCCATAGTGCTGATAGAGCGGTGGTATGGGAAGGGCCCTCCCGCATAGAGGCCTATATCACCATTCAAATGCTTTTAAACCTAAGTGCTGGGGAATGCATGAATATAATGCTGCCACATCCACTGTTGCTCAACTGAGGAAGGGGACAAATGTACTGATTTCATTATTTGTATCTCCTCTCCACTGTCCTAATATAATTGGTATACGTAATTTGACTTTAAATGGCACTATATACGCCTTGATTCAGCCTTTAATGTATTATCTAATATTGTGGATTAGTAACCTCCCTTTTGTGGTACAGATCCAATCATTAATACCACACAATATGGTTGGAAGGTAATGGTGACTGGGATTTCAGATTACATGTGATAAACTTTACATTTACTGTTCCTGGTTTGTTTGTTTTTGTTTTTGATATGTCTTTACCATTCAACAAGATCACCTCTCTCCCTCTCAAGTACTGTGTCACTTACAATATTCTCTTCTTGGTCAGACGTCCCTGACGACGTATCTGGTCACGAAGACTACCGCCACTGGCATGCTCCAGTACAAAGAATGCTTGAAACTAGTTATAAAGAAGATGGTGAAACATAAGATGGCGAGGAACACAAGGCACAACAGAAGTGAGCAATAGTATTTTAAGAAATGTGTAGCATATCCCACATTCCGAATTCTGAATGAATGTTTTCCGTACAGCATTATCTTCTTATGTATGCTACCTCAGTAGCCTTACTGCTGATAACTCCTGGGGATTGTACTGAGATCTGCGGGGAGACACGGGTGGTGAGGTCGCTATAAATCTTAGAGACACGGGTAATACTTAGACTGTGATCATGAGTGCGGAGACTGTGCAGCTGGCACAGCTAGGGAATTCACTTAACTAAACTTCAAAGATCTAAACTGAGTTGATGGATATCAATGTGTCAGATATTTGTAGAGAATTTTACCTCTTATTATTAATGAGGTTAGTTGTTGTACTAGTATGGGTTCTCTCCGGATAGAATGAGGTAATTTTAAGCCTGGATGGCAATATCCAATTGATAATCACACTTCTGCCTTCAGTAATTGATGATAATGAGCATAAAGTTGACTTACTAATAAGATAAGACACGGACACATTTTGGCTTAGCTTTATTGAGCGATCAATCTTGGACACATTGCCTTATGGAGCGATCATCTGTATATTCAGTATGGGATATTTACCTCCTTGAGAGACTATCCTCACTCATTATATACGTGATACTTAACTCATGAAGTGACGTGGGGTTAAAAACTGATCGTTGGTTTAAACAGATTGTCCAAATGAACCATATAACACATTGCCAAACTGTTTCAAGCTGAATCAGGCAAAAGGAATATCTCAGTTACTTTGTAAATAGATTTAAGCCCTCTCCGTAGTAACATTTAATTGTAGCGATCCACTAATCTGCAACAAAGTTTTAGATTGCAGACTGAAAGAGTTGAAACTGTCTCAACTCTCACTAGTAGCCCAATACAAGAGAGATTGGTTTTAATCTTTCCTACTTTTTTCTCTCCGTTTTAAATGTAGTAATTTTAATGATTAACAATAAAAGTTTTTGTTTTTATTCGGGTAATACAGGTGTGCTTATACAATAATTGTGTCTTTTTTCTTTTCATTGCTTATTGGGTCCCCAAACTTTTCACAGTTGGTCACTAGAGGACTACAGTTTTAGTTTTGAAAAAGTGGGCGGGGCCACCAACAGCCAATCAGATTTCACCTATTGAATTTTATTGGTTTGATGCCAGAGTTCCCAAACTTTGCATCAGTCACTGACTTTGGTTAGAAAAAGTGGGAAAATTTTAACTGCTGCCATTCTCACATGTTTATTGTCAGGGTCCTCAAACTTTGCACAGTTTGTCACTAGGTGACTATGTTCCAAGTTTAGAAAAGTGGGTGGGGCCAACAAGAACCAATTAGATTTCACCTATAGACTTCATATGTTTAAATTTAAACTGTGGCCATTCTTTAAATATTAATACTAAGGTCTCCAAACTTTGCAGAGCTAGTCACCTGGTAACTGCAGTTCAGAGTTAGAAAAAGTGGGTGGAGCCAACAACAGCCAATCAGACTTTACCTATTGATTTTCAATGGGAAATTCAACCTGCTGCCATTCTCACAGTATTAACACCAGGGTCACTAGGGGACTGCATTCTTAGGTTTTAAAAAGTGGGTGGAGCCACCAACAGCCAATCAGACTTCACCTATTGTATTTTTTTGGTTTATATTTAAAATGTTGCTTTGCTCACACTATTTATGTCAGGGTTCCCAAACAAGTGGGAGGAGCCACCAACAGCCAATCCATTTCCACCCATTAGATTTCATTGGTTTATATTTAAACTGATGCCATTATTTAAATATTAATTCCAGGGTTGTTAAAGTTTCCAGAGTTAGTCACTGGGTATTTGCCATTCAAAGTTAGAAAAAAGTAGGCGGAGCCACCAACAGCCAATAACATTTCACCTATTTACTTTCAATGGTGAAGTGTAAAATGCTGTCAGCCTCACAATGAACGCCTGAGTCCCCAAAATTTGCAAAGTTGGTCACTGGGGGACTGCAGTTCAAAAATAGGAAAAGTAGGTTGGGCCAGTAACAGCCAATCAGATTTCATCCATTGAATTTTATTGGTTTAAATTTAAAATGCTGTCATTCTCAAACTATTTATGCCAGGGTGCCCACTGTTTGTCACTGGGTGACTTCGACTCAAGGTTAGAAAAAGTGGGCGGAACCACCAGTCACAATTCACCTATTGACTTTTATTGGTTTAAATTTTAATTGTTGCCGTTCTGTACCTTTTAATCCTAGGGTCCCTAAACTTCGCAGAGTTAGTCACTGGGTAACTGCAGTTCCAGGTTAGGAAAAGGGGGTGGAGCCACCAACCGCCAATCAGATGTCGTTGACTTTCAGTGGGGAAATTTAAGTTGCTGCCATTCAGACACTATTAAAACCAGGGTCCCCAAACTTTGCACAGTGGTTTTTACTATATAACTGTGGTCCAAGCTTAGAGAAAGTGGGCAGAGCCAATTCAGTGACGTCATGTTTTTCAACCCAACATGAAGTTTGTTCTCCAACTTCCCTTTCTAGTCTGGACTCGGTCTTTTTTCTTGTCTTCCTTGTCCCCATGATGGTTATTAGTGCTCCTCTGCCTGCTCTTACTGCCTTCAACATCATTTTCTCTTCCTTGTGTTGAAAATGTCTTTTTTGTAACCAAGGTTGCTGTAAAGTCAAACATGCCCGGATATAGAGGGTTTAGCTTATATATAAATTTAGGGAGCCAAACTGCTTCTGTGTAATAGTTACAAATAGTTTCCATGTCAACGTCTACTGTTATCTGTATGAAGTTTGCTCCTGTTATATAGTGTGTTGTGGATTTTAGTACAAAACATGACAATCAGGACTTTTAGATCAAATCCTTGTCACATTCAGTTGTAGTCCACAAACTGGGGCTGCCCTCGAATTAGAGCAGATGAGGATATGCCTGAAGCTCAGCAATTAAACATACATATAACAAGGGTTAACCCCTTATCACCATCTAGTCTCCTGCAGAGACCCTTTGTTAAATATGCATTTAGGGGCTGCGGGAAAGGGGGCAACTCCAACAGAGGGAGCAGACTATCCGTATCCAGCCATTTGGTGGGCGGGAAACCTGGGGCTATTGCTTTCTTTGATCTATGATCAAACAGGCCAACTGGGGACCTAGAGCAGCAGGGGGGATGCAGCTATCAGAAAATATGGATTATAGAAATGGATCCATATCTCCGCTGCTTTAGGGTCCACATCCTCATAACTCACATAGGATTTATGAGGAGGCCCCAGGCTTCCCAATGATACCAAACAGGGGCAGCCTATACCCCTCTCTGAGCAGGGATGGGTTCTGGGGGACTGGGACATGAGACACCCCCCATGTTTGGTATCATTTTGATCGCCCCCATGTGGGTTAAGACAAGCCCCTATTGTCATAATAATATTGGGTACTGGCAAGTACCAATATAATATGACCAGAAACGGGCAGGAGAAGTATAGCTCTCTACAGGGGAGGTCATGTGACACCCCTGGGCACTCCCTCCTCATGAATACAGTAATGAGGGAGGGTCCCATGAGTAGGATAAAAAAGGGCACAGACCCAGGTGCCAGTTAACTCATATTTTGGGGCATCCATGTTCTTTTGGATTGTGAGTTCACCGTTTTTCAACCTCTTGCCTCAGAGGGCACAGAATATTCGGTAACGTACTTAGGATTTCTCTGTGTTTTTATCCCTGTTTATTTTATTGACTGTTTTGCATGTATGTTTCTCTTTTGTAACATCTTTTTAAAACTGCACTGTTTACCCTGGAAATATTAAATATAACATTTAATAAGTTTTTCTTTGTGCTCTATTGAACCTTTATGCCTTACGAAGAGTGTGTATGTAAATGTGTTTAACCCCTTGCTAGTTATAAGGAAAGTGTGTCTGCTTAACCTTTTGTTTGCTTGCGGGAAAGTTGTGTGTGTCTGTAGACTAAAGCTGGCCATACACGTGGCGATCTAACGATGTTTCGTGCGACCAATGAAACATCGTCAGATCCGCCACACACGGTCAGGGCTGAAACAGCAGATAAGGAGGTAGAAACAATAGGATTTCTACCTCCTTCTGCCGATTCAGCCCTGACAGCAGATTTTGGTCAGGCGCCTTCTATGGCGCCCGATCAAAATTTTCTAACCTGGCCGATCGGCGAGTCGTCCGATATCAGCAGCTTCCTGCGATATCGGTCGACTCACCGACATGCCATACACGCACCTAATATCGTACGAAACGAGGTTTCGTACGATAGTATCGGTGCGTGTATGGCCAGCTTAACTTGCATTGTCTGCTAGAGTGCTTAGCTAGGAGTCTGGGGTGATTTGCCTCTGGGAAGTGTCAGTGTGCAATAGAACCTCTAGGTTTGGGTGCTTGCGGACTTTAAACGCAGTGGTGGCAGTTTGTTAAGTTTAGGCGGGTTGGGGCTGTTTCAGGTTTGATTGCATGAGTTAGCGAAAAACTGTGTAGTTGATGTGTTAACCCTTACAGCTGCCCGCCTGGTCACATACGTCTGTGGTGGCGTTCGTGACAATATATATGTACTGTATGCCTTAAACTTACTTGTAAAATAATTGAGCATATATTCTGGGCAGTCCAGGTATTTTTGACTATGGCTAAATAAGTAAAGCAGCAATATATTCATATATCTGAGATAATATATGGGACACCCCTGGTGTATTGTGTATTGATGTGGGTGAAGGTTTCCTGTGCTATCAAAGCACTGTTCTAGGCCTGTAATGCTGCTCTATCCCTCCAGAGCTCAGCATAGTGTTAAAGTGGAGGGATGCAGGATTTCCTATGCAGCAGTTTTCTAGAGAGGTCTCCTGTGCAGGAAATTAACCTTTAAGTGGCCTTTCTCCTTTTATCCTTTAGGGTGAGGACACAAAGAGCTAATAGTAGCAGCTACTTGTCATGGGGAAAAAACTAGACAGATGCCAATTAAATGGCAAAAATGGTAAATGACAATATCCTGATACAACAATTTTCAACACAATTCACGTTAAAGTTCATGTGCAATTGTGTATATTCTAAGGCATCAGATGAAAATGAGTCTGGAATTGTGGGGAAAACACTGCACTGTGGGTAAAAAACAGTGACGCATTCAAAACTGCACTCAGAACTTATAAACGTGCTCTCATTGGTCTTCATAGAAACCACTACAGACTGTAAATTGTATAATTGGTTTGTGTCAAATGGTTAAACCCATATAATCTGATTCAAAGACTAGGGCAATTGCCATATTGAACATTGTATTTTGCTCTGCCCCTGAGATTGATTAGAGACAAGGTGACATTTATTTACCTTTCTGTAGAAGTTAAATTGAGTTGAACTTGATGGACATGGCAAAGGTAACTATGCACCTAGAGAAGGAAAGGACATGCATGAAATTAGCACAGCGACAGAAAACACACCTTGAACAATACTAAAGGTGGCCATACACGAGGCGATTTCGCTCGTTGTGCGATGAACGATTATATCGACAAACGATCGTATGGCGATCGAGTTCCCATACGATATGCCATCCACGGGCAACGATAATTCGGGAAAGATTTTGTCGCATCATTATCGTAAAATACCTACGATCGTACATCTACGTACGATCGATGTCGTTGACTTCTGCTGCTGGCAATCGTGACATGCGCAGAGAACAATCGTTGAAAGACAAATGTCTGACACTCACACCAACTGGCAGATTTTATCGTTAAACGACCAAAATTTTTAAACCTGGCCGATCGATTTTGGGGACGATAATGTCGGCTTGTTTAGTGGGCCGACGATCGTTCGTACACCACCAACTATACGATAACTTAACGATAGCATCGGATCGTTCGGGAATCGGTCGTTTGTAAGTAAAAAATCGGTCCGTGTATGGCCACCTTAACAAAAGAAAACACCCTAGAAAAAGCTGGTAGTAGAGACACTAAAAATCAAGAACAAACTAGCAGCTGTACACACGTCAATCTCTGCACCCCTCTTCCTGTTACCTTTCATGTTAATAAACACATGCAACTGTGCATAATTTACCAACTGCCTGCAAGTGCTCTACATGCATAGCCACCTCATGAGTGCCATTATGCTGGAAATATTGGGAAAAATACTGCATTGTAGGTAAAAAGCTAGGTGACTTGCACCCACAATTGCACTTTGCAGACTGCACTTGAGATCCTATATGACCCTTATCGGCTTTTCCTCTTCTTTTCCCCCTGCCAAAAGCTGGGCAGGGAGACGGGCAGTGATGTCATGGGGCAGGACAGTGACATCATGGAGGCGGAGATGTGACATCACAGGGCAGGACTATTATGAGGCAAATGACGATTGGCCTATCACCACATCAATCTTGTAAAGCCATAGCCAGTTTTCCAATTTAGAAAAACTGGGCAGGCAGTTTTGACAGCCCTTCTGAAAACGGGTGCAATCCTTAGGGGGACCAGTAGGGTGGCCAACTTTTCAGAAAAATGTCCTGCTCAAGGGAGGCCGGACCATTTAAGTGTAGGATGCATAAAGCCTTCTAATATATTCTTATATTGTTGGGTGAGGGTGACAGGAATCTAGATTAACTGCACCCCTTTTAGGCCAAAGACACATTGGGCATTTTGGTTAGCATTAGTCTGGGACAAAATGCCAGTAAGGACCTTGCTGCACAGAAAACACGCAAATCTAGCAAAAATACATATAAAGGCATTTTTACCTCATGACACTGTAAGGATTTTCTGGCATTTTGTCACCCGTGACAATGAAAGATAAAACACCACAAACATCACTGCCCACTGAGCATAGAGACAAGATTCTAGAAGTCTATAGCTTTGAGGACGTTTTACTTTCAGGGTCAACTTTGTGTTTACATATTCAACTCACTTGCACCAAGTTGTACCTCCCTTGCATCTAGGGAACTGCATAGCATTTCTTTACACTGTGCATTTGTGTGCCAGACGTGACATTTACCCCCCTAATTATTATAAAAAACTGGTGCTGTTGAGAAGTGCTCTATTTTGTCATCGGCTATTGCACTGAAATTGTGGGTAAAGAACATTGCTTCATGTGTAAACAAACATGCTGATTACTACATCCTGCAAGGTGGCATATATATAATAGACAAAGCTCTAATCATTCAGATTGGCTAAATCTGTGATTTCTTACAGACTTGTCAACACAACATGTTTCTGAAGTAAAGTAAAGGACCCCAAGGGGTTGACATGTAATTACTGAGCACATTATTCTTGTCTGAGTTGGGGAAGAAGCAACATCAGAGGCAGCTGCGGAGTCACAGAAATGTTCAGATCTATGCATGTATAGCCTCCCTGTACTCATTTACAAAGGACTCAAGAAGAATTGTTTCTCCCCATCTTTATTAATCAATTACTGTTCTCTGTGCACATATCTAGTTTGCTATCTTAGATTTCAGCAACAGAGCAAAAAGAAGATGTAGCTAACACTTAACTGTAGAACTATCCATGTGCCATTAAGAAATGGTGTTGCAAAACCCAAATATGTCAACACTGAGAAAACACAGACACTCAGATTTTTGTTTTCAGTCATCCGACTGACTTTTTTTTAATTCAGAATGAATTGAGAAAGCCTGCCAGATGACTGGTGAAAAGTCTTTAATAAATAGATTATATTACATATATGACATTTACTATATAGATTATATGACATATAGAGATGGCTGGCCAGCCACTATTTAAAAAAATATATACTTTTTATTTTACAAATTACAAATAAGCCACAATATAACAAATTAATCAGTGACTGGCCAGTCTACTAAATCATTCACAGTATTAAAAGATGTTCTAAAAATCCAAATGATTAAAATATATTAAGACCACTTATAATACATAATTCTACTAATTCTCCATAAATACTGACAATTTCATTCACAATGCATTTAAATTAGACACAATCAACACAGTCTTGTCAGTTCAATTACTGGTAGCTTAATTAGTATTAACTGATTAACTTTCAGCAGCCTCTCATTATTTGAATGTTGTCTATGTGGGAGAAATATTCTGTATAATTGGTATAGCTTAAGGTGTGTATACACGGCCGATTTCAGCTGCTGATATGGGAAAAAAAATCTGAAAATTCCATGTGAATTTGTTGTTAAAAAATTTCTGTCATAAACAAACATTTTATTTCAATTTAATCCCAAATTCATTGTATTGCCACTTTTGTCACTTCTTCCCAAGTCTCTCACATACAAAGACGCATGCACACAAAGAAACAAGCAAATCAAAAGGACAAACATTTTCTAAAACACGCTTTTCTCCTCACAGAATCATGTGACCAGGCTGTGGCTCAGTCTGTGGATGGAAAGATGCAGATGTAACAATATCTGGCAGTTAGAGAGAGCAGAATCAGCTGGATAGTTCACTGTTAAATCGATTTTTCACCATAATGTAGACAATGTTATTCAGAAAAAAGTTGCTGTTGGCCTCCATTAATTATTTTTTGCATTTTTTTAAACATCTTTCCAGTTTGGAATTTCAGCAGCTATCTGGTTACTAGGGTTCCATTTACTGTAGCAACCAGGCAGTAACTTACAACAGAGCTGAAAATAACTTCTATACACAATGATGTTTTTTTCCTCTCACATAAGATTTTTATCTTATTTAGATCATGTTTTATGGGTGTTTTAACTTGCATTCAAATATCAGGCCTTCCAACACAGAGTAACACAAGTGTTATGACAGAGGCAGGCTGAATTAACACTGCATTGGCATTTATATTCAAAATACATGCGATTCTTGTTTTCTGTATTTTGGCTAAAATTTTCTTTACCCTTACCCAGGCTTCAACTATTATTCACTTATTCTGCAAGTGGCCCCTCATCTTAAAATAAAGGGGTGGGGTAAAATAGAATACAAGATGGCAGCTAGATGAAGCAGAGACTTTATACAGTATGTTCTGCCACCCTATGCATTTATACAGCCATGTGCAATAATGTTTCTTATTTTAGTAATACTTACTATTAGAAGTATCTTTATTTTCTAGGAGCAAATTATATGGACTGAAATAAAGATTTGCAAAAGCATAACATAATACCATAGCAACATAATAAGTTAGGTTGAAAAATGACACTGTCCATCAAGTTTAACCTTAAAGGAGAATAAAAGGCTAGTAAAGAGTTGATCTCAAGCTGCAGGCATACCTTCAGTGCCCTTAAGTCTCCCCATATTTCTCCTGTTCAGATGATCAGAAGCCTCATCGGAAAAAAAACGCTGAGCTGTGTAAAGAAAGTTCCCATAATGCCTCACTCCTGCACCAAGACCAAGACTGCTGTACATGCCCAGTTTGTAAGATTATGAGGAAGCTTCCTGCTGATTGGCTCAAATCCACATTCCTAAGGGAGGGGAGGGAGTTCTCAGCATTCCTGAGGGAGGGGGGAGCAGGAGAGGGGAGACAGTTGTTTGTCTCTGGCACAGG
Organism: Xenopus tropicalis; assembly: GCF_000004195.4. Lineage (NCBI taxonomy): Eukaryota > Metazoa > Chordata > Amphibia > Anura > Pipidae > Xenopus > Xenopus tropicalis. Next base: position 48,873,485 of record NC_030678.2, on the reverse strand, counting down.
AAAACAAAGAGATAAGAATTCCTGTTTCTTTTGACAGAAAACTCAAAAGTGCAGTGTTTCTGTGAGTGCTTATGGCTGTATTTACATATACCTTTCTAATAAAGCTTACTGAGTTTTTACCTTTCCTTCTCCTTTAATGCCTATATCTAACCTGCCTAACTTCTAATTCATCCAGAGGAAGGCAAAAAGCTCCATCTGAAGCCTCTCTAATTTGCCGCAGAGGGGGGAAAAAAACCTTCCTGACTCCAAGATGGCAATCGGTCCAGTCCCTGGATCACATTAAACTTACTGAGACACAGGGAGATTACTCTCAACTAGCCCAAGGCCACAAAAATCACATGTATATTATTAATATATCTTTAAGAGATTGAGCTTAGTTTTACAGCACCTATGCAAGCACGTGCATGGACTATAGCTCATTTACAAGTATTTATTGCATAGAGGTAAACTGTACTGCCAATGTATCAGTCACTAAAAGGGTTAATATGTGTTCCAAGTATTTGAGTAACAGTTACTTCTCTCTTTCTAAAGACACAATGTCTTGTGATGGTTCCACTGGGACCTCAAACTGCTGTTGCTAAACTTCAGGTTATTGAGAAAGTTATGGATTTAACAGAAGAAACAGTCAAAAAAGGATGAATGGGTCAAAAAAGACCACAACTCTGAGCTAATACTGGTTTGTATACATATTACTAGTGAGGGGATTTGTACTGGCATAGATAAAAAATAAAAGTTGCTCTTGTTGGGTTAAATTTGTGCTATGATATATTTACAATGCTAGACTGATTCAGTGAGTAACGGACCAATGCTGTTTGTTTTTTTACACTGTATTTTGGCAAGCCTCCTGTTTTTAATGTCTTGGAACAGGGCCAACAACCCTTTCAGAACTGTCAGGATTAAAATACCCATTCCAGCGGCCTCTTTCAGTTTGTAATTTGCACTCGTAAATGCACATTTCCACTCCAAAATGACCACCTCCTGCATAGGAGTAGCATACGGTAGCTTAAAGGGGACCTGTCACCCATTAAAAGCTGTATAATAGAAGTCCTTTTCAAATTAAACATGGAACCCAAATTCCTGTTTTTAATAACACATCCATACCCATTATAAAGACATTTCAGAATCCCAGCTGTCAATCATATATTGCCTGCCCCACCTTTATGCCTTTTTCTTACTGGTTTTTCTCCCGGGCTCATACTGTCAGGGACCAAGGGCAACCTCTGGTGAGGTTTGCTGCATTTGCCTTATAAACATACACTTTCAGCTTTGTAAAATGCACAAATGACCCTTCCACAGGATTTACCATTCTCAATGGTGCTTTCTGTCTGCTGCAGCCCTGTTGGTCAATATACTGTTTGTTGCAATGCAGACATTTCCATGGTTATCACACATTCCCATAGGTAATAGTGGAGATGGAAACCAGTGTTGGAACATTTCCATGTGAATTTCTTTGGTTCAAATATAATTCTTAGAGGTAAGATTAGTTTGACCATTTTGCTGCCTGAGAAACTTCCAGTTTGGTGGCAGATGGCAAGACATTCGGCTTTGCCTCTTCATGGACATCCACCGCAATCATTCTGACCCTGCCCCTGTGCCCACAGATCAGGTGCTCACACCTCGGACATTTAGCAGTGAGCATTTCCAAGCAGGCGCACCTGTGGGATAAGGTCAGTTACAGGCCATGCTGGAAATCATGAGGAGGCAAAAACAAATCTAATTTGCCCTGTGTGCCATCGATATACAGTACCAGCTGGAACCAAGAATATGTATGGATATATCATGCAGTGAGCATAAAAGCAAAATGCCGTAAAAAAAAAAACCTTCAGACAAAGGGTTAGTTATGTTCACTATTTTATTTTTAGGTGTAGCTCCCTATTATTTATTTCTACCTAATTTCTAGTTGATCCAGAGGAAGGCAAATTTAAAGATTTAAATATGACCTATAACCCTCTTCTATCCTATTTCACAATTTTAAAATACTAAAGCATATGTGTATATGAACTTATCATGTATGTATATAGTATTATATAAATATGTATTATATGTTATCTTAAATCCTATAAATCCCAATTCTTAACCCTAATTACACCTAACATATTTTTACACCTACCACTATTGACTATTACTTATTTCTTTATTTCTACATCTATCACTATAGACTATCATTATTTTCTGTTTTTCTACATCTATCACTATTATTTTTTTTTTTTTACATTTAACACCATAAATTATTTCTTTATTTCTACCACTATTATTTATTTTCTAAATCTAATGCTATAATTTATTTATTTATACATCTATAACTATTGACGATTGCTACTTATTTTCTTAACTATCCTATCTTCACACTCTCCCCATATTAAAGCTCCCCCAGCCTGGCACTTACAGTTAATATTGGCCTCTATATAAACTAGTACCTATTAAAAATATTTCATTTATATTTAAGCTACTCTACTTATATATCTATTTCTATTGCACTTTATTCCTAATTAATCTAACTCCAATCTCTCCCTCCTACTAAGGTGCAGCAATCCCTTATACTACTGGAGCAGATGGTCCGGCCAGTTATATTCTTGCAGTTAATGGTGGTTCCAGGCATCTGGATGGTTGATGTTTGCCACTTTCCTCTCTGTTCGCTGCTGTCCATGGCCATTAAATTTTAGTGGTGGTATTAACCTGGCATCTAAAAATTGCTTTACTCCTGCCATCTGGGGTCAAGGAAAGTAAAGCCTTCAAGGATTTGGCTCTCAGAGGTGTCACCTGTTGGGACTTTGATCTTCTCCTTCCCATAAAACTCAGCTAGAAAAGATGTACAATTAATTATAAATCCCACCTTCAAATGAGACATCAAGGAATTGCTAATATACTGAAAGAACTGAGAGTGAAGGCCCTGGCTTAGTATTAAAATCAGATTTTATTTCTCCCTTTTTAAACCTATTTTTCCCAGTAGTTGAGTATAAAGTTTAGAGTGTAATTCATTCAGATGCACCTATGTGGATGCAATATATACAATATAAGCACACCCTTCACTGTGCAATAAAAGGGCACAAGAGGACATCTAATATACGGTATTTGTATCTATGCACAGAACGTACATTTCCAGCAGCTCTGGACATTGCACACTACAAGCTTATCCAAGTTCAAAGTGTACACTCATAGTAAAATTTACTTATGGTAAGATGTAGATGCAAATGTTCTGTGACAATTTACCACTGGTGATCAAGGCACCCAAAGTGATTTATCAGTGATACGTCGAGAACAACAATTGATTGCCAGTGTAATGTAGGATGCAGGATAATGTCAGAATAGAAATGAATACTGGTATAATTTGATGCATAAATAGGCTAAATACATAATGTGCTACTAAGGAATGGATGAGCTCATATAGTAACAGCTCTGCTACCTGTGTAACCTAGAATATAAATAAAACACCAGCCCTTCCCCCCCCTGCTTGGTTAAGTATGGTACTGACACAACCTTTAAAAAAATAAACATATTTATTGCTGTTTGTTATTGATGTACAATAGCTGGTGTGCCGTAGCTTGCCTATCCTACAATTTGTCATACTTTATTCCCAGACCTGCAAGAGGTCATGGTTCCATTTGATGGTGGGCATCCCAGGCATTTTAATTAATAGGCAGAAAAAGCATTTGTCCAGGGTCATTCAGGCTATTTGAACTGTACTGTGTGTAAGCTGTACAAATGATTTCTACCTCTGGGGCTCTGTACCCTCCAGCACCATGGTAGGTCTTTGGGCCAAACATGTTTTCAAGACAGAGTCCAAAATCACAGATCTTGTGAAGCTAGGAAAAGAATATACTGTAGAAAGGTTTAGTTAATTAAATTGTGCTTAAAATTAAAGTGTGCTGAACCCATCATTGGGTGAGAATTTACTCACCGTTGAACAATTCCATTTGGCGTGCAGGAACTGTAGGCCAACCACCATCTCTGCAGAGTAGTACCTCAAAAAATAAAATAAAGTACATATTTATTCCTTTTTATCTTCATAATGAAAATGATAGATTTATTATAATTCTAATTTATTAATACTGTCATAGTTTTTCTTTTCACCAATACTAAGGGGGGATTAGGATCTCAATCACAATAATGTTTCCCCATCCATACTGCTGATAGAGCAGTGGTATGGGAAGGGCCCTCCCACATAGAGGCCTTTATCACCAATCATTAATACCTCACAATATGGTTGTAAGGTAATGGCGACTGGCATTTCTAATTACATGTGATAAGCTTTACATTTACTGTTCCTGTGTTTTTTTTCGTTTTTGATATGTCTTTACCATTCAACTAGATCATCTCTCTCTCTCTCTCAAGTACTGTGTCACTTACAATATTCTCTTCTTGGTCAGACGTCCCTGATGACGTATCTGGTCACGAAGACTACCGCCACTGGCATGCTCCAGTACAAAGAATGCTTGAAACTAGTTATAAAGACAAGAAGATGGTGAAACATAAGATGGTGAGGAACACATAGCACAACAGAAGTGAGCAATAGTATTTTACCCAAAAAATGTGCAGCATACTCCACATACTATCAATTTTTACATTCTACTGAACAGGGGGAGCACCATTTAATTTACTGGAATTTTGGTTAAAAGAATAAGTGCTATAAATTCTATAAGCCATGATTCTATGATGACAAATTATCTATCTATCTATCTATATATGCCACATACACACACACACATATATATATATATATTGAAAAAAAGACCAGCAACACCGGATCTATTGCAAACAATTAATTATATATTGAAAAATACATGAACAGCCAACGTTACGTTTCGGTCCCCGTCGGGACCTTTCTCAAGGCCTTGAGAAAGGTCCCGACGGGGACCAAAACGTAACGTTGACTGTTCATGTATTTTTCAATATATAATTAATTGTTTGCAATAGATATGGTGTTGCTGGTCTTTTTTTCAATATTTAAACTCTCTTACCATGCACCCAGGACAAGGATTGAAGCGGTGTGCCACCCTTGGCTCGATATATATATATATATATATAGAGGTATATATTTCTGTATCAACACAATTCAGTGCTATGTCATTTTAAATCCAATTAGTTAAAAGATGAATTACAATTGATGTGACAAAGCATCCATAGCATATTACCAGGGTGGCACAAAGCTGCCTTTGGTGACTATAAGAGAGCACAACTTTGCTCTATACACTAACAAAGTAGACCCAGCCCAAGAGATACAAGTAAGTGCAGGGTGGCATAGATCAGTTGCCTCAGGTGGTAAGAAGTCCATAAAGTCCACTGGAATAAATCATCAACATATCATCACTTTTAAGATTGCAGGTTTTCCAGAGAGCTTAACTTTACTTTACCTGGGTCTGAAAAGCTGCATGTGCCTGGCAAATAAAAGCACATTTTGATGCTAGCCTTAGTATTCGGGCCTCCTTCATGATGTCTTCGTTCTTCTCGTTGTTCATCTTCGACAAGATCTTAACTGCCACAAGTTTCTCTTTGCCTGGAAGAGAAGCCAGCATCACCTGGGTAAGGGAGAGAATACAAAATAAATACAAATTATGCTGGCATGACAAATAGGTTTGTGGCATGACCATATGAAAGGAGTTACTATGGTGTTTTGGCTCAAAGAAGAGAGTATATGTTTATTAAAACCCACATTAATTTCTCTAGGCTAGTTTTTACAGTTTCGCTGTTAATACTGTCTCTGCAAAACACTCTGCCTTTCTCTTGCACCCACTCAGTTTCATCAGATTAAATGAAAACACCACTTGAGAGCTGCTACACTTACTCGGCCACCGTTGCCCTTCCCCAGCTCTGTATGGAAGGTGTAGTTCTTAATATCCAGGCAAAGTGGCCTTGCAGCTTCCACACGCAGCTTCTTCTGCTCACTGGGACCTGGGAATAAAACAAGATCCTGTCAACAACTTGTCAACTCAACACAAACAGTTGTCACATAATTTATATTATAATTTACTTTACTTATAATTATATTATGTATCCATGCTAAAGTGCACAAATGCTGTTGCCCACAGCATCCAATAAGGTATTTGATTTTATTTTGTAACAGGTAATTGGACTGATACAGATTATTACTGATTGGCTGCTATGGCAACTGCACTTGCACAATGTAGCATCTTGCTGTGTAAATCAGCTCTTAAACAAGAGCATTTAGAGTTAGACCATTTGAAATTCATGTAAGTGCTCCCACCTGAAAACCATATTAAATTACTGAACAACTTATTCCATCACTCTGAACTCCTGATGAATCTCAACTGTACAAACATGCCCTATAGACTACAAGAATAAATTGTTAGTTTGAATTCAAACTAAAAGTTACATTTTAATCTCATCAATATCCCCCATTTGCAGACATTTTCGTAAAAAGCACCAACCAAGCAAACCTTGGTAACTAAGTGGGCAGCTCACGTTAATATAAGTAAGAAATGAAGGGAAGGCTACATATAAACTAATCCTTTAGCAATTTAACTGCAATTCCTTACCCTCTGTGTCCTCCTCTGGACTCCTTGATCTTTTTCTCTTCTTCACCCGATCTTTACTCCTATGCTCCCTGCTCTCTTCATCTGTACTTTTAATGACTTTTAAAGGGGACCTGTCACCTTAAGAAATAATTCCAAATTTAGTTCTACAATGTTAGTTGAGTAAAGTAAACTTCACTTACTCTATATAAATAATCTAAATATTGTTTCCTTCAGTCTTGGAATTACACAATCCCAGCAAGAAGGCAGGCACCATTTTGTGGACACTGTTATCTAGAGAAGCTTTGCATCATGCCAAAATCTTGTTTATGTGATTGAATTGAGGGCCAGATGCTCAAACCCATGCACTGGTTACACAATTAGATGGTAAGGAGGGAGGGGAAAAGTAAGATGTGCAGTGACATCTAGGTAGTGCTGAATGGAACGTTAAAGTTATTGTGATTGACAGCCGGGATTTTTGGCTGTCTTTATAATGGCTATGGATATGTTAATAAAAAAGGAATTTGGATTCGATGTTTAATTTGAACAAGACTTTTATTATACAGCTTTTTATGTCTAGGTGATAGGTCCGCTTTTAACAGATGCTCTTTTTATTCTCTGGCTCCTCTTCATTAATTTGAATCTTCCTTTTCTTGCCTCCAATGCTGCTGTCGGCCATTTTTAGTTCCCTAACAAACTAAGCCTAGTTGCTAAGAACGTTTAATTCTTCTACACTCAGATGTTAAAATCTCCTGCTTCTCTCCTGTCCTCCTCTCCCCTATCTCCACTCCTATCTCCATCTTCTCCAAAACTCTATTCCTCTGACTGCTCACTCCCAAATGTCCAAAAACTCACCTCCTCGAAAATCTCCTACACTGCTCTGCTCCGAAGTCTGTTTCCTAAATGTCAAGATGCCAGTTGCTCAGGACTGATGACATGAGCCAGTGTAAGTGAAAGTGGCATGCGGCCCATAATGGGCATGAAGCTTGCCTTTAATCATACCCAAAGAGTTACATTTCATTACTGCATTACAATTTGTGGAAATGTTTATAAAAAGAAAAACACCCCAGCAAAATTAATTTGGCTGCTCATCATTACAAATAAGGGAAAGGATAGATAGAAATCAAGCACTAAAGCAACTTCATGTAACTGCCTTACCTTGGTCTTTTTTCTTGTCTTCCTTGTCCCCATGATGGTTATTAGTGCTCCTCTGCCTGCTCTTACTGCCTTCAACATCATTTTCTCTTCCTTGTGTTGAAAATGTCTTTTTTGTAACCAAGGTTGCTGTAAAGTCAAACATGCCCGGATAGAGGGTTTAGCTTATATATAAATTTAGGGAGCCAAACTGCTTCTGTGTAATAGTTACAAATAGTTTCCATGTCCCATCTACTGTTATCTGTATGAAGTTTGCTCCTGTTATATAGTGTGTTGTGGATTTTAGTACAAAACATGACAACCAGGACTTTTAGCTCAAATCCTTGTCACATTCAGTTGAAGTCCACAAACTGGGGCTGCCCTCGAATTAGAGCAGATGAGGGTATGCCTGAAGCTCAGCAATTAAACATACCTATAACATACTTATGTATAGTATAAATATGTACTGTATGCCTTAAACTTACTTGTAAAATAAATGAGCATATATTCTGGACAGTCCAGGTGTTTTTAACTATGGCTGAATGAGTAAAGCAGCAATATATTCATATATGTGAGATAATATATGGGACACCCCTGGTGTATTGTGTAATGATGTGGGTGAAGGGTTTCCTGTGCTATCAAAGCATGCAGCAGTTTTCTAGAGAGGTCTCCTGTGTTACCTTTAGGTTGAAGACACACAGAGCTACTAGTAGCAGCTACTTGTCACAGTAATAAAACTAGACAATGCTGATCATTTACTGATAATTGCCTCCATGTGTTTTAGCAGAGGCTGCTACTAAGCACATCCATGTCTTCACCTTTGAAAACTGTTCAATAAATGGCAATAAAGTGGTCAGTGCTTCCCTAGAATATGCTCCCCACCGGTGCAATTCTTTGCACTCCCAAAATGGAACTTGGCAGTGCAGCATACTGATTGGTCATTGCTGCAACTGGGTACTCCTATAGCATTCTCCTAAATTGTGTGTCATTCATAACATGCAATGCATTAGTGCTGAGGGATAGAAAGATGCATGCTGTACTTGCTAAAAAAAGTATTGGGAAATGACCCAAAACTGACTAGTCAGGTTGGAACCACTGCAGGTTGGGTGCAGATCAGACTGGGGTGGCACACTTCTGTTTTGATTCCAAAGATTCCCTCTTTTTGAAACAGAGCCTTGTGCAGAAGTAGCATACAAGGGTGCAAAGGGAAATATTTATAATGATATGGCTGAAACCACTGCAGAAAGTTTCCTCCCTCATAAAACAATGTGGTGCACTTTCTCAGTTCGAAGATTTGCTTTGTTGCCTTATAGCTGGTAAACAATTTGGGGGGGGGGGGTTGGAGTTAATGGGGTGAACTCTGTTCTAGCTTTTTTTACTCTGAACTATGCAGTCCATCACACAACTACTGTAAGTCAGAATTTCACATCAGCGTGTGCCTGCCTTGTTGCCTGTGCATCAGATGTAAATGAGTCTGGAACTGTAGGGAAAACACTGCATTGTGGGTAAAAAACAGTGACACACTCAAAACTACACTCAGCACTCTGCACTTATAAATGTGCTCTCATTGGTCTTCACAGAAACCACTACAGACTGTAAATTGTATAATTGGTCTGTGTCAGATAATGGTTAAACCTATATAATCTGATCCAAATAGTGATTCAAAGATTGCCATACTGAACATTGGAGGGTATTTTGAACTTGATGGACATGGCAAAGGCAACTATGCACCTAGAGAAGGAAAGGACATGCATGAAATTAGCACAGCAACAGAAAACACACCTTACACAATTCGGTGTGCATATTAACAAACAAAAAAGAACACCCTAGCAGCTTCACACAAGCTGGCAGCACTCAAAACCAACAACAAACTAATAGCTATACAAACTTTCATCCCTGCACCCCTCTTCTGGCAAGATTTGCACCTTTTCTACAATAAAATAATGGCCTCTTATTACCTTACTTATTACCGGTTATCTTTCATGTTAATAAACACATGCAACTGCGCATAATTTACCAACTGCCTGCAAGTGCTCTACATGCATAGCCACCTCATGAGTGCCATTATGCTGGAAATATGGGGAGAAATACTGCATTGTGGGTAAAAAGCAAGGTGACTTGCACCCACAATTGCACTTTGCAGACTGCACTTGAGATCCTATATGATCCTTATTGGCTTTTCTCCTTTGCAACTCCACATAATATTTTACAACCCTGTAACCCACCCCACAAGAAGCACATGTATTAGACTATTTACAGATATATACTGCCCCCAAGTCATAAGGTATTAACTCAGGGTCACCATGAACATGAGCCAACGAGGAATACAGTAGGGGGCTAGGGATGCCACCTTTTCCCCTGCCAAAAGCTGGGAAGGGGGATGGGTGGTGATGTCATGGGGCAAGAGAGTGACATCACAGGGGTTGGACTATTACAAGGCAATTGGCCTATCGCCACATCAACTAGGAAAGCCCTGTCTGGTTTTCCAAACAAGAAAACTGAGCAGTTTTGACAGCCCTTCTGAAAACCAGGCTGTCCGGGCCAAAACCGAATGGGTGGCAACCCTTATGGGGACCAATAGGGTGGGCACCTTTTTAGAAAAAAAATACCAGCTTTCCTAAATTTTTATTTTCCTTTACTATTAATACCAGTGGCATTAAGCATAATTTTTCATGGCCAGACCAGGAAAAATACCCATCAGGTGGTAACATTAGAGCCCAATAAATTTAAGACCCAGGGCCTAAAAGCAAAATTTGGGCCCTGGCCCCTACCATTCAAATAGGCATGGTAATGTCTGCGCCATGGTGGTGCTTAGAAAGTGCCCCCTTCGCTCCAGTTCTTTGCACCTTCCACAGCAGGTGCAAAGAACTGCTGCAGAGAAAACACGAGAATCTAGCAAAAATACATATAAAGGCATTTTCTGCCATTTTGTTGCCTGTGACAAAACGTGAAGGATAAAACACCACATACATCACTGCCCTGAGCATAGAGACAAGATTCTGGAAGTCAATAGCTTTGAGGAAGTTTTACTTTCAGTGTCAACTTTTACATATTAAACTCACTTGCATATTACATATTAAACTCACTTGCACTGAGTTGTACCTCCCTTGCATCAAGGGAACTGCATGGCATTTTATACACTGTGCATGTGTGCCAGACGTGACATTTACCCCCCCTAATTATTATAAAAAACTGGTGCTGTTGAGAAGTGCTCTATTTTGTCATCAACTATTGCACTGAAATTGTGGGTAAAGAACATTGCTTCATGTGTAAACAAACATGCTGATTAGTACATCGTGCAAGGTAGTATATATATAATAGACAAAGAGAGCTCTAATCATGCAGATCCGTTAAATCTGTGACTTGTCAACACAAAATGTTTCTCAAGTAAGGACACCAAGGGGCTTGACGTATAATTTCAGATAATTTTTACATAGTTTTTACTCTCCTCTGTTATATATTTTACTAACATAGAAAGTGAGTGGCTACGCCTTCTGGGAACTGATGCATAAAGGCTAACTTGAAGTTAAAATCTAAAATATTACTTATTTGCTGTATTGGATAACACTGGTGGTATAGGCAGTAAATATTATATTTTCATATATTTGAAACCCTGTTTTGAGTGACAAAAGGAGTAATTTATAATGTGCTATATAATATAATGTGCACTTTCCGGGGTATTTGAAAAATATTAAGCAGCAAAGGGTGAACTTGAAGCCACAATTACTACCACATGACCAGGTGAAATTGCTAGGCACTCTAATGGCTGCATCATAAACAAAGTTAAATTGCTATATACTCGGTTGCGTCTATAGTTCAGCACTAGAAACTATATACTGTACTAAACTGCAAGGGGGCCTGCATATAATGTGAACTGTTCATATCTAGAACAAATCTATGCAACTGTGGTATGAGGAGGATTTGCCCTTGCTGTAAAGAGCAAATATCCTGCCCTTTGGTGTTTGGAAGCATCTGCCTTGGCTGAAACCTTAAAGGATACCTTAAAGCTTGGGCAAAGATGGTGGCATGGGGCTCTGCTACAATATGCCTTGAGCCAGGGTGTTTATTTAAAGAAGAGGTAAGAATAGTCATTTGGGCACAACACCCAGTGATTCTGACTTTAGTTCTCCTTTTACTGTAATTCCTAGCATCCTCACAAGCTGAAAATGCAAAACACAGGGAAAGTTATGAGGCTACCAGTTTTCTTTTACCCAAATATAACCATAAAAATAATCAAGAAAGACAACAACAAAAAAGTAACAGGTTTATTCATGTAAATTTAACCCTGACATCTACTGGTGTCACAATACCCCACATGTGATGCAGATACAAAGCACCAAACATTATATGCATCCTGCTAATCTCACAGTGTTCTCCGTCAAATTAACACCAAATGAAACGTTTAGCTACTCCCTGTGGTGGCTGAAGGACTCACGGTAAAATTAATTTGGAAACTGACTGAAAAGCACCAACAGAATGCAGCAGATTTCCTCATCTACATATTGCAAAAGTTCATAACATGGTATGGCGCATGGACATGAGTTCTTCTTTACCAATCATGTGTATGAGGGATGTCCAGCCAGTGGCCCTTCAGCTTTTGAATTACAAGTCCCACTAACATCTGAGAGCCAACATGCTTGAAGCATAATCCACAAAGTTAGGGCCACTGCTTGCATGTCCCAGCTGCAGTCAGCAAACACAACTCAACATGAGATCTTCATGTATAATTGTAGTACTTTCTGGGAAAATGTGGCCTGACTGCATCTCATCCTAACAGCATTATTGCAGATTTAGTTACATATTATTTGAATCTTTCAAATATCTTTCTTTCGATCATTGGGTGGTTTCCTCATTATACAGCAAATCTCACAGCAATATGTTTAATGGGTGTGTTAATGGGCAGCACCAATACAATAAAGATTAAGCTTTTTATTTATAAACAGTGATCCTATTACAGCACTACATGGCCAAAATTAGCCAGATACCTGCCTGACCAAAATCTTCTTCTAAAACCAAAGGTATTAATATGAAGATGTTCTTCCCTTTGCTGCTATAACAGCCTCTGCTCTTTTGGGCTTTCCATGTGATGTGATGTGCATTGTTGGTAGAATTTCCACTCAGTCACAAAAAACATTAGAGAAGGTGAGCACTGTGATCACATATGGCTTGCAGCTGGCATTACAGTTCAGTTGGGTTGATGTCAGTGATCTCAATAAACAATTCTTTATGGACTCAATTTGTAAGGACATTATTGTGCTAAAACAGAAAAAAAAAATTGGAAGCCACAAAAAAGAATTGTCAACAATGTCATTGTGAGCTGCAGCTTTAAGGTCTGCTTTCAATGGAATCAGCAGCCTGACCCATAGAATAGCAAACGGCTCAAGATCATTATTCAGCCTCTTCCAAACTACTATACCATTGGGAAAACTGATTTAGACAGGTAGGACCTGTCAAACCCAGACTTGTGTGTCTGTCAGATGCTAAAGCATGATCCATGACTCCAGAGATGGATTTCAGGTGCTCCAGAGTCCAGTAGCTACAATCTTGACACCACACCAGGCAAGAATTTTTAGGTATGTGAAAGTTAATCCTGTGTGTCACTGAGCTGATCACCCACTGAAAAACTTAAGATTCTGAAGAAAGGAAATCTGGAACCCCATAGTGATTTTGACTAAAGACTTGACATTTTTATGCACTACATGCATTAATACTTGGTGGCCCTGTGGTCTAACACTTGATGACAGAGTAGGTCACTGAGCTCTTTAGTACAACACATTCTGTTAGCAGCTGGAGATGTGAAGCTGTCTGCAGTGTTAGAAAGGAGAGACTCTTGAATAGAAATTAACACTAATTCCAAGGGATGTATGTATATTTTTGGCCATATAGTAGGTAGATGATGGCATTGTGCATCTTTGATCTGTGATATTTGCTCCCAGTAAAGACATCTTGGGAATGATTACAATATTTCATTTATACATAGTAAATATATTTCACACATTTGAATTTCTACTTAGTCCACCAAACTTAACATAACATTGTCAAATTATTGCTTTGCATGTTTGACAGCTAATTGATATGCAAACCATCAGTGCTTAAAAAAGTTGTTCTGCATACCCCTGGTCTTACATAAGCTGAAATTCTTTCAATGCCTTTTTTTGGGTAAATATTGCGCCTAGGCATTCTGTAATCAATGAATCCCAGAGTCTGAAACAAATTACAACATTCAGATGCCAAAGAGGCAGCAAAATTCTGAAAAATTAGTTTTCTGTCCTGCTGTATGATGTTAAATGCTAAACAAAAGTATACATTAAGAAATTGAATATTTCCTTTTTTTTTTCTTCCAAGTACATTGAAGGTGAGAAGTGTTGAGCATAGCGACTATGATAAAGATTCCATCTTCCTGGCTCCTTCTTCTTCCATGCTGGGCCTTCACTCCTGCTGTCCATTGACACTGTGATCTGTCAGGAATACCCAGTGCCAGCGAGCTCTGACTATGTTGGAGAGGTTCTATACTGAATAGACATGTGCTTTGCAAGTCTGAGTTCGACTCCGTATGTGCAATTGTTATTGCAAGAGGATGCGTCAGTGAAGGTTATTCTGCAGCTACAGATTAAAAATGCAAACAGCAAATTATAATAATAACAAAATTCCAGATGAAACACATCAAAATAAGAAATTATGCAAACCAAAAAGTTCTTTAACCATATAAAACACTATGCGCACATGGCTTTTACAAATATTACGGAATCTAGAGTTTATTTTTAATGGTCTGTTAATTAGTATTAAGAAGTATATTATCTCAAAATAAATACTGTTTTCTGGTGTATGGATGTTTGTCTTAAAGATGTATGGCGTAAGCATTGGAGAACTAGAGCAACAGCGAGCAAGTGGGTTGCCTGTACCACATATTGGTGCTCGAGTTTAAGGAATACACATATACATTTTTGGCTGGACCATAAAAAGTAGGCAGATCTAATGAAGGCCATTACTGAACAGCTTTTCACCGATTATGTATGTAAAGGACATAAACATCAAGTTTGGAACCTCAAAAGAGACTGTATTATGGTTGTAATATATGCTTTTATGTGTCACTTTCTGACATTTCAATCTAAATTTAACATTATTGTGTATTATAAAGATATCTAAAATATATATGTATATTGTAAAAGTGTATATGATTTATCATGATTGTATCCAGCAACTGGCTATATTATATAAATGGAAATGGAAAATCAAAGTCATACTTCCAAATGTTAACTGTCCCAATTCCTCTGTGGTTCCCCAACATTAAGTAACATTTTGTTATTTTTATGCTTGAGAGACACCAGAGGAAGTTGAGATACTGGAAGAATGATTTTGATTTGTAAAACTGCACTATGTCTTTCTACACAAACATTGTGGGAGTTTTTATTTGATAAGACTTATACACACCAGTTTCTTAACTTACCATCTCCCCAGCCTTCAGAAACCCCAGCTAAATCATAATGCTTTTTCCGTAGCTCCCCCAGCTTCTCTCGCTCCTTTTGAAGTTCATTTTCCAATTCCAGAACACGCACCTGACAACAAAACAAGAATGACTATAAGATAATGAGAAATCATGCATCATGCAAAGTACTATCTTCTAAAGCCACCTAATCTGCCAGTTCTTGTAAGCAGTGTAATTGGCTATCACTTTCCAAAACTATTACCATCAGTGGCCACCTACACACCTACACCAAAGAAAAAGTAAAGCCATATACTTTTTTATTGAGATTACACTTATTAGACATAAACTACATTAATAGCAAGACATGCAAAAAAAGGATCAAAGCTAACAATACACCTAATGTATTGGATTTTCAGGCTTGGCCTTCGAATCAGTTTCCCAGTGCTCTGCAGTAAATCCTGCAAAGAAATTCCCACTAGTTCTAAAGTACAAAAGATTTATCTGTGCATAATGGGGAATAGAATGTTCATTTATTGGGCTTGCAATGTATTTAGAGTGGCACACAGAGAATACAGTCAATGTTAATCTGTAAGTATCCATGGCAAGGTAATCACAAGAGCAGAAAAGCTACATTAATTAAGTTAAATCCAGATGCTGCCACTACCTGAGAATCCATCTCCTTTCTTTTAATCTGTGTCAGAGTCATGCTGGAGAAATCCATAGTGTCTGTGGAAGGGAAGGAGAAACTAGTTAGAAGAAAGTGTATTTGCTCCAAGATGCAGTATTGTGAGTGCGCAAAAAGCTATATTTAGTTACTATAGGAAGAGGATTATTAAAATGGACTTATGGCCATCATTAGAAAGGGGATACAACTTGCCTTTTTCCTCAATCTGGGACATAACACACTTTGTAGAAGCCACAACTCCGGCTGCATTTTGATTCACAACTTTGGAGGCCTGCTGGAGCCTAGAAAGGTTTGCATTGTCCTTCTCAGCTTTTACCTGGAGACAACAGTGATTTTACAAAAATGAAATCTATTGGTGACATAATTTGCCACTTCTAAATAGCTCTGAACCACATTTGTTGAAATCCTCTGTAACATTCTTAACAAGGAGTCTTGCTCTGTAACTCTGAAAGAATCTGAAAAGAATAACTAGAACCAAATGCTGGTCCAATAAAGATTATAGGGCTCTTTTATATCTACAGAGGCAGTGAGCAACTTGTACTTTCCCTGCAGTGAGCTGTGTCTAAAACCACTTTCATTTAAAGTACTTGTGTCCAAATATACTGTGTGCACTTCAGTACAGTTTGGTGTCAATCAGTCCTTCCTGCCTTCCCTTTTGAATTGAGCTTTGCTGCATTTATTTATGCATGGCTCTGTGCAAACCCTAAAGTTGCAATTACCTCCTGACTAGGCAGTAGCTTCAGGGTTCCCTCAGCACCCTTCGTCAATAGCTACACCTAAAGATTCAGACATCATTTGCATGCCGAACACTGTAAATGACGTGAGCACTGGAACTCACACCAGACTACAACACTGTGTCTGCTATACACAAAAGCACACAAGCAGTTGCATCTATGTTGACTAATTAGACTGGACACATCACATCTGTGTCTGATTCAATGACCACATTGTGCCCACTGCGATGCATGAAAAAAAACACGCCAATTGTGTCCAAAATTGCACTGCATCAAGTAAGTAAAAGTGCCCTTTTGCACCTTATGATGTTATTCTCCCTGCACGGAAGAAAGAGCATCACAGCTATAACCATGTTCTTCCAAATCACTCCTGCATTTAATTAATTTTGTAACATGGAAAATAACTGGTTAGCGGCCTTTTAGTGTACTGGAACCAGGTAGCAGTTTTTAAAGAGGAACAAGTAAAATGGTCTTTGAGCTAAAGCTGGCCACACACGTAACGATTTTCGATCTTTCATGCGACCATGGGTCGCACAAAAGATCGTTCCAACCCTCCACTGACATTCAGGGCTGAATCGTCAGATATGGAGGTAGAAACAATAGGATTTCTACCTCCTTTTGTCGATTCAGCCCTGAAGGCAGATTTTGCTTAGGCATCTTCAATATCAGCAGCATTCTCTGAAGCACCGAAAATCGTATGAAAAAAGGTTTTGTACGATATTATCGGTGGGTGTATGGCCGGCTTAATGCTCAGGGTTTTCCAAATGTTTCTCAAAGAACAGATCTTGAGCATTTGTCTGTAAATTCTTCTTATTTTTGACAGTGGACTGAATTTTTAAAGCAGACATTTTGATAGAAATTTGCTGATATCTGAAATGCAACTTATTGGCTTAGAAATTAACTTCCTTCTACATCCTTCCTGGTGACTACTCTGGGCAAAGCCACACCAATTGAATGTATGTGGATTTCTACCCCTGTATCCTGTGGTAAAGTCATAGGAATTTGTCATTTGGTCTTATCAGCTATACCTTGGATGCTGCCACCAACTGAGCTGTGCTTGCTGCAATTTCATGGGAACACACAATGAGGTCTTCAAACTTCCCCTGACCTTGGACCACAAGGTCTGCTGCATCCCTGTAAAGCGCAAAGGATGAAGAATACAAAAGAAGAGTCAAAGAGTTCTGATTAGACTGAGGTTATATATAAATATTTTTTTTTGTAACTTAAATTTTTATTGATTTTATATAACAACAAAGAAAAGGAAGAGAAAGGGGAAAGGGAAAGAGGCATTCCTGGTTCAAGCATTGAGGTCATATTTTTTTTAAGGTGGGCCCTCTTTTTTAAGATGACATGCACTGTGTATCAGTAAAGTTAAAATAAATAAACAAGGTCCTAGTTTATTATCCCACGTGTGCAAAAACCCATAGATACTAGTCACTCTGATTTGTTGGTTGCAATGTGGTATATGTAGATGGGTTGAGCTGAGTGTATGCATGGGAAGCAGAATTACTTACACCATAACAGTGGCTCCCCAGCCAACAGCTTTTGATGCTGAGATCAACCCTTCTGTCCATCGAGAATTCCTGGCATAAAATTCCTTTTGAGATGCTGCACCCTGCAGGACAATCAGTTAATTATTGTTAATTTATAAAATGGGTTCTTGTTAAGCTAATTAGCCTCTTAAGTTTAGAATCTGGAGTTGGCATAAAATGTACTCCAATTAGGAAGGGAAACACAACATTTAGCCTCTATTGTAATACCGTATATAAATGATATCATGACAGCATATCATTGCAAATTTTCTATTCTGCATTGGCACTTCTTTCACAAGACTATTTCTATCATGATCATTATAATTTAAAATTAATCTTTTCAACCAGTAATTGAGAATAAGTTTTTGAGCTTGGATGTTCTAAATTCTGTTATTTCTTACACAACAGCAATAACAACCACTGCTAAATCTTTTTTCCCACCAATTTGATCTAGAAAACAAGGTTGAGTTTTTTCCCCCACTAATTTGGTCCTGATTACAAGGTTGAGCTTACCCTTCCACTCTCAACAATCTCTTTCTGTAGGTCTTTTGATGCCAATATTAAAGCCTGTATCCCCTGCATTAGGTCTGTGCATGATCCCAGGATCCTGCAGGAAAAAAAAAATTAGTAATAAACTTGTGTAACAAAACCAAATCCTATCATATTGTTGGTCTACACTAAAACAGCTAAAAATCAAAAAAGGTGTGGCTCATATCACTGTAGTGCAATAACATATATATGGGTTGATTCACAAAAGTGCAATAAGCAGAAAAAAACGCACAATTCGCTAAAGTATTATCGCGTGCGTTAAGTCGCATATCGCATGCGCTAAATAACGCATGATCGCAAGGCGTTCATTTTAACGCATTGCGTTAATTCTCGTGCAGAAATAATACTAACGCATGATTCACAAACACTTAGACACGCTAAATATCGCATTATTCATGAGCTTTTGGCAACACAATATGGACTTTACAGTGTGATTTACTCAAGTATGTGTTGGCCCTAGAGTGATGCAGCCTCCAGTTTGCAGAGACATGGTCATTTTCAGAACAGTAGTTTTCCGAAAATAATGGCGTGTATGGTTAATATGGCGTGCGTTGACAATTTGTGCGCGCTGCGTTAATTAGCGCGTGTTGCGTCAAATACCGCACGAAAATAGTCTTTGCGACATAAATAACGTAAACAGCATCGCGTCTAAATTGGCAAGTATCCTTTTAGTGAATCATGCGTTAAGACGCAATAAAATTTTTAACGCATAAATAGCACTCGTTCTAACGCACCTTAGTGAATCAACCCTATACACTTTATCAAACGTCCACAATGTTCTTACCGCTCATTGACTTGTAACTTTACTCCAGTATCATCAGTTCGGGATTTATTTAACATTTCCTGTAAAAAAATAATTTTTTGTTGTATTTATAAGCAGTCCAAAACACAATCAAGCCCCTGGTATAGCAGCACTATGTTAGAGCAGAGGCTGCTACATGATAACATAGGAGCTGGGATACAGGGTGCCCAGACTGCAGGGATCCCCTTCCTCTATAGATAGAAAAAAATCCCCCCTACCTCGACGGGAGCTGGTGGGGATACAAGTTGAGGGCGCAGGCAGAGGAATGGTTTTGCTGTGCATGCTACAACTTGGGGTGGCCAAGTACATTATAGTTACCCACTGCACTAGACTATGACTAAGTGCAATTTAGGCCTGAAATGTGTAGGGAAAATGGAAATGCTTTTCATTTTAATGTAACTTCCAATAAAGATTTTTACTTTTATATTTTTGCCCCTTGTGGAATCCATGAGTGCCTGGATGCCCCCTTTTCTATGTTGTAGGTCTAGGGCTGGTATATTTGGGCTACCTATTTGACTTGGGAAGTGCATTTACTTGTGACAACTTTTCTTGGGTATCTGAAGCACTGAAGGTTAACCCTTAATTTGGTTGTATCAATAATGTTAAATAATATGTGAACTTTACTAAGCGCCAAAACAGCTAAAAATCCGAATCTGACAATTCGCCAGGTAAAACTTGCCGTGATCATGTAGAAGTCAATGGCAGATGTCCCTTCCCTTCCCTGGAGGATCTTTCTTTTGCCTTGAAACTTTATAGGTTTCATATTTTTTACGCTGTTTTTTTGCAACTATTTTGCAATTTTCATTTTTCATGCAACAAGTTAGCAACTTTTCTGTCACTATTCCAGTGCTGTCTTTGACTAAACTTGGAAACAAGTTTAGTCGAATTTTAAAATAAAAAAAAGAGAAATGTTGAAGAGTTTTATTAAATCCGCCTTTATGTGTGTCATTAGTCTTATGGAGATTTACTTAATGGAGGATGGAGGTTTACTTAATTAAGAAAGATTGCCCTTTACGATGAAAAGCTTTTAGGGGAGAGACAACTCAAAGAACAGACTGATTATCACCGTCCTGTGACCACTGAACTGTTAATATAAATGTGAAAGAAAGGAAACATTGTAAAGCAATTTAATATCTATGTGGATTTGTATATCTTACCTCAATCCTAGTGGCAGCTGTTTCTACTGCTGCTGCAGTGGCTGCCATCTCTTTCTCTACCAGATCCCCCAGTTCCTCTTCTCTGATATCCAGTGTGGGAGGTCGCAGCTCCTACAAAAAATATAACCATTCATTAGTCATTAGATTCTGTCCCTTAGTGCACTCTCCTCTCCACCCATGTTTCAAAGCTACCACATTCAAGGATATACCAAGGAACCATGAAACCCTTTTGACATTAAAACAAGATGGCATTGCACTATAAATAATAATTTATACACTATATACTTTTCAGTTAATTCTGTACAGTGCTTCATATTAATATGAATGACCATCATGCAAATAAGTAAGGATGTGCAGTACACCCTGTGCCAACATATTTCATTAAGCAAAATAAAAACCTTGTAATAAATGTATATATAAAACATAACCTGAAGTCTAAATATTGCTAATTTATCTACAGGGGAAAAGCCTGGAATTTTAATTTAGTGGTAAAGCAGAAAATCCTAGAGGACAATGGAGAGAAATGTAATAAAGATCAACCATAAAATATGATGAGAATTGGGGCAGCACTTCAGAGGGTTTACTGTAATTAGAGCAGCATTATTTATACAGAAGCGAGTCCAACTGGCACTTTATATGAAAGTTAATTTTGTTTCCTGCAGCTCTCAAACCAAACTCTGCGGGAAAGTGCAAAACAATTTTCCTGGTGCAGAATTTAGTAGTGAATCTCTTATTTAAGTGCACATCCATGGGGCTGATTTACTAACCCACGAATTCGATCCGCATTGGAAAAATTCTGATTGGAAAACGAACATTTTGCGACTTTTTCGTATTTTTTGTGATTTTTTCGGCGCCTTTACGACTTTTCGGAAATTATCGCTACTTTTTCGTTACCAATACGATTTGCGTGAAAAAACGCGAGTTTTTCGTAGCCATTCCGAAAGTTGCGATTTTTTCGTAGCGTTAAAACTTGCGCGAAAAGTTGCGCTTTTTTCGTAGCGTTAAAACTTAAAAGGCGCGATGTTTTGCGCAAGTTTTAACACTACGAAAAAATCACAACTTTTTGCGCAAGTTTTAACGCTACGAAAAAATCGCAACTTTCGGAATGGCTACGGAAAACTCGCGTTTTTCCGCAAAAATCGTATTGGTAACGAAAAAGTCGCGATAATTTTCCGAAAAAATCGCAAAATACCGATCATTACGAAAAAAACGCAATCGGACACATTCGGCCCGTTCGTGAGTAAGTAAATGGGCCCCCATGTGTAAAACAAACTCAATCAGTTATGGTGCAATGCAGCCACTCTGGGGAGATTACCTACTCACGAGATATAGGAGGTATATTTGCTAAACATAACACATTTTGTGCTCTGAAATAAGAGATTCACTCTCTTAAAGAGAGTTTGTTCTCCTTGTCTGCATGGGTTTCTTCCATCTACTGCTCTATCCTCCCAAGCTCCAAAAATATATATAGTAGTCAACTGGCTCCTGGTGTAACTAATGTGTGATGTATAAATACAAACTGGATTCCAAAAAAGTTGGGACACTAAACAAATTGTGAATAAAAACTGAACGCAATGATGTGGAGGTGCCAACTTCTAATATTTTATTCAGAATAGAACATAAATCACGGAACAAAAGTTTAAACTGAGAAAATGTACCATTTTAAGGGAAAAATATGTTGATTCAGAATTTCATGGTGTCAACAAATCCCAAAAAAGTTGGGACAAGTAGCAATAAGAGGCTGGAAAAAGTAAATTTGAGCATAACGAAGAGCTGGAAGACCAAATAACGCTAATTAGGTCAATTGGCAACATGATTGGGTATAAAAAGAGCTTCTCAGAGTGGCAGTGTCTCTCAGAAGCCAAGATGGGTAGAGGATCACCAATTCCCACAATGTTGCGCAGAAAGATAGTGGAGCAATATCAGAAATGTGTTACCCAGCGAAAAAATGCAAAGATTTTGCATCTATCATCATCAACTGTGCATAACATCATCCGAAGATTCAGAGAATCTGGAACAAGGGTAAGGGTCAAGGCCGTAAAACCATACTGGATGCCCGTGATCTCCGGGCCCTTAAACGACACTGCACAACAAACAGGAATGCTACTGTAAAGGAAATCACAGAATGGGCTCAGGAATACTTCCAGAAACCATTGTCAGTGAACACAATACACCGTGCCATCCGCCGTTGCCAGCTGAAACTCTACAGTGCAAAGAAGAAGCCATTTCTAAGCAAGATCCACAAGCTCAGGCGTTTTCACTGGGCCAGGGATCATTTAAAATGGAGTGTGGCAAAATGGAAGACTGTTCTGTGGTCAGACGAGTCACGATTCAAAGTTCTTTTTGGAAATCTGGGACGCCATGTCATCCGGACCAAAGAGGACAAGGACAACCCAAGTTGTTATCAACGCTCAGTTCAGAAGCCTGCATCTCTGATGGTATGGGGTTGCATGAGTGCGTGTGGCATGGGCAGCTTGCATGTCTGGAAAGGCAGCATCAACGCAGAAAAATATATTCAGGTTCTAGAACAACATATGCTCCCATCCAGATGTCATCTCTTTCAGGGAAGACCCTGCATTTTTCAACAAGATAATGCCAGACCACATTCTGCATCAATCACAACATCATGGCTGCGTAGGAGAAGGATCCGGGTACTGAAATGGCCAGTCTGCAGTCCAGATCTTTCACCTATAGAGAACATTTGGCGCATCTTAAAGAGGAAGGTGCGACAAAGAAGGCCCAAGACGATTGAACAGTTAGAGGCCTGTATTAGACAAGAATGGGAGAGCATTCCTATTCCTAAATTTGCGTAACTGGTCTCCTCGGTCCCCAGACGTCTGTTGAGTGTTGTAAGAAGAAGGGGAGATGCCACACAGTGGTGAAAATGGCCTTGTCCCAACTTTTTTGGGATTTGTTGACACCATGAAATTCTGAATCAACATATTTTTCCCTTAAAATGGTACATTTTCTCAGTTTAAACTTTTGTTCCGTGATTTATGTTCTATTCTGAATAAAATATGAGAAGCTGGCACCTCCACATCATTGCATTCAGTTTTTATTCACAATTTGTTTAGTGTCCCAACTTTTTTGGAATCCGGGTTGTAGAACAGGAACCTTAAACTGTAAGCTTCACTGTGGCAGAGAAAGCTGTGAATGATGAAAAAAATCTGTAAAATATGTGCAATATAAATTATATAATAATCCTTGTGCCGCATGTAGAATTCACATGTGGTGATCAGTAGCTGTTTAGCTGAAAACATTTTTTTTTCATTTCACGTGTGACAAGCCTTATGCACAAGTATCATTTCTTTTCCAGGAAACAATGAGACTTATTTTAACATTTAAATTAGCCAACTGCTAATGTATCCATTTTAAACTCATTTATGAGTACCAAATCGCTAACAACTGCAGCATGACAATACCTAGTCCACGACTTTCTGTTTTTAAACAAATTCACTAATGAAGCAAGAGGATGTCCAAAAAATTTGAAAGAGTCCAGGTTGAGAGTGGCAAGTTAGGGTTGGGTGCATGTTGACTTTCTGTCTGTATGAGGCACTGTGCTTACACACAAAACAAGTGCATGCACACTTGCTATTTTACATCAGCCAATCAAGGAACAGAGGCATGCGTTTTACTACTTCACTTCTTGTTACAGTTGGCGCTGTACTATTTCTTGTCAGGTGATCTCTGACTATCACAAAATGGAGGCTCCAGGGAAAAGATGTAAAAGGGCAATATTAACTGATATATACAGTATATTTCAGTTTTGTAAGATTTGTTAATAGGTCACTTATTATAATATAAATTACATGTTGATTAAGTATTCATATGTACACTTGCCACAATATATGCACTGCAAATTTACCAATGAATGTTTGGGTATTTCCTAAATTTTATTCCATTCAATTAATTTGTGATTATTCAGTGAGATTGTAGCAAGAGAAAGAATAAAGTTTAAAATGTTCCACTGAAGTGATGTGTGGGTAACAAGCTGTACTATTCCTTCTGTGCATAACTCTGCAGGGATACACTAAGGTACATGCAGAGCTGTTCAAATAGCCCGTTCTGACTAATTCTTTCATTTATGCCATTCATCAATTCAGAGACCTCCACCTACCTAAAGGTGACCCATAATCATTTTGCTAAAGGTCACCTGGGAAATCTGGGCTTTTGTCATATTTTATAATGTTTTGGACTAATGTTATGCTACACTATAACAGAATCTGAATGCAAAAGACCTTATAAATATGAAAAATAAATGAGAAGAAATACAGAATGCTTCAAGTTGCTTACTTTGAAAGAACATTTTGTACGTTTCATGAAAATGAAGCCGCAAAAGCAATTTCTGTTTGCAGTTTGCAATTTTCTCGTTACAAATTTGCACAGTGGGGGAGGTTTACAATTGTCATGAATGTATGCTAAATGTAGGGTGTTAAGCAAAATGGTACATGACTGTTCATATAATGAACACAGTATATTCCTTCTGCTCTAGCACTGAGCATGGATATACCATCTTTATAAGTGTGACCAATTTTTAGCTTCCCCTAAATCAACAGTCAAGTATAAAGGATATATAAGGGGTGCTAAACATTTGAGGCATCACTGGGGCAAGTGGACCGTTAGGCTAATGGCAGATGGGTATTTCAGCTCCAGCAGAGAAAAGCTGATCTGCTGCCTTCTGCTTCCTGAATGTGTGTGTGCACTAACAGGCACATGATTAGTTTGTAAGCGCACACCACAGATTTCAGAGCAAAAATGAACCAAAATTTGCTGTGTGAGTTCACTCACAGGCTGATCCCCTGCCTGTTAGCATGTATGCATTCAGCAAGCAGCTAAAACAACCCATCTGCCATTAGCGATACAGCATGTACCCATGATTAAGGGTGGTACCACCAGAAACATATAAGGTATTGAGGCTCTGATGTTTTTAAGCTGTGCAAATAAAAATACTATTTTTTATTGGAAGATTGGCTGCTGTCCATTTTTACTTTGTTCAGGCAGGCTGCAAGTGCAAGGCCACACTGTGTTTCGATGCTCCAAGAGAAAGCCCAAGCACCTCTCACATACTTGCCTTTTATTAATAACTAGCAAAATATAAAGATATGCACGTTTTATCCATTTTCACATAACAAGGCAATGGAAGCAGCCCTAGCACATGATAGTGAGATTTGTTTTAAAATTCAGAGAGACTTGCAATGCTGTTTTGAATCCCATTCCAGGCCTGGTGCCCTTACCGTGTACTCTATGATCAGTTGCTATACTGTACGGCACTGTGCTTGTGGCATGTTGTGCATCGGCAAAATCACAAGGTAGATAGGATTATGTTTTCGTTAGCAGAAGATTAACATCATTAATGGTATTACCTGAGCAATCTCACTTATATTTTTCAGTGCTGCAGTTACCCTACTGCAGTGAACACTTCCCTCTGTCTCATTTTTTTGGAGGCTGGAGAGGTAACTAAGAGCTTCTGTACCACATGTCCTGCAGCCGTCATTCAACCCTGAAGAGAAATAGACTCAATTATAAACAAAAGTGCAATCAATTTTCTACAGCAATACCATTGGATGTCAGCAAAACTACAAGTAATTTGCCTTTCAGAGGAGTAAAACAAATGATTAGTTTATGTGCAGACAGATGGTGCTGCTTAAGAACAATGGCACATAAGTTTGCCGCCTGCAATTTATGCCCAAAAATACCCTTCCATAGGTAAGCACTGGAATCACCAAAAGCATGTCCGCAAAATGACATAATCATGAGAAAATATTCACTAAAAAATGCCCTGTGGGATATTGCATTAAAAGGGGTGTTTCCCTTTCAGGTTAACTTTTAGCAGGGTCGGACTGGGGGGTGAAGGTGCTAACGGGGCTTAATCTTTCATTTCTTATAGCTTTTGAGTTATTTGCCTTCCTCTTCTGACTCATTCCAGCTTTCAAATGGGGTCACTGACCCCAGCAGCCAAAAACACTTGCTTTCTGAGGCTACAATTGTATTGTTATTGTTACATTCTATTTGCGCCCTTCTCTATTTATATTCCTGTCTCTCTTTCAAACCACTGCCTGGCTGCTAGGTTAAATTGGACCCTAGCAACCAGTTTGCTGAAATTCCAAACTGGAGAGTTGCTGAACAAAAAGCTAAATAACTAAAAACTCACAAATAAAAACTGAAAACCAATTGCAAATTGTTCCAGAATAGCAGTCTCTACATCACACTAAAAGTTAATTAAAGCTGAACAACCTCATTAAAAGACAAACAAAGGTTTAAAGGCAAAGACAAGCAGAAAAAGTAACCAATTGGGGGCCCAAAAGCAGGCCCAGAGTGTAGATTCTTGAAAATGCCTCTGCTGCCAAATCCTCATTTTGTTCCTGGCATATATGACCTCATAGGGGGATCTGACTGCAACATCTGGTCCTCAATGACTTCTATTAATTTCTTTTACTGAAATAAAGTGGTCTTATATGTGTGAAATCTAAGAATTGTTCTTCCTGTGTACTATCAGCTAGGTTGGAGAGCCCCAAAAAAATCACTTTTAGACCCCAATGTAAAATGTTTGTGGCAGGAACATTTAATAATATATAAGAGCTAACTGCTTTTGCTGCTTCTTTGTAAAACAGAACAGGGAGCACCATGACAGTCAAACCCATAATGTGCCATAATATTTAGAACACAAAACCCTAGCACTTCAGTTGATGCATTTTGTTCGAAGAACAGGCAATACTTATAGCATGACAGATGTACACATAGCCAGCACATACCTTTCTGATAAAAAATAAGACAACATAATAAGCATGCTGAGAGGTAAAGATAAAGACAAAGAGAAAGCATCTGCCCTGGGCTTCTACCCTCAGAGAAGTCCCTTTGGTGGCCACATGAATTATTTCATCCTGTAAACCAGGTTGCTCTTATTTGCAGGCTGTTGTTTAACTACATTTTGCAAAGATTCTCCAGCAGCCACCCAAAAAATCTGCATTCAGCTCTTTTACTTTACTCACTGTCAGATGTCGGTGTCAAAGCTCCCTGAAGAATGACTTCACTTATTCGATGTGCAAACTGGACAAGAGGTGGAAGCAACAGGGTAATATCTGCAGGGTGGCAAAGAGAAATCAGAGAAAGATGGTTTCATTGTTTTAACATTTGTAAGTACACTTACAAAAATGATGTCACAGTATTGGGCAATTTCTTTATACATTTGCCTCTGTAACATACAGTAAGTTGGAGTGGACATAGTAGGAGTTTCAGCAATGCAAAGCGCCATATACCAAACACAGAGGGTTCTAACTGGTGTAAATCAAACAATGACGATAATTCTTCAAGCGTAATGTGTGTTGCCATTAAGGCCCTTGTTAGTCTTATTGCTTTCTCCATTACTTTCTGACCTGTAAGCCCATAGTCACCAGCAGCCATACCAAGCAGATGACAGTCTAGAGGAGTGGTATACATAAAATGCAAAGCATATTTTTTGGAAGTTAGCCAAACCTACAATATATTGATGGGGATTTTATAGTCCAGCCAGCATTGATCAGCCCCAGCACCTATAATGATAGTGAGATTGTTTTTTTTCTGTCTCTCAGTCTCTCCTTGTACTTCTGTACAGTTGCATTCAGACCCAGACTAAGGTAGAAGTAGTAGCCACCCTTAACACATCTTCATCTCAGAGACTTTTTTTTTAATCATTTACAAAATATCCCCCGTAGCACGCATTATTCACATGTTTACATTAATATTATAAATATTAAATATTAGAAGCTAAGTGCTGGATTGTCACAGGTAAAACCAATGTACTGTTGAGCCAGTTCAGGTAAAGAGATACAGCAGTTTTTATGGAGCTATGAAGCCAAACATAAAAAAGCACTTTTTAATTCATATTTACATCTGGTATTTACGTTTGGTTATAGGAAATTCTTTGACTTTTAGTATCACCTCTAGAGATTCTATATTGGTCTTTTGATCTACGCTGCACTTGCAAGTGTTTACTGGATACACACAGCATGGCTAGGTCAAAAGATTTCTATGGATCTCCAACTCCTAAGCCATCAGCAGGCCTGGAATGGGATTCAAAACAAACTCTGGCATTTCAACTACACAAAGGCCCAAACAGCCTCCAAGGGCCCAAAAAATAGTGGCTGTCTATGGCATCTTAAAACAGCCCCTCTGGCATTTGCCAGAATCCACAGATTGCCAGTCTGGGCCTGAAGGGCACAAATGAAAAAAATACCTTTAATAAATGCAATACTTTCGCGCAACTGCACTTGGGGGGCTAAACTACCCCTTATGTATTTTCTCCACCAGCAGGTATTGGTTGAACCTGCCCCATATGTGCACATTTTGCAAGGAGGGGAAAACACCTGTCAATGGTTACAGGGGGCTAATGTAGAAATAATACGCTAGTATGCTTTTTTTGTCTGCAATCGATGTGTGTTGGTGGAAAATACCTAGTGGGCCATAGCTTATACTGTAGTTCTACAGCTCTTTTGGGACTAACTGCCAGCATCCTGTCAATAAGATTCTAGACACTGGAATATAGTAACTGTGCAACAGTGTAGTTCACTTATTTTCTTCTGCTGTCTACCATATAAGTCAGGGACTCCACTTCATTGCTCAGCTTCAGCTAACTACAAGTTTCAGCATCTTCTACGAGTTGGAAGCTAGACCTGTAGTTAAACAGAACTGGGGTATTGTATGCTGCTTCTGTCCTAGGCCAGGGGTCCCCAACCTTTCTTACTCGTGAGCCACAGTCAAATGTAAAAAGACATGGAGAGCAACACAAGCACCATAAAAGTTCATGGAGGTGCCAAATAAGGGCTAAGATTGGCTATTAGGCAGCCTCTATGCACACTATCAGCTTACAGGAGGCTTTATTTGGTAGAAAATCTTGCTTTTATTCAACCAAAACTTGCCACCAAGTCAGGAACTCAAAAATAACTACCTGGTTTGGGTACACTGAGAGCAACATCCAAGGGGTTGGTGAGCAACATGTTGCCCCATAACCACTGCTCTAGGCTTTATTATCTGCTTTTATATACCTGAAGGGTTTGCCATGTGAGCTTTCCAGGCTTCCTCCATTTTCTCTGTACTTTGTACTGCTGCAAGGGCCCTTGTGATAAGAAAATCTAAATTAAAAAGAATTAAAATATGGAGAGTAATATTTTAGCAAACATTATTACGAACTCACAGCACATCAAATACAGTAAGGGCAGTTGCTTTGTACAGATAACAGGTTAGTGCCTGTTATCTGTACACCACATGCAGAGGAGCAACATGGCATCAGAATTATCATTATTAATATGTGTTTACTAGACTAGTGAGGCATCCTTACCTGTAGATATCATTCCACTTGAATAGTGAGGCTCATCCAGTTGTCTAAGCGATTCCTGAATAATGAACTCAGCTTCCTGCAGTACACGATCAATAACACTCTCCTTTAGCTCCATAATCCTTATCTGACCCTCCTGTAAGGCAGACAAGGACATACAGTATATATAAAAATAACCACTACTCTAATATTGAATAGAAAATATACCTTATACATTTAAGCACTTTTTAAATCTAAGCACTGCACAGGCATTTTGCTTACCTTTCTCTTGGCATCCCAAGCATCCTTAATGCAGATTCTTATTCACCAACAAAGTATTTTGCTTTACTGCATATGCATGATGACCAATAGTCAAAGTGGTTAAGATTTAAATGCAAGAACATTTTTTTCCATAGGCCAGAGTAGTCTTCTCTGAAAAGAAGCACTGACCCAAGGAAAAAAGGGCCAGACAGAATTGTAGAGAGCACTTGCAAGTTAGGAGGAAGGCTGAGTGCCTGCCCCTGCCCCTCATGAACACAGCACTGCCAAATGCAAGCAACACTGTACTGATGGGGGCCAACGTAGGTCCCTGTGCTCCAAAACAGATGGCAGAGACCTGCAGCAATTCATCTATGCTGGAAGGCAAATTGCATAATGCAAAAATAGCAGATTGCACCCATATTTTACACTTTGCACTTTGTAAATGACCTCTAATCAATTGCGAAGAGCTAGAAATGTAATCTGATTACTAAGTACACATGTGATCATGATATACAGCCTACATTTGTGTGTTCCTTTACTACGTGCATCTTTATTATACATCTCCTTGTCTGACTTCTCAGGCCTATATGTTGTCCAGCTTATCAAAATAAATATGTGAATGTATTCAGATGCACACAATAATCAATCAATAAATAATCAATCTGTCTTTACTGAAGAATTTTTAAAAGCTCGATAATGCCTTACTTGCTTAGAGGCTTCTATGCTTGCTTTTAGAAGGTGGATTTCTTGTTTGTTGGACTCCAATGCCCCTTGCAGCTGATCCATCTCTTTTATTTGCTCATGTGCCTATGAGGATAAGAACCTGGTATAAGTCATCACATAAAGAGAAGAAGATTCTGTAACTTTAGCTTTTACAACCAAAGCACGCCATGTTCTTTAAATATCTTCTTGTAAAAATACATAGGTAAAGAAAATATACCTATTTCTGTGAAAGGTCTACAACTAGGCAAAGCATTACTTCCTTTGATATCTGAACTTTGGCTCATGAGAAGATGCCGCCGTACTGCTGATCCCTGATGGTGCCTTTACGATAGGCACCCCCATGTATTTATGATCACAGTTATTTTGTAGAAGCGTGTATAAAGTGTGTGATATTTTCATGAAAAAGCATTTTAAGTTTAACTTATTTACAAGAAACTATTCCCAGTGCTTCTGTGAACAGAAATGTGAAGAGAACTTAAGGTGAAATCGATTCAGGGTCTTTTTGACCCACCCGCTACTTGTAAGACACAGGGTTCTTTCTTCTGATGGCTGTGCTGCCATCTTATGCTTTCCTAGGCAATGCCTGCACTGCCATGGATGAGTGCACACCCAGCTTTTGAAAATGTACCTTAACCCTACAAAAATCTCCTCTTGCTAAAATGTATAAATAGTGCAGAGGAGAGTGGGTGCGCGGCAGGCAAAATCTAAAGCCTCAGATTTCCTCCACTCATCCACCATTGTGCTTCAACAACCAGATTTTTAAAGTCTGTTTTATTTATATACTGATATCCGTTATATTGATAACTTTTTAAAAAATTGTTTGTCTTTCACATTACTCCTGGTGCCAACGAAGTTTAGAATGTATGGTCCCTACATTTATATAACAAACATTAGACTAGAACTCCATGGCATCACAAACAAAGTTATTCTTTTTGTCTGAAGCAAGAAACATTAGCAAAGGGGAAAATAGGATAATTTTAGGAATTAGATTGGATCTCCAGTACTGTTTACATTTAAAAATACAAAGATAGCCCAGGCCCATAACAAGATGAATAGATCAGAATGTGCAGAGATTATAGTCAGAGCCTTCAGAGTGCCCAATGCTTAGCTCTCCTTCCTGGCTCTGGAGTAGTAAAGTGTGATGTATCAGTTATACATGCTCACCTTCCTCTGCGTGTGTTCATTCACTCTCTGGTAGGAATCTTCTAGCTCTTTTTTAGAACGTTCTGTGTCAACAAGGGCTTCACGAGCAACGGACACTTGTTTTGTTACTTCAGCATTCTAGAAGCAAAAGAAAACATCCTGGATTACAAGAAGTGGTGTGGTACACCACAATGCTCACAGCATGAATGAGCACATAATATAGCACTGAATACATGACCATTGTAAAATATATTCCTGTGTCTCTGCTTACAGTTAGCGTTTTTTTAGGGCTATACAGTACACTTCTATATGCAGGCCTGGATGTGTGGCGAGGCCACAAAGGCCCGGGCCTAGGGCGGCACAAATTTTCAAATTTTGCCGCGGCGAGGGGACCTCTCCCCACTGCTCCGTATTAATGTTGGCGTTGCGCGCATTGGGGTGTTCACGCATGCGCGCGCGGCGGGTGGGGGGGGGGAGTGGTAGGAGGATGCAGAATGGGCAGCCTTGGGGTGCCCCCAATAGAAATCCGGCACTGTCTATATGTAAGGTTACATATGCGGATGGTTAATATACACACATAATTTTTATTAAAGGAGAAGGGAAGCTACTGAGGCATTTTATTGCAAACAGATAAGTCGAAATAGTGCAAGCTAGAACACTATATTTATTTTGCAGAATGCTTAACCATAACAGCCCTAGAATCTTCCTCTGTTTGTTTAATATTGCAACTGTCATATTAGCTTGGTCTGACTTCACTTTTGTTGTGCTCTGGGCTCAGATTACAGCAAATAGGGGAGGAGGAGAAGGGAGGGGCAGAAAGGAGCAATCTAAGCAGGCTTGTGCTGTGCCCTGTAGGATTTTTCTAAGAGAAGGAAGATCAAGTGTACAGAATTGAAAGAAATGTGGTGTTTCTTTTCACTGAGCAGCAGTTTAGGGCTGTATTTACATAGACTAAAGCTTGGTTGGTTTTTACATTTCCTTCTCCTTTAACTGCTTCTTTTTATTGACCTTTGATGTTTCAACAAAACAGTAATATTCAGAGATAGCCTAGTCAGTACACTCAGTTCTGTGTTGATTATATCTAATTTTGATTAACTTTAACTGAAACTTTGGGCCCCATACATGTAAAAGCTGAAAGGCAGTTTGGAATAAAATTACCATATTTTCAATGCAAATGTGACTGTATATGGTATACTTAACTGCAAAAGAACAACAAAAGCTAATTGCGGATTGGCTACTTAAGATTGCTGGATCAGGGAAAAATCTGACTATGTTACCACATAAACATGTAATTTATTCTTGCCCTTTTTTAGCAAGAAAGTGTTTCAAAGTCATCTGTGCTCTGCACCTCACACTAGATTTTTGAGCAGCAGGGCAGGTACAAGACAATCTGTAATTATTGCTGGCATCATGCTGAGGGGCTGCTTTTCATCAGCAGGGACTGGGCATACTGATGATAAATGTCCTGCAATGGCCCAATCAAAGCCCTGGTGTTAAACCAATTGTAAATCTGTGGCAATACTTGAAAATTAGGGTGAAAAAACATCATCTGACTAACATAGAGCAATCAGTAGCAAATCGCCCTGGAAGAATTATCCAAAATTATTATATCACACCTTAATAAAGTGGGCAAATCTGGTACATACTTAATCCAAAAGACTTAAACTAGCATTGATCACCCCAAAAAAAAAAAAAAACGAAATTTTAACCCCACTGTCCTATTAATTCTCATAGGAATTGAGGGTGATTTAGAAGGAGTGAGTGTCAAACATGGCAAATACTACATATCAGCCAAAAAAGTAGATAAGATTTAAAGGGGTGGGTTACCTATCTGCTAACTTTTAGTATGTTATAGAATGACCTATTTTACACAACTTTTGTAATTGGGCTTCATTATTTATTTGTTATAGTTTTTTAATTATTTGCCTTCTTTCGCAACTCTTTGCAGTTTTTAAAAATGGGGGTCACTGGCCCCAGCAGCCAGAAAACTATTGCTCTCTATTGCTAGTTTTATTGTTATTGTTACTTTTTGTAACTTTCTTTTCTATTCAGGCCCTCTCCTATTCTTATATAACAGTCTCACATCCAAACTACTCCCTGGTTGCTAAGGTAACTTGAACCCTAGCGACAAAATAACTGCTGAAACTCCAAACTATAGAGCTCCTGAATTAAAAATGAACTAAACTAACTAAAAAACTAAAACACTACTCTCTACATCATATTAAAAGTTAACTCAAAGTTGAACAACCCCTTTAACTTTTATTAAGTGAATTTAAATTTCACCTAAGGACAATAAAAATTACTCTGTTACTACTACTGACTATAGGTCTAATGACCAAGAAAATCAGGTGGCAAATGGCAGTTAACTTACACTACTTGTAGCTGTTGAAAGAAGTGTGTGGCTGCGTGAAACTCAACCAAATACAGGCCAAGCCACCCAGGAGAGAATTCCCAATTCAGTTAACCATAGATCTGCCTCCCCCCTTCACAGCCTAATGTCCATTCTGTGTCTGTGCCTGCTATCAACGGTTACCTTGGCCAAAAGGGCAGTCCCTGTGCTACTGAAGCATCAATAATGAAGTGAAATCACACATTACAGTCAATTCTACAGTCTGTCTCTACATAAGCTCCATTCTCTATTTCCTACATAAGCCTGACAGAATGTGCTCCTGTCAAAAACAGGTTATATTTCAGAGTAGAATTATTTTCAGTGCTTTCAAATATAAATGAACATAATTCTAGTGTAGGAGAATCAGATAAATCACCATGGGCCACAATATCTTTATAGCACATAGATAAAGCAAATTTTCATTTGTCAGTCCTAGGCTACTATATGTGCATGTGCAGATCAGTGCAATACAAAGTACCTTCCTCAGGAGGTCTGCGTGGCTGTGCACGAGTTCAGCATATTTCTCCTTCAGCTTTGTGTAGCGCTGCTCATTAGCAACAGACTTTCCTGTAATAAACAAGAAGAGGATATTTTCAACCATCAGTTAATATCCACTCACTTGCAGCTCTTCTCCACCACTTAAAATTATTTTATTACGTTTATTGCAGTTTTAACAGTGTATTAGAAAACATTACTTATTGCCATGCTTCACCACTGCAATTTAAATTATTTACTTCTAAGGGCCCTAGATGCCCGAAATGGGGACACTTAATAAACAAAACTAAACAGCAGTTATTCTGCCTTAGTTTGTGATTTACTAATCTGGCACAGAAGCCCCAGAGGGGCTTCATAAGATGCCATAGACAGTCACTGTTTAGTGGACTGGTGGGGGGCTGTTTGGGCCTCTGTGTACTTGAAATGCCAGGGCCTATTTAGAATCCCAGTCCAGACCTGATGACCTCTATAACCCTACCCCCCACCAGATGCCCCTACATACTCTTATCTTGTATCCTGTGCTTGTGACACCTGAGCCTACTGCCTTTACAACCCCACTGGAAAAAAGAAGTAATAGCCAGCCTCAAAACAATGAAATCTACAGCATCTATGTAAGACCACTAGGGTCTGTTGTTTCCTCACAAGGTATTAATTGGAGATTACACTGCAAGGTATTTAAGATATGAGCCAGATAGTACAAACATTCAACACCATAAAGAAGAAACATTCTACAACATAACAAATAGCATTAGATTTTAGATAACTTATAAACAAATAAAGCATAATATTGTTAAACAGTAACATAAGTAATAATTTGCAGTGATTCCCACTGTCATTGGTCTGTTCCTACTAACACCAGACCAATTTGTATAAATGCAGTAAGCATTTGCTTGAAGTACTGTTAGTAACCCCCAAAGAGAACCAGTGCCATAACCCGCAGCTAATGAACAACCATTTGCCCAGCATTAGTAAGGAGACCACAACCACATACAGGTTTCAGAACTTAGAATTTAATCTTTTCTGATAACTTTGTCTGACTGTCACAAACATAAGAGTGCAACCTCTTGACCAGTATGACCAGTGGGTTAAGTTGAAGTTATAAATATAAATTGCATTCATCTATCTCAAGGTAACTACCCCACTAAGATTGTCTTTTATACTTAAAAATAACCCAGCTTTCCTTTAAAAGTACCTTGCATTTGTGTAGATGCAAATTTATTTAGTAACCCCCGACCATTAATGTACAGTGACCAAACAGTTATTTATTTTCATAAATCTAACAACATTAAACTAGTAACACCAAGTTAACTGTTGATTGTTTGCTAAGAAATAGTGTACCTAAAAGTTCTATGTCCCCCATTTGCCCTTATAAAAGTGGCAATATGCACCTCAATATACTTTTGTTTAGCATTTACATTAGGAAATTGGAAAAGCAAAGTTACATTATCTGAACTGTTATAAAAACCACAGATATTTCTTTATTAAAACAATGGAGGTGGACGGGGTCAAGTTGGAGTTGGGGTATGTTAGGGTACAAGTTGAAAGAGCATGGGCTGGTGAAGCACATGACATAATATTTCCAGATTTTCTATATAGTACTGCTGGGAGATAAGAACTTAATAATAATAATAATTCTGCACATTGATGCACCATTATAATGCTTGGTAACAACTTAATCACCTTTATAAATGAAAAATAAATTAATAACTGTAGTTGCAGTGAATACATTCTAATCTGACAGTGGACTCTTACGTTCTATCTCAGTCAGGCTCCTTTGTGCTTTCTCTGTATCCTCTCTTCTCCTCTTCAGATCCTCCAGCTCTGTACGCAGGAATTCATTCTCATCCACAGCCTGTTCTCTCAGGTGCTTCTGCTCAGCTAATTCTGCTTCCAGCTCTTGAATTCTCCCCTTCAGGTTAGTGACCAAGCGATGGCTCTGAAACAGATATCAAAGTCCAAAAATCAATTTTTAATCCAAGACACAACTAAGCTTTAATGTATGTGCACACCTGCTTGTTTCTAAACCTTTCCTGGTTATTTCTGCTTGGTAACAACTTGTCCATTAAAGTCCATTTAACAATTAGTGGCCTTTTTTTCCCACTTCACAGCATTCTCAGGTCACAGGGTTGGCATTTGGCATATATAGAGAGTGAAAGATAAATTCCCTACCCAGAGAAAAGTTATATACTGTAGATGGTTTTCATTAATTTTTGGCCATTAGTACATAAGAAACTTATTCTTATACAAACAATGTAAAACCCTGCATCTGATCTTGTCAACCAAAATGGCTCACCTCTGATTTGAAGTTCCCAAATTCATCTCTCAGCATTGCAATTTCTTTGTACAGCTGTTCTATCAGGTGGTCTCTATGAAACACAACAGCTGGTTATGGACTGGTTCGCAGAAATTCACAAAGATCCTGCAAACACTCTACAGATATATCAATAGGAGAATTATGGAATTCATTCAGATCAGCAGAACCCATATAATTACAATAAAATCATAAGAAGGCTGCATATTTTTAATTGATGTATATTGTTGAAATTATGTTTTCTTTTCAAAAAGCTTTAGTTGTGTTTGGTTGGAGTTCTCCTTTAAATTTTACATTTGTTTATTATATGGAAAATCTCTTTTTGATATGAGCTTATTTAGTTGGGGTTGTCTGAACTATGAGAAAAAAATAAATGTAGTTCTTTTCTACCCAGATATACCTGATTCCACAGATTAAAAGGAAATTGTAACAGTCTATTACTGGGACCAGTTCCCCGTCCTCCTTAGGCTGACAGTATTATGCAACCCCTTCCTCACTTTGTTCATTGTGAAGTGATGAATTTCGAAACGTGAAGTCCTTCTGCTTTCCAGAGAATCTATGCTCCACCCATTATGGAAGGCAGAGAGACTTCACATTTCAGAATCCATTAATTACAATGGAACAAGCTGAGGGAGGGGTTGCATTGCATTGTGAGACAAAAGGGAGCGAGTAAATGGTCCCAGCAAAAATAAGCAGAGATAGGCTACCATGGTTTTTATTAGCAAACATATTTATTTCTGTAAGTTCAAATAGTATTTATTGACTATTTTTTAATAAACACAACTGACTTTAGCCAATCATAATTTGGGGTGGGGGGTTTGTCTGTGTTGCTAAAATAAACTGGACAGAAATTTGTGTATGTGTATAAATATCAGACATGTCAGCATCTAGGACTATGTGCAAAAGAGGTAGAATTTAAAAGTGTTAGTTCATTTGGAAAAAATTAATGTACTCTTTCACTATATTTTTTAAAATTTTCAATACATACTTGTCATCCCTGCGCATGCCATTCTGGTTGCTGAAGTTAAAAGGGTCGTTGCTGAAAGAACTTCCAAATATATCATCAAACGTATTTTCAGACAGACTCTGGAACGAAAACAGAAAACTGCTTGAAGGTTTTTCCATGTTAGGCATAAACATGCAAACCTACTTCCTGAGAATGAGCAGAGGCAAAGGAATCCACATGGCTAATGAAAATAGACACAAGTACAAAATCTTCCAGTTCCTCCCTAGAGCACATCAGGAAAGTCACCATCCAAATTCCTCTCTGGCTTTGAAAAATGTTGCAGCCTGCTAGGAATTAAAGTAAAGCAAATAGGTGCCCCCTTAATTACAGGAATCGTAAACTCTAAACTACCTGTATCACCCCCTGTCTTTTAGACTGTAAGCTGTTTTGTATCCTCCTTATTTGTTACAGGTGCTACAGGAGATGATGGCACTGCATAAAAAAATAATACAGAGATTTTGTTTTAGATAAAGAAAAGTTACTCCCAGGTCTGAGATCAGATAAATGAGGTGCCTGTCAAGAAATCGGTTTATTGCACAATGTGTCAATATATATGTGTTTAATTTATGACTATAATTGCACTTGGGTTAAAGACTAGAATAAATACATTTATTGCATATGACTGTTAATGCTGAATTAAAAAACTTATGTCATTTTTTTTGTCATAGGATTGACTATTAAAATGTATCTTTTAAATAAATTCATTGGAGAGGGGGGCTGAGGAGAAGTAATTCTAATGGGCAGGAATAGTACATTGTTATACTAGAAGTAAAAGTATGAAGAAGGACTAATAGGTACTTCTTATTCTGTACAGTCTCAGCATTGTGGAAAAAGTAACAGGTGTGACTTTTGGTGAAGTAATGCCTACCTTAGGTTTCAGCAGCTGACTTACTAAACACAATTTAGACCCTAATACCAAGTTTAGATAAACTTGCTATATAGAATGTAACCTTATTTACTTTTTTTGTATTAATTCTAGTTATCCGGTCTTCGAGTAAAGCATTAATTAAATCAAGTTTCAGAAGGTTAGCAGTGATATTAAGAATCCAAATACTTTCTATAGTATAGATCAGAAACTGACACCTGGGGGCTGATTTACTTACCCACGAACGGGTCGAATGGAGTCCGATTGCGTTGTTTTCGTAATGATCGGTACTTTGCGATTTTTTCGTATGTTTTGCGATTTTTTCGGATTCTTTACGAATTTTTCGGATCCAATACGATTTTTGCGTAAAAACGCGAGTTTTCCTATCCTTTACGAAAGTTGCGTAAAAAGTTGCGCATTTTGCGTAGCGTTAAAACTTACGCGAAAAGTTGCGCATTTTTCGTAGCGTTAAGTTTTAACGCTACGAAAAATGCGCAACTTTTCGCGTAAGTTTTAACGCTACGCAAAATGCGCAACTTTTTACGCAACTTTCGTAATGGATACGAAAAACTCGCGTTTTTACGCAAAAATCGTATTGGATCCGAAAAATTCGTACAGAATCCGAAAAAATCGCAAAACATACGAAAAAGTCGCAAAATGTTCGTTTTCAAGTCGGAACTTTTCCAATTCGGGTCGGATTCGTGGGTTAGTAAATCAGCCCCCCAGTGTGTGACTGTCTAAATATATATTTTCACCTAACCTACTGTTTCCATTTAACCGTTCTGTTTACTTCTTAACTAATAATTCATTCTGATATCACTTATCAGAGTGCTAAATATAAACACCCAGAAAAAAGCATGCCCTTGTCATAAACCTGGAACAGACTGTTTACATTTTGACAGGAAGGATGTTCAGTATCTATATTGTCCCATATCTTCCAGGAATTAGGGTTCTCCAAAGTCACTGTGACTTAATATAACTTGCACTTGTATGTATGTTGTCTCAGAACAAAACACAGAGTAGTAAGTCATCTAATTTTTTAGCTAATTTCTTGTGTTTTGATGATGTACACGTTGCTAACACATTTATCGATTTATACCTTTACTTTTCATCTCCTAGGTAGCTTTACTTAAAGGAAAATTAAAGTTCAAAATGCCAAAATGTTAGGCACTCCCCAGTGTTTATAAACACTTACCTGATACCTCAAGGTTCTACAGAAATACCCTGAGCTGGTGCAGTTTTCAGCTAACAGGAGCACTGGCCCAGGTTATCTCTGTAGAAGCTTGTCAGCGCAAACTTTCTTAACCTTTTGTCTTCTTTTTCTTTCACGTGCAGCGAAGCACATGCGCAGTAGTGTGAAAAGTCAGCTTTTTGCATCTAAGTTACTGTGCATGTTCCTGCCCGGACCAAAAAGAAGACTGAAAAAGCAGAAGAAGATGGCGACAAGGATCTTCTACAGAAAAACCCTGGACCGGTGCAGTTTTTAGCAAACAGGAGCACTGGCCTGGGGTATCAGGTAAGGCATTATAATCACTGGGGGAGCCCAACATTTTGCTACCTCCCCCATTATTTAAACACACAAGCCTGATGGCAAGAGTACAAGGTGAGTGATTATGGCTTTAAGGGGAAATGTAATATATTGGGCAAAGTCTGCTACTGCCTATAGCAACCAGTCAGCAGGAAGCATGTGATGTTTAACTGTTTTAAAGTAAACATCTCATGGTTGCTATGGCTGATTGCACATGTGAAAATTGTGTATTTTACTACATATGGGGGCAGCCTCAGCATGGTTTTATGGGCATAGTGTAGCTTGAGGCTTCCACCAACATTCTAATCACTGACACTGTTTGCATAAAGAATACAGTGGTTTCTTTTCCATCAGTGATTTGGAGAAGTAATAGTGTGTTAGTGATGGAAACCTTAAAGGGAAACTCTGGCTTGGAACAAAAATTTGTTAAAGAGCCACACACAACACAGAACACCTAATATGCTTCAAAAAGTCTGAATATATACAGTACCATTTTTTTTAAATGCTGAAATCCAGCAGCAAAACAGTTGTTCTCTTTCTGTATCATTTGAAATCCTGGCAGGGGAGGAGGGACTAATTTATTGATGTTACAAATTGTAACAACTTCTCCACAATTTACAGACAGCTTTAGGAACTACATAACCCACAATGCATCGCACTGTGCTGTTCGCTTCCTTATAGACATCACGTATGCAGGGAATTGTGGGATTTGGAGGATACATGGGGAAGGCAGGCTGAAGGCAAGAGGTTGAGGACAGTCAACTACTGTAATATTTTTTTTTTTAGTCTTAAAGTAGTTAGCAAGATCAGGAGAACAGGGGGCCAGGCTTGGGTAACTGTTCCAAACCATATTATTACATTAAAATTATGAAAAGGCTGCATATTTGTAATTGATGTATTTTGCATAAATTGCTTGAAATTACGTTTACTTTTCAAAAAGTATTTGGGTGGAGTTCCCCTTTCAGTTATAGACTTAACTGCCTGCATAACATGTCCACTCACCTGATGTGATAACGTATCCATCCCTACAAGGTCTTCTGTCTCTATCAGAGTCTCACTGTCAGGAGGCGAGTTTTCACTTGGTATCAGCACCACAGGGCTAATGTGTTCAGACAGTGCTGAAGCCCGTAAAAAGTTTGGCGGATTCTAAGAATCAATATTGAATTATATCAACCACATGCATTCTAAATATTACATTCATAGCTTATGAACACAAATAGATCTGTAAAAAAACAAAGTTGCTTATAAGAAGACAATATTCTTAATTCAAACCCTGTAGACCAAGTTGTGCATAGGAACATTTGCAAATGATCCACACATTCACAGAATGGAGGATTACCTTTGTCAAAGCAGCTGCTGTTTTTGTGTATCTGCTGCCACATTGAGGGATATAGTTGTGTTGTTACAATTAAAGTACATTCAGTGCTACCTATGTAGTCCCTTCACAACCTTTCTTGTTTTAATTGCCTAGTAGTGGCTATTCTATTTCAGTTAGCGGGTCCTGAAGGATCATACTTCCAGTGTACCAAGAGTTTCCCTGGGAGCACTGCGACAGCATTTGTCTTTTCTCAATGGATAATGTCGCTATATAGCTTTCTTTACTTCTTTTTCTTTTTACATAGAAGCTTCCATCCAGTCCATAATGAATAAATGGGGCAATTTTGAGATAAAGAGGGATGGAGGGGGTTTGTATCATAATCCATTCCTGGAGTATGGCTTTTTTTTTGCTACTGCTGAAATTATAACCTTTAACCAGGGGAAACTTTGTTGTAAGGCCTAAAGTGGCCCATTCAGGGGAGATTGGAGTATAGTTGTCTAGGCTTTGCATTTTGAAGTGTCAGAACTGCCAATTAATCCCTTTTTTAAGCCATTATATAATACACTTGTACATACTGTAACTACTTTTAGCAAGCTAAAGATGGAGAACAGAGGATTTTCCATGGGGATCGTTTATGGCACAATCGATTAGTTAAGGAGATTTTTACCCAAGTATATTTAAAACATGCCCAGGGGCTGATCTGTTGAAAACCAAATCCCAATAAAATGTACATAACCAAGTTATCAGTTTATTTAGGATCTCTTTTCAAAATCTATGGCATCAATGACTGAAATATATTCTGCCACACTTAAATAGATTGGCTGCTTTATTAATTGTTGTTTGGTTGTAAAGGGGTGATTTGGAATCCTTAGAATTCAAATTTCAAATGCTTTTATACATACATACATACATGGCTTTTCAAAACCAAATTGAAGTTGCACTTTAAGACATAACTTCTATTCAATAAGCTTAAAAAGTCTAATTCATATGGAATGGCAAACACAAAAAAGCAATTGCAAATAGGCAGATACTGTTCTGCTGTATCAACTTGCATCAGAGAAGTTACTGTATTCCTTGCCTATTATCTAGGTTTTTAGGTTTAGCCATTAATGTTCTAAATCCCACTGAAAGGGTTAGCAATTGTTGAATTACAGTTTTACACTATATTGCATGGCTAAATTATATAATGGCCTTGCATAGCTAGATTGTGCAAAAGAAAAAAGATCAGGTTACTCTGCCCTTTAGGCTGATGCCACACGTGGCATTTTTAAGCTGCGTATTTTCTCAGCCTAAAAACGCCGCACAAGCCACACAGCCCCTGACTATGGCATTTTTCAGCCTAGTACTGGTGACGTAGCAAATCCCGTTTCCATGGTGCTAATAGTTCGAAATAGTAAAAAACGCTGCGTATTTCCGCTAGGTCTGGCAGCTGCCTTTGTGTATACATAGGAATAGCTTGCTGTGCAAATACTGGCGTATTTCGGCAAACGCTTGAAAAATCCGCGCTAAGGCGTTTTCTAGCGTATTTACGCATTGTGTGGTTTGCTTCGAGTCTTTTCAAGTTATTTCTATAGATGACACGTGTGGCATCAGCCTTAAAGGTTGCACAAACCAAATCCAGTTGTATACAGCTGCCTCATATCAGATTAGTAATTAGTACATCTTTTGCTAAATGGGTGCTACAAATTGTTGCTATAAAAACAAGCTGTGAGTCTCATGTAACAGATAACATACAAGCCATAAACAGAATCACTTGCAGGATTGCAGTCACCCTATTTCAGATTGCCACTAGCTTGTCCTGTCACCCATTTGCTAACAAACAGCTTGCTCATCTTATCCTGAGTCAGCCCTCAGAACTGCTCCCCCCCATATGTACACTAAACAAGACTGCTATTTGTGTCAGCTAACCCTGCCATTCGCTCTAATTACAGATGCAAGAGATTTCACCAATGAGAAGAATGTTAATTACCAGCACTATGGCAGTCACCTTGAAGTTACCTTACATATGGAGATTATTGTATAATTTTAAAATAAAAATTCACATTTTACTTTCAGTCTCACCAATTTCTTGCACTGAAAAGAAAAATTGTCTGCCTAGATTCTTACCTCTGGTAGTTGGGGAATCTGTAAGAGGCGTTTGAAATATTGAAGATTACTTGAACGATAAAACAAATCTTTTAATCTGAGAATAGCAAGAAGAAAAATCTGTATTGTTAAAATCACCATTTATGCTATAATTTCCATGGATGTA
This sequence comes from Xenopus tropicalis, assembly GCF_000004195.4. NCBI lineage: Eukaryota > Metazoa > Chordata > Amphibia > Anura > Pipidae > Xenopus > Xenopus tropicalis. Next base: position 48,829,417 of record NC_030678.2, on the reverse strand, counting down.
CATCAGTAAGAGGGAAAAGCAACCAGGTAATAAATGTTTATTATTATTATTATACTTGGCTACCGGTCCAATAAGAGAAATGACCAGTGACACTTTAGTAAATTGCCCTTTCATATACAGAAATTCTATGCTAATCGCCTTGACCCTGCTGAATACTTACTTTTGAAACTGTTCCACAAATCGATCTCGATGTCCCTGTAAGGTGTCTGTTGGAAGGCCTACAAATTGGACAAGTTCATAATAATTTAGATATTTGTCCTATGCAAGCTTTCTTAAAAACCGCATTCCCTTATTAAAATGTATATATATATATAATTCTGAATTAATGCTGATGAAGCTAATAGTGATTATAAAGATGTCTGAAATGTACCAGAAGTAATTTACTTGTTAGTGACCATAAACAGAAAGCTGCGCTGTGTTTTCCTGTTTACCTTCTTTTAAATCTGTAAGCAGAAATGTCTTATCAGTGAATAGCCTTGGTCAATTTAAAGTAGGATATAGAAGTCAGAGGGTTCATTTCCTGATGTTACTATAATTTCTTAAAGGCACAATGTATGTATATGTATAGGTACTAGCTTCTACATATCAGACACAATCATATGTAACCCCTAGTTGGCTGTAAAAACAGGGAATACCAGCTAGATAGGCTTCAGAGCATGGGGTACATAGGACTCTAACATTCAAGATGCGCTTTCACTATGTGGAAATATCCTTGTGGTGTAGCGCAACTACTACATACTAAGGCTGCATGCAAGGTAATGGAAAGAATGGAAGCAAGAAGGTTCAGAACTGAACTTGTGCATTTGCCCAAGACAAATGACCCACAGCATTATGCAATACTCACTCAGAGGATTAAGCAAATAAAGGCACAGAGAATAGAAAGGGATGGTGCCCACCAGTTTATCCCACCTCTACAGAGTGTGGGCAGTGTAAAGACAGCCAAAGAGCATGGCATCACTGTGAAGAGTAGTCTGGACAAGTATCTGGTATCCTTAGGATGTTAACCTTAGCGGTCAAGGACCCCAAACAGCCGATAGTGGATCAGGGATAGGAACTAACCTGATACCTGCGTCTTAACTACACTAAGGCAACAGTGCCTTTAAGTAAAAATACTTCCAGCTAATCTCTCCTGATTGGAGCCAGAAACTGCTCTTTCCAAGTAGACTAACTATCTCACTTTCCTAGAAAGTGCTGTTACAGATTTTCTCCTGTTCTTGCTAATGCTCATTCACGAGGTCCTCGTTCCCCCACTTCACTAGAGTTAGATGTAGTCTCTAGGGTAGACTGCTTACTGGGGCCCTTTTGATCCCAGGCTCAACACTATATCACAGTGCAAAGGGAGCGGTCTACCTATAAACCAATAAGGCACAGAATGCTAATATCAAACTAGATACTTGGGTCTTTGCCCAGTAACAAGATATAGGAAATAGTAAGGTTTAAAGCCATAGGGGCATATTAACAATATGGGTTCCTACACATATTTAAAAGTTGATAAGCAATATTTGCCCTGCTTGTTTAATGTGGTTGAATTAATCTGTTGAACTGGCTGTGTTTAATTGGTGTTATGCAACATGCTTGTGCAGCTGCATAAGTCTTTATTGATTGTATATTAATAAAGCTGGACCTGGTTTGTGTATCCATCCAGACCACGAGTAAGACTGCTTCTCATTTTTCCAGCTCTAGTTGTTAGTGTGGGAGCCTTGATCTGTTTATTCATAGCGCTGTTACTTGGAGATGATATCCAGGCAGAGACCAGCACCACTGCTTAAATGAGCACAAAGTGTGTAGAGTGCCTGTAAGTGTGTGGAGTGCCTGTACTAATCATTTTTGTTTATTATTTACACATACAGCTTAGACACTTGGCATCTGCTGCTTTTTGTCTTGCCAGTCCATTCTACAGTGTTCAATAAATGTGAGACTGCAATAAACTATTTAAATCTGCATACTGGTAATATTGTGCTAAGAGATCAGCAGGACTTACTGCAGTTAGTTGTACATTCACCCATACTGTGCAAGATTCTGTATGTATATGCAAATATACTACTATATATTTTTCTTTTATTTGTTATAGTAATTTACGAATGCAGCTGAAATAGCGGTCATGCTAAAATGGATGCAAATGTTGTGAAGAAATCCTGACTGTGAAATCCTAGCTGAATATTGTATCTGATTTTCTACCAAATGTAAGCACAACTGCATTTGTTTTGTCTGTGTGGCCACAATTATGCTAGAACACATGAAAAAATGCTGCATTATAAGTTAAAAAAATAGGGTGATTTGCATCTGAAATTGCACATTACTCCATGCGCTTACTGCAACAAGCTGCTGTAGCCACCTGTTCCACCTAAGCTGCAGTAGCCAGCTGTATACTTGTTGGTGGCTTATTCTGTTGGCAAAAGGCAGCCCAACTATTTAATTACAAATTGTTAGCTGTTTTCACTACTTTATCCACTGCTTATAATGGTTTTCTTACCATAACTGGCTAGACAAGGCCTTGTGCTGATGATTACATCATAATATGAGCCTATATAAGCACTACAGGTTTTTAAACATGCTTAATAAATACCTGGCCAGTGAAGTTTGCCCTCATACATGGACCAATAAGCTACTAACTCAGTTTAAAGGAGCTCAGCCAGCAGCTAATACTGTCCCAAGTATGGCCATCTAAAGTGTGACTGAACAGATGTACCATTGACTATAGATCACATTTGACTTATACTGTAGCACATTCAATAACCTAATATTCTATTTACTCACAGGAGTGCAGTTTGAAGAGCAGCTTTACAGTGTAGTCATATAAATGGCTGCAATCCAGGATGACTTGTATAAGAGGTGACAGTCGGCACTGGCCAGCAGCAGTGACAGACACAGAGCGTGACATATCCAGAGATTTAAACACTGTAAGGACAAGATCAGAGTGAGCATGAACACATATACACATGTACCTTTTTGTCAGAAATATTGTGAAACGTGTCCTTTCTGATAAAGGATCATATACATGCAATAAACCAGATATTTTGCACTAAAGATACAAACAAACTCAGAGGTTTACATCTCATTTTATACTTAACTCTGGAAGGAGATTTTATTAGGATTGTAAAATGTATACATAAATGCAGGTTAAACAGCCACACACAAACACACTATGCTGACTAACAAATAGAATTTATTGGAACAGCAATATAAATAGCAATATAAATAAATGGGCTGCTGGCCAACAGTACTCACAAAGTGCCTTTTATGCACCTAGCTATTGATTTGCCTTCAGGTCATGGCTCATCAGGCTGTGTTCAAATTACTACTTCATAGCAGCCTTGCAGAGGACTGTCTAGCAACTGAATTTGTGGTGTTATTGTTCATTGATTTACATTAATTTTATGCCCTTATCTATTGTTACTACATTCTGATATTTAAATAAAAGCCTGGTAACTAGGTTAAATAAGCCAAGCAACTAGAGAGCACTTTCAATTCTTAAAAAGCTGCAGAATCAAAATGTAAATAATTTAAACCCTAAATCAAGAATAATACCAGTTCATGTTGTCTAATAATGGAATTTACAACAATATACTATGCTACAATATGCTTATTGTAAGGTACACATTTCCTTTAAAGGAGAAATTAATGAAAGGCAAATCATTGTAAGATACTCTTCTTAGCAAAGTTCTCTCACTTCAGCACAGTCAGCTGGTTTAGATTTATATCTGAGAACTGATGATAAGTAAGAGAACTGTAAAGAGAACTATCCGGAGATGCTTCCTGCATTAACCCACTGGCAGCCAGCTGGCCAACACAGTTGCTGTTCATAATCATAGTATTAGCATAGTAAAATTGTTTGTGAAAATTAAACAAAATATAAAATATGCATATATGTTGCAGAAGTACTCAGCAGAGAATTATAAGCAATTTTATGTTTGTGTATTTTACAACGTACTACACTTCACCTAAAACAGCAGTAATAGGTTGTTGTGGGATACTACAATCAACAGTGACAAACAGTTTAGATATAAACTAAGAATATTATTTGGGTGTTTATGAAGATCCCTGCCGTAGAAGGATAGAAAGCAATATAAGAATTTTCCTGGGGTAGAGGAAGGGCTTTGATAGTTCCATTAGTATGGATGCATCAAACTAGGATTCACACAATCTGGGCACTTTCAGTCAAATTCTATTTCTTCAGAATACTGAAGGTGCTTATATGCTATAGTAGAACTAATTTATCTGTTGTGTTTAGCAATACAGCCTGAAACTCCTCTGATAATAATAGCATGATTTGTTACCCAGCTCTGAAGTGTAGAATTAGAACAGAGGTGAATATCTGGCAGTCTGCTTTAGAGACAACCAGTAAATGATCAATGAAAATTAATAAAAGTGCATCGCCCGGCAAAAACACTCTGCTCCCACAGGCAGTGAAGAGGCTGTCAATACCTGCTCCTTCGCTTTTATCTAAATTGTTGCATGTACATTACATGCAGTGATTCAAACGGAAGTGAAGGGACAAGGATTGTTGTCCACTTCATCACTCGTGGGAGAGGAGATTTCTTAACAGGCGATGAAGCAGCCCATCTGACATCACCCTTAATTTTAATTGCTGACTGACTGGCATTTCTACAACACGTTGGTACTGCAACCATGTGTAATTTAGCTTTGCTTCATTATCTCCAGTTTTCCAACTGATTGTTGATAAGTACTACTCTGACACATAAAGCAAAGCAGAAGCAGCACTGGTTACCAATGGAATGCAGTTATTTCCTCAGTCTGACAGTGGCTGTTATTTTAAAACCTACTTAAAGTGATACTGACACGAAAAACTACTTTTCAAAATATTAATGTACATAAAAAGTTACTTATTGGGTGTGTTGATCATTTTTCACCAACATGTTTGCTTTTACAGGTATAGGACCTGTTATCCAGAATGCTCGGGACCTGGGGCATTCTGGATAAGGGATCTTTCCGTAATTTGGATCTCCATACCTTAAGTCTACTAAAAAAATCATTTAAACATCATTTAAACCCAACAGGATTGTTTAGCCTCCAATAAGGATTAATTATATCTTAGTTGGGATCAAGTACAAGGTTCTGTTTTATTATTACAGAGAAAAAGGAAATTGTTTTTAAAAATTAGAATTATTTGCGTATAAAGGAATATATGGGAGATGGCCTTTCCGTAATTCGGAACTTTTTGGATAACGGGTTTCTGGGATCCTATACCTGTATAAGGAATTGTTACTTGAATCTGACTGTTTTGCCAACCTGACTGTCCCTTCTCAGCCTGTCAGTCTAATAGAACACTGCATCTGGTGGGCAAGTATTGGTAGAATGCTTTCTTGGTTCTAGCAAGTAATTACACAAAAAATGAACAGGCATTGTAGTACTTTAGGTTACAGGCAAATATAAATTTTGTTTGCTCAGCCCAGGTATAGGACCTGTTATCCAGAATGCTCGGGACCTGGGGCATTCTGGATAAGGGATCTTTCCGTAATTTGGATCTCCATACCTTAAGTCTACTAAAAAAATCATTTAAACATCATTTAAACCCAATAGGATTGTTTAGCCTCCAATAAGGATTAATTGTATCTTAGTTGGGATCAAGTACAAGGTTCTGTTTTATTATTACAGAGAAAAAGGAAATTGTTTTTAAAAATTAGAATTATTTGCGTATAAAGGAATATATGGGAGATGGCCTTTCCGTAATTCGGAACTTTTTGGATAACGGGTTTCTGGGATCCTATACCTGTATAAGGAATTGTTACTTGAATCTGACTGTTTTGCCAACCTGACTGTCCCTTCTCAGCCTGTCAGTTATAGCTTATTAGCTAATGCTAATGGACTGCTGCTGCACAATTATGTCAGCCCACTCAAAGAGGAACTTGGGGGATCAGATAGGTAATGTAAAAGCATTGGGCAAATATGTTAAAGGCAATATTATAAAGCTCATACAAAGACAATGTTATGATATATTTAATTTCTGGTGTCAGTATCTCTTTAAGGAAGCTATTTTCTTTACTGTCATTTTGAATTGCATGGCAAAACTTATTCTGTGAGCATTCAAACTGTACTTATAGTATAAAACCCTATGACTGCCAACTGTAACCACTACCATTTCACATTTCCTACAGAAAGTGATAAATATGCAAATAAATAAGCCAATATTTGACTGTATATTAATCTCTTTCTGTAAGAACTGCCCTACTAGCTGCTCCACTAAGCAAAAAATAAATCACATCCATAAAGTCTAATAGAACACTGCATCTGGTGGGCAAGTATTGGTAGAATGCTTTCTTGGTTCTAGCAAGTAATTACACAAAAAATGAACAGGCATTGTAGTACTTTAGGTTACAGGCAAATATAAATTTTGTTTGCTCAGCCCACAATAAAAAAAAAATCTCACCTGTGTGAAATAAATTAAGTTCCCACTCCATGTAATCAAAAATTTCCACTGTTAATTGAAAACTGTAACAAAGACACAAGCACAGGATAAAATGTACATGTATTATGAGGTACGCATTATTAAAGAATTCATAATGCTGAATTAGTAGTACACAGAATACAAACTGTATGTAAAACATTGCCTCTTCTCTGATGTTCAAATGAGTGAGATTTAGAGCAATGATTGGTCCCTTTTCTGCCACATTTTCACATTATTACAAAATTGTGGGGCAAAAACGCCCCATTGCCCCCTATTATTTACCACTTGAGAGGGCTAGCAGGTTATTCTTGAATATATGGCAGTGTGTATATTCAGGTGAGAACCAACTGAGGCCTGCTTCCAAGGGATGTAAAGATCTTACTGATACTACTGCTAGTAGAGGGCCAGCAGAGGTTGCTAGAAGATCCCCTTTACCATTACCAGGGAACAGGCAATGCTGAAAGCATTCTGACCCCTAAAAATGTTCTTAATTGTGCCAGGTACAGTGCTGTTCATATAAAGAACAGTTTTGTGTTCATTGTCATTATACTATAAAAAGATCTGGCCACACTTCCATGATTACAGGCCTTATCCCCACACTAAGCAACACCCTCTAACATAAGTTTTTACAATTATCACCCAGTGCTTAGACTGATAGAAAGACTTTAGGGGGAGATGAGAAGAATTTTGCATGGCTTCTATAGGCAAGCCACAATTAAAAGCAATAGATTATGCTTCGCTGGAACCTTCTTGCAGTTCCACAGAAGCAAGGAAAATCTTGCAACACCAACATAATTATACTTGCACATTGGTTCTGTCAGATGTGGTAGGAAATGACAGAGTGCAGGAATTGGAGTATGTGAACTTAAACATAAACAGAATAGGAGGGGCCAACTGTTTGGTTTCTTCTCTATGACATTACATAAGCACACACACAAAAAAATAGTGTTGTGGTAATTTAGTTAAAATTTTTTTTAAAAAGTTCTTTTCCTGATTGTTCACATTTTAAGGTGGCCATACACGCACCGATATTATCATATGAAACCTCGTTTCGTACGATAATCGGTGCGTGTATGGCATGTCGGCGAGTCGACCGATATCGCAGGAAGCTGCTGATATCGGCCGACTCGCCGATCGGACCAGTTTGAAAATTTTGATCGAGCGCCATAGAAGGCGCCTGACCAAAATTCTCCCTTCAGAGCTGAATCGGCAGAAGGAGGTAGAAATCCTATTGTTTCTACCTCCTTACCTGCCGATTCAGCCCTGAATGGTGTGTGGCGGATCTTACGATGTTTCGTGCGACCGATGGTCGTACGAAACATCGTCAGATCGCCACGTGTATGGCCACCTTTACTTTGCTCCACTTGTGCTGCAGTAGCACAGCATTTGAGTAAATGCAAAGCAGCCCATGAACAAAGAGAATCTGGAATCCAGATAACTCATTACATTACAGGATCATTTTATGCCAAATGCCCTGCCCTTGTGCAATACTTTCACCAGTTGTCTTGCGGTTCAATAGGAAGGCATATGTCTATAAGCTTAGCATTTGTAACAACTTTTCCCCTGGAATTAAAAAAAGGCATTTTTTACATGGTAAGATAAAATTTGTTTCCCAAGGTAAAAAACAAAGCTCAGTCTAGCTGATATGCATTCTGGAATGAAACCACAGAAACTGTGGTTGCCTCATAAGCAAAGTACAAATACATATTGGTCAACTCTTCACTAAATGGCGCCTGACTAAAGGTTACTTGATGTACTGCAATAAGACCGCTTTGACACAAAAGTCTTGCCACAGAGCCACCAGTCTGAATTAAATTGTTTTAAACTTTACTGGGTCCCCTGTGTAAAGCTGTGTGCTCAACTGTGTCACCAAAACTCCTAAAGAGGCCCCTAAACCACAGGGCCCAATAATGTAAAGCTGTGCAGCAGGGTGGGAGGCTGCCATGTTTGGAAACCCCCTCCCTGATTTAAAGGAACATACAGTTCATAGCTGTATTTACAGCCAATTATCCAGCAAAGTCACTAGCCCTCGAACAGGGGAAAATTCACTTTTAGGGTGATTATTGCTGCTGGATGTTACTCTGCATGAAGCTATGGTTTGATGAACACTTACAAATTGTTTACATCATTCTCCCCAGCTTCATCCAGTTGCCGGTCAGTCATCTGAAGATTTCCTGGAAATCGTGGATTCTAAGGGCAGAGAAGGTTACAAACAAACAATTACTGTGTGTAGCAATAGTGTGCTGGTCATTTTAGCAGCAGCACCTAAATATGAATTACAGTATTAAACAATGATTGATTGCTCACACACACAGTAGCCCTCTTACCTTTGTATGGAACTCCATCTTAATGATCAAAAGTTTGAGATAGATGCTGCACAGCTGACCATATCCTTCACTAAGGTGGCCCTGAAATAAAAAAGTCAATCCTGTACTTAGAAGAAGTATGTTTACAGATTAAAGGCAAAATATATTTTAATAATAAGATCAATAAGTATTCAGTTTAACACATGAACAAAGATTTTTCTGTACAAACAGCATTATTCTACAGGCCTGCACCCCCTTGGGGCCCGCCAAACACTTGCAGCAGAGTGAATTAGGGTCAAAAGATGCATCCAGAGGGGGTGGGCAGCTGCACATGCTGCACGTCCTGCACCCGGGCCCAGTGATGTCTAGTAATGTTACTGGTCTAGAAATTAATTTGGTGCCAGAGAAAAAGGAGCAATGCACAGCACCAATTCCAGCCTCTTACTTGACAAAAGCTTTATACAACTCATACAAAACTACTGTTTTATGTAAATCACCTTTGTACAGGACTACTTTACTTGTGATTACCTATTAAAGACTTTTCACAACACACCCTGAAGTTGACCTACTGACTGATTCTAGCAGTTCACTGAAAGAGGAACTTGCTCAGGAAACTGATATATGGAACTTGTGGGTAAAAGAGAAATCTTGAAAAAGTATATGGCTAGAGATACTGTATTTTATTTAGTAACCCATCTATAACAACCCAAAATTTCAGCAGCCTATAGCCATAATGATCCTTGCTTTGAAAGGTGATCACAGCAGCTTTCCACCATTAGACCTTTTAAGACCATCTTTGGTGTGCCAGTGACACTGCACATGCTTGGTGTGCTCTGAGAAACTAAGATAATTACTTAAAACCTATTTTATATCTATAATAGAAGCTGATACTACAGAGATGATCAATATGTGTTCCTGAATTTCTCAGGTGCTATGAATGCTGCAATGTGATTGCTTACAAAGAGGCCTGTGTCCACCACTGGTGGGAAAACTGGTCAGGTTTACAGGCAAACAGACCACATAAACATGCTTAGCGCCCTTGAAAACTCCTACATATATGATTTTTTATTTATGTAATGTGAAATTTCACTGGTCAGATGGGAGGCGTGTGATTTTGGAGTAAATAGATCAGACTGAGCTTAGCACCTTTGAGCACCACTAAGACATCCAGTTGATCACATGGCAGGTGTGTGTTTTGATAATAAACAAATGACAGATTCAAAGAGCATGTTTTGTCCTTTGCTGCAATGTTCTTTTGTGGAGTTCTATGATATGACATTTTAAAACCTCCATAGTCAGATGAGGGGTGTGTGATTTTAAAGTAAACAGATGGCAGATAGAAGTTTAGCAGATCTAAACATCCCTAGTAACATGGTTTGTCCTTCGTTACAATGTGTTTCAGAGTAGTTCTATAATACTATGGAACAACATAATCTGATTGGCCAGATAGTCAAGTGTGTGGTTTGGGAGAAAACGGACAACAGAATGAAGCACAATACCTATGAAAAGCTCTAGGGTTCATGTATTTTCCTTTTCTGCAATTCCCTGGTGAGTAGTTGTTGTATACTATGGAATGGCACATGTGATTGGTCAGATAAACAGGCATTTGTTTTGTGGTTAACCAATGTTAAACTGAAGCTCAACACTGTAGACATAAATATCTGTAAGTAGTTTTATGATACTATGGAATACAGCATTAGTTAAGTTGAGCTGTGTGATTTTGGGGTAAATATATGGCAGATCAAAGATCCAAACCTTTAGAAATACCTAGACACATGTTTTGTATATAAGAATACACAACCAGACTCCTATGACCAAGTTCTGCATTACTTCTCCTGTGGTTGGTACAAATGCCATTCAAATTCAGGTCATGCGAAAGTGAGTCAATTCGTAAAAATCATTACACTATACATTTTATATAACATATTAGTTTTTAAAGGAAAAGGAAACTAACTAACACTATGGGTGGCAATTTGTCAGACAACCTTCCAGTAATTACTCCTTTTACCCCAAGTCAAATGAACAAATTTGCAGTCTAGGTAATTTTCCTTATACTTTTATGTTCCCCCAATAATGATGTTTAAGCCTTTTTCATAGAGGACAGGCCTGGTACAGACAGGTAAAATTGTCTGTTCTCTGGACTGTACTCTTAGTCATACTAATCCAAAAGGACACCAGGGGAAAACCCTGTGGGCCCTGCTGCCTGCCCAGGATGGGGGGATCGGTTTTCAGCGCAAGTTTTCTGAAGTACGTGGTAGAGATTCGCATGGGGGTCTGGGTCCTTGAGGTGGTGACCCCTGGTGGGCCATGGACACCTCAGTCCTACACAAACTGTACTAAAGGTGAATCTAAAGTAACACTATACTGTACAACTAGGGTAATTTGAACTACATGAAACTTACCCACATTCGGCTCATGTCAATTAGTTCACTTTTATAACGAAGAGAATCTCTTAAAACCTGTAGGTGAGGCCAAATGTTATATTATTTGTAGCAATCACGTTTGAGCAAAGAGTTTAAGTTAATGCACAACAGTTTTAAAAGTATATTAAATATAAGAAAATACATAATATTTGCTGTATTACATCTTATTCAAATAAAAATGCACCTTGTTTGCAGTCAGCCCGTGTAAAAAGGTCACTGCCTCCCCCACCATCTAATCCCTTTGGTCAGGAGTCAAATAAATAAAAAAAATATATATTTTTTTGTCTGTGTTACCAAACAGACTTATTTTTAATGGAGCCAGCACCCACCTGCAATTTTGAGGACCCACACTCAACTCATGTTTAAATTGCAGTTTGCAGAAGCATATCATGAAGCAACTCAGACATCACAATAACAGATAAGGGTGGGGTGCAATTTAAATTGCCAAATTAGAAGTTCCTAAATGTTATGAGCTCTAAAACTGTAATGATTAAATTGTGGCAGGCACAAGAGTACTTGTGTTTACAGGTGCTCCTTATTTGAACTTACACTGGGGTGGCCATCTCTCAGAAGCTTGTGGAAAACATGGCAGAATTTCCAGCATAGAACGGCATTACTGGACAGAGGGAGGCGGTTCACTGCTGTCCAGAAGGTCTGTGCCCCCTTCTCATGGTGTGTTCCCAAGATGCAAGGTGCACACAAAGGGTTAAGGAAAAAGTAATCACACAAAGAGAAAAAAGGCAAGAAAACTTTGATACCAATGGATGAAAATAACTGGTGACATGGTACAAGGTACTGTTTTATTATTAGAGATAAAAAGAAAATCATTTTTTAAAATTAGAATTATTTGCTTATAATGGTGTCTATGGAAGATGGCCTTTCCGTAATTCGGAACTTTCTGGATAACGGGTTTCCAGAAAAGTGATCCCATTGCTGTCCCGATATAGACTATCCATTGCAGATTTTTTTAGTCACCTGGTAAACAATGAAAACAATTATCTAATTGGTTACTGTGGGTTACTGCACTGGTGCATATTTGCCCAGTATAAGTAAATTACACCCAGGATTCTGCTTTAACAAGAACATATATCTGACTGGTTGCTGGACAAATGTGCCCAGTGTTAGTAAATGACACCCTAGGTTGTATGTCTACCTATCCAGTAAGGAGCCACAACCTTTAATTTTCATTTACAGAACAATGATGTAAGAATGATGGCAGTGTGGTACCTTGCTGCACTGAGGTCCTAGGTTTGATTCCAGCACCTGGAATAAGTATGTTTTTCATATGCTTGTGCAGTTTCCTTCTTAAGCTCCACAGTTTGCATATGTAAAATTGAACTTATAATGTAAGCCCCTCTTGTTTTACCTGAGTGATGTATAAGCTCTGTTGGCACTATATAAATAGAGGAGAACAATAAGAAAACCTGAACCCATTTTTCTGATAAATCCTAAATCCAATCTTATTCCTCCTAATGCTATTAAACTACCTACCATTCATAAACATACAATCCTGCCGATTTCTCCACATATTTAACTTTTTTCGTTCCCTTCTCCCACGTTCTTTAACCATACACCTGAACTGTGGATTGATGCATCCCCTGCTTGCTTTTTTTGTAAGGATATTTCTTGCATGCTTTTCCTTCACAGCAGCCTCTTGAGTGTTGATGGCTTTGTTTATACTCACAGTCTGAAAGAGGAAAAAGAAAAGTGGAGTGAGAGGCTGGCTGCTACACAATAAAACCACCTACATGTTTGCCTCCCAGTGGGACCCTAACTCTATTCTTTGCCATTGTTTCAGTCTGTACACTTTCTGTACCAAAAGTTCAGAGAATGTGCCCAAAACAAAGACCATTCTATATATGTTGTAATGATACAGTAAAGCTTTTTGTCAGCTGTTTTTTATCTGCACGAAAATATTGTGAAATCATATGTAAAGCAGTGTAGTTGTGCAGTTGAGAGGAAAGCAATTTATAGTAAACCATTCTATATCTTCCTGTACCCAGGCATTTTAAACTGTAAGATCATTTCCCTCTTTGCCTACTGTTTTGTTCAGTATTTATCTAGCTGGTGTGTACACTGTTGTGTTATATAGTGCTGTTTTATAAGTACAGGTATGGGACCTGTTATTCAGAATGCTCGGGACCTGGGGTTTTCCAGATAAGAAATCTTTCCATAATTTGGATCTCCATAACTTAAGTCTGCTAAAAATCATTTAAATATTAAATAAACCTAATAGGCTTTTTTTCCTTCAATAAGGATTAATTATATCTTAGTTAGGATCAAGTACAAGGTACTGTTTTCTATGGCAGGTGGCCTTTCCGTAATTCGGAAATTTCTGGATAATGGAATACCGGATAAGGGATCCCATACCTGTATTTGTTATTAACAATCATAACAATACCAAGATAATTTTTTAACATTACTATCTCCCCTACGTAAGCTACTAGACAACTGGACTAAACTCCAATTGTCATGGTTTGGAAGGATACAAGCCATCAAAATGTCCTTCATCCCCAAAATCCTATACTTACTACAGGTCCTGCCAGTACATATCCCACAACCCTTCTTCTCAAGTGTAAAGTCAATGATAACGAGATTTATATGGGGCGGCCTCAACCCTAGACTGAAATACAGTATTCTTACTCTTCCAAAAGAAAAAGGAGGACTAGCACTTCCAAATATATACTTGTACTACATTTCTTCCCATCTAACGCGAGTAATAGACTGGATTACCAGGAAGGGAACAAAAGACTGGTGCAAACTAGAACAATCATTCATACTACCACCTCTAGAAAATATGCTATGGTGCTCCAAAGAAAAAATAGCTCTGGCCGCAGCAAACCACCCACTAATTGAGGCAACACTGAAGGTTTGGCACAAGAATAAGGAAACTTACCAGTTAGCTCATTATCCCAACATCTTACAACCACTCATGTATAACCCTGATTTTAAGCCTACAAGGTGGACCAAAATAGACGATAGATCCACCAGAATCAGCGACTTTGCAGAAATCCAAAAAAAGTGGGGCACCCATCCTAGGGACATATGGAACTATAATCAGCTACACACATACATAACATAGTGCAAAGGTGGAGACTTGAATAGACCCCCCACTACATGGGAAAAACTAATCACATCAATAGAACCCTATAAGAGCATAGACAAGCCTCTCTCCAGACTCTATAATATGCTAAACACGATAACTTCACCTACTCCAAAACCATTCTGTACAGCCTGGGAGAAAGAATTAAACATAACAATCACACCTAGCCTATGGGATAGGATTTTCAGACTAGTCCACAAAGCATCAAGAGCTGCAAGAACTAGAGAAGCTATATACAAATTGGTCACTAGAAGGCACCATACGCCAGCCAAGCTTCAAAAGATGTACACTAATTGCTCTAACCTCTGCTGGCGCTGTAACCAACTAGCAGGAAAGCATTCACACATATGGTTAACGTGCTCAAAGCTTAAACCCTACTGGGAAAGGATAATAGAAACAATTAATGAAACAACGCAATTCTCCATCAAACTAGACCATACTGCTTCTATACTACTATATGCAATACCAGAGAAAAATATAACCTTGATAGACCCACTCACGATACATCTGCTACAAGCCGCAAAGTCGCTGATTCCCCAAAAGTGGAAATCCCCCAACCCTGCCACATATAATGAGTGGCTAGCCAAAGTTGAGGAAATAAGAAAACTTGAGGAGATCTCCTTCTCAATACAAAACAAAAACCAGTATTACAAAAATATATGGTCACCTTGGACTAACTACCTACAGAAACTGAGCCAAAGCGGGCACCCATAGCATAGCATAGTAAAGAACAACTTACCCTCCCACATTAACCCCCCCCCTTGCCCACTCAAATATACAAGGTATTACAGATATAGACAAGGGAAAATATGGTACTGAAAAGGTTGTTAAAACTGTGTGATTAAGACAATGTGAAAATAAAAAATGTGCCAGTACAAGATAGTTATGACCAAATAACTATGTGTATGACTGCTACCTCCCCCCCCCCACCTCTTTCCTTCTGTACCCCTCCCCACCCCCTTTTTTTTCTGAAAAAAACAAAATAAAGAATTTAAAAAAAACAAAAAAAAAAAACAATCATAACAATAAAAGTAATGCTAATTTCTGAAATAAAGTATCTGCCTTGTATCTACTTCCTAAGGAATAAATAGTGTTTTTTTGCCAAAAATGGAAAATAAGTGGCATCAAAAATGTGAATCACTTCCTTTTGTGTATAATGGGAGTGTCTACATTACACATCTACATGTCAGAAAAATCTCCCATATTCCATGAAAAGAGTAATTAATGATATTACTCCTAATATGCTCTTGCAAGAAATGGAAGTATTACAGACTGTGCTTTTTATTTACACAGGAATGAAGTGGATAAAAAGCCATTTATTTCAAGAACGCTGGGAAAATTTTTGCCCACACATGCAATTATTTTTCAAGCTGCATTTAATTAACTCATATCACTGATGGAAATACTGTAACACTTTTGAAGTTCAAAATAAATGTCAGTCACGCTACAGTGAATACTGAAATACTATCATTCCAAAGCCCAGAACCCTGTAAACCCGTTCCACCCAATTAAAAGAAATAAAGACACTACTTCCTTCTCTTCAGTGGAAGAATTCCAGCCCACAGTTTGCCAGTCACTGCATTAGGATGGAACTAAGCTGAGAGCACATTATATCCCAAAGGGCTCTTTTGCTCATCTAGAGAATGAGCAAAACATTTATATTTGCAGTCCATGCAAATACATACTGACACCAGAAATGAAACCTTTTTTACATCTGCGCATGACGTCACTTCCGTGAACAGGCTGGCGCCCAACCTAAATACATTGCTTATTAGAAGCTATAACTGACAGGTTAAAAAAGGACAGTCAGGGTTAGAAACTTTAAGTAACAATTACTTACTAAAGCAGCCGTTTCAACGAAAATCAATCAACATGACCTAAACATAACTTTTAATGTACTGTATATTCATATTATGAAAAGTATTTTTTTTAGTGTCTAACACCTGTATAGGACAATTACCTCTACGCTGGCCTTGTAATATATCCCACAAAAGTTTAATTTTATACTTTGAAAGGTATTGTAGATATTGCAAAATTGCATGCCCTCAAACCTCCACCCTCCAAGTCAGTGTGACACCCAGTCTAGCACATATTCATCAATGAGACAGCAGCCAGATTGTTACCTTCTGTCATGTTGATTGTGGTAGTTAACAGTAATTAGAAACACACATTCATATCTTTCCTGCTAGACTGTGTTACTATATGCATCACATTTTCATTTCATTTTAGATTTCTATTTACATCATAAATGGCTGCACTATGCCTGGTCTCACTCTGATTAATGTACCCATCTAGAACACAAAGCAGTCTATGAAACATCCCTGCCAAAGGTTTGGCAGTGCCTTTTCTTATTCCGATGCTTTTAAGAAATTACAGAATAACAAATTTCCTTGGTTATAAAAGGCATCCTGAAAGGGAAATATTGGTTTCATCTCACATCAGATCAATGATTTAATAGTGTTTAGGTTCTTCCTGAAGTGGGTGGAAGATAAGTGCCAATCCAGATATCCCCATATAGAAGCACTTTGCCCAATCTGCAATCCTGAGAGTCTGGCTGACAGGAGGTATGGGTGTGTGTGTGTTTGGGGGCTCTATTTTTAGAATGTAAAAGTCCCTGAGCCAGACAGGAAACACCACTCCTTATTTTGAGAACAACTTGGATCTGTTTGTGTAGCTGGATATTTCAATTATGCCTTTTTACCAAAATGTGCTGCTTACAAATCTGTCACCTTGTGGCAAAATATTAGCTCTCATAAAATATAAGGAGTGGTTAACCACATCTCAATGGCATACCAAAAGGTGAATGAAAATAACACAACCTTTTAAGTATTGTGTATGTTGTGTTGCAGGTAGAATACAGAAATCTGATCTGATTGTTTAGCCTTAAGGGTGGGCATAGCAGAGAAAGATCTTTTAACATATAGCCTGCTCAAGGGTAATGCTCTGCATATAAGCACAGGCCAAGAAACAGCCCCTACGCTGGCATCCCCACACTGCGTCGGCTTGGATGCAAATACAAGGAGAGACATGCATCCTGGCATGAAAATGCAAACACACAATATACACACTGCACATACGCAGGCCATGAATCTCCATGCGACCTTAGCCTACAAATAGTACCTGTAATATTTTCTGCTTCAGTGTCACAAACAAAATTTACAAAATGTTTTTTCCCCAGGCCAGTGTTGCTTTTCAGAATAAAATGCACTACCAGGAAAAAAAGCAAAAGATTTCATATTTTATTGCACGTGTCTTGATCTACAGTAGAGATGTCTGGATAAGTTAAGATACTGGCGTAGGGTTCCATTACTTCTTCCAGACCAGTAAATTTTTAGCTGGTGCAGACCACAGGCTGGAACAATGTGGCCTATTACTAAATATTCCCCATTATGCCAAACAATACCACTTAAACAATTCCCACAGAGAAAAAAGTTTATGAAATATTAATACAAATATGGCTTGATATGCACATGCTGGATGCTTATTACCTTATATACTTGAGTATAAGCCTAAAAATGTGCTGAAAAAGGAACCCTCGGCTTATACTCGAGTAATCCGGCATTTGTCTCGCACACCCCCCCCCCCCCACGGACACGAGTGCATTCGTCTCGCAACCCCCCGTCCCGTGCATGTACATGGACACTTGTGTGACCGAGCGCGCTCGCACGTACGGGCGCTTACACATGCACGGGGCGTGTGGTGGATGCCGGATTCGCTGCCTGATGTGAGTGTGACGGATGCGCTGCTGCTATTGACTCGGGGGCTCTGTCTACTCAGGTAATTGCATGTCTACTAGGGCACTTACACATGCATGGGGGGGGGTGGATGCCGGATGTGTGGATGCCGGATGCGCTGCTGCTATTGCCTGACTCGGGGGCTCCGTCTAACTAACTGACATGGCCCCCGCCCTGTTGCTGGGTCATAAGTGAATGGGGTAAGTAGTTGATGGCCACCTTAACACAGGGCTTTAGTTATAGCCAAATTTCTTTGTTTATCATTTAATGTGCATAAAAAATCAAAGAAGATTCTTTGCTTCTGTCCTACAGACTGCCTTGCTGCCATAAACATTGCACAAATCCCTCCATAATGGACAATGAAACAAAACCCATCCCATACCTCTCGTAAAAGGATTACATTGCAAGGAAACACAAACCTTCACACAGCCACAATCTCATGTTCATATTGTCACAAGAGAGTGCTGCATATGGCTTATGTCACAAAACCGTATTTGTGAGGGAAAATCATTGCAGTTCTGTGTCATTAGCACCACTGGGCTTTCTCATGGTGCTTCACGGTATTACTTATTATTGTTCCCAAAAGTGCAAATGAGTTCCAGGGTTGGACTGGAATTCAAAATAGGTCCTGGCTATGGTTGCCGCCTTTTCTGAAAAAAATACCGGCGTTCCTTTATTTTTGCTTTTTTCCCCATTAACTTTGGAAACAAGTATCATTTTTACCAGTCAATCTAGTAAAATGCCAGCCATGTGGCAGCCCTGGCCCTGGAATTTCAATTACACAGAGGCCCAAACAGGGTCTCAGCAGCATACGGTACCCTTCAGTCACTAGTCATGCCTTTTAATCTCCAAGTTGGTCTAAACCGCTGTACCCCATAACCATGAGTGCAGTGGGACAAGCATGGGCACTGGAAATCCTGTCCTTTAGATGGAACACATAAAGGGGGCCATTTACTTATTGTCTGGTCAAGGCAGGGCCACCCTTTGCCAGAGCATGTTGCACCCTGCGCCCTTATACACCAGCAACAAACAGCAAACTGGTGTTTGTTGCTGGTGTATAAGGGTATATAAACGGTATCCTTCAGTTTATTCTTAAATTTCTATTCTCTAGCTTATTGTTTTATCAGTTCTCAAGCAATATCATGTTACCAGTGACTTTTGAGTATATGGTAACAACTGGGCCATCTCTATTTAAGTGTGGACTTTGTTAAAACTCAGGTATATAGGCAGCAGCAATAGGTTAATGTCAATATGCTTTCTGCTGAGAATGGGGGGATCTATGTCAGTTCTAGGCTTATACTCGAGTCAATAGGTTTTTCCAGTTTTCTTAGGTAAAATTAGGTACCTTAGGTAGCTTATATTCGGATCGGCTTATACTCAAGTATATACGGTATTAAGAAATGCAACTGCCATTTTACAGGACTGCTTAGACACATAATAGCTGGGGCCTGCTGTTAAAAAGAGGGCATTATCATTGGGAACATAACACTGCAGCAGCTTGAGAGTTTCCAGAAGCTTCACAGGGAATCATGACACAAAGAGCTGAATTTCTGCCAGCCCTAGATAAAGTTTGATAGTTACAGACTGGCACCAATGATTTGTTCCAGCTAGTAGACCCTTTCCATAATAGATATGTCCACTCCACCTTGATGTTGCAAAATTAGTATAGGAACTGTTATTCAGAATTTTCAGGACCTGGGCTTTTTCCTAGATAAGGGGTCTTTCCTTAATTTGGATCTCCATACCTTAAGCCAACTAAAAATCATTTAAACATAAAAATTCCAATAGGATTGTTTTGCCTCCAGTAAGGATTAATTATATCCTTGTTAGGAACAAGTAAAAGGTATTGTTTTATTATTACAGAGAAAAAAATAATCATTTTAAAAAATGTGAATTGGCTCCATCTACAAACCATGCCTTCCCCAGCAGGTGCAATATACAACTAAATACATGAAAAGTGTCAAGAGCAAAATGTTGCACTAGCGTGTTGAGGGTGTGTTTATGCTGGAATTCTAAAAAAGAACATTGCACTGTGGGTAAAGCCATGCAAAAGCTAGGGACTAAGGGTAAACTCCTGCACTCATTAAAATCCAGCTGTAAGCCAGATGGATGGCTGAAAAAGACTAATCTGGATCTTTCATGCATCTGCAAAACTTCCTTTTTGTCTAAATATATATTTCAACACAGTGTACAAAGGAGTTTACATCAAATCTCAGTTAAGTGTTTCTCATCAAATCATCACATGGAATTCTGTGTGAATTATTTCACATGCTTAAAAGGTTAGTAGTAAGTGGTTAGTGTTCACCTAATATATGATTAGCATGTAAAAAACACACATATACAGTAAAAATTATACCTGAAACTAAAGCTCTATAGCCTTATATGTTTCTTTTACTCTGGAACATTGCAAGTCTTTATAAATTATATTGCATGAAACCACCCACTGGTAAAACACTGCTTCATTTAAATAAGCCATTTTCATAAAAATATACATTTCTAGTAGTTTAAGCCACCGGAAAATCCTAAATAGAAAACTGCCATTTTTAGCCCCCTGGCTTGTACGATTCACTGAGCTCACACACAAACCAAAGGCATACATACATGCTAGGTTACATCAGCCAATGAATAGACAGAGGGATATATATATATATATATATATATAAAAGAACAAATGGAGCACACCCTCCAAACAATGTTTCAGTCCGGGAACAGATAGCATATAGCCTATCACGAAGGAATGCTGGGCTTGATGAGGCTAAGGGCAAGGCCACACAGGGCTGTTTCTCGGTTCTGCTCGTATTTGTAGTGTTCTTTGTCTGCACCTGGAGCCAATGCATTAGACACAGGGAGCAGATCTTGGTGCTGAAATGTGTGATTATGCATTTCGGCAGAAAGACCTGCTATGTAAGTTTGCACCTGGGCTAACGCAGTGGCTGGGTGTGCAAACAGAAATGAAAGGGAATTACAAGAAAGAGATGTGGCCTCAGAAGTGAAGACTTAAAGGAGACATTTTTTATAAAGTTCATATTCAGTTATAATATTCATCCTCTCTCAAAATGTGAAATGATGCAGAAAGAAAGATGTTTTGAAAGCATTTTACCTCCTAAATCTGCCATTATATGAAAGCTGCATACACAACCTCTCTAATCAGAAGCCAGAGCAAAATGAAAGATGGGATTGTCGCTTCAGTCTCCCACAGGAAGTGGTCACAGTACTGACTGACAGGCTTTACTCAGCAGTAGCAGGGAAAACCTCTCCCAGTTTCCTCCTTCTGTGTCTCTCTGCTTGTGCTGCTGCCTGGGGGGAGAGGAGGGAGTAGAGCAGGAACTGACAGCCTGTGACATCACTAAGCCCCACCCACCCTATGCATATTCACTGCACTTTAAGTAGCTCTGCTGTGTCACTGAAGTCTGTCTGGGCCTTGAGTCACATACTGAAGAGTCTAGTTTCAATCATTTTTATTGGGATTTTTTAAACATTATAGCCAAATAAAGGCATTAAAATATTTTCAAACATTAATATTTACATTATGCAGAAAAATAATCTGCAGTACAAATAATAACAGCCGTTGAAAACTTATACATTCAGTATTGGTCAACATATGATAAAATATGATATAATATAATTTAATATTGTTGGTTAAGAAATTTGTTATGTACACGTATATTTATACCCGTATACTAATCACGCGTTGAAAACGTGCAAAACGCGTATAAACTGACACTACTGAGATCCTAGGGGTCGCATCCATCTAAGGATTGATTGAACATAGTCAAGCTGTATCATTAAGAAATTTTGCTTCACCAAAAATATAGAGCAATATTTTACTATAATAAATTGATATATCCCAATAAGGAAGTATACATATAGTAAAAACTATAACTACAACTACACCTAATACTACAACTAATGAAGTTGTATTCAATTGCTAAGAGTTAAGAACAGTACGCTCTCCTCATAAATTATTGTGTTATGCAGAGTACACAACTGGAAAAGTCTCCATCTCTGTGAGAGGGTTTATAGGATGTATTGGATTTATTAGATTTATGGGATTTATAACCTCTAATTAAGATCCATACTGAAGAGTCTAAACCAGAAGCTGGCAAAGGGTCTGGGTAGAGCACAGTTTTCAAGCAGTTATGAACATATTTGAACCCCCAAGGTAATGAAATAAAATCACTTACTTCTATTGTACATTATTTTACATGGTTTAGTCTATTGTAAAAATGTATGGTATATATCCCCTTTAAATGATTTTATGTGAAGATGTGCATTCCTTTATGATAGCAGAAGACAGCTGTGGGATTGAGGATGTAGGTTATAAAGACTGAAGGAAACAAGAGACTGTTTTTTTCAATATGGGGATATAAGTGCATATATTAATTTAGGGAAAGATTCCATTAAAGATACAATGACTTAAGAGAAGATAAACATTTAAAAGATAACTATAATAACAATAAAAAATTATATAAGCTTCTAGAAATAATACATTTAAAATGGTGTAATGTTTCTAAAATAATCTTAAAACAGAAGAAAAAGTTTCACCAGCATACCCTTACCTCCTCCAATACTTAATACTCGATGCATGGCCCAGAGAGTCGGGGCTCCCAACACAGTCCAATAAGAAATTTAGCCAGCACAACGAGTGTGATACAAGCGGGGCTTAGCCCCTATTCGTTTATTCAAGACAGCAACATTTCAGGGGCGTAACTTCGCTGTCTTGAATAAACACGCAGGGGCTAAGCCCTGCTTGCGTCACACTCGTTGTGCCGGCTACATTTCTTTGTGTTGTGTTTCTAAAAGACAATTTTAAGTGCCAATAATAATAACTTCTCCATGTAAAAGGACAATTACATTAACTATTTTAGAAACAGCACAGAAGTTGTATTTGATTATATTTAGAAATGAGGAATATTTAATTATATTAGGGGTCATGGGGAAAATAAAATTGCATTCTTAATTAAACTTAAAAAGGGATCTGGCTGTCATTAAGGTCAAAAAGTAGCATTTCAAAAAAACATTTTTCTGCTTTTTATATGGCTAAAGTTAATTTCAGTGTGAGGCTTTAGAGGTCTTACTATGCCCCCGAGCAGAAATGCAAGAGCTCTTAGGGTTTTTGCACTTTGCACGGGAGCTGGGTGGCACAGCCCTGTCTTTATTCCCTGCCTTATAGGACAGGGCCCCACTGTGGCCAGTGTCCTTTGCTGCTTCCTAACTTGCAACTTCCAAGTTAAGGTATATGTATGGGGAGGGAGGTCAGCCTTCTGCGATATCGGTCGCCTCGCTGAGTTGCCATACAAGCACTGAATATCGTATGAAACAGGTATTATCGGTGCGTGTATGGCCAGTTTTAGTCTCTTCCCATTAACATTACTCATCATCCAGTTACATTGCCCTCCAGTTTTTTGCACAACATTACTCAGCTCTGTGTCCAGTCACAATACTCTTTTCTCAGATATATTACTCATTTCCCAGTTACACTACTGTGTGGTCACATTGCTATCTATCCAAATACATTACCCAACACCAATTTACATGCAGTATATTTGCTTAGAATACTCTTCCTTCAGCAAATTTACTTAACACTGCCTCCTTATTGTACACAGTGCCTAACACATCCTTACCAGTCATCCTTAATGATGGGGGACTCATGTTCACTGATCAAACAAAACAACTATTCATCCACCCAAACCAAGGTTTAGAGTATTTAAAGTACCTCTTCAGGCAGAAGATGCAAGGTGACAAACCAAATGACAGCACATGAATGCCAAAGCATTGCATATGAAGAATGGCCTTTTTTATACATACTTGGCTAATAAGAGTTTTAGATTAATTAGTAATCTCTCTCTTTGTACTGAGTTCTCTTCAAGCCTAGTCCATTTCAAATTGTGCTACACCCTGGTACTGCTAGTTAAGACTGACTGCAGGTCCTTTATCCCAAAAGAAAAAGGTCAGCTAAAGTGATGTGAAAAAGTATTGGTCTTCTTATTGATTTCTGCTGTTACGCCATATATGTCACACAATGGTTGTTGTCCTTAAAATAAAATGTAATATTAGACACCCCGAGTTAACACATTACAACATTTTAAAATTAATTCTGTATTTCTTTAGGGTTATACAGTTTTCCAACACCAGTTATCACCCATGTGAACAAGTACCTGCCAGCTTAGGCTGATGGCAGACGAGGCGTAGGGCAGATATTTTCAGCAAGCGGAAAAGCGCTTGCTGAATATTCATTGCGGAATGAATGAGATATATCGAGTGCAGGCACATGTAGCCGAAATACGCATAATAACGCGAGAGAATGCAAGGTCTCGCGTTTGTATGCGTATTTCGGCTACATGTGCCCGCCCCCGAGCGTATAAGTTATTCAGTTAACCAATTGACCAAATTTAATTGATAATTAGAATTACCTGAATACAGCCAGGCTAAACTGCCACCAGCTTTGATGAATCTAGACCTAATTTTTGTAATTCTAAAACAAATTTGACGGACTTGTTGGATCGCACTGAAATTGGTCATTAGGGAGAGAAAAATCTTAACGTTTATAGCCACCTTTAGCCCAGAAAGAGACTAGAAAAGGTTACAATCCCAAGCTAATGACTCCCAGAACTCATCAACTCATGATGAAATCTCGGAACAGTAGTAAATCTGCCCAGGAGTGGCAGGACACAGCAACAACACATTCTAGAAGTCACAAAACATCCCAGAAAAACATCCAAAAAAATTCAGGCTTTTCTAGCCAGAGCTAAGGCCTGTATCCGTGAATGGGGTTCACGAGAGAATAGCAAGGCAGAAAGCACTGCTATACAAGAATATGATCGATGCTTATTTCATTTAAAGAAAGAAAACCTGCATTATCCCTAAGCCTTCTGAGATAATATGACACAGACAGAGAAGTCAGAAGTGGAACTCTCTGGGCAACATAGGTCTAATAATGTGTAGTATAAAGTAAAAAGAACATTCCACAGTAAAACATCACACTAACAGTAAAACATGTGGTGGTGTGCTGGTGCTGGCATACTATGTTGCCTCAAGGACTGCTCAACTTGGATTACAATACAATGCAATTCATAAGGATAATTTTTTTCAATTGTGAAACCACAACAGCAAATCAATATCTGAATTTCTGAGGACCTGCAGCTTCTCCTAGTCCAAAACTTGTGTTTAAACAAAGAGGCCTTTAGCAATTCTTCAACAGGCAAAGGCAGTGTGCATTTCTGAACTCAAATGCCCTAATGTGTCCTGTCTGGCTGCTTGACAACAAACTTTCCTAGCACACCCCATCCAGTGATTGATAGTTTTGTTCTATATGTAGAAAAATATGTAAAAGTTATGCCTTTCTTTAGTACTGATTAATGTAATTTTCCCAGACATGTAAGTGATACACAGAGAGAGAAAGACCCAATGAAGGTTTTTATATCAAGAAAACAACCTCAAAGAGCTGAACTTTTTGGGACTGTAGTTACATCTACAAGTACAGGGCTGGTCAACTTCATGTAAGTGATCTTCATGGCTGAACAATATATGACCATGGTAACCACTATGGATAAACACAAAGAGTGTCAAGAGTCAGCCTAATTGCTAGGTGAAGGAGATAAACAATGCCATATGATGAAGTGTGAAACAGTAGCATACTGTTTTAATTGACAAAAGGTAATTTCAGACAGAGGTGCACGATAAGTCACCAATAAGAGAAGTAATAGTATTAGTGGGAACAACTGTTATCACCTTATAGGTCATTACAACATCCATGTCATTTTATTAAAATTGTTGTGCCTTATACTTTGCATACACTTGGATTTCACATACACTACCTATGCATTCTGTGTTGCTTGGCTGCTCTCACTCTGCTGATTCAGCAGAAGAAGCTCACTGCTAAATACCTCTCTGTTACTGGTCCTTTAAGTACCTCAGGCTGACTCCTTGCCATATTGTTTATCCATTTGCCATCTTGATGCTTATGTAGAGTGCATTTATATACGGTAGGTAAACTGATATCAAAACATTTACATCCTAGCCCTGCAACTGTTGCAAATGGCTGAGAAATGTGCAACAGTTGCAGGAGTATGATCTAAATCATAGCCCTAGTCATGGAACTTTTTACAGACTTTCATCCCCATAATCTGAGGCTACAATCATAATGGAATTATGTAGTGATTTAGTTAGTTATCTAGAAGAGCATTTTAACATATCTTTATAAAAAGATAGGAATACAGTTAACCACATACACAGAGATGTCCCAATATATACTGAGGTGTGTATGGCCATGACCCATAAAGCCCCATTGACACCCTGTTATGCCCCTGGTCGCACCTGATCATGCTACGGGGGTGGTCACACCTCTGATCTGCCAAGCCCTGCCTAACTGTCAATAATTTCATGGGTGTTAATAGGATTTTCAAAAAGGCAGTATGGCTGACCAAGATTGAGAGGTCAAAATAGGGTTACCAGATCACATGAAAATTCAGGGTGTGTCTAATAAATGCATGCTGCAGGGCTGCACCGATCGCATTTAAGTGAAATTATCTATGCAGCCCTTCAAGCTGGATTTTCTAGATGTGGCCCTGAATTTTCAAGTTTTCTAACTCAAAACAATGTTATTCGCAGTAACTAAAATATATATTCAAATAGTGCCTACTGGCCCTAAATAGGTAGCATGGTGGTTTACATTTTTTTTATCTCCAATGCAGTAAAGCTAAATAGATGGGTGTGATAAACTGCTTGGTTAGCAGCAAATTAAATGATTCTACTGTGTTAGAACAAACAAGTACTGTCATTTCTGGTACATTTATTATAACATGGCAGGTAAGGCCTGCTCCATACATGCTCTCAGCTTAGAGAGAAAGTGGGAAAAAGGAAAAGCATAACAAATCATCAGACAAACTGAAAATACAGTAGGAATGCCCTTAACCAAAATGTCCACACAAGCAGAGATTACTACAATGGGCAAGTAAAATATGCAACTCTTTTTTTTTGTATGAAAGGTGCTCAGCTCTTATCAAAGCAACAGAAAACCCAACAGCCCAGTACAAAAGACAATTTGCCACATCTACACAGCACTACACTACACAGCAGCTTATTTATTTACTCTATACCACTATTTCTGTAGCAAATACACAATTTTTTTTATCAGTTAAGCAGAACATTACATAATAAACATTGCACATATATATGATTTTTAAATGTTACTGTTGCTTTAAAGGTTCTCTTTTATGGGAGAGACATAATGGTTTACATATCTTTAGACTAATGTAATTTTGAATAATGTTTATTTTTCTATTTAACCTGTTAATACAGTGCAAAAGGAGCCTTTTAAACACCCTTTTAATCCTTGTGATCTATCAAGGCAAATTAGAGCAGTGCCACTAAAGAAAGGGATTGTTACTGAGGATTTTTCAAAGTGAAACATATACGTCATGGTAATCATGTTGTTTGTAACCTCATCGCATTAATCAAAAATAACAGTCCTGCAAAGCCAATCAATGAATCTCTGTGTGGAAGACACAGGCACTCTATTGTTACATTAGTACTGCGATACGTGGCTAGGGTGGTCTTAAAAGAAACGAAGGGAAGAACTGTAAGCAAAAGAAAATCAACAAAAAAAATCAATAACAAACAATTCATGAAAAAGGTACAATTATTAGTATATTTGTACTTAAACAAAAACTTTCTTTTCTGGTAAATATTTTACTGTACTTCTGCAGTCAATTAAAAAGTTTTGCTGCAACACAAAACTAGCAAATTTTGTCACACACGTAACACCACTGATCAGTTTTTTTAATCATTTTTGTTCATCAACCAGAAGAGATTACTATTTAGACAGGGTGGGATATTTTGAAGCATGAGGTGATATTTCCGCTGCTCTCAAATTACTATTGCTCATAATATGCCCAATTGTATTCTTTATACGAGGGTAGGCCTTGGAAGCATTGCAAATGCAATAAAAATACTGCAACAACACAGATTTACTAAAACTCTAATATTTCTCATTTTTTAATTTTAAAATTCGAATAAAATCCGTTATAAAAATGTCTTACATTTACTAAAAAGTCTGAACTGATAAAATCCCCATGGGGAAAGTCACAGCAAAGACGCAAAATTTCGGATTTTTTTTTTACTTAAAAACTGCAAATTTTTAGAATTCTCGGACAAAAAACCAGCGTCAAAAATCCAAATCCTCTAAAGTTTCGATGCAAAAGAAGGATCCCATAGGGAAGGGAAGGGGGATCTGCGACTGACTTCTACATGATCTTTTTTCTGTAGCTCCCTTAATGTGGTTTAACACTGCTAGATACATTGCAATGTGATACATGCAGGTGCAATATTTTCGCCACATTTTCTATGCACCCCAACCCTGTACCCCATTTAAAGGATAGACACACTCCTGTTGGATCTTACAGAAGAGTGGGATCTATGTGTGGGTATCCTTTTAAAGAGCAAGAAAAGGCTACTACTGTAGCCCTTAACATAGTGTAGAGCCCCCTTGCCCATATCAAATCGCCAAATTAATTTTTTTAAATAATGCTCAGTTCTCCCAAAAATTGGGATTCATTTAGCTGTAGATGCAGCCTCTCACGGTCGCCATCTTCTATTCCCCCGCTCGATCGAACAGACCACCCCCCCCCGTGGCGATTGAACAGGCCCCCGCTCGCACCCCCCCAACAGCACCCCGATTGCAAGCACCCGATTGCAACCCCCCCGCTCGCTCCCCGTCGCTCCCTGCTGCTTGTTTGCCTGTGCTTCGGCTTACTTCATGTCACAGGGGAGGGGAGGGGGAAGGGGGAGCGCGCCTGCATGTCACACTGAAAATGAGCAGGGCACATGCGCCGCCTTCAGTGTCCTGGTCACAGAGTCAATAGAGGAGCAATGCATTATGGGAATCCTCTTTACACAGCTCAGCGTTTTTTCTAACTGTTTGGCTTCAGATCTTCTGAACAGGTGAAATATGGGGAGACTTAAGGGCACTATTGAGACAACTGAAAGTATGCCTGCAGCTTTACTAGCCTTTCCTTCTCCTTTAATGACTTTTGCATAAAGCAAGAACTATAGTGTGCTGCACAGCCTAAAAGGACAGTAACGTACAAGACCTTCTTTAAGTGCCTACTAATTTAATGTAAAGTATACAGGTATGGGGGATCTACTATGCAGAATGCTTGGGGCATAGGATCTTTCCATAATTTGGATCTGTATACCATGAGTATAATAAAAATCATTTAAACATTAATAAACCTAATATGATTGGTTTGCCAACAATATAGATTCATACATTTTAGTACAAGGTACTACAGAGGAAAAATACATTAGAATAATATTTTGCTTAAAGGAGAATGCAAGTCAAAATTTAAAAAGCATACTGCCCAATAGTCCTACTATTGTTTAGTAAAAACGCCACACTTTTGGCTCACCTAATCAAATATTTACTTAGTCACACTTTTCTAGAACAGGCAGCCATCTCTAAAAAGGTATTCTCCCTTCCTTTCCCTCCTTGCTTCATACTGCACATGTGTTTCATTCCCTCCCTCCCCCCCCTCTGCCAAATCCGCTTCTGATTGGCTGGTGGGTATGTATAGCTCAGAACAGGAGACAGGATCAAGTTACACACATGCTCAGAGAATAGGAAGGCTGCCGCTGGCACCTACAGGAAGGACAGAGAGATTTCAGTGATGTCACTGCAGTCTTCACACTGCTGTAGGCTGCCAGCACCATATCTCAGAGAAGCAAGCAGGGATCTGGGAATTTAGATATGCAGTAAGTTACATAGTTACATAGTTACATAGGGTTGAAAAAAGACCAGTGTCCATCAAGTTCAACCCATCCAAGTAAACCCAGCACACCTAACCCACACCTACCAATCTATACACTCACATACATAAACTATAAATACAACCACTAGTACTAACTGTAGATATTAGTATCACAATAGCCTTGGATATTCTGATTGTTCAAGAACTCATCTAGGCCCCTCTTAAAGGCATTAACAGAATCTGCCATTACCACATCTCTAGGAAGGGCATTCCACAACCTCACTGCCCTCACCGTGAAAAACCACCTATGCTGCTTCAAATGGAAGCTCCGTTCCCCTAATCTAAAGGGGTGACCTCTGGTGCGTTGATTGTTTTTATGGGAAAAAAGAACATCCCCCATCTGCCTATAATCCCCTCTAATGTACTTGTACAGAGTAATCATGTCCCCTCGCAAGCGCCTCTTTTCCAGAGAAAACAACCTCAACCTCGACAGTCTCACCTCATAGTTTAAATCTTCCATCCCCTTAACCAGTTTAGTTGCACGTCTCTGCACTCGCTCCAGCACAAAACTGCACCGCATACTCAAGGTGAGGCCTTACCAGGGACCTATAAAGGGGCAAAATTATGTTCTCATCCCTTGAGTCAATGCCCTTTTTTTATACAAGACAGCACTTTATTTGCTTTAGTAGCCACAGAATGACACTGCCTGGAATTAGACAACTTGTTATCAACAAAAACCCCTAGATCCTTCTCCATTAAAGATACCCCCAACACACTACCATTCAGTAGATAGTTTGCGTTTATATTATTCCTACCAAAATGCATAACTTTGCACTTATCAACATTGAACCTCATTTTCCAGTTTGCTGCCCAGTTTTCTAATTTTGTCAAATCGCTCTGCAAAGCGGCAGCATCCTGCATGGAACTTATAGTTCTCCACAATTTTGTGTCATCAGCAAAAATAGAAACAGTACTCTCTATGCCCTCCTCCAGGTCATTAATAAACAAGTTAAAAAGCAAAGGACCAAGGACTGACCCCTGCGGTACTCCACTAACCACACTGGTCCAATTAGAAAATGTTCCATTTACCACCACTCTTTGTACTCTATCCTTCAGCCAGTTCTCTATCCAATTACAAATATTATGTTCTAGGCCAATATT
Source organism: Xenopus tropicalis (assembly GCF_000004195.4). Lineage (NCBI taxonomy): Eukaryota > Metazoa > Chordata > Amphibia > Anura > Pipidae > Xenopus > Xenopus tropicalis. The sequence goes on along the minus strand of NC_030678.2, from coordinate 48,798,537 downwards.
CTTTAATTTGATCATTAACCTTCTGTGAGGTACTGTATCAAACGCTTTAGCAAAGTCCAAGTAGATGACATCAACTGCCATTCCAGCATCAAGGTTCCTACTCACCTCCTTATAAAAGGCGACTAAATTAGTCTGGCAAGATCTATTACACATAAAACCATGCTGGCACAAACTAATAGTATTGTTAACTGCAATGTATTCAAGTACCCTATCCCTTATTACCCCTTCAAAAATTTTTCCTACTACTGATGTCAGACTAACAGGCCTTTAGTTTTCAGGCTGAGAACGGGATCCCTTTTTAAATAAGTACTTGAAAAGAATGCATTTAGACTTACTTTTAATTTATATTAACCTTTCATTGTCCTTTAAAGGGGACCTGTCACCCAGACATAAAAATCTGTATAATAAAAGTCTATTTCAAATTAAACATGAAAACCAAATTCCTTTTTTTATTAACACATCCATACCCATTATAAAGGCATTTAAAAATCCCAGCTGTCAATCATGTATTGCCTTCCCCGCCTCTATGCCTTTGGCATAGAGGCGGAGCAGACAATAACTTTAACTTTCCTAGATGTCACTGCAATTCTCACTTTCCCCCTCCCTCCTCACACTGTAGGCAGTGTATGAGTATGGGCCTCTGGTCCTCCATTGTATCAAATAAACCAGATTTTGGCATGATGCAAAGCTTGTCATAATAACAGTATCCACAAAATGGTGCCTGCCTGCTTGTTATAATAGTGTAATTACAAGACTAAAGGAAACAAGATTTTTAAATTTTATATAGTGTAAGTGAAGTTTATTTTGCTCAACTAACATGGTAGAAATACATTTGGAAATATTTCTGAGGTGACAGATCCCCTTTAAAATGGACTGGACTAAAATAGGAGAAAGTCTATGGGAGATAGATAATGGGCTTCTGGATACGGGATCCTTTCCTGTACTAGCAAATTATGAATGCAGAAAATGTTTCGCAGTTTTGGATACCATTGCATTGCCATATTCCTCCTAATACTTTAGCCACGTCCAGGATGAATTTACTATTATTATTTATTTTTAAAGCACCAACATACTAAACAGCACTTTACGGAGTTTATGCATCATTTACATCAGTCCCTGCCACAGTACGTCATTAGAGAAATTAATGATTCTACTTGGTACATGAATAACCAAGTATATATCCTTGAAGATACCATTGTATTATGTTTGAATTTAATGCATCATTTTAGAAATGTGTTCAGCAAAATTATCAAACCTGACAAATACTGCAAGGATGAAAATAACCAGAAGTCAGTAAAATATAAAGTCCCGATTCCTTGTTTCTATTCCTTGTTTCAGGTTAGTACCCCTCCCAGGTTTTAGTACATACAGCAGTCTTGTGTGCTATGACAGCATGGCTGGATCCTAAATTTATTGTAAATCAGCCCACCAGTAAAACAGACTAGGTGACTGAATACAATTTTCGAATACAATTTATTATTATTATGTTTTATAAAGGGCCAATATATTCTGCATTACTTTACAATAGAATGAGGGATACATTAAACACACAAAGTATATACATCAATGATTCAGTAAAGATGGCCATGCTTATATAGAGTATATAATTAAACAATGTTAAATTTAATACATTCATTTACTAATTCAACATATATATAGCCTAATCGTAGAAAAATAGAACTAGCCCAGGCAGATAAAAGGGAGAGTAGTAATATGCAACCTGTAACCCACATGGTGGGATGCTGAAAGTTGTAGTCCACAAATTCTAGAGAACCACAAGTTAGTAGGCAAATATTTGCTGTACCCTGAAATATGTATGCTACTGAAACGCAACATGCTTCACTTCAAGTGATGTTACTCTTATATTAGAACATTATAACACCTTTAAAATGAAGCCACAAACAGAAAAGCTATATTATATTTCTTGTTGCTACATAAACAGATCCAAGAGGACCAGTTTTTTTGTAAGGTCCTCTGCAGCCAATCAAACAATAATGTATATTTTTAAATACATATATATATGTATCATATGATCAGTGATCAGTGTACACGTTTATCTTTGTTATTGTCAACCATTATGCAAAGTTACATTTAACAAAGCTGCGTAAAAGACATGACTAGACCAATTAACTGACCCATTAACTGATATATACGTATATAAAATGGCTCCAATTATAAGTAGGTCTTATGGTAGCACACTAGCTTTGCCAGTCTATAAGGGTGAATGTTAAGAGGTATCATGGAGTAAGTTTTGGGTCACACTCACCATTTTCCCAGCATCCATGATTTCTGAAAATTCCCTTGGAAGTTGGTAAGAAACCCCTCAGGCTGACAGATTGCCTGTTGCTGCAGACTTAAGTGCCCGAAATAGTAATGATTGGTTAACAAGGTGATTGAAGCAACATGGTGACCCTGTGTGAGGTACAATAAAAACACAAAGAAGAGGCATAATGTGAATTAGGAACAACTTGCAAACTAAGCTGTAGCAAAAGGCTAGGGAGAGTTATAAACTAATAGGACAGGCTTGAAAAAAACCCAGTCTGGAAGTCTATGGCATGAAGGCAGCACAAACCTGAGCAGGCAGGCTGAGCAAAAAGAGGACAGAGTTGGATGGGCTGGTTAGAACAGGCATATTTGGGTGGGCAGGTTGTGCAAACAGATTTGGATTGGCGGGTTAGGACAGGCTGGTTGACATAGACAGAAGTGGGCAGGCAGGAAGGACAGACAGACCTAGACAGACTGGTTGATACAGGCAGAAGTTGACAGGCACGTTGGACAGATGGACCAAGGCAGGCTGGCTGGTATAGACAGAAGATGGCAGGCAGGCTAAAAAGACAGACCAGAGAAGGGTGTTGGGGTAGACAGAAGTGGGCAGGCAGATTTAGGCATACAGGCAAAGGGATAGTTATGAAGTGAAGGGGTATACAGAGAATGTTAGAGATTTCCAGAGAGAGCAGGGTACTCACTGGCTGTGTTTATCCCAAATCCAGAGAATGCCAATGCAATGGGCAGGCGGAAAGGCAGTGATGGAAAGTGGGGGTGGGCACAGATTGGTGCGGACAGAGCCCAGGGCCAGCCACACAAAAGCATCCAGCAACAAGACACGGACAGATGGCACAGGGAGCAGCAGCAGTCACCCAGATAAGCCAGGGGAGAGGGAGGGGACGGTGTGAGTGTATAGGGCACAGGGAGCGATGCAGGACACACTCAGCACTACTGGGCACAAGCAGCAGCACACTCCCACAGAGGGAGCGAAGCGCACTAGCCAGCATGCAATAACACTACTTGCACAATAGGCAGGGCAGGGATGGAGAGGCAGGGAAAGAGCACAGTACATTTAGGGTTACCAGACGTCTGCGAAGATCCAGCTTTTCCCTTCTTTTCAAAAACAAGTATCCGGCTGGAATTTCTTTACTATTAAATTAAGAGCGTAAATTTGCCCTCAGTCCCTAACTTCTGCAGCTTCCCACCCCTCCCCTTTCTCCATCAATCAATGTATTTTCCCTCAGTGAGCTTCTGCAGCTTTCTGTACCTCCCACCCCCCCATCCTCTGGTGCCTGTTACTGTCTGTTCCGCCTCCTCCATTCACGCTGCTGAGGCATCAGAAGCTCTGCAACAGCAGCCAATAGGCTCGAAGCTGTGCCCAAGCGCACTCTGATTGGCTGAGGGATGCTCCATTCGCAGGCGCGGGAATATGTAGCGGACAGCTGGCAATGTTTGCTAGGGGTGCAAGAGGGAAGCTGAAGATTTTCTTTAAAGCATTGGCAATTATAGGATAAAACAGGGAAATGTTACTGTCTCTGAGAGGTTAGAACACAAAAATGCTGGGCGCAGTAAACACACTGTTACTGATGTGAGCCCTGACCTTGTGAGGACTCTGGATAAACACTACTTGGACAGAATATTTGAGTGGGTTTTATCTTACTGCGGTGTTAATAGCCGTTAACAATGTCTTCCACAATATTCCATATTAAGACTTTATTACTCAAACGTTGTTTAAAGAAGAGTGAATGATTATTTTTCACTGATTGTTTTCTTTATACTATTTAAATTACTTCAAATTTAGATTTTCTCAACCTGCCATACATTGGCTGCATTTTTTGCCTCTTCATGGAGTGTGCATTAAAATCTAAACTAGCAATAAATACTCTCCAAAAATCCATAGGCATTGTTTCTATATCTATAGTCATCAATAAATCCAGCCCTTGGACAAATATTAGCACTTCCCCCCAAGTCAAGTGATGTACAGAGCACATTTGTTGCATTTCCAAAGGTTTTTAATCATTTGATTTGACATTTATTAAGTTTCTTCATTTTCCAAATCATCCCTCCTCTGACCTAGTCTAACAGTGTTGCTTAGCATTATCTTTTATGGAGATTGTGCCACATTGCAGTTACACAGCTAGAAAGTGCCATTGTCACCTCTGATTCACTTATTTATGTGAATGAGAGGGTGCAGTAGCAGATTTTAGCTAAAATATCACTTGTTTTTTTCCCATTGCTTTATTCCCAGAATATTTGAGACTTTTAGTTTTTTTGCATATGGTTTCTTTTGATAGAGAAAGATAGAGAGACTGATGTAATTAGTAACAGGAGATACTAAACTTTTGTCCACAGAGAAGTCAGCTGTTGACAAACTGGATAGAATTATGTAAATTATGGGGGGTTGGGTTGGACATATGCTGTATTTGGGGCAGAGAGCTCAAATGCTGATGAACTAAAAAGATGTACTCAGAGTTTAACTGAGGTAGAGCGAGGGCAGAGGCTTGTGAATAGAGGAGAGATGCAAAGACTGTTGCTAGAGGGGGCTATATTAATGTGGTAGTCACTTGTTTACAACTGGTCTGCTACATAAATAATATCTGGCACTATTAATATGTAGCAGGAACTACTAGTTTATTTACTAGCAGCTTATATTCTGAAACAAAATACTCCCTTTCTTTTTTTTTTTTTTTTTTTTTTTTTTTAACTTTTTTATTGAAAATGATAGTTGTATAACAATTTCGTCACCATTGTGTAGTATTACATTTGGTACATCAATAAACTGTTCATTTGTTAACTATACATATTTGGTATGTTTCATACTTTAAATGGGGAAGGGGGCATGGGGGGTGGGGAGGAAGGGAAAAGGTAAGGGAGGGGGGTGAGAGGTGGGCAAGTCGGGATCTTGCTTTTTCAGGGTCCCGGCTTGCTGGGGAGTGAAAGGTGGAAAACAAAACTTGGAATGGTGGGGAAAAAACTGGTGTTATAACAAAACATTATATCAAGTTGATCCTGTTGGGAGGCTTCTGTATTCTTCTCACCGAGATCCGGGTACTACCTATAGGTTTTCTTTACTCATGTGTCTCTTGGGACTTTTCAGTAGATTTCCCCCATCATACAAGTTTCCTACTATCTTATATTGGAAGTGAGGGCATGGTTCAGCTCAGAGAGATAGAATATTGTAGCCATGGAGCCCATATTTTTTGAAACTGTTCTTGCCTATCTGTGAGAATACTAGTTAATTTTTCGTTAACTAGTATCCAGTTAATCTTATTTTTTAATTGTGGTATGGGCAGAAGTGGGGATTTCCACGCTTTGGCTATAGTTAATTTAGCTGCTGTGAAAATTTGATTTATTAACGTTCTTGCGTTTTTATTTATGTTGGGGATTTTCATTCCCAATAGTGCATGCTCTGGTGATTTGGGTAAATTTATACCTGTAACAGAATATATCATTTGGTATACTCTGGTCCAGAATCTCTGCACTCTAGAACATTGCCACCATATATGGTAAACCGTGCCTTCACTTCCGCATTTTCTAAAACATTGTGGGTCACATTGGTTGTTAATTTTATGGAGTCTGGATGGGACCAAATACCAGCGTAGCAGAACCTTGTAACCTGCCTCAAGCAGGGAGGTATTAATTGAGTTATGTGCAGTTTGATCCCATATTACAAACCAGTCTTTTTCCTCTAGTGTTTGACCCAGGTCTCTTTCCCAGGCTCTTACGTAGGGCAAGGTTGGTGGGAGGCTGGTCTCCGATAAGAGACTATATAACTTTGAAAGTACTCCTTTTGAATAAGGATATTTTGTGCATATGATTTCCAGGTATGTGGAAGGTGGTACCTGTATGCCTTTAAATTTAGATTTCAGGTAATGTTGCACCTGCATGAACCTGAAAAGTTCTCCCGGGGGAGGGGAGTATAGTTGTTGGAATCTGTCCCAGTTCAGGGGGCCAGAAATTCCATACATGTGTCTCAATACAGTCAAACCTTTGGCCTCCCACCATTGGAAAGATACCTTGTTCAGTCCTGGCTGGAATTCGGGGTTTCCTATTATGGGGACTGCTGGGTAATGGGGAGAGAATAGTTTCGCTTTGTGTTTTACCTTATCCCAGACACCTAATATATGTTCTAACATGGGGGTTAAACCATCTGGTCTATGAACATAAGGTGTCCATAGGGTTGCTATTAGCTTTACCGGGTGGATAAGCGTTTCCTCCATGGTAACCCATTTTGGAGGAGGGCTAGCATACATCAGAGGGATGGATGCTAATTGGGCTGCCTGGAAATATTTCCCCATATTTGGGGCACCTAAACCTCCCTTTTGTCTTGGTGCAAGCACTGTCGCTTTAGAAACCCTGGGAGGTTTAAAGTTCCATATAAATTTCATTACCTGTTGTTGTAGCTTTTCAAGGTCTGCATTTGGTATAGGAATTGGTAAAGTTCTAAAATAGTATAGTACTTGCGGTAGGATGACCATTTTAACTGCATGTATTCGGCCGATCCAGGAAATATTCTGTTTCGACCATTTCTCTAAGTCTTCGGCTACCTTTTTCCATAGGGGGGGGTAGTTAGTCTTATAAAGGTCTCGTATATTTGGGGTTATTTTGACCCCTAGGTATTTTAAATATGTTGTTTGCCATTGAAAGTCAAAATTCAATTTAAGAAGCTTAATTTGTGGAGGAGGGAGATTAATGTTAATTGCACAGGTTTTGGTATAGTTTATCTTGAGCCCTGAAAGTCCTGTAAATTTGTTAAATGTATCTATCAGATTAGGTAGAGTAATTAATGGTCTAGTTATTAGCATAAGAATATCGTCCGCAAAGAGACATAGTTTGTGGTGGGTTGAGTCTACGTTTAGCCCCGTTATATTTATATTGTTTCGGATTTGTGCAGCCAGTGGTTCTAGGGCCAAGATAAACAGTATCGGAGATAAGGGGCATCCTTGCCTTGTGCCTCCTGATAGTTGAAAGGGATCTGTAAAGTAAGGGCCCCATCTGACATATGCCTGAGGGTTATTGTATAGAGCTTTAATAACGTGTCGAAATTTCTGTTTAAAGCCCCATCTCTCTAAAATGTAGTGTAGGTATGGCCATGACACTGAGTCGAAGGCTTTACTTAAATCAATAGATACGAGTAGCCCAGGTATAGCCTTAGATTGTATTGTGTGTATAAAAGTTAAGGCCCTTCTTATGTTATCCGATGCCTGGCGTTTGGGGACAAAGCCTACTTGGTCGCTGTCAATTATAGTGGGTAAAAAGGTGTTTAGGCGTTCGGCTAGGATTTTTGATAAAATTTTTACGTCTATATTCATTATTGAAATTGGCCTGTAATTGGCACATTGTAATGGGTCTGTGTCTGGTTTTGGTATGGGAGTGATCTGGGCTAGGAGGGAGTCTCTCCCCCAGGATCCTCCATCCATAATTTCGTTTAGAGTATTCGTTAAGTAGGGAATTAATATTTTGGCATATTTTTTGTAGTATAAGGCTGTAAAGCCATCTGGGCCCGGTGCTTTTGATATTTTTAATTGTTTTATCGCCTTCCGTACTTCCTCTTGGGTTATTGTACTTTCTAATAAATTGGACTGGATATCCGTTAGGCATGGAAGGCCTGCTGATTCTAGGAATTTGTCTGCTTTTACCTTGGAAAACTGTGTGCTTGTGGAGAATAATGTTTTGTATGATTTTACTTGGGTTCCCTGAGACCTCTCCCTGAGAAGTTCTAATTTTATATAAGGCTGTGTTGGGTTTTGATGGTTTTTTAATTGTTTAGCTAGCAATGTGGTAGGTTTATTGCTTAGTGAGTAATATTTTTGAGATCTCCATTGCAGTGTGGAGGCTGCTTTAGCTGTTAAATGTAAATCTAATTCGGTCCTTAATTTGGTCAGTTGCGCTCTCAGTAGTGGGGTGGAGGTCTCTTTGTTTTGTTTCTCTAAGTCTTCCAGTTTGGCTTGCATTTGAGCTGTTTGCTGATTAGCTTGTTTGATCTTATGGGAGATGACATTTATTATATGCCCTCTTAATACTGCTTTGTGTGCTTCCCATAAACTAACCTTGGAGTTGACACTGTTCTCGTTTTCTTTGAAGTATTGTTCAAGATGATTTTGTATAGCTTCTTGGGTTTGCGGGATTTTTAAGAATGTGTCGTTGAGTCTCCATTTCCTAGTTGTAGGTGTTTGGTGAAGATCTCTTAGGGTTAGGGAGAGTGGTGAATGGTCTGACCATACTGTTGTATGTATTTTGGACGATATAATGTTTGGTAATAGAATTTGTTGTGCCCAGATATGATCTATGCGGGAATATGTTAGGTGCGGGTTAGAGTAGAAGGTGTAGTCTTTTTTCTTGGGGTTCATCTCCCTCCATACATCTACCAGTTGCATAGAGGATAGTGTTTTCTTAAGAAGGGATAAATTCTTGTGAGTTGGTGGATTATTTTGTTGGGGCGGTTTTGGGAGCTTTTCGGGTTCTGATGGGTTATATCTATCTAATGACGGGTCCATGCTTAGGTTGGAGTCACCTGCCATGAGGAGAATACCTTCTTTATATTTTTGGACTGTATGGAGCAGGTCTACTAGGAATGTTACCTGATCTGTGTTTGGAGCATAATAATTTACTATGGTAATTTTTTGGTCCTGAAGGTCCCCTATTAAGATCAGGTATCTCCCTTCCTGATCTTTAATCTCGCTCCGGATTGTTAGTGGGAAACCCTTTCTGACACATATTGCTATTCCTTTTGTCTTATTTGGGCCATTTGCAGTGTAGAAATTGGGAAAGAAGGGAGAGAGGAATTTAGGGATCGATGTGTTTGAAAAGTGAGTTTCCTGTAACAATAGGACATCAGCTCTAGTTGAGTGGTAGTATTTGAATGCTTTAGTCCTTTTGTTAGGGGAATTAAAACCTTGTACATTGTGAGAAATGAATTTCAGTTGGGATGCCATTATCATTTATTAAATGAGGGTATTGTGACAGTGTGGAATCCATTTCTGTGAAGTAGGAGTAGTTGGAGGATGGTTCGGCTTTCCCTTTTTAAACCATTGTTTCCCTATGGTTTCCGTGTCTATGTTAAGAGAATGTGTGGATAGAAGTACCTTTATATAACTCACGTTTTGTTGTTTGTTACGTCGGACTATTACCTTGACTATTCGGCCTATGGTTCCCGGATCTCGGATCATTGAAGATTGGGTGTTTGAAGGGCAGAGGGTATCCAACAGGAGTACAAAAAAAAGAAACATTGTTATTACATCTATACAAATCAAAAACATTTCCGGCCTAACGGCCAACTCTGAAGTTAAGCTAGAAACTTTTTAACTTTTTACAAGTCTTAGGTTAAGCTAGAGGGTGTGTAGCTTTTTCGAGGGGCAGCCATGCTGACACACCGGTGCATACGTAAGCGTGTTGTCTGTCCATACTGGTTTAACGTTTCCCGTCCATTATATTATTACGTTCGATCCCATTTGTAGGTGGTGGTTTCAGGTTTCCAGGGGGGGTTTCCCTCGTTCACGTGGTGTACGTTGAATTTTGGACCATATAGGCGATAAGGTAACTGATTGGGAAGGGCTCTGTGAAGGTGGTGGTGACTGCCTTGTTGGTTCCGTGAGATGGAGGTGTTGTAAAACTTCCATGGTGTCACCCACTGTAGATGGAGAGTATTGCTTGCCGTTATAAAAGAAATTAAGACGTAGTGGAAAGGACCATCGGTACTTTATGTTTTTTGCCTGGAGAATAGTCAAGGCTGGCTTGAACGTGCGTCGCCTTTGGATGGTTTGTGGGGCCAGATCTGTAAAGATTTGAATAGCGTGGCCCTCATGTTGTAGTGGAATCGTTTCTCTAGCCGCTTTCATGATTGCTTCTTTTGTTTGGTAGTAATGAAATTTGGCGATAACATCCCGTGGTTGATTTGGCTGTGCAGGTTTCCCCAGCGATCTATGGACTCTGTCCAGTTCCAATTTGGCCTGGGGTAGGTGTGGTGCTAGATTAGTTAATAATGTTCCAATGTCCTTTTCCAGGTTTTTATAAGATTCTGGAAGGCCCCTTATACGAATATTTTCTCTTCTTGAGCGATTTTCTTGGTCTTCCAGCTTTTCTTGTAGATCCATTATTTGTCTTTTCATATTGTTTATATCCATATCGTGTCCATCCAGGACAGTAATTGCATCGTCCATCTTTTTTTCCAGGAGATCAGTGCGTTGGCCCAGTTCCCTTATTTCTTTGGTTAACGTTTGGTAATTTTCACTGAGGTTGCCTCCAGCTCGGTTCGTAACATATGTTTGAAGCGTGATAGCAGGTCAGATTCTTTCATATGTTGTGGAGGGTCTGTTTGTAGTGTTGATTCTGTGTCCTGCTGGTGGGAGGGAGTCTCAGTGTCTGAGTCTGATTGCAGGGAGGGGGTGGATTCTCTTGGTTTTTGGAGGTATTCCTCAATATGTTTGCTAGATGTTGGCTGCCTGGGTGTGGGCGCTTGTGTGCCCCGTGCTTTGCCCCACTTCCCCATTTTTATAATGCTGTAGTCAGAGAGGGGATATATATCAACAGGCCTCAGGTGGGGGTTATGGTTCCTGGCTCTCTCCTGTCAGGTTGCCAGGCAATGCCAATGTCTTTAGTATGACTGCTATGGCTGTGTATGTTTCGCCTCTTTAGTTTTGTTTTTTTGTTTTTTTTTTGTTTTTGTTTTTGTTTTTTTTTTGTTTGTTTTTTGTTTTTTGTTTTTTTTCCCTTTTCCCCTCTCCTTTTTCCAAACTTTTCCTTTCCCCTTTACTGTATGGGTTCAGTTAGGGGTATTCCCCTTGTTGGATTTTGGGCCCTTGGGTTCTCAGGCCGGAACCGAGTGGGGGTTTCTCTCTGGAGGGGAGGTGGGGTTGGCGTCACCCACAAGGTGATGATTTTGGTCTCACCTTATATAGTTGCGGTGATTCCCGGCCCTCTCCTAAATGCCGTCCGGGCAGTGCACAGTTAGGCCGCGTTGCGCCTTGTCTCCCTCTCTGCTCGAGGTGTCGGCTCGGCGCGGTAGGCCCTGTGACGTATGGGGTTTAAGGAGCACTCGCTCTTATGTGTCCTGCTCCGCGGCTTGAGTCGATTGAGGTCCCGGACTCCGGTCCTCTGTTCCCCGTAGGTACCTCTATTTATTGCCACTCCTGCCTGGCGCTTAGCACCCCTATGTCTGGGAAACTGCCGTTTCTAGCACCGGTGAGTTGCGGAGCTCTATGGCGATGCGGCCATTTTAGATGCTGCGCGCATGCGCCCCTCCAAAATACTCCCTTTCTATAAATATATTTTTAAACATTTAGCAGCTTTAATGTATGGGCTGGGAGGAAAAACACAGGTGGGATCAGCAAGCAATAAACAGACAGACAATAAGTCATACACACTAACTGATTTTTGCCCCCAAGCACGGGCTTTCTAAAACTAAATCCCATGAGTGTATGGAAGAATGCCAGAAATAGGACAAAAGGGGAAATGTTGTGTAACCCCTATTTGGCTGTATTTACAGACCAGACCAACTAGATAGGCTTCAGAGCATGGAGTACATAGGACTCTAACATTCAAGATGGGCTTTCGCTATGTGGAAATATCCTGGGGATGTAATGCAACTTAGGCTGTGTGCAGAGTAATTGAAAGAATGGATGCCAGAAAGTTCTTTTGCATTAAAACTTGTATTAGAAGGACTTAACTTGTTTTTTGTCCAGGACAAATGATCCACAGGGTTATGCAATATTCACTCAGAGGAGTTAGGGGATAAAGCCACAGAAGATAGAAAGGTAGGGTGTCTACTGGTTTATCCCACCTTGACAGAGTGTGGGCAGGGTAAAGACAGCCAAACAGCATGGCACCACTGTGAAGAGTAGTCTGGACAAGTGTCTGTCCTCAGATATGACTTAGCGGTCAAGAATCTCAAACGGCCGACTATGGATCATGGATAAGTACTAACCTGATACCTGCATCTTAACCACTGTCCTATACTAAGGCAACAGTGCCTGTAGGGAAGAGTACTTCCAGCTAATCTCTCCTGGTTGGAGCCAGAGACTGCTTATTGTAACTAGACTAACTATCTCACTTTACTAGAAAGTGCTTTTAAAGATATAATCCTGATTCTTAATAATCCTCATTCACAGGGTCCTTGTTCTCCGACTTCATTAGAGTTTAGATGGTTCTCTGGGGTAGATGACTTACTGGGGCCCTGTTGATCCCAGACTCAGTAGAACTTCCAGATGCAGCCAAAGAGGAGGATCCACCCCTTTGCTAAACACTATATTAGAGTGCAAAGGGAGTGGTCTACCTATAAACCAATAAGGCACAAAATGCTTATATCAAACTAGATAAATGGGTCTTCGCCCAGTAACAGAAAGATATAGGAAATGGTAGGGCTTAAAGCCACAGGGGCATATTAACTCTATAGGTCCCTACAGTTGTGTGAAGTGGCAGGCAGGGTGGTGTGTGATCAGAGTAGGGCCTAGGACTCAGTGGAACCCGCCCGGCCTGCCCAGTACTACGTAACTGCTCTCCCCATGAAATCAGCCCACTTTAGATACAGTAAAATGAAGGACTTTGGAGAGCACGCAGTTCTAGTACACTTTCTCTAGGTACTTTGTGCAAAAGCATTCAGGCTTACTCAAAGTGTATGTCCCACTGCAGCCACACAGGAATTGGATAGGCTGGAAAGTAAACTTTGAACCTCTCTCCAGCCTATCCAGTCTTTATGTGGCTGTACCGTGACTTATACTTTAAGGGGAAAAAATCAAGCCATTAAGCAGTAGGAAGTTAGAAAATGCCAGCACTGCATGTTATGGCTGAAGTTTAGACTGAATTGGGTGAAAGTGTAACCCCTTTTTGGCTGTATAAGTCATATTGTCCAGTTAGGATAGAGCACGGGGTACACGTAACTCTCTTTCCACAGGATGGACCTTTGCATTATGGAAGCTACTACACAGAGGGTGTTGTGCAACTACACCTCCCACTGCAACATGTATGTGTAAAATGCAATAAGTAGGCAAATGGACTATGATGAACTAAATAACAGATTTACTGGCACACACACAACTTAAAGATGCAGGGTTCACAGACCATGAGGTATTAGAGCAAGGCAGATGAAATGGATAATAAAGTAAACTAGTACTTTATTAAATATTTATTATTTATTTAGTAAATAGTTTGGCACCACTGTGGAGGGACTAGGGAAAGCAGTTCTTATTTCCTTATAATATTACTCTTATTGGACCAGATCCCAAACTGATGGTGGTTTAGGGATTAGCACTAACCAAAACCTGTGTTTTAACTGTGGTCCCTACAATAACTAGTCCTCTATTCTCCTGGATGGAGCCAGAAACTGCTCTTACTAAATAATCTGTCTATCTCATGTGGTTACACGTGCTATGACAAAAGATAGTCTGCACTAGCTATTCCCTGCTCCCCAACTTCTCTAAGGGTTCTTATTCCCTTAGGGCCTAACCTGGGCCTTGTGGATCCCATGCTTCCTGGAGACATCCACTTAGGTCACTTGTGCTGCAGGCCAACAAGAAAGAACCAGCCCTTTCCTAACACATTTTTAAAGTGTGGTATGGTTTGGTCTAGCCTTGGATCAATAACAGGGTATATGTTAATACCAATTATGATACATAGGTCTTTGGCCAGTAACAGGAAAGTGTAGGGCTTAAAGCCATAGGGGCATATTAACCATATGGGTCCCTAAAGAAGAAAATGGGGGGAAATAAAAATATAAAACCCAAATAGAGAAAGAAGAAATGGGGAATACAAATAAGAATGGGTAAATAGCAGGATAAAATGGTGGAAAAGAGTTAAGAAGGAGAAAACTAAAACAGATAGGTTAAAAAGCGCAATTAAAATAAGCACATAGAATATAAAGGAGGAGGTGGAGAAGTGTTATATAAATGAGGAAGGTGGAGGCAAAAGGGTATAGAGAACAGAAGAGAAGAAGGAAATAGGAGAAACAAGAAGAGAGAGAATGAATGAAGAGAACAGAAGATGTGGATTTGTTTCCAGATTGAGGAATGGTGAGAAGAGGATATATTTTAAATAATGTGGGGTAATACAGAATATTCTGGGGCTGGGCTGTGTTACAAAACAGAATATGCAGACAGGGAGCTGTGTTTTCTGAATTGCCAGTCATGAAAATTTATATGCACTATTTACATTTTAGGGTCCTACAGGCCGCATACTTGGTAAATCTATGCATATTGGCATCAGAAGATGGAAGATGGAAATAGCAAAATGGCTTTGCTTTAAAGTGGGCAATGCCTTATTATAAAAGTGTGGCTTTAAATTATGGGTGTGGCTTAGTTTTGACACACTGCTTTATGTGTGGCGCACCTGTTGTAATAGATTAATCCCTTAGGAATCTTGATGTAATACATTTATTCATACTTATGCTCATTAGATTTCACGGTATTTCATCACACCACTTTATTTAATCTGACTTTTTTTAAGCTATCCCAGCTAACTTGCCTTAAACCATTCTTTAACAATTGTTTGCCTTGCTGCTAGAGACATAATCATAAGTAATTTATGTTGAAGTTTCTTAAAACCAACACATTTACCATTCAGAACAGCTGCCATTTGTTCACATTTTCTATTGATATGGAATATGAAAAAAATGGCATTTTACGCCCTAGTTTAAATTTCGACTACTACTACAGGACAGGTCTAGTCTACCATATATGATAAATATATCCTATAAGCAGGCAGCCCCTAAAGCAGTCAGGGTAAGCCATCTTAACACATTTAGTTGTCCTTTCTGGGCCATCTTAACATTGCTAAGCTTACAAGGCTTCCAAAGATATCTCTATGTTCAATAGTTTGAATATTTAAAATAAGTGTCTTTGTTACTCCCGTATTCAGTTGTCTCTGCAACAAAATCTCAAAGGAGGCCATGTTATGATCACTGTTCCCTTAAATGCTCACAAATCCAGCGCTCAAGTGTGTTTTAGGACTAGACCACACGTTGCATATCAACACTTTTCTCCACCTGTGTTTTTAAATTAGGCGAAGAGAAGTGGATCCGATTTGATCAGCAACTTCCTGTAGCTGCACTGACAGGCAAAGCTGAACTCAGCAAAGATCGGCCCAAAAAACGCAAAAGCAGGCTTTCCAGGTCGATCTGTGCTACACTCAGGCTGATGCTTTGCCTGTCAGTACAGTTACAGGAAGCTGCTGATTACATTAGATCCAATTCTCTGATTAAAAATGCAGGCATAGCATTAAGCTTGATATGCAATGTGTGCCAGTGCCCTTGCACTTATACTTACTAATACAATTAAATCATGTGATACAACAAAATAAAGTGTGAATTGTTTGATTGACTGGGGCACTATTTGTCCAAAAGCATTCTGGAGGCACTTTATTTGACAGTGATGGGGAAATTAGATTGTAAGCTTACTTATTATTATAATTACTATTAATTATTATTATTATTATTATTATTATTATTAAAGGGGACCTGTCACCCAGACATAAAATGCTGTATAATAAAAGTCATTTTTAAATTGAACATGAAACTCAAATTCTTTTCTTATTAACACATTCATACCCATTATAAAAGCATTTAAAAATTCCAGATGTCGATCATATATTGCCTGCCATGCAATGGCTTAGGCATAGAGGCAGGGCAGACAATTACTTTCACTTTGCATTCAAAACTCACTTTACCCTTCCCATCTAATTGTGTAGCCAGTGCATTAACATCATGGCATAACATAACATGGCATCATGGCATACACAAGAGTTTTGGTGATGCAAAGCTTGCATTAATAGCAGTGTTCACAAAATGGCACCTGCCTTCTTGCTGTAATTCCAAGACTAAGCTAAACAAGATTTATATTATTTATATGGTGAAAGTGAATTTTGTTTTGCTTGCCAAACACAATAGACAGAAATGTGGAATTATTTCTTAGAGTAACAGGTCCCCTTTAACCATTTAGCTTAATTAACAAAACTCTGGGTGTCTATATACAAAGTGAAACCAATTACAGAAAGAAAAAAATTAGACGATCCTCAAAATTTTCCCAAAAATAAAAATAATAATCAAAATCTGATGATCTGTCTTTACTTAACAATAATATCATATTAAATAATGATCTCTATTTTAAAACTTATAACATAAAAACTGTAATAACCTTTTCAAAATCCAAAGAAAAAGGTTAAAATCCTCATGTGTATTTTACATTTTTCCTCTTCTGGTTTCAGAATCAGTGTTCAGTAGAATATGTGGCACTAGCTGTCCAAAGATGTTCCCAAGGGTTTATGGTGGCCTGACTTGTCACGGTAGGTACTGCAACCTTGCTCATTCTTTATTTGTGTTCTTTTTTTCTCATTAAAATGTAAGCTTCTGCATATGGCCAAACAAAGGGCATTAATAATTCAAAGTCTAGAGCAGATGTTCCACGCAGCTAGTAATTTAACATGTATCTACATTCTGAAGGACATATTCTACGCAAGGAATACTTTATTGTGCTAAGCTATTACATTTTCTCTTGACATGCTAATAGATTTAACTCTTTTACTATCATTAAAAAAAATTTTGTATATAAAATGTTCCATATCTTATTGCATCCAGTTGTTGAGCATAACGAAAATCTAAAAACATAGAACAAGCTAAACTATAAAGATGAGTGGGAAATGTTACCAAATGTAAGCGTGTCTCGTGAAATCTACCATGAATCATTATTCATTAGTAATGAAATGAATAATTTACATCATTGGGGCAAGATGCACCTTAGTCTGTATGCAGTGTTGCCTGTGTTGGGTATAGCTGAATACAGGTGTTACCTAGAACAATCCGTTGCTTCTGCAGAAGCTGGTGAGTGCCAGAAAAGGCTCTGAGAAGCCATTTACTTTTAAGGCATAGCTTTATATTCTCTACAAATAACAGTTTGCTATTGTTTTACTGGACCTTTTTCTGGGCTTGAGTGAATGCCTACTCATATCTTGGAAATTTAGCCCATTACTTATAGCCTGCTACTGGAGATGTTGGGGTTTATTTATAAACCCAAAAGCACAAGTGAGTACCCCTTAATGCTGCCTTATGCTCAATCATTGGCAACTGCCAATACAAGTGCATGCAATTCCTGTATGGGCCCTAGGAGTACAATATTGCACTTTTAACTGCTTCAGTACTTCAGCTGTAGCATTAGTAAATGAGTCAGAGTTTTCCTTATACAAAATGCTGATTTTTAAATGTAAGTCAGGCTATTTGCAAAGGAACACAGCATTAACGGCAGAGAGTAACCCATTTAGGGACTGGACAAAGAGGCAGAGCTGAATACCCTTACTTTTTAGCTAACTGGGCTGTGGGGGGCACTGCTAAAATCCAGATAGTTGGAAAGGCAAGGGGCTTTGTTAGCTAGCTAAGCAAAGGAACAAACCGTGCTAAGGGAAAATGTCTGGAACTGCAACAGCAAAAGATAAATAAAGAAAAGTAGAAGAGACAGACAGAAGTAGAGTACATAATATGTAGGGATTATTTTTACTTGCTATGATTTTCAGTCCAGGTAGTGAAGGGGAGTGAAGAACCACACACTCTCACAATTTATTCCTAACTTATTTCAGGAAAAGTAGCTGAATATCCACAGATTGTTTCATATTGTAGTCCTGGGCAAACTACACTCCCACAGCTTGTGCTATCCATTCCATTAGTATTTCAAAATATGCCTATCAGAGTGACAACCATTAGTTCTAATTATATTATACTTTACATTTTTGTTATCTTACTGAAAAACTATTAGTCAACCCTTTATCTGACAGCCAATTTGGTCACTTTTGGTACTTTTATTGCCAGACATTTTTTGAACATTTTGTACTTTTCCACTTTAGGGGTCTTTCTGGGGGAATTTTAGTTTACCTAGAAAAACTTATATTGTTTTTTTTAAAGGCATTAGCAGAATCTGCCATTACAACATCACTAGGAAGGGCATTCCCCAACCTCACTGCCCTCACCGTGAAAAACCACTTACGCTGCTTCAAATGGAAGCTCCGTTCCTCTAATCTAAAGGGGTGACCTCTGGTGCGTTGATTGTTTTTATAGGAAAAAAGAACATCCCCCATCTGCCTATAATCCCCTCTAATGTACTTGTACAGAGTAATCATGTCCCCTCGCAAGCGCCTCTTTTCCAGAGAAAACAACCCCAATCTCGATAGTCTAACCTCATAGCTTAAATCTTCCATCCCCTTTACCAGTTTAGTTGCAGTCTCTGCAAAACTGCACCGCATACTCAAGGTAAGGCCTTTCCAAGGACCTATAAAGAGGCAAAATTAGGTTTTCATCCCTTGAGTCAATGCCCTTTTTTATACAAGACAGCACATTATTTGCTTTAGTAGCCACAGAATGACACTGCCTTGAATTAGACAACTTGTTATCTACAAAAACCCCTAGATCCTTCTCCATTAAGGATTCTCCCAACAAACTACCATTCAGTAGATAGTTTGCATTTTTATTATTTCTACCAAAGTGCATAACTTTGCACTTGTCCACATTGAACCTCATTTTCCAGTTTGCTGCCCAGTTTTCCAATTTTGTCAAATCGCTCTGCAAAGTGGCAGCATCCTGCATGGAACTTATAGTTTTGCACAATTTAGTGTCATCAGCAAAAATAGATACAGTACTCGCTATGCCCACCTCCAGGTCATTAATAAACAAGTTAAAAAGCAAAGGAACAAGGACTGACCCCTGCGGTACTCCACTAACCACACTGGTCCAATTAGAAAATGTTCCATTTACCACCACTCTTTGTAATCTATCCTTCAGCCAGTTCTCTATCCAATTACAAATATTATGTTCTAGGCCAATATTCCTCAATTTGATCATTAACCTTCTGTGAGGTACTGTATCAAATGCTTTAGCAAAGTTCAAGTAGATGACATCAACTGCCATTCCAGCATCAAGGTTCCTGCTCACCTCCTCATAAAAGGCAACTAAATTAGTCTGGCAAGATCTGTTACGCATAAAACCATGCTGGCACTAGCCTGTTTCCCTTGTAAGAATGAAGGTCCTTATCTGATAAACTATATGCCCCCCACACTCCTCCCCCACACCCCTTTGCTAGCCTCACTGCCCCGTCTACACTAGATTTCCCATAAAACTCTAGCTCACCCACCCCCCCCTTGTCTAGTTTAAAAACTCCTCCAGCCTCTTAACCATTCTCTCCCCCAGCACAGTGGACCCCCTTCCATTGAGGTGCAATCTGTCACGGCTGTATAGATTGTACCCCAAAGAAAAGTCAGCCCAGTGCTCTAGGAACCCAAACCCTTCCTACACCACGCATTTAGCTCCCTAAGCTCCCGCTGTCTCCCTAAACTTGCACGTGGCACCGGCAAAATTTCTGAAAAAACGACATTGGAGGACCTTTCCTTAATCTTAGAGCCTAGATCCCTGAACTCACTCTTTAAGGTCCTCCACCTACCATTCATTTTGTCCTTAGTACCGATATGTACCAAGACAGCTGGGTCATGCCCAGCCCCTCCCAATAATTTGTCAACCCAATCAACCACATGCCGAACCCTGGCACCAGGAAGACAGTAAACTGTTTGGTTGAAGCAATCCGCTTGACAGATTACCCTGTCCACTTTCCTAATGATCGAATCCCCTATAACCACCATCTGTTTAGGCCTAGCTTTGCTCTCCTCCCCATCACTACTAGAGAAACTGGTCTCCCGGCTGTTAGAGAGATCAGCCTCATCTAGAACCGCCAGACCAGAGTTCACACTCCCATCTTCTTCACACAATCTGGCAAATCTGTTGGGATGCGCAAACCCTGGCGCAGCCTCCCTCTTCCTTTTCCCCACACTAGATTGTCTAACTGTCACCCAGCTTACTGCCTTATCATCCTTTCGCTGCTCCCCTCCCCCCAAACTATCTGACCCCGCTAGATCTTGCTCAGTAAGCAAGAGACTTCTCTCAAGATTGTCAATCGAACGCAGTGTTGTAACTTGTTCCTCTAGGGCTCTAAAGCGAGCCTCTAAAGTGGCAATTCACTCACAACCACAACAGAGGTATGCACTTTGGAACTGTTGTTCCACAACTGCATATATGTAATTGCATACATTGCATACATGTTATGCTTTCTTTATGTTTGATAGAATTAAGTATACCAAGCCCCTACAAATACAACAGTATTTGCAATATATATCTGCAACTTTGGTATGATCCAAGAGGGGTCTTGACCAAATGTTGTAACTACAAGGGAGGCTTGAACCAAAAAAAGTCTTGAACTTACTGTATTAGATTAGAAAATGTTCCTGTAATGCACTGGGCTGCTTTTTTAAAGCATTAAAACATTTTTAAGCTGGGGCTAGGGTGTTGAAAGAACAACATGAATAATTGAACAAATTTAACTAGAAAGGGAAGTTTGAGAACAAACTTCATGTTGGGTTGAAAAACGTGAAGTCACTGAATGAAATCTGATCTATTGTTAGCTCCGCCAACTTTTCTAAACTTGGACCACAGTTATATAGTAAAAACCACTGTGCAAAGTTTGGGGAACCTGGTTTTAATAGTGTCTGAATGGCAGCAATTTAAATTTCCCCACTGAAAGTCAACGAGTGACATCTGATTGGTGGCTCCGTCCACTTTTTCTAACCTGGAACTGTGGTTACCCAGTGACTAACTCTGCAAAGTTTAGGGACCCTAGGATTAATAGTTGATAAATGGCAGCAGTTTAAATTTGAACCAATAAAAGTCAATAGGTAAATTGTAATTGGTGGTTGGTGGGCGTGCCCACTTTTTCTAACCTTGAGTCGAAGTCACCCAGTGACAAACAGTGGGCACCCTGGCATAAATAGTGTGAGAATGGCAGCATTTTAAATTTAAACCAATAAAATTCAATGGATGGAATCTGATTGGCTGTTAGTGGCCCAACCCACTTTTCCTATTTTTGAACTTCAGTCCCCCAGTGACCAACTTTGCAAAGTTTGGGGACTCAGGCATAAAAATTGTGAGACTGACAGCATTTTACACTTCACCATTGAAAGTAAATAGGTGAAATGTGATTGGCTGTTGGTATCTCCCCCCACTTTTTTCTAACTTGAATGGCAAATACCCAGTGACTAACTCTGGAAAGTTTAACAACGCTGGAATTAATACTTAAATAATGGCATCAGTTAAATATAAACCAAGGAAATTTAATAGGTGAAAATGGATTGGCTGTTGGTGGCTCCGCCCACTTGTTCTAACCCTGAATATGTAGTAAGCCAGTGACTAACTGTGCAAAGTTCAGGAACCCTGACATAAATAGTGTGAGAAAGGCAGCATTTTAAATTTAAACCAAAAATATTCAATAGGTGAAGTCTGATTGGCTGTTGGTGGCTCCACCTACTTTTTAAAACTTAAAAATGCAGTCCCTTAGTGACCCTGGTGTTAATACTGTGAGAATGGCAGCAGGTTGAATTTCCCCATTGAAAACCAATAGTTAAAATCTGATTGGCTGCTGGTGGCTCCACCCACTTTTTCTAACTCTGATCCGCAGTTACCTAGTGACTAGCTCTGCAAAGTTTGGGGACCTTAGTATTAATATTTAAAGAATGGCAGCAGTTTAAATTTAAATATATGAAGTCTATAGGTGAAATCTGATTGGCTGTTGTTGGCCCTGCCCACTTTTCTAAACTTGGAACATAGTCACCCAGTGACAAACTGACCCTGACATTAAACATGTGAGAATGGCAACAGTTAAAATTTCTCCACTGAAAACAATGAAAGAAATGTGATTTGATTTTGGCGGCCCCGCCTACTTTTTCTAACCTTGATTAAAAGTCACCCAGTGACTGACTGTGAAAAGTCTGGGAACCCTGGCATCAAACCAATAAAATTCAATAGGTGAAATCTGATTGGCTGTTGGTTGCTCTGCCCACTTTTTCAAAACTAAAACTGCAGTCCCCTAGTGACCAACTGTGAAAAGTTTGGGGACCCTGGTGTTAATACTGTGAGAATGGCAGCAGGTTGAATTTCCCCATTGAAAGTCAATAGGTAAAATTTGATTGGCTGTTGGCGGCTCCACTCACTTAAAAAAAAAAATTTGAATACGTAATCACCCAGTGACTGACTGTGCAAAGTTTGGGAACCCTGGCATCAAACCAATAAAAAATCAATAGATGAAATCTGATTGGCTGTTGGTGGCTCCACCCACTTTTAAAAACTAAAACTACAGTCCCCTAGTGACCAACTGTGTCCCCAAAAGTTTGGGGACCCCGGTGTTAATACTGTGAGAATGGCAGCAGGTTGGATTTCCCCACTGAAAGTCATTAGGTAAAATCTGATTGGCTGTTGGTGGCTCCACTCACTTTTTCTAACCTTGAACCGCAGTTATTTGGTGCCTAACCCTTCAAAGTTTGGGAACCCCGGTGTTATTACTTCATAAAAGTTAATGGCTAAAATTTGATTGGCTGTTGTTGGCCATTCCCACTTTGGGGTCATCCAACCAATGTTGCTGTTTCATTTGGGGTGACCCCATGATGATGATGTTATTCAAGTTTGGGGGGTGTAGCTTCAAAGCTGTAAGTGTGGCAGCAGTTTGAAAATCTTCCCTGTCAAAGTCGATGGGAAAATTGGGGGGTTCGGAGCGGCACTAAACCGCTTAGAAAAGCACAAGCAACCTGCTCCGCACAATTATATGGCAGTGTAATGTAAGGTAAAAATCACTTTGGCTTTACAAATGTTTACAAATGGCCACTGTAGTGATCAGCTATACAAGAAGTAAAGAATGATTTTCAGTCTCTTTAAGTGGGAGGACTAACACCATAATACCAGGGTTCCGGTATTTAGAGTCATGTGAATAATAATTTGTCAGCTGCACATGGGATACTAAGGGCTGTGTGTGTCTGTGTATAGAGGTGGTTGTGTTGGGAGGGGGTACAAGCTTTTCTCTTATAACCCATTCATTTGCAGCTGCATCCATCTCCCGGACAAGTCCTCTGTATCCTGAGGAACGTTCTGTGAGCAAGAGGTCAGCCGTGATGGCATTAAGAGGCTAAGAAGAGGGAAGGCAGGCACAATGAAGAAACTGCTAGTTGGTGATGACAGCACAAATACAGAGAAAGATATACATTGTTACTGCAGGATGCTGCCTTAGCTCTACTGATGAATAATTAAGGGACATTTGATGAGCCGGATTTAGTCTGTCCAGTGGGACCATTAAAAGGCTCTTAGTCTGGCTGTCTTCATCCATTTCATGGGGAGCATGCTTTTCCTTTTATTCCTAGAGGGGCCTTCAGTACTTAGTTTTTCCAATCCCCTCAACAAGTTGATTAGTTCCTTAAAATAGCGAAGGTATTGCTCACCCACAAGCCCTCTGATCTGTCACTGCTCTTGTGTGCCCATTCAACCTATTTAATTCTGTTAGGCTCTATTTTCTACACTGCACCAGGGCAACATCATGATTCTCAATGAATTATACTCACTGCATCTCTACTACTTCCTGCATTTCTTTATTTTATAAACAAAACCATAAATCTGCTCAAATTCACCTTTTAAATGTGGGCAATATCATGTATGTTATATTACCCTCTTTCTATGTATGAGATGTCTACGTTTACCCCCCAAAATATTAACAACACAAGTTTGTTATCACGGAGCTCCTTTTAGTCACAAGCTTCCATACTGTATTTATGTTCACATAATTCTAGACTTCTTTTAAAGTGGAGATGTATCCATCTCATTATTAAAGTTACAATAAATAAAATACTCTGTTATACCCAATTCCCCATTGTAAAATGCATGAAGCTGATTAACTCCTTTCTTTCAGAATTTGCTGCATAGATAAACACCTGTCCTTCCAGCATGGGGGGCCTATTTCCTTTCCATCCATCGGCAGGAAGTTTGATGCTCTTTCCTTGTCTGTGTGGGCTTCCTCTTTGGTTGTCCAGTTTTCTTCTACATTACAAAAAAAACAGAGGCAAGTGTAAGATGTAGCTATATTTTAAAATTGGAATGCACAAAGGTTAATTTATGGGTACAAGGAAATGAACACAGCCATTAATGTTTATAAACATTAGGTACGTTTTATAAGTTTCCATTTTCTATAGACACTGCCTTTTTCTAGACAAATTTTCTAGATGTTAATGGTCTAGCAACCAATAAAAACACATAATTTCTGAAAGTGCCCTTGCTCTATCCATCTCTTCCCTGCAATTGCTTTTAATGTGTTCTTAATCTGTTGTGCTGACTCAATGATTGATGAACCATATAATAATATTTAGCAGAAATAAATGTCATCTGAGCCAGTGCAGAAGTGGCACTGTAGCTTTTTTAAAATGCATCTTAGTGGCAGTAAATTAATATACATCAGACTTACAGTATGTGTGCATAGAGATAAATAAACTGTATTCCCCAGGTTTTTCAACATAATTCTTGATTTCCTTTTCTATAAAAGGCATCTATAACTTGCATACTGTATTTGTATTAAATTTTAATTCATAAATTATATGTGCTTCACCATTAACATCACGCTAACTTTTTCATAGGTAAATATGCCCTAGAACAGTAAATTTACTAAAGCTAATATTAATCAACAGGAGAACAGGCCAGGCCTTGAGATGCCAACTGCAACAAACTCCAAAGCTAGACTGCTGTATTGGATGATTTGATAGCAAGATATAGAACTCTGTATCTTCCTATAACCTAGATATGACTATTTTCTCCAGTATTCCCATATCATATATGCCATGCCGAAGGCAATCAAGTATAAACTTTCTTTCTAAAGAATTCTAGGGTCAGACTGGGGTGTGCGAGGCCCACTGGGGCTGTTACCCCAGAGGCCTTCGCCCTCTGGGGCACCGCCTCTTACCACCAGCGGCCCCTCCCCTCTGTCCACGAACCTTATACTTACTTTTGCCGTGTTCGGGAAGGCGGTCAGGCAGGGATCAGGTCTGGATCAGCAGGCCCACCGGGTTTTCTCACAGGGTCAGCCCAGTCCAACCCTGGAGAATTACTTGGGGGAAGTAGGAGCAGAATTTTATTTCTAGCACTAGCATTAAGAAAGCAGCTTAATATTATTAAATTTCCAAATAGGATGCCTGAGATGTATTTTGGGTTTGATTTGTTAATTTAATCTGACTAGACTAAATAGACTGTTTGACTGTGAATTGAAAGTAATAGCCAATGAAACTTAAGTGCTCAGCTCAGTGCAAAAACATCTCCATAAATGGGCGCTATGTTAAGCCTCCCTGTCAGGTAAAATCTTTATAAAAGCCTGAACAAGCTATGTTATTAATAGTCCAACAGAATGCTATGTGCATGTGTGTTTTTTCCCTAGTTCAGGAATTCCTTGGAATGAAAGTGAATTTAAAATTGCAATTAATGACTTATAATCGTTTTGGACACATTTAGCACTTCACTTTTACTAACAAGGGCATAGTGCTAGATGTAATAAAACAGCTGGCTCAAAAAATGGAGTCCACACAGGTGCAGCCACAAAGTAAGCCAGCTCAATAGCTGATACCAACTGGACTCTGGTTACAAATTACTCCATCTTTAAAGTAATGAGATAATGCATATAGTGGTAGACTGGTGTTTTATTGCTATATTATGCCCTATGTAAATTGAAAAATACCTCTCTTTTAAATATACGTGCACTCATTTGGCCTTTTTTTTTCTTTTTTACAAACATACCTGATTTTTCAGATTGAAAGGAAACCATCATAGTCTATAGCTGACTCAAATTAACCATTTTCCTCTTAGGCTCACAGAGTTACGCAACTCTGCCTTTACCTTATCTTATTAAAATAATATTAAACCTAGTTGTTACTGTTCTTATGTGTGGCCTTGCCCAGACCTTCCAAAGACAATTTCTCTGTAAAATATTGTTTTATATGCAATAGAAAATTTTAGATGCATCTATACTACAGAACTGCTTTTAACAAATGGGTTATCTATCACTTCCAAAAATACAAATCTAAGCATCTAAGGATTAGTTAAGCCTAGTTTCACAGTAATGTACTTCAACTATCTCATTATCTCCAGTAAGCATACATACTGAAGGTGGTACTTGGGCCAGTCCTGTGCAGTATCCAACCAAATGGCTCTTGGACAGATATTTACAAGGGGTCACACACAGTATGGACACATTTCCCGTTTGTTCAGCCTGTATATCAATAGAAAGTGAAGAGGATCATGACACGTGCAGTTTAAATACATAGGTTTTTAAATGTACATGCAAAATACTGCAAGTGATTATTGCAGCTATACATTAAGTTGCCTTTGATACTATTTCACAATGAGCCAATACATACACTAACACTGTGTGGTTTAGAAATTGTAGTCCCACAGATCGCAAGATGTTGCAAAAGATTATGAGTACAGCAGGAGAGGATATTGGAGTGACTCCCATCAATTCAAGATATTTTTAAATTACGTTGTTCTAAAAAGGTTTCAAGCATTGTGGCTGATACTTTACATAAACCTTTTTATAATTTTTTTGTTTTATTGCCATCTGGAAAACAATGTTGCAGCATTTGTGCTCGGTGAGCTAGGTTGTACAAAAGTTTTGTTCCTCAATAGTTACGATTTTTTAAATGAATAGTTGGCCAGTAATATGGTTATCTGCTATATACTATGGTGACCCATTGGAAAATTGAAATTGCGTTGATTTGCACATCGCATTGTTGCCTTATTCACTTTTTTTTGCTGAATTATGTGTTGTGTATTGTTCCTTCTTTTGTGGGCCTTTAATTTGGGCCCAGGGGCAAGGAAATGGTATATATTATTATGTATATAACAATTTCATCCCACAGTGTAAGTTTCTTATGCAGTTGAGATGACAATAAAAGATCTGAACTGAACTGAAAGTGGTGATGGCATAAGTTCTAGGTCTTAGCATGCAATTTGCTTGGCACAGGTCAGTAGAGGCTATTAATGCTACTTACTGGCAGAAGTAAGAAGAACAAAGCACTTTTTAAAAAATTTCCCCTGCCCCCAATGCTGCCCCCTGTCCCATACTTGGCCTAATCGGAGTACGCAGGGTGGAGTCTGAATGCTTTACATCAGCTTGCAGTCTCCCCAGTATTGATTGCCAATCTGGAGCATGTGAGGTCATATCCAATTGGCTTCCAGGGCACATGCTCTTCCTTGGGAATCAATTGCAAGTGGATGTGACACAGCCAGACACAGCAGCCTCCAACTCTTTTATACTACTCTGCAATGTTGAGAAAAACTACAGAACAGCCATAGGGGAACATTAGATGCAGTCAGGGACAGTGAAGGGGGAACTTTGTGGATTGAGTTATCTATGTTGTTGTCCTTTAAGCATCAATGCAAGCGCTTGCATACTATTTATGAGAGTGAGCTTGGTGAGTGCATTAGTGAATCCCACAAGTACTCACAAGCAAAAACATCATTTATGACACACTTGTTTGCTTCAATTTTAGAGTGGAGAATTGTTATTGAACTCATAAATTACTGCTTTCAATTGCCACAGGGTTTGGGAGATGGGGGACTAAAAACATTTTTTTGTAGTAGAGTTAATTAGACTATTATAGCTTCAAGACACAGGGTTTATGGGTATCAAATTTTGGTTATTTGCTCTAGGCTTGTGCACAGCTATATTTTAAATGCAAGTGCAGCTAGAATAAGTACTTGCATAGAAAACCGCACAGACAAAGTAATAGCCTGCATTTTGGATTGTCTGCCATTAGAGGGGGCCAATGATATGTCTTCTTTTTATGCAAAACTCAAAAGACAGAATTGAGACCATTTATTGTTTTATGTAAATGTTGTCTTTGTATTTTGCAAAGTTTGGTATTAGTGTTTGCTTTTAAAGAGCTTTTACCCCCAGACTATAGATATTTTCTTCTGTCACTGTGGAAAAAGTAGATAAAGGGTAACGGATGCGTTTGTTCAATATGAATGCAATCAATAGGTCTTGTGCTGAACATACTTTCTGCCTGTTGTTTCAATCATAAAAAAATAGGTTTTTATTTCAGGGTGTATCTGATTCTGTTCAAGCCCTGAAAATTATTTTTGGTGGGGGCCCCAGGCCCCTGATTACACCCCTGGATGCAGTCATCACCTGACCGGTCTCATACTCCTGCAGCAGTATGTGATCATTGGTCCCTTGGCATGTTATTCAATGTCCCATTGGGCCCAATGCGAAGGTAGACAAATTGGCCAGAGATCCTCTCATTTGGTGACTCAACTTCATGAGCAGATCCTCATGCATATGGTGAATTCACAGGGTAATATAGTGTGTGTGTGAGGGGTTACAATCATTTTTTTAAATCAATAGAATGTACGAGCGAGCCCGAGAGATCACAAGCCTATCACTGACTATAAATGGTTGGTTTTATGCTTAGGTTTCTACTTAATCTCTTTAAAGGGCAATAAAACTCAAACTAACAACCTCACTCCAATATATGTCCCCCAGATCCCTTCCCAAACTCAGACCTGTCAAACAACCCCATGTCATGTGGGAGATACTCCAAGCCTTTTTGAGATCTTATTTTATGTTATTATTTAGTGTGAATAGGAATTTAGGCTAAAAGATCTCCCTCATAACATGGGATTTGTTGACATCTCTGCAAACTGCATTGTGAGAAGTACTAGCCTTTCTTCCATGCATCACAACCAGAGAGATAGATTGGCAGCTTTTGTCACATGCACTGTCTTGGCTACATCATTTCCAGAAATGAACCTGCCAAGATGGCAACCACATAGGAGGCTGCTATTTCTGTTTTCTCTTGTGATACAGGGGGCGACTGGCAGGCATGTGGTTCAGGATAGACTTTAGGGGTAATATATTGGAGTAAGAGCACTAGTATGAATTCCCTCGTCTGGGATGAGGTAGAACCATTACGTTGGCCCAGTGTAGGCAAAAGGAAAGGCTGATGCCAGTGTAGGGGCTGATTCTTGGTATGCGTTTATCTGCCCACTGAGAATCAGCTTTATCTGGCATTAGCCAAAACCTGATATTGTTCAGTGATAGGCTCAACCTCTCAGCCACTGTTCGTCTAGGAAAATTTGACATTTCTTAACAATATTCATTTCTAACTGCACTTCTAGACAACATGGTACTAATAGGATATTGTGTGTATAAAAAACATTTTTATAATAGACAAATACACCTTCCCAAAAAATTCAGTTTCTACTGAGACTGCCTAAAGATGGCCATACACAGACCTTTGTCTGATGATTCATAGTTGACTCCAGAGTTGGTGGCTTATTGGCTAATGTATATGGCCAAAAACACCAGCTCTGCTGGCCAAAAGCTGATAAGGAGGTTACAAAATTCCACAAAGCGATCGCTGACCTAGGATCACCACTGTCTATAACATATTAAGTTAACATAAAAAAACGCGTAAATATGAATTACCCCTTTAAATTATGCTTGGAAGTGTCCTTCTATTCTTCCACAGGATGTGGTCATAAATGTGTCTGATAATAAGAACTCTGCAGTAGTAGCCCAAGTCCCGCCCCAGTCTCCCTACTCCCAGTCCTATCAAACTGTGCCAAATTGCTCCAGATCATGGAGGTTAGTCTCCCAACCTGTAAGCTAGGAATCCCCAACCTTTTTTACTCGTGAGCCACACTCAGAAATAAAAAATGTGTTGGTGAGCCACACCAGCAAGAAAAAAGTTCTTTGGTGATTTTGTGATTGGCTATTTAGTAGCCACAGCCTTCAGGAAGCTCTGCTTGGAGTAAAACTGTGTCTCTGTGCTTCTAAAACTTGTCTTCAAGCCAGAAATCTAAAAATGGGCACCGACTTTGAGGCGACTCAGAGCAACATCAAACGGGGTGGTGAGCAACATGTTGCCCTGAGCCACTGGTTGGGGACCACTGCTGTTAGGTTTACCTGTCCTCCATTATCAACTGTTAGATCTCATTCCCAGCACTTTTATTTACATATCATCTACTGTTTATTAAAAGGTAAGGAATACCTTTTAAGGCAGCATCAACTACCTAAAACCTTAGATTAAGCAAATTGCAATTTCAAAATGGCTGGAATGCCACCTCGTGATGGACTATTGTAATTATGTGCCCCTCCAGCTGTCACAGAACCACTGACCAGCATTAAATAGAAGCAGTTGTAGCACTGTGAAAGACAGATGAAGGGACCACCTGCTCACATGGAGAACCATGCTTTGTTCTCAAACAGCATATATTTGTTTCCCTAGCTATTACATACCAAGGACTACCTTGAACCTCCCCTGAAGGTATTCAGAAACAGCACAATAACACTTTCTGATATGTGCTAATGGATAATGAGATAAAAACATGTGAGCAGGTGTAGCAGAATTAGAACTGCATGCACCCTTGGCTGGAAGTATTCGGAAACAGCTGAAGGGCAGCCTTCTGATGTACTACTGGATAATAACATCTCTCTAAATCATTGCATTAAGGTCGCCATACACTCACAGATAAAAGCTGCTGACTCCAGACTAAATCAGCAGCTTATTGGACAGTGTACTGGGCCTGCCGTCAGGGCTGCCTGACTAATTTCTGGCCAAATATCAATTGCCAGGTTTGAAAATCATCAAACGGGCCTCCTTAGGCCCCAGTGTATGATCCAATCATTGGCCCAGGACCAATAATTGCACAAACCCAATTGGCCCTGTGCTTGGGTGGCCAAATTGGACCCAGATCCACGTATTTGGCAACTTGGCTAAATATGCAGCTCTGATACTATATGGCCAGCTTAAGTTGATTAGAAATTTACTGAAAAGAGGCTTTAGCCAATTGGGTATGTTGATTATTTTATTAAAGCGGACCTGTCACCCTAAGAAATAAGTCCAAATTATTTTCTATATTGTTAGTTGAGCAAAATAAACTTTACTTACTCTATATAAATAATATAAATCTTGTTTCCTTCCATCTCGGAATTACTCAGTCAAAGCAAGCAGGCAGCTACCATTTTGTGGGCACTGTTATTAAGACAAGCTTTGTATCATGCCAAAATCTTATTTATGTGCCACAATGGGGGACCAGATGCCCATGCCCATGCACTGGCTACACAATTATATGAGGAGGAGGGAGGGGAAAAGTGAGATGTGCAGTGACATCTAGGAAGTGCTGAATGGAAAGCTAAAGTTATTGTCTGCCCCGCCTCTATGCCTAAGGCATAGAGGCGGGGCAAGCAATATATGAGTGACAGCTGTGATTTTTAAATGCCTTTATAATGGGTTTGGATGTGTTAATATAAAAATGAATTTGGGTTTCATGTTTAATTTGAACAGGACTTTTATTATACAGATTTTCATGTCTGGGTGACAGGTCCACTTTAAAGAGACTTTCACCTAAAGACAAACCTGTCTGAGGGTGGGACACCGCCCTTTATTAATCTATAGCCCCAATTTGTGGCCCCACTATAGACAGGCCTAAAGCAGGGTGGAATAAGAGGAATGGTAAAGGCAGTAATGGGTTAATACTTATTTAAAGGTCATAGCTGGAAGAAACGAGACTGAGACGTCTAGTGAACAATATTGCAGCCATGGCTATGGGTATCCCGTCCTTTGTACGGATGCGCAGGAGTTAAAAATTGCTTTAAGTTCACCCGTAAGTTCCCCCACTGTGGCATCTGGGTATGTGGCACCTGACCATTTTATTGCACTGCAGGCATTTCAACCCAATTCCAAGTTCCCCATTTACCATGCAAGTGGTGATTCACATTGGGTTGATGCATCAGGGTGCCCTAAAATTGATAACCTTCCTGAGTACTTTTAAGGAGAAGGAAAGGCTAATAAAGAGTTCATCTCAAGCTGCAGGGATACCTTTAGTTCTCTCAATAGTGCCCTTAAGTCTCCCCATATTTCGCCTGTTCAGATGATCAGAAGCCTTATAGGAAAAAAAACGCTGAGCTCTGTAAACAAAATTCCCATGCCTTGCTCCTGCACCAAGACCCCCATACATGCGCAAACTAAGAATATGAGGAAGCTTCCTGTTGATTGGCTCAGATCACACATTCCTAAGGGGGGGGGAGTTCTTAGCATTCTTGAGGGAGGGGGGAGCAGGAGAGGAGAGAGCTGCGCAGCCTCTGGTAAAGGAAAAAAGTGTGTTTCTTTTGATAGAGGACTTAGTGCAGCAATTCTGTGAGTGCTTATGGCTGTATTTATATAGCCCTTTATGATAAAGCTTACTTAGTTTTTACCTTTCCTTCTCCTTTAAGGAGAAAACACAGGAAGAATGGTGCAGAGTGAAAGAAGGAGACTAAAATATGCCCCCAAAATATATTCTATCCCAGCTTCCATAGAAGCACGACAAATTTGCTTGAACAGGTAGAAGAAGATGAACTTTTTGAGAGGGAAGGTGCAGTTTCAGCTTCTCTTATTGGAGCTGCCATAGTAAAAAAACCCTCCCCAAAACAATGCTTGCCAAACAGTGCCAAGGATGTAGTCATCCAAGGTGAAAAAGGCAGTAGTACTTACAGTATGTAGACCCCTGGGATGACAATCTGGCCAGCTGGTCAGAGTCCTTAGGTCCCAGGGTGACCCCTTTTCCCCGAAGAGGCTCACTAGATACTCTTTATATGAATACAGCCCGCCTCTGTATAAGTGCCGGAGTAGCTGATCCAAATTGGGATATAGATTATATGCTTAAAGTACTAGCAGTATAGGAAAAATATGAGAAACAGGGTAAAGAGACTAAAACGCCCT
Source organism: Xenopus tropicalis (assembly GCF_000004195.4). Classification (NCBI taxonomy): domain Eukaryota; kingdom Metazoa; phylum Chordata; class Amphibia; order Anura; family Pipidae; genus Xenopus; species Xenopus tropicalis. The sequence goes on along the minus strand of NC_030678.2, from coordinate 48,765,702 downwards.
CTTCTAAACAATATTTTTCCCCTGATGCATACAGGAAAAGGACCCAAGTATGTCCCTTGGAATTTTGCTGGTATGGAAGGTGTTGTAAAAGCCCTACCATCTCTTCAAAGAGGAGCAGACCCATGGATAGCAAAATTTGAAGTGCTCACAGCCGGCATGTTTCTATGCCTTGGTGATGTGAAGGCTCTTTTAGCCAGAATTCTTAATTGCTCAGCCCAGTCTGTATGGGATGAAGCGGGTCTGCCTCATGTTAGGGGTCTGTACGGCTTGAATTTAACCCTTACAGACCCTGTCTTTTTGCGGCCCTCAGAGTCTGCTATCCTACTCTAAAGGATTTTGGTACATTGATGAATATTACCCTTCCTGATGGAGCAGATATTGCAAAACATATTGCAGATTTTCTTGAACAGTGGACACAAGAAATGGGTATGGACACACATGAGGTTTCTGTTGTTCCACAAGTGTCTTCACAAGGGATTCCCATCCTCTTTGCAGAAGAAGCTAGATACAGTAGTAGGCTTAGATGCCAAACCCTGGAATGAAATTTATTCACATATCCTTCATTATCATAGAATTTGTGAGGATGAATGCAAAAAGCCTCAGAATCTACCTCAGAGAAATCTGACACAGAGGAGGAGAACCAAAGCTATTCCTTTAGGGATCTCTTAAATGATTTTCCCACCTTTTTTGCGCTCAGACTAAATTTAGCAATCCCTTTGGGGAAAACCCAGGAAATTCCAGGGATGGTTTTAAACGAAATGTGGTTTGCTGGAACTGCAATAAGCCAGGTCATGTCCTTTTTTTTCCCGCCATTTTCAAAATGGAGTAAAGCTCAGTGTAACTCAGTCAGACCAATTCTAAGCTCTTCTGTTTTGCTTTGTTTCACCCAGTCTCCATTTCACACTTCTGGTAGGAGCCCCATTAGGGGATCATGAACTTATTAATGGGGATTAGCAGCCTATTAGGGGACAAGTTTCTTTTTACATTTGCATTGTTATGCTAGTTTTAGCGTAATGAATAAGACAATAATAACATTTTGAGCGAATATATTGTATACATTTTTATTTGAAAGGAAAAGTAAAGCCTCTTTTAGCAGCAGTGCCCCCTCTTTAATCACTTCACTGACACTTGCCGCAACTAATCTGTGTCCCCATAGCATGTCCAGAACTACAGAGCCGTTTGGCCCCCCACCTTTAGCTGTGCCCCTTCTGTTCCCAGCAGCCATATTGGTAATCAGCAAACAGCACAGGCACACTGGCACCCAAACTGGGATATTGGGGTACAAGGTTGAACTGGCCCAAGAGGGCACTGGATAAAGACCCGGTGGGCCCTAGTCCTGTTGGACCTCTTTTCACCAGGCACGTTGGTGTGTGGATTGCTGCTGACCAGTAATGAGTAGGAGCTAGAGAAGACAGTATTTAGACCCTTAAATCTAGTTACAGAAGTGGAATTACACATAAATATAGAAAACATTAGAAAGCCCAGCTTGTCCTGAAAAAAAGGATGTATAGTACAGGCAAACTAAAATTACCCCTCAGGAAATGCCCCAAAGTGAAATGACAAATGGCATATGAAATGCAAAATCCTGCTGGTAAAATCATTATCCCAAGGCTCCTGTAGATATGGGACTGGGTTGGATGGCACTGACAGATTTACTAAGAGCAAAATGACAAAATCTGAAAACTGTCTGTTTAAAAGACAAATTCACAAAAGTGGAGATAGAGGTTTGTGAATAAGGTGGAAAATCAGACAAATCTATCTCCATTTTTATTTGTCTCAATTTATTTGTCTTTTGTGAATTCCCCCAATATGTTGTTGCGGATTCCTATGTCCACAGAGGAACCCGTAGCTAATATTTCAGTAGCTGGTTTTCCTTTGCCTTTTCTGCTTGATTCCGGCACTACTATATCTGTCCTCTCTGCTCTCCCTGCAGTATTGTCTCTTTCTAACTACACTGTCAGTACCACATGTTTTGACGGTAAACCTCAGATTAACCATCTCACTGCTGAAACTTCTGTAACTGTTGGAGATTGTACTTTTTCCCATTCCGTTGTCTATGCACTTAATTGGCCAGTTAATCTTCTTTGACGCAACCTTCTTGCTAAAGCTAATGTTATATTGGATTTTAATTCTACTGTATTTCTTGCTGCCATGTCTTCAAATTCCAACCCCCCCTGATCGCTTTGCTGATATAAATGACTCAGTCTGTGCTACACAAAAGTTAACGCAAAGTTAAATCTGTCAGAGAGGTCCAAATTCGCCTCAGTCCAGGGTGTGACAGTCCTAGAGTACCGCAATACCCTCTTAAATCCCAGTCAGAACTAGGTGTGGCACATGAAATTAATACTTTGCTGCAACACGGTATCATTGAACCCAGCAGTTCACCTTACAACAGGAAGCATGAGGAGAGGGGTACTGACTACAACAGGTAAAAAGCTCCTACATAACAAAATTTATTTTCTTAATGCAATTATCAATAAAAAGCAGGACAGTTTAAGATAAAGGACTGCTGGTTATAAATTTGCATTGTATTATACAGAGGATGGTAATATTGAGCAAACTGCACTCTTATGATTGTGTTTCAGGCACCTCCAGGACATTAATGATGTTATTGACCCATTCATCTTCTGGATTTGCACATATCTTTCGATTCTTTCGGGTGACAAGGCTAAAAAAAATTGATAAAAACAAAAAATCAAACAGCTTTTTGAGTATTCATATCTGAAATGTTGCTCTACTCGACAACTTAGGAGTCATTTTCAAAGCAGAACGCATTGTGCAATGTGCAAAACGCAGGCACACTGCATTCAGCCTTGCCAAACTCCCTCAGATCTGTGTGGTTTCTTTCAGAGTGAGAGACTGGTGGCTAGCCCCGTGAATAGAGTGCTACTAATGTTAGTCAACATTGTGCATATTTTAGACCCACAAATTAGGAAGTGTCAGGAGGAGCAGCCTGCAGTGGGTCCTGTCCTTAGGACAGGCGGTAAGTACAGGGCTTGTCTATTCTTCTAGATGCTGCATGGAATAGAGTATAGCTTACCCAGTGCTACTTAAGTGGGCACTAAGGTGGGTGCTCTTGTGCCCCTTAGCGCTTGTGCCACAGTCAGTTATATGACCATTCATACCTAGGCTTCCTATAATTCCTAACATAGAAATTAAGTAGATTTTACTAACTCATTACACAATGATGCATGGAGTAGGACTGTGTGTGGGTGCTCACACTTTTTTTGCAAAATAATGCGTGAAGAACATGCAGCAGCGTATGTGTTTTATGTAGGTGCAAAACCCAAAAATCCACTTTGGCATTCTGAATGTTGCTTGTACGCAAAGTCTAATTCCTAAAATAGTAAAGTCTAATTCCTAAAATAGTAAATACTTACACAACTGCAAATCGGGAGCAGCGGCTACTGGTGTAGAAGTAATCAGCCACGTGTTTGGGTGGGATTGGCTTCTTTATGTAATCAAAACAGCAGGAGACGACATCTGAACCAACTGCAAAAGGAGGGGCTTATTACTGTTTGTTGTTTTACCTTTATTAAACAACCACTTATAAAACCCAGATATCATTCACATCACTGTATCAATGGATAGTAACAAAAAGAGCAGACACCCCTGGGCTTGGATAGCATATTGGCATGTTATGTATTTTAGATCTTAAGCATACTTGTGAAATACTTTTGTATAATTTAAATGACCTAAACTATAAATTATATAATTGTAAAATGCATATTCTGATTTCTGAATCAAATAGATCTGTTCTAAACCACAAATGTGAATGCTTGTAGGTAACAGAATCAATTAACTTATGCATTTAGGTGTGCTTTAACCTTCGTCTCACATGTGTGTTAATTGGATGAAATAAACATGTGTGTATGAGCCCTCAATAATGAGACGCTGTAGAGATGAAGTGCCGAGGTACTGAACTAAAATAGTATTAACAACACTGCCAGTTGTGGGACCATTTGCCAAATGGCAAACTAATGTTAGGGGGCTGATTTTGGTAAATATAAAGTGAGCCTTAATAAAGAACATCCGTGATACCACAATTGCACATTATAACTGAAATGTACACTTTCTGTTCAAGACATACAGGTATGGGATCCCTTATCCGGAAACCCGTTATTCAGAAAGCTCCAAATTATGGAAAGCCCGTCTCCCATAGACTCCGTTTTAATCAAATAATTCTGAATTTTAAAACTGATTTTCTTTTTCTCTGTAGTAATACAACTGTACCTTGTAATTGATCCCAACTAAGATATAATTAATCCTTATTGGATGCAAAACAATCCTGTTGGGTTTAATTAATGTTTTATTGATTTTTTAGTAGACTTAAGGTATGGAGACCCAAATTACGGAAAGATTCCTTATCCGGAATACCCTTGGTCCCGAGCATTCTGCATAACGGGTCCTATACCTGTATATTGTTCCCCCAGATCCCTGGAGAAGGCTTGCTTCAATCTGTGAAGCTACCCAACCTAGCATCAGGTATTGTTAATCTTATTAATTAATTAATTCATCTTCTTTTATTAAAAAAAGTCCTTTCTCAACTACCTTTAAGTTAACTTTTAGCTGCTGAGATTCCAAACTATTGGAAATATTACTCTCTACATCATTCTAAAAGTAAACTCAAAGGTGAGCAATCCCCTTTAAGAAAAGTATGTGAAGTTACACTATTCTGTCAGATATGCTAGCGGCTTCATTATTTCTCATTACCAACTCAAATAAACAGCAGCATAAAACTACAGACCAATTTCCATTTTAAGTGTATTATAAAATCTCCAAAAAAAGTTAAACCTTCAACTTAATTTAATTAAGATGTATTTTAAATACAGGTTTACTGAGGAGTAAAAAAACGAGATAACACTAAAAGATTTATAAATATAATTTAAGACACTAATAACTAAATTTGTTATTATTATTTTAATCAAATAATTCAGAATTTTAAAACTGATTTCCTTTTTCTCTGTAGAAATAAAACAGTACCTTATAACTGATCCCAACTAAGATATAAATAATCTTTATTGGATGCAAAACAATCCTGTTGGGTTTAATTAGTGTTTTATTGATTTTTTAGTAGACTTAAGGTATGGAGATCCAAATTATGGAAAGACCCCTTAACCAGAAAACCCCCAGGTCCTGAGCATTCTGGATAACGGGTCCTATACCTGTACTAGGTTTTATTTAGAGTAATAATTTAAATAGATTGAATAATTCTATGTATTATAAACCCCATATTTAAAGTTGCTTTTCCTTCTTTACAGATCAGCTAGGGAAGCCCATATGATAAAATGGCATATCCCTCCAGGAACCCTACTTTGTGTTGGCTTTGAAAAGTCATCAATCCTCCTGTTAAAAGTCTCAGTGTTCCTTTGGGTATATCCTGCTAAGATAAAGAAAATCACTATCACTGATACCGTTATCAAATATAGTACTTATGGCTATCAAATGAGAAATTCTTATACACCAAAGTCCAATAGTTTTATGCATCAGTTTACTGGGAATCCTGACTTTCCTTCAGGATTGCAAACCAAACATTTTATTTGGTGGCTCCTGAATATACTGATCAAAGTATGTGAGATGCTCACTCCTACTACATGCAGCAGCATCACAAGCTCCCGCAGATATCAGCAATTTTGTAATTTCATCAGCTTACAGAATCCACTCTAAAGAGTTTATTTTTTATATAGGTAAAGTTAGGAGCTACTCTAACAACCCTAGGTCACAATGGAACCTTGTACATACCAACTGCCTTGACCTGGCATCAAGGGCAGGGCACCCTTTGTGTGCTGTGCATGTTTTAGTTAAAGGAGAAGGAAAGGCTAAGTAAGCTTTATCAGATAGGTTTATGTAAATACATCAATAAACACTCACAGAATTGTTGCTGAGTCCTCTATCAAAAGAAACACTGCATATCTTGCCTTCTTTTGTGTCTGTATTAGACTTCTTTCTCTCAGCTCAAACCTCCAGGGCACAGGTTTGAGCCTGCTCAGCTTGCAATATTGTGGCTAATCTATTGGCAATAAACTGCTTCAGTAGCTTTCCATCTCTAAGGGCAAGAACCCACGGAGTGATTGAGTCACCCACGATAGCAGAGATCTATCGCGGGCTACTCAACCGCTCTGAAAAGTCTTTCTACCGGCATAAATAGGAGTTGGCAGTGGAAAGCCCTTTGTATCGCTTTGTTTTCTGAAGTCGCGCAAAGTTGCCTGCAGGAGGAAAATTCACACAATTTTGGATTATGGAAGCAATGCAAAGGGATTTCCACCGGCAACTCCTTTTGTTGGGAATCCATTATTCATAAGCTCCAAATTATGGTAAGGCCAACTCCAATTTTAACAATTCTTAATTATTATTAATTGTTAATTATAATTTTTATTGGAGGAAAGTAATCTTATTGGGTTTAATTCATGTTTAAATTATTTTTAGTAGACTTAAGGTATGGAAATCCAAATTACTGAAAGATCCCTTACCAAAAAATCACAGGTCCCTAACATTCTAGATAACAGATTCCATATCGGTATTGACATTATAAGGTTTAATATTCCTTGAAGGTGCACAAATTTAGATGCATATAAATTGCATATTAAGATTGGCATTTATTGCTAGGAATTGCTATTGCTAGCCAGACCGACTAGTCCTTAAGATGCACTGCAAACAATAAATGGTAGTGGAACATTGCCTTAGATTAGAAATATTAAGCACTCTATTTATTTATGGAATTTCAGCACTTCATGCCCAACTTCAAAGGATAAATGTGCTAAAACTGAGTAAAAAAGCTTCCCAGCTACATATCATAAGAAGCAGAGGAGTATACAGTGTGTATACATAGACAGACATACCTGGTGCAGACTCGGCTCCATTATAAAAAGCCACAAAGAGAAAAACTGAAAGAATGATCAGTGTTGCCTTCATGTTTGCCCTTGCAAAATAAATGAAACCTCTTATTCTCAAAACTGCTGTAAACTGCCATAGAACCTCTTAATATATAGCAGTGTGTTTTGTTTTTTTTTCCAGGAAACAATATCTGAAGTTAGCCGTGGGCTTAGGGGGGAAAGATGGCGAGGAAGGTGTGAAGAAACTTTTGCTGTGGTTTGCTTGCCTTGTACATAAATAAAAGTATACAATGCAAAAAGCAGGATGTGGTGGACACAAAAATATAGATTAGAAAACTTTGTGATGCTGCAAAGATTCAGTGAAGCCATTTTTAACACTTAGCTGGCACCAGAACTGCTGATGACCTATTAGTAACATGTAACATGAAAATAGCACATATGCCAGCAGACAGTTATTTTAGGGGAAAAAAGTTCTGTTTATTGTACTCTTAATTTGTACATATATATATATATATATTTTTTTTTTTTTTGCAATGTTCTACTGTTTTCAAATCCAAAGTGTTTTTTGTGCAGAATGACTTGGCCTTTGACAGAATTTTCCAGTTTTCTCTCTTAAAGTCCTTGCAACCTATTTTTCATTTTGAGGTTTGTGAGTACAAATCTAAAACAAATACTGAACAAATATGTATTGCAAATAAAAAATGGAGACCATAGCAATGGAAGAGCCAGCTTGTGTCTCATCAGTACATATAAAATGCAGGAGAACCTTTGGCAGAGGCACGTATAGACTGAGAATTTAGTCCGGGTAGCCAGTTGCCCTCCAGATTACAGTGAATTGCAGAATCCAGCACCTTGACAGGAGATTACTAGGCGCTAGGAATTGTAGTTCAGCAAGCTGTATAAAACTCGCTGACAATTTTGAACTTAATCACAGGAAAACAAGTAGTTAAACATGTATTTCAGAGTGCAAATTTTGTTTTTCTTTAATAGTTCATCTGTAATTATAATAATACTCATTTCGCAGTGTCAGCTAATAGTAAGTTTGATGCTTGGTAGGAAACAACTGACATAACTGCTTTTATACTTCTACACATGTAAAAATGCATTGTTATTAGTCTGTTTTATCTTAAAGCAAGCAAGATGTATATGCTCTTTACTCCCCTCTCTCCCTTTTCTTTCTTCCTTTTCTCTTCACCCTCTTATGTGGGGTACTCTCTGCCCCTTACTTAATTTTGTTATGTTTGAAAAATGAAAAATAAAAGCAATTTAAAAAAAAAAAGTGTTGTTGAAAGTTTTTCTGATTTTGCCTCATGCATCTTGCACAGGGAGACTGTTCCATGCCTCCCTTCTGTAATCGCGATCTAAATCAGCAAGTGAATTTCAGAGCATAGTGTCACAGTATTGATTTAAGCGGCCCATATGCATGCAGATATTTTTTGCCACCCCGCAAACCATCTTATTGCTTAAATGATCGTTTTGAGGAAAGATTTATCTGTCGATGGATAACAATATGCGAGGAGACTTTTTTTTGTGTCTTTGTCGTGTTAGTGGCAAGATCATACATATATTAACTAATGGACATCCATTGTATTACTTTCACATTTAACCCAACCTTAAAAAATATAGGCATGCGTAGTGAGCTTTTATTTAAAATGATTATCTGTTCATCCCATTCACTGACCGATTTCTACTTTTCAAGGTGAAAATTTTTATACTTGTCTGGTCAACTGTCGGGACAATCGAACATTTTTCGATGGTTTGCAACTCATCAATGCAGTGATAAGTAAGTGATTTTATTGGATCATCCTAAAATCATTTGTTTCATACAATGAAATCTGCCCAAGAGTGGGCACCTTTAAACTAATGTCCCTTGGGGAGATTAGTCACCTGCAATAAATCTCTGCTACCCCCGGCAAATAATTTCCCTATAAAGCATTTCTATGGCCAAGAAAAGGAATCACCGGTTTCCTGAAGTCACGCAAGTTGCCTGCTGGAGGAAACTCTGTGCGACTTCAGAAAACAAAAGCAATGTGTAGACCTCTCCACCGGCGATTCCTTTTATAGCCGGTAGAAAAAGGCTTTTTATGGAGCAACTAAACAAGTCCAGTTGCTTCAAATTTAATTATACTAGATATACCATGACCTGGATGAATGAAAATCTTCATAGACGCTTTTTATGAAAATCTTCATAGACGCTTTTTATGGAGATTAGTCGCCCGCAGTAGCAGAGATTTATTATTGACAACTAATCTCCCTGTGGGACATTATCCTATGGGTTTTACCATTCTCCACTTACGCTGTTTATTTACCTTACCCTGACAATCTGTTGTTACACGAGTTGTCTTTGTGAACTGTAGCTTAAAACTTCCCTGCCCTGCCATACCAGTGTTTGAAAAAAGGCTGAATTTTACTACATTTTTACCTAAAGCCTTTTATACATTATACTTTATACATTTTGCTATGTGCTTTGTTGATATCATTTGTATCATCTGCAAGTTAAAGTCAAATGAACTTTTTGATAGTTAAATTATTTTGAAAATAATGCATTTCAGTAAGGATTTAGTCTGACTGACATAAAGGAAAATATTTGACACTGAGATTGGACTGCCTTCATTACATTTTTATCTACATGGAGCATTGGCTCCCACTTTACATAAATTATTTAGTCCCTGTACTCCAATCACTCTGCTTTTATTAAATAGACTCCTTCCCTTCCTCTGCTTTTCACTAGAGAATGCGGCACTGCAACTGCACACCAGTTCTTTTTGCACATGCCATGGAGCCTTAGTTAGATTGAGTAACCTCCATCGCCACATACATGGAGTATGTGTAAAAGTCTAAAGGTGTCCATACACAGGTTGATAAAAGCTACTAAGTTGGCACCCTGTGTATGGTTAAAGTCAGGGGGCCAGATATTGATTGGACAGTTTTGATTTTGCCATAAGATCAAGGATTGCATTTGCATTACCTAAATACAAAATAAATGGGCGGCCCATGCATATGCAGTAAAAAAGGCTATTCTTCTCAGATTGCTGTACCTTTTTTCACATGCTGTTCATACCCCTGCTAAGCAAACCATTAGAGGCCATGTAGATAACATTTTGTTTGGAATTAATTCTTTAAAATGATTTCCTTTTTTCTCTGTAAAATAAAACAGCCTTCTATACTTGATGGTGACTAAGCTTCATGAATCCATATTGGTGGCAAAACAATCCTATTGGGTTTATTTAATGTTTAAATGAATTTTAGCAGACTTAAAATGTGGTGATCTGAAATTATGGAAAGATCCCTTATGCAGAAAACACCAATCCCAAGCATTCTGGATACTAGATGCTATACCTGGAAATGTTTCAAAGTTTGCAACAGTTTTAATTACCTGATAGCATTTACTGGTCGGTTGCTATGGGTTACTGTATGTGGGCAAGCTTTGTGTCTTTTATTACATATGGGGGTTAGTTTTTTAAATAATTGACAAATATAAAGTACATATTTGGACCAACCTGTTTTGTCATCATGTCTATCTGCACTATATACACAAACTGTTTAGCACAATGCCCTCATTAATGAAAAGAAAAATTAAGAAAAATGCATGTTTTTTCCCACAATGCCATTTTCTTCCAAGAATTCTAGGTTTATTACTGACGCTACAATTTGCACGTGATGAACCAATATGTAAGTGAAGTAGAATTCACTGTGGTAGATCACATTTAAGTTACAGCTCACGGAATTGTGCCAGATATTTTGTTGAAATGGAGTCACTTCTGGCACTTTACTCACCACAAATCAGTGGCAGCTATTGAAGCAAAAGGCAATGGTAAGGCTGGAATTAGTGGCACACCCATGTGATTCCAAGGTTCCCATTCATTAATAGGTGTGCTTGTACCTTTCCAAATAGCATGAGTGCATACTAAATTTTGTGTCCAGACTAGATTTTATACTTGCTTTTAAGCAAGCGCCAGGGTCATTCCATTTTTAAGTAACCTTTTTCAGTTTGGAAAAGATGGGTGCTATGGTGGATAGGTCTGAGAAAGTATTATTGACCATGCTTGTTTCCAGAACACTAATAACAAAATATGATGATGTTATATACTGTAACTGTGATGCACCATAGTTAGTTGTGAGCACCCGTCTACACATTGTGTGGGAATGCCCAAAGTAGATAATATTAATTTAGCTTTCAATGATTTTAGCTTTTCCATTTTAATATCACATTGCAGTGTATATTCTATGCTACAATGGTGTCGGTTCATGAACATGTTCTTTCATTTTCATTTGATTAACCCTTTTGTTTACTGTATCCTGCAGAGGTCTTCTTGCATTATGTACACATTGACAAAATGAGAAACCAAACCCAAAATTCTATTAATATATTAATTATTTAATTAAACAGGCCAGAAAATAACACTGCATTACTGTGCAAAAATGTGCCAAAAAGGGACTCCCAAAAAGGTAAATGTAGTAATGGCATCCCTATTTCATAAACAAATCAATGATAACTTTGCCTATGTAAACTGGCTTTTACTGAAAAATAAATATATGCTCTTAAGGGGTAAATGTGTGCATTTCTGCAAGGCATGCCTCACATTTTAGTGGTTTCCAATGCGCTGCATACATGTTCTGCAATGTCCTTTCACACTTCAGGATGTGGTAAAATATGTAGTTGGAACTATGTGAATACACTTTTCTTAGTATTTTCACCACATTTGTTTATTTTTATTTAGCCCATTTTAGATATTTGTCAAATATAAGTATGATTATTTTCATATCATGTGATCATTACTATTTACATCATTTACTTTAGGCCAATGTATTAAATAGTTTATGGTCAAGTAACTCTCTTACATAAATGGTTAATATGTTAAAGACTAATATGTTAAAGGACTAAATCCACTTTGGGATTCGGATGAATTCTGAATTTTTCCTGAAAATTTAGCAATTTCCCTGATCATGTGACCTAATTCATGTGGTTAAGTGTGAAGACACACAGACCTACTAGTAGCAGCTACTTGTCACAGCTACTAAAATAGACAATGCTGAGAGTTTACTGATCATTGTCTCTTGTGTGTTTTAGCAGAGGCAATTCTCAGTACAAATACAAATACAAAAATACACAAAGTATATTTATATTCCCAATTTTTATTCACAGCTTATTTTTTTTTATTCTATATTATTTATTCACAGTTAAAAGCATATACAACAGACAGGTAATATCAAGTCTCAGATCATATGGAATGTGAGTATGGAAAAATCCAGTATAGTTCAATGGTGCAGAAGTAATAGGAGCATACTGGATCTTTGTCCTCCATACTCACATTCCATGTGGTTTGAATTCCAAACATGTTACCTACCTGGTTTAATGGAACTGTTTAACTCTTGTATTGTCATTGGTGTTATTTCTTTTCTGCCTTGTTGTTTTACATATCCAAGTGTATGCCATGTTTTTACGGTTTGAATTTTATGAACACTGTTCACTGTGCACATTTGCTTTATGTGTATCACAGTAGCTACCGCTTTATAATGTGACCCAAAACACGTCTGGTTTCTAATGCTGTACATGGTTTTAACTTATGTGTGAATAGAAATGTGAAATGTTAACATTGTGGCTGTTGGGAATGGCAGACAGTACTGCACCTGGTTGGAGTGAACGAGCATCCACCTGGTACATAGCCTTATAAACTGGTGACTAGGAGCTGCTATTCATTTCTTATGTTTATGTTTGTTAACACAAAGGCACATTTTCTGGAGATGGCATAGTGGGAGTCTGCTAATTCACATGACAGTCATTTATGCAGTATGACATACTACACATAACTGTAACTGTAACTTTGCATTGTACATTTGAACATTCCAAGCATATACTAGGCTTAACCGTGTTCTGTAAGGCTCAATTATGACAGCAAATGCAGTGTGCAAAGTGCAATATCAAAAGCCACTGGCTATGTGTAGCATTTCCCCTACAATTTCAGCATTTATGTGCTCACGTTTAGATTTGTGTTCAGCAAGCTGCTCTAGGGAGCAGCATGGCAGCAGAGCAACTTAAAGTAGCAAGTTTTAGTAGTTAAGTGTTAGACAGAGTTGGACCACAATTGGAACAGCAATGAGTCTGGGACTTTACATCTTCAGTTTCTATGGATCTCTCTGAAAGTGCACAAAGAAACTTTGCTTTCTACAGTTTACCTAAACAATTGCAATCTTGCATGTTTACTTCATTCAGGTAACCTCCTCCATTTACATCTTGTATATACCAAACATCCTTTATATTTGTACTTGATACATGCAAACTTTGATTTGTATGCTTTTCATAGTTTCTAAACAACACTAAAAAAGCCTCACAGCTGACCCTCCTCTCCCTCCCTCTGCTCTCATGAACTGCTCTTTTTTCTGAGACCTCTCATTCCTTCATCACACACTACCAAACACAAACCCAGAACATTTAAATCCCACACACATGTCCTCTCCCTTCACAGCAGGGGATATTTTGCCAAATCCAGGCCCCTATCCAGTCTCTGCTCCCACATGCACCCTATCTCCAAATTCTGCTCTCCTTCAAGTTCTCAGGTTCTTCAAGTAACACTCAGAACCTCATCAACATTCCAATTATTCCAGCCATTCCTGCACCAATATCATGTGCCTTATGGAATCCACGCTCAGTTTGCAACAAATTATCTGCTGTGCACAATTTATTTCATTTTCACTGAAAACATGGATCAGCCCCTCTTTTTTTTTTTAAAGGTTGATTTTATATTGATTTTTAACAATAAAATAAAAGGTAGAAAAGAAAGAGAAAGAGAAAAAGGAGAGAGAAAGAAGGGGTTGGAGAGTAACCCATTATTGTGCTGTTGTGGCTGGTGAGTCCGTCCAAGGCGACCAGATATAGTCAAATTTTGCTGGGCAGCCTCTGGCGAGGTAGGTAAGTTTGTACAGACCCAGTTGTGAGTTGATGGGTTTTTTTGCATAGAAAAGTAGTAATCGCATTAGTAATTTTGTGTTTTTTCTGGGTACCAGCGCGTCTAGGATGCCCAATACACAGGTGGTCGGGTTGAGTACTTGTGGTAAATCCAGCTCTGTCCCCATGAATTCTGTAACTTTGCGCCAGAATTTTTGGATTTCAGGACAGTCCCATATCAAGTGCATAAAGTTGGCCATGTGGGTTTTACATCTTGGACAGTCAGAGGAGTCAGTTTTCCCCATAATATGCAATTTATACGGAGTAAGGTAGGTCTGGTGAATGATTTTAAACTGTATAAGTTTGTCTCTTGTGCTTATTAGGGGCTGATATAAATTATCTATAACTTCTTCCCAATCCTCGGGGTTCAGTTGTATCCCCGAGGTCTCCCACTTTAGCTTAACCCTAGGCCGTGGGTCATACCTTTTGTTAATTAACAGTTTGTATGTGTTTGAGAGCAATTTGGCTTTACTTGGCTGTATTATCAAATGTTCCAGGTCCGAGTATTGTATTTGTGGCTGTTGTGGAAATTGTACTCTGCAAAGGCTTACAATCTGCGCATATCTAAGGTCTGAGAGGCCGGGTCGGGGGGTAATTTGTTGTAGCTGAGGTAATGTATGGAGTTCTCCGTTAGAGTAGAGGTGGTCCATGCGTTTGATCCCTAGCTTGGCCCATGTTCCTGCTTCCGGGAAAGATGCAAAATGTGTTAAGTTGCTATTCCCCCATAATGGGGTGGATCAGCCCCTCTTACACAGTTGCCACAGTTACCCATATAGACATGTGGGTGGAGTTGGTATTTTACTATCTGAACAGTGTTCATTCCAGCTCATTGCTCAAATACTGTTTCTCACTTTCCACTCTTTTGAAGCCCATGCAATTAGGATCTACTCCCAATTTGCATTACAGGTTGCAATGATCTATCACCCTCCAAGAACTACTTCTCAATTTCTAGACTATTTCTCAGCTTGGCTCCTACCCTTCCACTCTTCTTATATCCCTGCTATCATTATGGGTGACTTTAATCCCCCTGTTTACATTGAAGGGTCTCCTACCTCCAATTTGCCTAATCTTACCACCTCCTACGGGCTTAAACAATGGGTCTCAGTCCCTTCTCCACACACAACCCACAACTCATTTCTCTCTTTAATCTCTCTTTCTCCACTGGCATATTCCCACACATGTTCAAACACACAGTCATAAAGCCTATACTTCTTTGGATCCTACACTCCCCTCTAAACTATCTCCTCCCTTTCTCCTCAAAACTTCTTAAACTACACGTACATATTGAACTCTCACACTACTTAACATCTAACTCCCTTTACTTCAGTATGGCTTCCGCCCCCACCACTCTACAGAAACAGAAAATGACTTACTCGCTGCCAAAGCAAAGGGCCACTATTCTCTATTACTACACTTCAGTAGGGCTTCCACCCCACAACTCTACAGAAACAGCCTTCACTAAAGTAGCAAATGGCTTACTCGCTGCCAAAGCAAAGGGCCACTATTCTCTATTAATCCTGCTTGACCTTTATACAGCTTTCGACACTGTTGATCATTCTCTCTTGCTCCATAATCTATCTTCACTAGGGATTCAAAAAACTGCTCTTTCTTGGATCTCCTCATATACCATATATAGTATATATGGTTTGCTACTATTAAAAATCAGCAGGGTTTATCCCGCGTAAACAAGTCCTGTTGTGCCAGTATTTTTGTGCTAGTTTACCTTCAAAATCATCTCTCGCATTTGACCCTTCCTCAAACGTGAGACTGCCAAAATTCTCATTCATGCCTTTTTCATATCTCGTTTAGACTACTGTAACTCACTGCTCTGTGGACTCCTGTCTAAACTGACCCCACTCCAGTCCATCATGAACACTCATGGCAGACTCAAACACCTCTCCTACCGCTCCACAAATGGTGCCCCTGTCTGCCAGTCCCTGCACAGGCTACCAGTCATATCCAGGATTCTATTTAAGATTCTTGTACCTACCTACAAAGCACTCACCAGTGCCACACCACTATATATATATAACCACCCTAATCCCCAAGTACATCCCCAGACGTAAGATGACCGCCTTCTCTCCTCCTCACTCCCACATTTAGGACGTTTCACATGCTGCACCTACGTTCTGAAAAGCTCTGCCCTGTCCCATTAAACTCTCAGAGTCCCCAGGCTTTTAAACAGTTACTTAAAACTCACCTTTTCATTCAATCCTATAATCCAAGCCCTCAGCAACTTGATTACCCCCTGAACACCCTAACTCTTTGCTCACACACTCACAAACCACTGGTTTTCACCTCTTACTCTGCACTTACCACAGTGGTTACCCTGTCCTTATGTCTCAACCACTCTCCCTCTTAGAATGTAAGCTCTTGGGAGCAGAGAGAGCCTTTCTGTCTCCAAACAGTATACAATATCTATGAATAATTTTTTGGGAATTGTTTGTATGTACATGTTAACTGTTTGGTCTTTACTCTGTAAAGTGCTGCATGAAATGATGGTGCTATATGAATAATAATCTGATAAGCTTGTGCATTTTTTCTAACTGGATGTAGTGGTGCTCAAAATTGTCAGATGGCATCCTTTCCAATCCTTTACCACAAGTGTGCTGCGCATATTGTCACACTGCAATTACCACCACCCACAGAGCTGCGGTAGCTCCAGGATTCCCCTGTATCAATGGGCATACTTCCGCAATATTCATCACACTAGACTAGAGAATGTTTAGGCAGAAGGATCTTTACTTAATAGGGACAATATGTCTGTTTTGGTGGCACAACAATTGAAGTTGTGTTCGTAAATTAGTCCTTATGTTATTTAGAAATTATAATATATTGTATATTGTCTAACTCTGTGACTAAAGGTGGCCATACACGTAACAATTACGATATTTCCTGCGACCATTGGCCCTCCACTGGTCGCAAAAAAATGCAGCTTTACCCAATCAAAATTTTTTGTCCCGCCCAATCGTCAAGACGGCCATTATCAAAGGCTTTTGCGATATCAGTTGTCTTGTCGACCCACCATACATGCACCAAATATCGTATGAAACCTCAATTCGTGCAATAATATCAGTGCGTGTCTGGCCAGCTTAAATCCCATTATGATACATAACCTTGTTAACCTTTGTGCCGGTACCTACAAGTATTTAATTATATCTTAGCGCAACTATTAATATAGGTGTGAATACCATCACAGTGGCACAAACGTATAACAGAGACTTCATAACTGTGTAGGTGTTTGATAACTGATGAAATGGAACCAAAAACCACTATAAAGGGAACATTTTCTTACCACAGTCTGTAGAACTGAAGCATATTTTACTTCCTTGGGACTTTTTTCTTTACAGTCTTTGGTGTTAAGTGTGTTCTTTAAAGCAAGGATGCCCAAAATAAAATGTCTGTGAAGGTTCTCTTTCATCCAGGTCATAATATATCTGCAGTAATAAGTCAAATCAACTGGACTTGCTGTGGTTTTCTTGAAGACGTTTTACTAGTCACTCAACTGTCTTTCTCAATTCAGAATTAAAGGTAAACTATACCCCCAGAATAAATACTTAACCAAAAAATGCAGCTCTAACTGTAACAGGAAGAAGTGTGGAAGCAAAAGACAGAACTCTGTCCATTAATTGGCTGATATGACCTAGCATGTATGTGTGCCTTGGCTTGTTTGTGTGCACTGTGAATCCTATGATCCCAGGAAGCGGCCCTTAATTCTTAAGATGGCAGTTTACTATTTAGGAGTACCCAATGGCACATACTATTAAAAAAGTATATTTTTATGAAAATAGTTCATTTAGATAAAGCAGGGTTTTACATGAGCTTGTTTATGCAGTATGTTTTTATAGAGACCTACATTGTTTGGGGGTATAGTTTTCCTTTAAAAAAGTCAGTTGGGTGACTAGCAAAACATCTTAAAAAAACACAACAAGTCCAATAGATTTAAATTATTACTACAGATATACTCAACCTACAAGGTTGTGCAAGGATGGAGGATGAAGTATCCACTGGAAAAAAAAAATGCTTCTTGACTCTAAATTACTAATCAGGTAGGTTCTGGGATCAGCCTTATACTATATAAATATTAAAATTGGTTGCCTTGCACTCCCTGACTTGCTCAAAGGCATCCAACCATTATTTGAAACTAATATAACAGCCAGTACAACAACCTATAGGAGATATGGCTCACAGGCAGTGAGACAGTTTATGTCTTATATTCAAACTGGAACATAATATCTATAATACTCCATAATAAAGGAGAAATATAAAGTGCTAAACACATGTAAGCATAATTGGTAGATACCAGTATTGAATATCACATATGTGGAAGAAATAAGGGGCTCTTAGCACAATGGAAAAAGCATAATGACACCATTCACATTCACACTACTTCATATGGTTGTCAATACATCCACCTTCACTCTTCTACTTAATGGTTCATAATTGCAGTTATTAACTGTGGTGGTGATAGCTCCAGGGTTTCCACGGTGATTTATGTCAATAGGAGCACCAGACTTTTGCTCAGTGAATTGATGCAAATACCATTTTGAACATGTGCTCCAGAAGTCACACAACCCCCACTATGAACATTAATCGTGTATTTGAGATTACTGCTGTGACTAGAGACTGATTAATTCCAATTAAATTCCTACAAATACTCTAACTGTGGTTTAAAACTCCATCTATCTTCAAAGATATAATGTACTTCATAAATGAAAAACATGCTTATACTAACATTCTACTGTAAATATATTTGCATCTGGTACTCATTGACTCCTCTAACTTGGAAAAGTACAAATAAAAAAGAAATTCTAAAAAAAAAAAAAACTTTTTTGTGTTCTGGAAACAAATCTGAACATAGAATATTAGGTCTTATTGCTCTCTACCAATGAAAAATGTGTATAGAGTACAAAAAGTCATTACCAACCTACACACTTGCTCAAACACAAGAAAAACATTAACCCCATGTGGTTAAGTATCTTGGCTTAGGGTGTGAGTTCATTTAGGCCAAAAACAACATTAAATTATGATACCCAGGAGACACCTCTAGGAGTATCTCCTTTCCTCTCTGTATGAATGAGAGGTGCTCATACCTCTTGATGCTACAATACAGAGTGCAGACTGTGGCTGGCTTGTGACCTATTTATCTGGCCGCCTTTATCAGCTGAAGTGGTTAAGCGGTGACATTAGTATATACCTAAGGTTTTAATCAAACCAAATGCATACCAGATTTTTCATAGAGGTTAAAGGGATATTTAGAAAAACATATTGGAAGCTGCAATTAAGTAAAAGTATTACACTGCATGTTTTCCTTAGTTCCATGATGATCTTCTGTAAAGCAGGGGTATACAGATTAGGCACGACCCTTGGGAGCATTATTGGAACAGGTAGTTTCAGAAATTTTGGTTGAACTGCAGACACTGTTTGGGAAGAGCCTGTTGTACTTATTTTAGTGCACAAGTGTCTCAGTATTAGGTAGAGAAGTCCAGTCATCCAGTGCCTGGCGTTTCAAATCCACTCCAGTTAAAGGAACTAAAGCTTAAAGAAGTAGGCTAGAAATTTTGTACATTATGGTTTGGGCTTCTGTACCAGCCCAAGGCAATCACAGCCCTTTGGCAGGGAAGATCTGTGCCTCCAAATATGCCCCCAGTAGCCCACCATCTTCTTTTCTGTCGATTCATTGTACATGCTCGGTGATGTAAGTTACTGAGCTTAGGGCCCGACACACAATATGCTGTATATACAAAATATAAATGTTAGCATATGTGGCAACTTAGTAATTTATTCATATTCACA
This sequence comes from Xenopus tropicalis, assembly GCF_000004195.4. NCBI lineage: Eukaryota > Metazoa > Chordata > Amphibia > Anura > Pipidae > Xenopus > Xenopus tropicalis. Next base: position 48,746,127 of record NC_030678.2, on the reverse strand, counting down.
TTACATGGTAGCTCTGAAACCAGTGCAATTAGCATCAGACTTTAATAATTAGCCCTGTAACATCAGCTTATATTACAAGCGAACCTCATTTTCTGCTGGATAATTTGCGATGACCCCTAAACTTAGCTTCTCAGCAGTTGCTCAGAGCGCATTGAGCATGTGAGTGTCGCAGATACTTTCCAAGTTAAGGAGCTCCTGTGACAGCCATAAAGACCTGGGTTGAGATGCTAAAACTTTAGGCTGGTGCAGTAAGTTCGGTATATAATATGGTCTTTTTAGCCATATTGATTTTTAGAGTTGAGTTCTCCTTTCATATGTTTTCAGATTACAAATGAACATGTCATGTTTTCTCAATTCCATCACCTAGTGGTTTTTTAGTGTCTTCATATTTACAAAATAAGAAAGCCAAAAGAAACCAAAAACCTAGAGCCACAATGGCCTATCTGATTAAACTAACCTTATTCAGCACATCATTAAATTATTCGACCATTTGGAAACTCAAGAATACATGTTGGTTGAAGAGAACCAACTGTAAAACACGGACATAATACGAACAGCATTGTATGTTTTGGATGGGAATATACCTTTCTGGAAATTTTTCAAGCTAAAATACACCCTAAATGTTTTTGTAGTTTAACACTTCCAAAATAAATTTGTGAAGGTTAACAAACTATAGTTTCAGTCTATGTATACCATGCAGCAGCGAAAAGCCCTAAAAGTATTTTTTGCAAAATGAGAAAAAAATTAATTTAGCCTTTAAAAAGAATCGACAAGACCTTTAAAATAAAGCTGGCACTCTCATCTTGACAATTAGCATTGCCTAAAACAATGTAACATTCTTGATATGACTCAAACCGAGACCACAATGCTGTAAAAGTGATATAACTTCCTTAAGAGGTTTTTGCAGCTTTTAGCACTAAACCAACAGCAGAAAAGTTGCATTACACAGATGTAAAAATGCATATTTCAATCTATTGTAAGCTAATGTATTTAGGATTAAATGATAAAATACTATCATCTAAGAATGGAAAGAAAGTTAATCAATAAATAGAGAGTTATGGTATTTGCAATCATAGACTGGTGGTATAGATATATGACCTGAATCTTAAACTGGCAACATTTACAGAAGTGCCACTTTGTTAAAGGAAATTTACTAATAAATAATAATGATTAATGAGATGACTTTTGTTTAGCATTTACCACTTTTTTTTTAGCAATCTTGTTATATGTTATATATTAAGTACTACAGAGAAATCTGATTATTGCTAAGAAAATGTAGCTAGGGTTGCCACCTGTCTGGTTTTGACCCGAACAGCCCTGTTTTTGGAAGGGCTGTCCAGGTCAAAACTCCCTGCCTGATTTTCCAAATTAGGAAAACCAGACAGGACTTACTAAGATTTATGTGGTGATCAGACTATTGCTGATTGCCACGTAATAGCCCCCCCACCGGGACATTACTGACCTGCCCCAGTGACATCACCGTCCACCCCAAAGGGTAGTTCACCTTTCAATTAGCTTTTAATATGATGTAGGCATTAATATTCTGAGACAATTTGCAATTAGTTCTCATTTTTAATTTTTATGGTTTTTCAGTTTTTTGCTTTTTGTCCAGCAGCTCTACATTTGTTATTTTAGCAGCTGGCTCCTAGGGTCTTATTTAGCCTAGCAGTGGTTTAAACGAGAGATGGGAATATGAATAGTAGCTGCATAGAAAGATAATTAATACAAAGTAACAATAATAATACATTTGTAGCTTTACAGAGCAATAGTTTCTGGCTGCTGAGGTCAGTGACCCCCATTTGAAAGCTTGAAAGAGGCAAAAGAAGGCAAATAATGAAAAACTAAACAATAAAAAATGAAAACCAATTGCAATGTTGCTAGTAATAGGTCATTCCATAACATACTAAAAGTTAGCTTAAAGGTGAACCACCCCTTTAATGTTCATATCAGCATGGAATGGTCCCTAAGTGCAAGTAGACTGTTCTGATCATAGAGAACAGTGGAGGACTGGAGAAGCTGTTCCTTCCCTTCTCAGTCCAACACACCTAGAATTCAGCCACCACAGGGAACAGCTTATGCAGGGAGGATAGGAGATATCTTCTGCATGGTAATTCTGCACTGCTGTGATTCATAATTGTCAGATTTGTAAAAAGAGTAATTTTTTAATCTATTTTTTTTACAGTGAGGGTCACATCCACCTTTAATACTGTTCAGTTATTACCAATGAGAGATAGCACAGATATCAAAATGAGTGCTGTATTAGTAGATTAAACTGTGATGAAGGAACAAGTTGTATGAGTAGTATAATAATACGACCATAAACATCAAACTTTGTATGTGTAATCTGTTGAATATTACTGTTGCTTCTCAAATTGAAAAAATGACTCAGTGGGATTTTTTCTGCAGAAATTGCTATAACAGATACATTCCACTGTGTGACTAGCATACAATGAGGAAGCAAAATCAAGAGGCTGCCCACTGGAACATAAAAAGCACAAATGAGTGGAAAATGTGGCAATGAAACCACAAGTCAGAAGATCATGGACATTTTCATAGATAGAAGATGCTTATGAAATTTCTGCAAAACCCTAGAAATACAAACTTTCAGAAATGATGTTGGTGTGATTATTATGCTTAAGGGACCCTCCTGATATCTACACGCACAGACCCTTGACCTGCACCCATACCTGACCCACTGCAGGACTCTATTCAACTGCTTTGAGCACTTAAACATATTTATTTTCCTGGGGGTATTATTAATCAGTGCAGCTAAGCAGCATTGCTAAACATTAGGACATCTAATGCTCAATTTGCTGGGGGGTGTCAAAATGTTAGGCAGCCCCAGTTACATAAATTACATAAAAAAGTTTTTTTCCCCATGCCTGTGCTCCTGTGTCTAACGGTGTGCTGGCATTTTACATACATCCCTTGCACAGATTCTTGTTCACAAATATGTAGTAGCATAAACCTGGCATGAGAAACATTAAGTAAAGCTGTGTCAACATAGACAGCACTTCCAAGGACAGGCCATATTTTCCACCAAATGTCTCTGCAGATTTACGAGATCTTCTGCTAAAAGTCAGTATGCATGTGCAAATTAATGTTCACCTAAAAATTACCTGAAGTTCACTTGTAAGTTAATTTATTTGTTCATTTCTTTCTTTAGCTACTGGAGAAGCAGCCTGATCTGCGCCTTGGACTGGGTGGAAGTAGATGACTGGAACCTCCTTTCAAGCCAACAGTTGTACGTACCATACTGAACCAAGCAGAGAGAGTGCTGCTTTCTATTTATGTTCTAGGGCCATTATTATATGAGCTCCTCCATCCCTTAGTAGCACAGTATTAATTTAGCCTATCTACTGATACCAATATTAATTTCAGTTCTGGCACAGCTATGTCATTCTACATTAAGCTCAATTCTACATTACATTAGCAATCAATTGTTTTTTTTAGATGTACCACTGACAAATGAGTTTGCGTGCACCAGTGGTAACTTGTGTCAGAATGTCAGTGTAAACATCTTACAAATTCATTTTACTATAAATGTACAGTTTGAACTTGGAAAGTATAAGCTTGTGGAGTGCAATGTCCAGAGCTGCTGGAAATTCTACTTTCCTTACATTCTGTGCAAAGATACAAATTATAGATGTTCTCTTCTGCCCTCTCATTGCACAATAGGGGGTTTGCTTAGAATGCAGACATTGTAGTCACATAGGTACATATGTTGGCCTGGTTGAAAGGGAAAAGGAAAATCTGATTTTAATTCTGAGCCAGGGCCTTCATTCTTATTTCTTTCAATAACATTATTTTATAATGTTTAATTTAAAGGTGTCTCAAAGGAGATATATAATTAATTGTGCATGTTTTTACTTCTTTTAATGATCCATTGAGTTCCACAGGGAGTTGGAGATCAAAGTCCTAATAGTTGACACCACGAGAGTCAAATCCTTGAAGGCTTTACTTTCCTTGTTCCCAGATGGCAGGAGAAAATCAAGACTAATAAAGAGTTAATCTCAAGCTGCAGGCATACCTTCAGTTCTCTCAATAGTGCCCTCAAGTCTCCCCATATTTCTCCTGTTCAGATGATCAGAAACCTCATCGGAAAAAAACGCTGAGCTGTGTAAAGAAAGTTCCCATAATGCCTCACTCCTGCATCAAGACCAAGACATGCCTAGTTTGTAAGACTATGAGGAAGCTTCCTGCTGATTGGCTCAGATCACACATTCCTAAAATGGGGGGGATGGAGTTCTTAGCATTCTTGAGAGAGGGGTGAGCAGGAGAGGGGAGACAGTTGTGTGTCTCTGGCACAGGAAAACAAGGAGACAACAAATCCTGTTTCTTTTTTGAGAACTCAGTGCAGCTTTTCTGTGAGTGCTTATGGCTGTATTTACATAGACCTTTCTGATAAAGCTTACTTAGTTTTTACCTTTCCTTCTCCTTTAATGGCAAGGTGATATTATCACTAAAGTTCAATGGCCGTGGACACAGAGAGGCAAGCAGCAAATACCAACTAGTAGTTCCATCAGAAGCTGAGAACCAGCATTGACTGCAAGATCGTGACTAATCTGCTCCAGTAGCATGCAGGGATTGCTGTGCCCCAGTTTAGGGAGATAGGAGAGAGAGTGGGCAATTATTGGTTAGATTTAGTTGGTAGATTTAGAAACATTAATAGATATTAAACATAAATAGTTTACTTATACAATACCCTTTAGAAATATGACTTCAAAAATATTCAGATCTAGGCTAGTAACATATTTTAATAATAAGTGATAGGTCTTATATTAGTTAACTTAAAAATTCAAATTGAGTAGTTAGATATTTCTCTAAAAGGTAAGTCATTCATTTTAGCAATTGAGGCCTGGATGGCGGAGCTTCTGGTGCTTTAATATGGGGAGAGTCTGGGAGAAGATAGTTTAATGACAAGGAAAGGATGCTAATTGATTTCTTACTATATGATAGAGGCCCTTTGCGTGTACCTGATTGCTTTTTTTTCTCATAGTGCAGTTTTAAACTTATCATGTATTTACCTTAGTTGCGGCCTCCATTTTATTGTGAATGACATCAACAACATGGAACCTACAAACTAAATGCACATGGGCCAAATTTGTGCCTTCCCCTGGACATTATTGAATTAGAGAGGGTCCAAAGAAGGGAAACTAAAGGGTATGGAAAGTCTCAGTTATGATGAAAGACTGGCCAAGTTGGGTTTGTTTACACTGGAGAAGAGCCGTTTAAGAGGTGACATGATAACTATGTATTAATAAATAAGGGGATCATATAATAACCCCTCTAAATGCTTTATTTACCAGTAGGTCCTTCCAAGTGACATGAGGGCACCCACTCCGTTTAGAGGAAAGGAGGTACCGTTTAAATATTCGGAAAGGATTTTTTACTGTGAGAGCTGTGAAGTTGTGGAATTCCTAACCGTCTACTGTATATGAAGCTTGTGCACTGTTACAACTTGCAACATTAACGGTGCACAAGCACCACCTGCGATGAAACGTAAGAAAGATCCACCACAGTGGAACGCAGGCAGAAACACCCATGTGAAAGAGGCTTGTAAGAGGTTGGTAAAGCTGAAAGGGATTTAAATCATACTTGCTGCCATAATAAGCATGTAATTTGTTACCAAAATAGTTAGAATGGTGTGAATGTTCAGTAACATCAGTTGAAGCCTTGGCATTGCGTTACTGCTCACATGGATGAGTATGTGCTAATTCAACCCATTATATCAGTGTATGTACAGTGTGACTTGTGAGAAATTATTTGCTTATATTGGGGGGCAAAAAAATAATTATTTTCCCAGTTAACCAGCATCTTTTTTTATTATTAAGACTGTGGAGATTTTATACTTTGAATAGACCAACAGGGCTGGAGCAAACAGAAGGCACACTAGCAAGTTTTACTCTACTTCACATGTGGGATTGCCAATGTGAAGTAGAATGGCAGAAAATGTCAGAACAGCACTCTGAAAAGGAGTACTGGCCCCAAGAAAAATATAGCATTTTTAACTAGAAATATATACACTCAATGATTCAGTTTAGGGTTTAAAAATCAGTTTATTTTGATAAACCTGATGAATATCTGGTGACTACTCTGTATAGCAAAACATGAAAAAAAATACAATTTTACTTACAAAAACAAAAAAGGAGTCATTTACAGTGACCAGAGGAAGACGTTCAAGAACACTAAGGGGCCCAATAATGGGCCACTATAGGCTGCTGGGTGCAGGCACATGTGGGCACAGGAGCACTGCTATCATGAGGTGAATTGAGAAACTTGCTCAGGCAGCAGTGCCCAGCAAGTTACCAAGGGAGGCAAAAAGCCACTCCTGGTAATTTAAAGAGATACTTTATTTTTTTTTCTATATACAGCTTGATTTAAGAGTATGGTGCGATTTGTAATTTAAAATGATAAACTTTTATTGTAATTTCTTTATTATATTACTTCATGTTAAGAAAAAAACTTTAGATTTTACACTATGGGAGTCCACCTCTGTGTTTTCATGTGTTTAAAGAGATACTGATACCTGAAATGAAACTGTTTTTAATATATCATACTGTAACATTGTCTTTGCATGAGCTTTGTAATTTTGCCCTGATGGTATTTTCACAATGCTTTTACATTACCTATCTGATCCCTTATATTCCTCTATGAGGGAGCTGCCATATTTGTGCAGAAGTAGGTCTTTAACATTAGAACCTATAACTAACATCCTGAGAAGAGACAGTCAGGTTAGCAAAACAGGGCTGAAATTCAGATTTTTACATTGGAATTTCAGCTCTTCTAGTGCAGAGAGCACTATCTTGATACCCCTGGCATCAACTTGCCCCCCTCAGGCGGCTAGAACACCTGAGGCAGAGCTGTGTGGGCAATAACTGCTTTGTGTGCATGCACCCAGGCCAACACAATGGTTCCAAATGCAGGCAAAGAAGAAAGCTGATGCCAGCGTAGGGGCTAATTCTCGTCCTGCATTTTTCCACAGGCCAAGAATAATCCCCATGTGGCACCCTGCTCATACATGCAACACTTCTTCCCCTGGTCTACATGTGGTGATGCAGATCACAGCATCAGGGTGGCACAGGCTAGACCTGGGTACCCCATTGTGGCATGAATCCTCTGAACTCTAATTTGTTCATCTGAATAACTGACATGTTAAAAAAACAGGTAGGAGCAGGAGGGGGCATCTATGAGCCCATCCCCCACCCATCCCTCCTAAATACAGTGCAGCTGAATGAAGACTGCATCATATTTGTAGGGGATTCTTTAATCTCGACTTGATTTGGAAATTGGCAGAAGCGTTTGCTGCTTATTTACCCTACTGCAAAATTTGGGAATTCTTTCTCAGTAAGTTCAGGTATGGGATCCGATATCCAGAAAAAAGCTCCAAATTACAGGATAGCCATTTTCCATAAGTTTTAAGATTCAACAATAATGACAAAATCAGATTTGTCATTATATTTTTATCTACTACACACTAGCTTATAATTTCTCAGCATGAATTTTGCTTTTGTGAACTTTGAAAAAAGGTAATGTGCGTGATGTACATAACACATAGCAATCTAACTTGCTCCATCTACTGGTTATTCTTAAAACCGATATCCAGAAAAAAGCTCCAAATTACAGGATAGCCATTTTCCATAAGTTTTAAGATTCAACAATAATGACAAAATCAGATTTGTCATTATATTTTTATCTACTACACACTAGCTTATAATTTCTCAGCATGAATTTTGCTTTTGTGAACTTTGAAAAAAGGTAATGTGCGTGATGTACATAACACATAGCAATCTAACTTGCTCCATCTACTGGTTATTCTTAAAACTCTAGGTCCCAATTTGTTATGTTTTTAGTTGACTGTATTATTTTTATTATCATTAATATTAACAGCTATTTATAAAGGATCAACATACAAAAATAAAAAATTGTTGGTGAACTTTGTATAAAATACTTGGATTTCTACAATTATAAAGGATCAACATATTCTGCAGTAATGTACAATAGATGAGTGTATGCATGGAACAAACTACAATCAGCATATGAATTTAACTGCTGTTTTCCTCCTAGTAAATATGTAAAATTGACATTTAATACAGGGGAGTTAATGGAAAGGCAGTGAGTGTGTATGACTTCTGACCTGTGATTCTGTGCATTTACTAAACAACGTTGTACCACAGTGTTTTATGAATATTCTGCAATTTACTCAGCTGGAGACACCACAGGGGTCACATTTTCATCAACTTGCTCCAAGCTCCAAGCTATTAATATAAAGTCTTTATTAACATGTTTAAAATTCAAATTGAAGACAAGAAATATCTGATCAATATATAATTATAAATATAATAGCACAGAGAACTCCAGTAAAAGATATATACCAAGCCCCAGGGTTGAACTGGACCATTGCAGCACCGCCACACTAGGCACTTTGTTAGGCAGGGCGGCACAGTGAAATCTTTCTTCTTCCCAGTGCTCCCTTGCAGAGGAAATATACACAAGCACAATACACCTGTAGTAAAAATTTGAAAGTTTACTATACTGTACATCAGGGGTGCATATTCATTAAGTTGGTCATACACAGGCCCATAAAATCTTACCGGTACCAAAAATCAGCCAGATATCCATTGGGCAGATTTGATCTTTTTTTCATTGGAAGAGGACCTTTAGGTGTATGGCCAGCTTTACTCTGGGAAGACAGCTCATTCCTACCCCTCCCTAGTTTACACTTCTCTTTGGCAGCTACTGATATAGTAGCTGCTTCTGCACTCAGTGGCGTATCTTCGAGCAGATGTGGGGGTGCAGCGGATTGCACCCAGGGGCACCAGCAGCTCACACACACATGAATTTCATCTGAAGGGGTGGTCCAGCTGCACGGCCTGCACCTGGGCCCTACCACTGATATTTCCTCCACTATGGCCTTTTATTTTGTTCAAAGCATGTAAACTGCATGCGCCCTGCTATTTTACCATAAAAGTAATACAAAATGTGATTTTTTTAAGTTAGCAAAAGTAATTCTTAATGTTTGTTGGAAAGATTTCCAAGAGTATGCTAATATTTTGTGGGTATGAGCAAAATTTTCGCTACTGAGCATAGTGTTGCCACCAACCAAGGCATGGGCCATAATTGCAAATTTACCAGCAATGTACTTGGCAGTAAATCTGTAATAGCTAGTCAATCCACCCTCGTCCTCCTATTTCTCCCTGTTCTAGTTCATATACTCACCAAATCCCCAGCTGATTAAATGTTTGTTAATGTGCTTTAGTCCTTCTATGCAGTGACTTCCCCCCTGACAGTACAACCCTGTCTCCTTGTGGTCAAGTCCCCAGCCAGTTCAGTAAACTTCTGCTTAAAAGTGGCAACCCTAACTGTGCAGTACAGGCCAGTTGAGTCCAGGGTTGCCAGGGTGGTGTTTTTTTTTTTTACCAAAATGGGCTCTTGAGGTTTCTGAGAGTTGTAGTTCAGTGCAGTGCAGAAGTGGCCCCAGGTTAGAAAGAGATGGCTGATCTAGGGCTGCAGCTGGTAAAATGCTGTTACTATATGAGCACACCCATATGTAAGTCATGCCTGGGGTAATGCAATATTTTACTTTATGTAAGACAATCCTGTCAACCTGCCCGCGGTGGTCTTTGAGTCTTGCAAGATGAGATGGTGATGTAATTCCCCAGCTTCATATAAAATACTGCTGCCTGAAGGCTGAGAGGACAAGGATAGCAGTTGGTGCTGCAATTTTCATGAAACACTTGAGGGTTAGTCTTTTGTCAGACATGAATTGTGCTATTTAGGGGGTGTGGCCACAAAGTAGGTATGCCCAATGTATGTAATAATAGACTGTTTTTTAAGTTTTGGGAGGTATGCAGTAATCTTGCTGGCATGTCTGTGGTTAATACTCTGAATCAATTTCTTAGATACTTGGATGTTTTACAATAAGCTGGAAGCTTATGTTGAAGTAAAACTGCAATAACCTGCATGCACTGGGCACAGAGGGCAGGACAACATCAGTCATCCTTGTAACTGGGGAGTGGGTACTGGGTATGGGTAGTGATTCCAGGCTTGAAAGGATTAAAAGAAGGCATATTTTTCATTCATATTTTTTTTGTTCATATTGTTTTTTAAATTTTTTTTCAATGTACATATTGTGCTATTTTTGGGCTACTTTAAAAAAACGGCTTTTGGCTAATCTTGGGATGGTTTTGTGACTGAATTTGGCTGGTTTTGAAAATTAGACCTGGCAACCCTGCTTAGTAAGCATGTACAGGTGTGACATCCGCCTGTCAGTGGTCACATGGCACGGATCTTAGCCTGAAAACATGCAAGTGTGAGTTTGGGCCAAAATTGCAGGATTTTAAAGGAGAAAGGTAAAAACTAAGTAAGCTTTATCAGAAATGTCTATGTAAATATAGCCATAAGCACTCACAGAAATGCTGTGCTGAGTTCCCTGTCAAAAGATTTGTTGTGTCTGTTTTCCTGTGCCAGAGACACGCAGCTCTCTGCTCACTCCCTCAAGAATTCTAAGAACTCACTCCCCCCCTTATGAATGTGGATCTGAGCCAATCAGCAGGAAGCTGACTCATAGTCTAACTGAGCATGTACACTTGGTCTGGGTCTCCATGCAGGAGCGAGGCATTATGGGAACTTTCTTTACACAGCTCAGCATTTTTTCTTCCTGTTTGGCTTCTGATCATCTGAGCAGGAGAAATATGGGAACTATGAAGGTATGGCAGTATGAAGGTATGCCTGCAGCTTGAGATTAACTCTTTATTAGCCTTTCCTTCTCCTTTAAAATGAAACAATGAAAATAAAGCGCTGTTCTATGTCAGTAGTAGAGAGAGTAAAATATAACAGTAAGGAGAACAGGTGACTTTTTCAGTAAGAGTGGACTCACAAACAATCTGAAGCAGATAATGAAGTAAAGTTTCTGCTATAGAAAAGCAGGGCAGTGGGAGGAGCTTTGCTGAAAGAAAAAGGGACATCACCAAGTTGGTCGGATCACCAAGGAACCATATAATTAGCAGCAAGTCAAATAGTCAATGGATTTCTTAAAACAAAGCAGACTTCTGAGGTGCATACTGCCAAGTATAATTTAGTTGTACAACATATTAGCATATCCTTATTTTAAAAGCTATTTTGTATATCCAGTTCAATAACAGAGAATGGAAAGGTGTTATAGTCACTTTCAGTATTGTCCTGGCCTAGTGGATGGTGGAATCACTGGATTTGGCCACAAGTGCCGAAGCCAAAAGGCCTGAAGATAGCCATAGTAAAGGTACACATGGTCAAGGTGACAAAATGTTTTTTTTTTGTATATACCTGTGCATAGTTGGCAAAATTAAGAATATTTTTTGAAGGATGGAATGCATTTATACTTATACTAGTTGATTATATCAGTAGGAGTAAGGGCATAGGCACACAGTAAGATTCATCACCTGCGATAAATCTTCGCCCCAAAATGCAATAATGTAAATCAGATAAGTTGCACTTCATTTTTCTGAAGTCACCCAGAGTTTCCTCGTGAAGCAACTTCACCCCAATGCGGCAGTGAATTTAACTTTCCATGCCCTTTAAAGTCATGAAAATTGAATGCATATTTATTAAGTGGAATTATATACTCGGAGAACAAAAACAGAGTCTCTCTTGCGTGTAAATGCATGTACATATATTTACATTTTTTGCCATAACAATTGCAACATACTCATTAATTAATGGAAAACAATATCAACTACCTAAAAGGTTTAGCAGCATTTAAAGGCCTAAAATGTAACTGATCCCACCCTAATGGGACCTTATCAGCTGTGAAACCTACAGCAGGCGGGAAGGAAACTTTAGCAGTAAATAATTTAAGAGAAATAGCAGTGTAGCACTGGAATAATTGATGTTTACTAATACAACATCCTGCATGAAGTATAAACATCTCTTTTTTTAGGCATTAGTTCTGGTAAATATATCTGCTTTTGCTATAATATACCTTTTAACAAATCTGTCAAATATGGTTAGCAGCAGATCCTTTTGACATGGAGTAAAAGAATGATGAATTGTGTGAAATAACAGAAAATCTGGGGAGGTGGGATGGGGCTAAATGGTTTGGATTGTACCTTCAGGCTTATAATAAGGCAAAGGTGCTATTGTAAAGGCTGAGAATGGCTTAATGCAAACTGTTGGTAATAGAGGAAACAACTTATAAGAATTTGTTATTTTAAATAATCAGACAATTGAGAAGGTAGAAGGCTGAAGCTCTGCTGCATTGATTATTTTAACCTTGCAAATGGTTAAAACGTGTAAACCATATGTTCTGTAAACAATTTTAAACTAGTTGCACAAACTAATGGGGCCCTTAAAAGTACAAAAAATCTTTTTTCAGTTCCCTTGGCACACGTCGTAGCTCTTAGCAGAAACTAGAAATGACTTCTAAGAAACTACTGGAGCTGAGGTGTAACAGGGCATTAGGCAACTAACAGAAGGCTTCGCGGAAAAGTTACGAGTGGAAAAAGTCACACCATACCAGCCTCTTCTGATTGGTAACGCTGTGTCACAAGGTAGCCACGTGATGCCGTCACTGCGCTACGTGTTGTTGTGACGCCAAGTCTCGCGTGATGAGACTTGTGGTGTCGGGATTTTCTGACAGGCAGGAGGGTGAGGCTTGCAGTTTACAGCTTTGCCGAAGGCGTAAGTAGAGATAAGGGTATGTGGGCTGCGTTAGGGAAAGCGGGGCTGTGCATTTACTTGGGTTGTAGGGTGTAGTTTGAAATTCCCCCAGCCTACCAAATCCCCATATGGTTCTACTAGGACAAAACTAGCAATACAGAAAGCCCTTCCTTCTAAAGTCTGCGGCTCACTAAATGCAGGGGGCCGGTAATCCTAGTAAGTGCGGCACAGCCGCCCCCCTTAATGCCCACAACCCACGGGGCCCGGTACGACTGTCCGCCTTATGGCAGCTCCCACACTCCAACATCTGCTGCTATTTATATAGAAAAAGACACACAGATTGCAGTTATCTGTCACTACTTGAGTGTCTTTATATGTTGTTTTTTGAAGCCAAGCTTTCTTATATGTACATAGCCATATTTTATTTTGTACACTTACAGTATTGGTTTAAAGGTAGATATGTTTTAAGGTAAAGTTATCCTACATCCTGATATATTTAAAGATTGGATTTTATATAAGTTGCTGCTTTATACAATAAACATTTTATATAAGTTGTATTGGATCGCTGAAGTGCTGCTTTAAAGGCTTCCCAACCTTCTTGTTTAGGTTCCTAGGGGCTCCCCAGCTTGTGCTGCTTGTGGCTGGCCCCTAGCATCACATGGTTAGATAAATAGGCCAAGGACATATTATATTGTGTGACATTTACTAACTCCGTTCTATGTGGGGATCAGGGATGTTCCCTCACCTGATTTTATTGATATGCACCTTCCCCACATCCCACAGATGTGTCAGGTTCTAGTTCAGCAGCTGGAAGGCTGTAGGATGCACATACATGATATATGTTATGATAGGGGCCCTGGTAAGGGGGACCTCTAATCTAATTCTGGCCCTGTAGGTTGGGTGCTTCTGCTAGAGCCCCAAATTTCCTGTGGTCATGCTGTTCTAAATATGACCCTGTTTATAAGGTGGGGATATGATAAGCAGATAGATTGGTATGTATGTGTATCTTTATATAAGGCACTTTGTGTGCATGGTGTTTAGCATTAACAGTTTGCCAGTTCTTGCTGCAAGCTGTACTACTAGAACGTACAGAACAGTTAAAAGATAAACCCAGGATAATAGAATTTTCGGTACATTGATACTTTCATGTCAGTGATGTAGATTCCACATTGCTTTCCATTGAAAGCCTTAATGGTTTACACTATGCAGTAAATCAACAAATTTAAATATGTACAGACAAGACAACTTTGTGAAAGTGGCGCACCTTGCATGGTCTATTACCAGGGTCTGCCTACTCCTGCTCCGGGTAGCTATACTAGGACCCACATGCACATATTGAGCTAATGCCCCAGAACCAGGACACACAGTTGATATGTCCATGCCTGTCACGGGGCAGAATATTGTTGTCGTTGTTAAGTGTAGTTGTTTGCAGGTTATGTTGGGTGGCCTTATTTTGTAAGGGTAAAATTTCTTACTGCTATAGGGAACTACAATAAAAAATCTGTGCCTTTTGACAAGTTCCGAAAAGTAAACATTACTGATAACATAATAGTAACATGAGAATTTATGATACAGGATACAGTGCACATCACATGTTGTAAATACATGGTGTGCACTTGGCACTGAATCCTGATGAAGGATGGGTGTGTTCCCCCAAAACGTTGATCAAAGGGGGTTAATACATGGAGAAAGCTTCCCAAATGCATGTCTCTAGTGTGTGTGGCTCTGTTTCAATTTCACCTTCTTTTGGAGGTACCTTGCTGGCATCTTACAGATGACTTGCACCACCAGTGCAGTGAAGGAAATAAGCATTCTATTTTTCTTCCTGCTGTCGTTGTGCTCAGTAATAATTGGGTTAATGCACAAGGGCAGATTTTCCCAGTGGTAGTAATTGAGCCCTGTGCATTGATTTGATAAGATTCCAAGAACATGATATTTCCCAAGCATAACTTTCCAGGAGAGGTTTATTAAACACTAGAAATTTACAGAGCATTTTTTTTAGGTTAGTTGTCAATCCAATGCAGGCACAATGGAAGCTATTCTTCTTACATAATGGTAAAAGTCTGTTTAAGTGAGACAAAATCTTTTAGGACATGAACACAGATGAGTTTTCATGTTATCGGGACAGCCTCTGCTCCGTGTAGCTGCACTCAGGCCACAGCTGTGCCTGTCGGTGCATCTAGATGCAGAACCCTATTAGGGTGGCCATACACGTTCAGGTTTTAGTCTTCCGACAAACATTGGGATATTGATCGTATGTTTAAATGCGATCTAAAACTAAGGTGCAGATTTATCAAAATGTGAGTTTAGAGCTTAATACAAATAAACTCACCTCACATTCTGTTCGTTCCCATGGAATTTTTAGAAGCGTATTTATCAGGGGGTAAAAGTTAGAACTTACTATTTGATAAATACCTTCCTAAAAATCCCATAGAATGTGGGTGATTTTTTTTGTATCGAGCACTAAACTCAAATTTTGATAAAGCTATCCCTAACATTCAGACTGAAATCATACGATAAAGCCCTAAAAATAACAAATCGGAGGATGTTCTGAACATAGTTGGCGGACACTGGTCGAACAAAAGTGACTTTCTGGAATACGTTGTAGGTCCAAGGATATCATCAGACATGCACAACTGCTTATGACTAACTACCGGAAGGCTACAAAATGCGTAAGGCGGCATTTTGTAAAAATGTGATTTATCTTAGATTTTTTTGTGTGAAGTTTGGGACTTATCTGGATTCTGTTGCTTAATTTGCCCTTTAAATTCACTGGGGGCTGTGTCCCATTTACTTTGGTCCTTTTTGACTGGCCATTGAGGATCCTTATTTTTGATAATAATACAAATCGGATTTTATAGTTATCTGACCAAAATTTTCTAACTGGTCTGATCGACTTTAAGACCGATCGCCATGGTACAAAAATTATGGGAGCAGTAATTTGGATCCCACACACTGTCCAAAAATTGTAAATAGGCTATCTTTTACCATGGGTTGTCTGGCTATCTTAAGAAGGAATTTCTTTACCATGCTGTATTGGTGTCTAAGGCTGTGTTTGTAAGTAACATTTTTCTCCTAAAATGTCATTATTCAAATTGCCCTGCCTAAGAATAGATAGTTGCTAACCAACAGTTGTGCCTTTATGCAGTTTGGTTTGTCATCTGACTGCCTGATCTCTTGTGTTTCTCATGACTAGACATGGCACTCCCAACTTCCCTAATGTGCAGCCTGTGTGTTTTTGAGTCAGTCATGCAGAGCCTCAGAGTGCACATCAGATTTAAGTCATTTAGTTAACATGCTGGAAAGATACATAGTGAATTCTTTAGGTGGCATTAACTACAGAATCTCTGATTATTTACAGTTATGCTTTTCTTTACAAACACAAGTGCAGAGTGCAATTTCAGACAAAAAATCACCATGATTTTTTAAACTGGTTGTGCTTGCATTTTGCTGCAAAGTGCCCGCTGCACCTCGCATTTTCACAATGGTGATTGTCTCACTTCCGGAGCACGTTCTAAACAGCATTTGCATCTGGTACACTGGGCACATTTCTGGTGAACTTATTGCTACTGAGGCGAATTGCTTTGGGAACCCTGGAAGTACCCCCATGTCCAGTATGGCAATAGTTCTAGGGTTGCCTGACATCATTAAATACAATTGCGCTCTATTCATTAGAAGAGACATGATAGAGAGATTGGCAACCATGTCCTATTTGACAACTGGGACTTGTTAACAGAAATCGCTTGTTTCGCTTCACTCATTAACATAGAGAATAGGTTGGCCTGAACAATTGGAATTGGCCCCTGTGTGTACCATACTCTGCTTGCCCTACGCTGCCTGTGGAAGGTCAACCTGGTAAGGCTTTGTTAGCATTTGGAGGCCCCCGGTACCACAGAAGTTAGACAGCACTGGTCTAGATTTATATTTAACCCATTTCTGTAGTTAGGGTCAATGAGTGTCTTGCCAGCTGCCCTCGCCTTTACATACAGTTGCTGCTCTTGTGCTTGGTTAACAACTGCACTACCCATCCCTTTTGTGAGCCTGTTGGTGGAATTGTCTGTAATAGTTTCCTGTACCACAACCTGGTTGGCAAGGGAAGGATTCTCCCTCTCCAGTTGCTGTGTTGAGCTTCTTTATAGGGACAGATAAGGCCTGTACTTGAAGTGCATTGGGTGAAAGCGTGCAACATTAGAGTTGCCAGCAGATCAGTGCACCAGACACAAGGTAGGCCTTGACAACAGTATCGATTGCAGCTTACCTTCTGTCTTTACAACAGAAGTACTGCACTTGAGCCTGATATGTCTGCACTTAGCTCTCTAGCTGTTACTGAATTACAAAAATAAAGATATTTAGACTTGGTGACTGAAGAGCATATGCAGTATTTCACTTTGGCCACAGCATGTCTGCAGTATTTAAACATGCATGCTAGTTTTGAAACATGTTATAAGCAGGTGTCTGGTATTAGGCTGGAATTCTCTCAACTCCATTGACAGAAAAAAAAACATTAAATTGAGCTAAAGCAATATTATATGTGTCTAGGCTGTAAAATCAATGTTCTCTTATGCTTTCAAGTCTTCCAAAGGTTACTTTGCCCTTGGGTAACTAAGCTTTCAAAATGTTCTTTTTGGTAGGAAGATGAGCCTCAAAACAGAGCGCCGCGGCATCCATGTTGACCAATCAGAACTTCTGTGTAAGAAAGGGTGTGGCTACTATGGGAACCCAGCCTGGCAAGGATTTTGCTCCAAGTGCTGGAGGGAGGAGTACCAGAAAGCTCGGCAGAAGCAAATCCAGGATGACTGGGAATTGGCAGAACGGTACTAAATATTAGATATTTGTTTTTGGGTTCTGCCAGCACAGTTACATAGGGTTGAAAAAGAGTCCATCAAGGTCAACCCTTCCAAGTAAACCCAGCACACACAAACCTATACTTACTTATCTATATACTCACATACATAAGCTATATATATACTAACTGTAGATATTTGTATCACAATAGCCTTGGATACTATGCTTGTTCAAGAACTCATCCAGACCCCTCTTAAGAGGCATTAACAGAATCTGCCATTACCACATCTCTAGGAAGGGCATTCCACAACCTCACTGCTACCTACGCTGCTTCAAATGGAAGCTCTGTTCCTCTAATCTAAAGTGGTGGCCTCTGGTACGTTGATCATTTTTATGGGAGAAAAGAACATCCACCATCTCCCTCTAATGTATTTGTACAGAGTAATCATGTCCCCTCGCAAGCGCCTTTTTTCCAGAGAAAACAACCCCAAACTTGACAGTCTAAATTCATAGTTTAAATCTTCCATCCCCTTTACCAGTTTAATTAGCATCCCATCATGTTTTCTGGGCAGTTTAAGTACAAGGGGTATTCATTAGAGGCATGCTGCTGATCCTATTAAAATGGGTTACCAACACCAGACATATAGAAATAGTACAGTCCCCAACCAAAATTAAGTAGAATACATCACAGGGGGGCAAATTTATCAAAAATTAAGTTGGCATTTTTTCCTCAATTTTAGAAAAACCATGGTGAAAAAATGCAAGGATGAGAATTTTCTGAAACCTTTAATAGTCTGGAATTATTACAGAAAAAAGTCACCAGAAAAAACTCAGCAAGTAAAAGCTGGCAAGTTTCTATACAAGACAGTGGGAATTGTCTTAAGAAATTTTATTTTTAGTCCCATTGAAAATGAATGAAACAAAATGTTTTGCCAATAAATAGCATGACCGCAATAATTTTCTTACGTTTTTTCATTAAATAGTAAGCTAGTGCGTTAAGAGAAAAAAAGGGGCCATGGGAAAAAAATCTTTTACCGCTCAGTTTCAGTCACTACATTGTGATCTGCTTTTTCTTTGGAAGACCAACATAGTGATCAAAGCTCTGTGCTTTACTGTAGTGAAGTTTGCTTGTACAATAAATTATCACCAAACTTATAAAATGCTGTATTCTGGTCATTTTTGATATATATATATATATATATATATAGATATAGATATAGATATATATAGATATATAGATTATATATATCCAGTCCAATATATATAAGTCCAAAAGTATTAGTCCCTGGGACTAATAAAAATGATTTTGTTTTTCTTTTTAATAATAAAACAGTACCTTGCGCTTGATCCCAACTGAGATATAATTAATTCTTGTTGAATGCAAAATAATCCTATCTTAACCAAAAAAAACCCAGGTCCTGAGCATTCTGGATAATAGGTTGCATAACTATGTATAGATAGATATACACACATATACATGTGTTAAATAATTTTTTCGTTGACATTTATATCCCTTATAGCCTGCAACGTGAAGAAGAGGAGGCATATGCAAGCAGCCAGGGAGCCCAGGCAGGGCCACAATCTCTTACGTTTTCAAAGTTTGAAGAAAAGAAATCCAATGAAAAGACCAGGAAAGTAACTACAGTGAAAAAATTCTTTACCGCTTCCACTAAAAGCCTCCCAAAGAAAGGTACATGCTTTACACAAGTTATTGTAAATTAAATGTATGTGTTGCATAAAGGGACACTTGCTCTTGCTAAATTACTTAAGGTATAGTCCCTGATTTATAACATTCCACTTATGAACCCTTTAGCTAACCATGCTCAATTAATGGTATACCATATCATTTGAACTGCTTGGCCATGCCGCCATCTTGCTTCTTTTAAAGAAAATTTTTGTGACAGAAGGACTATTAGATGAGGCATATGGCAAGCTGGCAGTCTCTCATTTGAATCACTGCCTATTAGCTAGGGAAAACAAGACCCTAGCAACCAAATCGCTGCTGAAATTCCAAAATGGAGAGCTGTCAAGCAAAAAAACGAAATAACTGAAAAACCATGAAAAATGAAGACCAGTTGCTAATTGTTTCAGAATATAACTGTCTATCATACAAAAAGTTAATTTTAAGGTGAACTACATCTTTAAGAGGATGATTATTAAGTGTTGGTAAATTGGTAACAATAGTTAAAGGAGAAGGAATGGTAAAAACTGAGTAATCTTTATCAGAAAGGTCTATGTAAATACAGCCATAAGCACTCACAGAAAAGTCCTCTATCCTTTATCCTCTAAGAAACACAGGATTTCTTGTCTTTTTTTGTGTATACATGTACTTTGGTATCTGATTTCCTCTCTGAGAAAAATCCTTTATTCCCGGGCCAGAGTCTGCACAGCTCTCTCCTCTCTTCCTTTTCCTGCTTCCCCTCCCATAAGAATTCATAAGAACTCCCTCTCCCATCAGAATGTGTGATCTATGCTACCAACTGCTAGAGATGCAGCAGGAAGGTAAAGCTAAAATGGCAGCTGCTATTTTAAACAGAGGGAGCTTCTAGGGCTCTTTACTCAGGTATGGTAAAGCTTTCTGCAGAATAAATATAGTGTTCTAGGTGGCACTAATGTGGCAAATCTATTGGCAGTAAAATGCCAAAATGACTTTCCTTCTCCTTTAACTAAGAAAAAATTTGTCAGGACAAATCATCACATGCAAGACATATTTGGGAGTAAGGAGCCATTCAATAACCCCTACATAAAAATCAAAAGGAATATATACATTCACCACTTACTATTTTCATATCTCTAGGCCTTTATTTTTTATCAGGACTGATGATGAAGCAGTGGACATGGCTATGTGTACAGCAGTCCGTATGCAAATTGCCCTGCTATTAAGGTAGAACATTAGATTCTGCTGGGCAACATGGCAGTGTGACTGTCACAGGCATAGCTTGGTGACAGGCACACTTCTAGTCTAGTAAATCGGTATTGCATGAAAATGCACACGTAAATATCTTCCCAAAAGTACTAAGGAGCCCCATTTGTGCCAACAGCCTCAAGAATATGACCCAGACTCCTGTTGTTTTTTTTTTTAATATGTTGAGGATTCTTAGTTGGTGTATGGAGCTATGTTAGCACCAGTGCAGCAAAGTGATGTAAAATGTTGCCAATAGTGGCTTGGTGTAAAGCATCATAGTAGTGCAAGCTTTTAGTGTACTGCTTTCTAGCTGAGTAGTACTAAATATAGTTTTGCACTGATGCCTACCATACGATGGCCACACGTTTGAAGCAGGCCAAAAAACTGAGCCCAGGGACAAAGACAGTAGGTAGTAGATAGTATTGTAAAGAACTGAAGTTCATTGGTTGTGGGTGCCTAAACAATAAACAGACATACCTTAAAAAGGTACCTCTGTGTTAAAAGCATTGAATTTTTTTATTTGATCCACCTATGCCCTTTTGAATTATTTGCAACACTAGTAACTCACTGGCTGTCCTTAACTTCCCCCTGTGTGTGCCCATTTACCACTCCAGAAACTTCCTCTTGTGCATTAGAAGGTCTTCAGTAAATACCATTGCTAGTGTGCTTCCACAGAGCAAACATAGCAGTTACTTCCATAACTGTATGTCATTCTAGTACACACTTATTTCTTTGTAAACACTACAATTGAGGGGCACCTTACCATAAATCATGATCACATGAGTGTATTTTGAGAAGAACTTTTATTATACATTTTAACAACCCTATGATAGTGCTGATCATGGCCACAACATTTGTCTTTTGTAACTCCATATTCCTGTGATTTTTAGCTGATGCACCCTATTGCTAGTGCCTTATGCATGCCTTCTGCTTGCTTGAGCCATGGTAGGTGCCAAGTTGGCATGCTAAAGTACTCATAAGCACATAATGTGCATGCCATGTCCGATGCAGTAGGGAAAGGCCAAGATGTGTATTTAGGTGATTTATACTAACAGTTAACATCTAGCTTGCATTGTGACTTTTTTGGTTTATTTGTTTACTTTTTTTGTGCTATAATCAAACCACTTGTTAGTGGGTTTTCTAAGGAATTCTGTTTTGAAGGTTCACAGGCAAAATTAAGTATTAAGCAGAAACTCTTAATCTGAATTATGCTTTTATCCTGCCTCTAGTCAGTCAATCAAGCAGGCTCCTTGATCCTTCTTTCTCTGAAAGGTTTTGTGTTACTATTGTTTGAACTGCCTTGGAATAACAAGCTTTAATTCCTTAGCAGGCAGCTCTAATGTACATTTGTAAAGGGGGTTAATAAGAAAAGGGAAGCAAATTCTTTATTAAAAGGTTGAGTTATAATGTTTCTATAATGCACAGGGTAGTCCAGGAATAAAGTGACGCACAATTTTGGAGAAGTCCTATAATACTCCCTTGGCCACAAAGTAACACCCATTTAAAGTGATACTGACATGTTCCTATGAAGATTGTTAGATACATGTCCTTTTTACTAAATAATAATGGGAATGGTATGCTTTCCTTTGTAAACAATGCTTTCCCCCCAGTTTCTGCATTTTTTGGTCATATTAGGCTGTGGGCAGGGTGATCCTTCTATATGCTGGAGTACAAATAGAGACTGTAATTCAGCATATGGAAGGATGGCACTTCCTCCAGCCCAGCATGACTGATGCTGCAAGCCCACCTGCTTCAGGGACATCAGGTCATTTCAGGGTTTCTGCTCTTGTACCACTGGCCTTGGGGTGGCTTGGAGGCGCCTTTGTAAAAAAAAAAAAAAAAAATATATATATATAATAGTAATACACGTTCCTATGGCTTTTCATAGGAACACATCAGTATCGCTTTAAGTAATTTAGTTGATGCACAATAGAGTTTATTTGACATAAAGGGTGTGCCACTTTTACTGGTACATTTATTTTATTAAATCAGTAATTCCTCAGCCTGATTGTCATTCTTATTATTCATTGTAATTTCTGGCTACCCGGGCTGGTCCCAAATTTATTTCAGTGATTGAAGAAAAGCCTATAAAGCCGGGACAATTGGGCAGGGAGCGCAATGCAGATATTCTCAGGGACTTAAAGGGGCTCTTTGCCCCTCCCTGGGATATTGCTTCTCCGGCTGAAGGTAATGTGGTTAGTCTGTGCTGTCTGTTTGCTGTAGCATTTTGCTGCCTTTGCATAGACTTGTGTGTAGCTTCTCTGTCTGGACTCTACTAAAGTCTTAAAGCAGCACTGCCAGCCAACCATGGGTTGAAAATAAGACAAAAAGGCACAGCTTCTCTTTTTATTACTTTAGTATATTTCTCACACATGCACTCTAAAACATTCTATTTAAATAATGCTCATCAGTGTGTATTGTTGTTCAATGCAGTGTTGCTTTAATGCAGGTGTGGCTAACAGTGGCCCTCATTTACAAACAGAGGTACAGATTGCTGTTAGGAAAATTAATTTGTACCAGTGTAAGTGAATGAGCCCCAATGAATTCAACATTGTTGTACAGAAGCTATTAGCTGCTGCTTTGTTACAGTTATTGGTGGGCACAGTCAGTATCTTATAATTGGGAGATAGTTAGGTTCATATCAGGCATTTGTGGTATGTAGAAGAAAGATATTGTGTTTCTTTAGACGCATAGAGCAGAACCACAAGCACATAATCTACTCACATCTTGTGCCAGTGCAGTGAGAGTTTAAAGAATGTCATTTTTCTTTTTTTTTTTTAATCTCTAAAATTATTTTGTACAGCCCGCAGAATAAAAGACCTTTCTCCCTGCATACAGATTTATTTCATTTCTCTATTACAAGCCGCCAAACTGTATCTCTCTTACTGACTTCCTTGTTTAGCGTGAAGCCCCGCCACCTTTGCTTTATGAGCACTCCATCGCTCTCTGACGCCTCATTAAGGTCTACATAGTTGGAGAGAGAAGGAGTGTTTAGAAAGCAAAAGGGAGTGGAGCTTCATGCTAGACAAGGAAGTCAGTAAAAGAGATACAGTTTGGCTGCTTGTAATAGAGAAACAAAATAAATCTGAATGCAGGGAGAAAGGTATGTTAGTCTGGGGGTTATTTAGATTAATTTTAGGGGATTTTAAAATGAAATGCTTTAGGTCCAGTCACAGGAGATATGTTATCAGGGCTACCATATAGCTTGTGGTGCTTTCAGTTGTTTTATGGCATGGTGCTCCATCCTGTCCTAAAGGAGTACTTGGGGTAATACAGAGAAAAGCATGCATCTGCAGTCTTCTTCTGTCTGAGTTGTGTGTGCTTTTCCTGCATGTGTGGTGTGTTGCTTATCGCATTTATCATTTTGTTCTGTCATGTCGGATTTGTTCCTGCAGATAATTGCACTACTGAAGGTTTGTCGCAGTGATTTATTCACAACTATTTTTAAAAGCATGTTTAGCCAGGCCCCTCCTTAACTTATGACATGGTTACAATTATATGAAGCTATGGGTTGTGCCTGTATTTTAGCAGATGCAGCTTCACTCCAACCCCTAATATGTATACTCTGTTAATAACAATTGCAGCATTCATTTGTTCAGTGTTACATTCCCATGACTTGAGATTTGGGTTTAAAGAAACATTCATTGGGAGCGCAGGGGCCTGGACTGCGGGTTCTGCTTCCTCTGTAGCTGAAAAGAAGTGCCCTCTTCCTAGCCACTTGTCTGCCTGCCTGCCAGCAGGCAGGGGGGATGCGGGTGGGCGGCAGATTAGGTTTGGATAGCTGTGTAACGGGCCTCTCTGAAGATTTTTTTTGCAGGGAGTCCCAGCACACGCTACATATGCCGCTGATGGTATATGTTCCCTTTTTCAAAATATTTGCTATTAAAGCACTCCTCTCTTCTTATAGATCCAGTCTTGCTTTGCTGTGTTGTTTTGTTTGCTATTTGGAGTATTGTCATTGTAGATCTGCTTATAGGCAACAGTGCTTTTTATAAGAATGATTTCTTTTCATCATTTTCTGCATTCTCACCTGCATTTTTAATCATATTATTGTGCATCAATTGGTTTTGCAGTGCTTTGTGACAAGCTGAGAGGTAGGTATGTTTGACTATGTATCCTTCAGTTTTTAGATTCCCTTTACATACATACTTATTTAAATAAAGCAAAAGCTTATGTAGCACTTTACAAACTATATCTGGATTTAGACACTGAAAATAGCATCAATATAAAGGCATGGGGTGTTACTGAGAAAAAGATAATCGAAAAATTATAAGAATTATGTATTTGCGAGTTTGTGAATTTGAGTTTGTTTTTCTAAATTGAATAAACTCACATGTCAAATGGTTGCTTATTTTTTAATAAGGAGAACTTGAATTTTTCCGAAAACCTGAAAAATTTGAGTTTGAAAATATGGCTTGACTTTGCCAACTCCCATTGACTTCTAGAAAATTATTTGCAACACTAGTTATTTAGAAACTCGCAAGCTTTTAGATGGCAAACTTTTACATTTGAGTTTGCAGGTTTTTTGCACTTAAATACCAGACATTCAAGTTTCTAAAACAAAATTCGAGTTTTTTTTAGAGCAAAAAAAGAATCAGCCTAGTAATTGATAGCCTAGTAATAGATATCTGGCCAATAAATATCAAAATACAGTAACAGTTTGGTATGCCCAGCAAAGTAGCTATGTATATTTAGGGGAAGATTTATCAAATTGTGAGTTTAGATCTTAATAAATAAAAATGCACCCACATTCTGTTCATTCCTATGGGATTTTTAGAAGCGTATTTATCAGTGGGTGAAAGTTAGAACTCACCATTTGATAAATACACCTCTAAAACTCCCATAGGAATAAATGGAACCTTAATGTGGATTAGGTGTTTTAGTGAATGTTTGGTTTGCCTAATGTATGTATGTTGTAACCGATTTGTCTGTTTTTTTTAACAATGTTAATGAACCCTATTTTATAACTGTCACGCTAAGCACATGATAAAAGCAAGGTGTATTTGTTATCGGTAAAAGGCAGAGTTTGTTTGTGTTCAGAAAACATTTAAACTAGCAATGAGAGAACACAGCAACATTTTAGTTACGCAACTACTCAGATTCCCTTAAAGCTCATGAGATGGCGTTTTCTCTGTAGGTGCATAAATGCATAAACCCAGCCATGGGAATTTGCCTACACCACTGGTACAGCTCATATTTTTGAAGCAGCTCCTGTATAAATAGTGAGACGGATTTCCAGTGGTCAGTGAAATTCCACACAGCCAGCCCCATTCATTTTTTATACAGGCCACATATGTCACGAACCTGACAGCCTTCTT
Organism: Xenopus tropicalis; assembly: GCF_000004195.4. NCBI lineage: Eukaryota > Metazoa > Chordata > Amphibia > Anura > Pipidae > Xenopus > Xenopus tropicalis. The sequence goes on along the minus strand of NC_030678.2, from coordinate 48,720,483 downwards.
TTGTGGCTGGCAACCAAAAGCCTTGCCATCAAAAACATTAAAAGGATTAAAAAGCTTTCCCTTAAACATAACTTCATTGCATCCATATAATCTTTCATGCCTGACTGGAAAGATGCAGGCAAAAAAGCTGAGATAGACTCCATAACAATGTAAAAGTAGACCGATTTGTTTAAACAACTGTTTACATTGTGCATAAAATGTACTTTTGCAACATACTTGTGAAAAGAAGTAACCTTTTTATAATGCAGTAATCATTTGTTTATAGGATCTTAAACTTTCTGCAAGTATTGCTATTTGTTTTCTTACTGATTGTAAAATTGTAAACCTGTTGCTATTGATTGCGGAGTATTCTTTTTCTGTTCATTTCAGTGATAATGTACCCTGTAATAGGTTAAAAAAAATAAAACTTTCTTTTTACTCTGTATTTTATGTGACAACAGATATAAAAGAAGCAAAATCCCCAAGCCCTTCTCTGAGCCGCCAGTATAGCTTGGAAACTGACCGCGTGTCCAAGGATTTTATTGAGTTTTTAAAGACTTACCAGAAAGCAGGACATGACGTGTACAAAATGTCCAAAATCTTCTTGGAAGCCATGTATCACAAAAGGGTAAGGAATCCAGTATCTGCTGCTGTTAGAATAGTGTTAGATGGCCTTTCAAAACACTTGCCACTACCTGATCTGAACACCTTACATGTGCAACTGTGTATGTGTTTTTGTTTATGTTTTAATATACACAGTTGTCGGAAGTGTGGATTGCAAAAAAAAGGTTTATACAGATTTCAATCCACACATTCCCTTCAAATTACATAGTTAAGTCAGATTAAAAAAAGATCAAAGTCCATCATGTTCAACCCATCCAAGCGATCCCCAGCACATACACATAGACCCATACTGATCTGTCTGTACACTCACATACTAAAACTATATATAACAACATCAATACTAACTGTAGATTTTAGTGTCACAATAGCCTTGGATACTATGCTTGTTCAAGAACTCATCCAGGCCCCTCTTAAAGGCATTAACAGAATCTGCAATCATAACATCACTTGGAAGGGCATTACCCAACCTAACTGCCCTCACTGTAAAGAACCACCTATGTTGCTTTAAAGTTCTGTTCCCCTAATCTAAAGGGGTGGCCTTTGGTGAACTGATGCTGGCACAAACTTATAGTCTTGTGATTTGCAAGTATCCTATCCCTTATTATCCTTTCCAAAAGCTTTCCTTCCACTGATGTCAGACTAACAGGCCTATAGTTTTCAGGCTGAAAATGGGATCCCTTTTTTTAATAAGGACACCACATTAGCAATTCACCAGTCTCGCGGCACTATTCCAGACCTCAATGAATCCTAAATAAATAAGTGAATAGGTTTTGCAATCACAGAGCTAAGCTCGGTTAGTACCCTGGGATGAATACCATCCTGTCCTGGACTTCTGTTTACCTTTACATGTTCAAGTCTCTTTTGAATTTCCTCCTTAGTGACCCATGCATCAGTATGATAAAATATGGTTACATAGAATCTTATGGCCACTTATGTGACACTGCTCGTATAAAAAAATCTTATATTAAGTCTGTTTTAGAGCAGTTTAGTGTGGCAGTGGAGATGCAAAAGAGCTGCACATTTGCTATTCGGGTAGCTCTGTAAATTAAATGAAATCATCACTACTCCAAGACAATTTAGCGCACACAAAGGGAAAACATCCTTTTCAAACAGAATATGCGCTAAAAACACTTCAATTAATTACTGGGGGTTGCCCACCAGTTAATATAATCATTGACCTCAGACAGGTCCCCCTCTGGGGGTGGTACTATTTTAGTGAGCTCCATATTACCAATTGTTGTGCCTCCCAGGGATTCTTGGTAGCTGGTCTGGACTGCACATACAGTACATAGAGTATAATGAGAACTTAGATGCTAAAAGCTGAACTTTTTCTCTGCTGTGCATGCACACAGCCCAGGGTAGCCGCAATGATCCAGCAAGGAAACTAGATGGGTCTGGGTTGCCTAACCTGTGTTTGTATCAGATGACTATTGCTTGAAATCTGCATTTTCATTATGCAAAAACAAGTGTTATGGCAGAATAGGACAAAGTGCTCACCAGTTTGGCTTAAAGGTGAAGGAAAGGCTAAGTCACCTGGGGGTGCCAAAATGTTAGGCACCCCCTAGTGACTTTAATCGCTTACCTTGTACCCCGTGCTGGTGCCCCTGTTAGGAGAAAACAGCACCAGCCCGAGGTGACTGCAGCAAGCACTTCCTTCTGTCGTCAAAATCCCTGTGTAGTAGAGTGAAAAGCTGACATTTTTGTTAAAGTTCGGCTTTTCATTCTACTGTGCAAGTGTGCGAACAAGGAAGAAGAGCTACCCCGGGCTGGTGCGGTTTTCTCCTAACAGGGGCACCAACCCAGGGTAAAAGGTAAGCGATTAAAGTCACTGGGAGGTGCCTAACATTTTGGCACCCCCAAATGACTTAGCCTTTCCTTCTCCTTTAAATCTGACCTTTGTGCAGTCATTCCTTCTGTGTAATGATCAGTAGAATAGATTTACCAGCATCTCCAAAAACTTCTGATTGGAAATAGTCAAGGCAAATACATGGGAAGGAGTCATTTGGTTAAAATTGCCTAAATATGCTAGACCCACTGCTATATAAAATATAGCTTTAACCCATTTATCTCGGGGCTGTTGTTTAAACATGTATTATCGTAGTTGGAACTAGTCTTAGTTAAATGATGCTTCCCCATACACAAGTCTGGGGCCCCTAACAGCTCAGTTTTAGGGAATGCAGAATTTCATTAAGATTGTTATTATTCCAATAATGTTTATTTTATAATACTTAGAGATGCACTGAACCCAGTTTTGGTTTGGCCGAATACCGAACCGAATCCCATTTGGGATGGTTACATTTTACACTTCCTTGTTTATGCACCGCATTAACCCTTCCAAATCCTAATTAGCATATGCTAATTTGGATTCGGATTCCATTTGGACAGGACTGTGGATTTGGCTGAATCTGAACCCTGCCAAAAAAGGCTGAATGCTGGCCGAATACTGAACCGAATCCTGGATTCGGTGCATCCCTTATAATATTTATAACATCAATAATAATCACTATATTCTTACCTTTACCATCTCAATGGATCAGACAGTGTAGCATATTTTTGGTACATGATGGATTAGCCTGTAAAAGTAGTTCTTCCCAGTTGTTCACAAACAATCCTTTCAACTTACTACATTGATAGTCCTATTCAGTAAAAATGTTTCCTTGTAGTTAGAAACAGCGGGAGCTAATGTGGGATGGTCCAGGCATGAAGAAGGCTATAAAGGTTGTTACAGGTTTCCCTGGTGAGAAACAGGACTGTATCAATCAAATGGCATATGTCCAGGAGCTGCTGTGACCTTATGCACTTTTTTCACTGGATAACAAAATATGATTTCATTTTTGGTGGTTCTTAATTGGCTAATATATCCTGTATGTCCTTTTTTACTTATCCTAGGAATCAAATATTGACGAACAATCTGAATTTACCCAGGACTTTTATCAAAACACAGCAGAGAAGTTGCAGATGTATTGGAAGGGTAACATTCTTTTTGTTGTGATGATTTTAAAGATTGGAAGCATCTCATCCCAAACCTGGTCTACATTCCTAAATATTTGTGCATTTTTTTAGTAGCTTAAGATAATAAAGGGTGTACTATGTCATGGATTTTTTTTGTTTGTGGAATTGGGTCCTGTTAGAAAAGCTAGTTTTATTATGATTTAAGACAGACTTTAGATTTAGTACTTTAGGGAAGACAGTGATAGTGTATTCATTTCACGCATGAATAAAGTAGTGGTTGTTTAAAATATACTTAGTAAATCTAATTTTATTATGTGGTGGTCACGTCTAACTAAACTCTTGTTTATCAGAGTATCTAATGCATATTTTTTATGGTTAGCAATTCAGAATCTGACTCTGTTTTTCTAGAATTAGACATTTCGCTTTCTTTCAAAATGCCCAAATATCTGCTTTCTGTGAATGAAAATGTTATACAGAACAGAAGCTGATTCTATTTTCAGTGTCCCCTGATAAAGTTGAGAAAGTGACGGATCAAATTGAGCGGTTCATAATGACTCGTCTCTACAAGCACGTGTTTTGCCCAGAAACCACAGATGATGAGAAGAAGGACCTCACAGTCCAAAAGAGAATCCGGTATGGGGGGGCGCTGGTTCCTTTCACATTAGATCCTGCATTGTTAGTCTGTATTGGCATTAGATTATTAGATATTATAGCTAATCTTATAAATATCAAGGCTCCTCCCACCACAGCTATGGAACTAATCACCAACAAATAACTAGTTGATAGTATATTATATGTTAAACAGATGAGCAATGCAGAGAAAAGGGTAATCAGAGCATGAATAGAGGTCAAACAAGGTCACAACAAAAGGTAGATAAAATAAATATTTTTTTTAATAAAATGCTTTGAAAGGTATCTTACTAGCAAATCTTGTGTCCTTTAGGTATTTACCACATACCTAACTTTTTAATCTTTTCTCCACAGGGCTTTACACTGGGTAACTCCTCAGATGCTTTGTGTTCCTGTAAATGAAGATATCGCAGAGGTGTCTGACATGGTGGTAAAGGCTATAACAGGTCAGTGTTACTCATAGCATTCTGTATCTTTAAGGGTGAAGACACACTGAGCTACAAGTAGCAGCTACTTTTTCATGGCTACTAAACTCCAGAAAATAAATACCCTGCCATAGACAATACTGAGAATTGCTTCTGCTAAAGCACACGTAGAGACAATTATCAGTAAATGATTAGCATTGTCTATCTTAGTAGCCACGATAAGTAGTTACTAGTAGCTCTGTGTGTCTTCACCCTAACATAGTTTTAAGCAATGTGGTATCCCTACAGGGCCACTACCTAAAATCCACCAAGCTGCCTAGAGACCTTAACAAGACAGTATATTGGAGTGTACAGAATTATTAATGGAGTAGCTGAAGTCAAAAAGCTGGGAGGATCCTAACATTACATTTACCCTTTAAGCCAGAGTAACTGAACGTGACCATAATGTGACTTCCCTTCCCAATGCTCGTCAGTCTGCAGCATTTACCTGTGCATGCATATGTGATTGGTTGATTTTTTTCCTTTTTTTATTTATGGCATTTACATAGCAGTGCAGAAGAAAAGAGCAAACATGGCTGCTTTGTGGAGCAGTAGTTGATCCACTCCTAATAGTAATGCGACCAAACTTTGGATTTGATAAATAACATTTTATAAGTGCATAACATAAACACAATGGCAAGTGTAAAAACAGGTTTAGTGGGTATCCGGGTCACTTTAATGGAAAAATATGTCCCGTTTTTTTTTTTTAACCATTGAGTTTTATTAAGAAACAGATTACAGACATAGTTTCCAGTCAGAACATCAAAGGAGAGATCATATGTTACAAAGCATATATCAAACTTTTTGTGACATAACATGTGCTTTGGTGGATCTCGCTATAACAATACATACCCTGTAATTCTGAGTTCCACTGTTTTTGTGCTTTATAAATCTACAATTAACTACTACCTTAACACAACTATAAACTGTGCATTGCCAACGCTTGTTTCTAGACCAGAGTGATGGGATGGAAGGACCATTGTGTGGTAGAGATGGAGGGGAGGGGGGAGGGGATCAACACTCATTTTTTGTTTCTGATACTAGGTTGCTCTGTTATCGGGGTGGTATCAATTTCCTATATTGTGTTTGTCTAGCCACGAGGACCAAATTTTCTCAGATTTATTTGGGCATCCTCTTCTGACATATAGCAATCTATATGTGGGCATTGCTTGGTTGACTTGGCTTACCCAGAATTGTATGGATGGAGCTGAGTGGGCTTTCCATTTCATTGTGATAGACTTACGGGCATATGCTAACAGAATAGAAATGAGAGCTCTTTCCGCAGTTGTTGGGGCTAGATCAGTAGTTTGGTTTAGTAGCATTCCGGATGGTGTTACCGTGATGGGGGCGCTGGTTAGATCAGATATATAGTCTGCCACCTCTGTCCAGAAGCTCGCTATTTTGCTGCAAGTCCAGACCATGTGGATGAAATCTGCTGGGGATTGGTGGCAGCGGGGGCATTCGTCTACCTGGGATGGAGATATCTTTGCTAGTACTTTGGGTGTGATATATGCCCTGTGCAAGAATTTATACTGTATTAGCCTGTCTCTTGAGGCCACTATATAATCAAAGGGTTTCCTTCCATTGCTCTTTATTCATGTCTGGTATATATATTAGCCATTTGTTATAGAGTTTGTTTAATAAGGTATCATTAGCCAGTGCCAAAAGGGCATAGGAGCGGGAGAGGGCCTTGGCGTGTGGGCAGTTGTGTGCTTGTTTTTCTATTCGGGAGGGGGTAGTTTGTAGGGTTGTTCCTTGAAACTGTGAGTGTACTGCATGTCTCAGTTGTAAATATCGGAAGAGCATCCTATTTGGTAGGTTAAAATTATTTTTTAGGGCCTGGAAGTCTAGAAGTTTCCCTTCCTTAACTATATCCTGTATATACTTGACTTGGGAGCTGGCCCATAGCTGGGGGTCTGGTAAGGTTTGGAGGTGCTGTAGTTTGGGGTTGCACCAGAGCGGGGTGAGTTCAGAGCAGTGGTTTTGTGGTTTGGGAAAGAGGCTGAGGGCGGTATTCCAAGCCCATACTATTTCTTTCATGAGTGGGGTTGCTTTTGAGGTGTAGGAGCAGCCCCTATATAAGAGGTTCTTTAGCTCTTCGTATGAGCCCACTGTCTGGGCTTCAAGGCGTGTAGCCGGGTTGTCCAGGGTTGGTGCTGCCCACCAGTTTGCAGTGGTTAGTTTAGCGGCTATATAATATAGAAAAAGATTTGGGGCTGCTAAACCCCCCGCCTGGGTTGGAAGTTGAAGTTTGGCTATGCTGATTTTGGGTGTGGAGGGGTGCCAGTATAGTTGTATAAGGAGCGCCCTGATTTTGGTGAAAAAACTGTTGGGTATTTTTGTGGGTGATTGGCTAAATATGTATGTAAATTTTGGTAGCATTACCATTTTAAAGAGGTTATACACAGGGTATATTGTTACTTTATCTGGTCCTCACAGCTTTTTATAGGTATTGAACTTTATGGCCTTTTAATGTGTTAAATAATTACTTAATTTCTCCACTAGATGGCAAGCTAGAACAACTGGTAATCTGTTTTCTTCATTGGTGCTGCCTTGACTTCATTTAGTGCAATGAAGGAAATGTGTTAAAGGAACAGTAACACCAAAAAGTATAAAAGTAACTCAAATATAATGTGCTGCTGCCCTGCACTGGTAAAAGTTGTGTGTTTACTTCAGAAAGTCTACTATAATTTATATAAATAAGCTGCTATGTAGCCATGGAGGCAGCCATTCAAAGGAGAAAAGGCACAGGTTACATAGCAGATATTCTGCTATGTAACCTGTGCCTTTTCTCCTTTTTTCCAGCTTGAATGGCTGCCCCCATGGCTACACAGCAGCTTATTATATAAATTATAGTAGTGTTACTGTAGCAAACACACCAGTTTTACCAGTGCAGGGCAACAGTGCATTATATTTTTATTACTTTAAAGCTCTTTCATTTTTTGGTGTTACTGTTCCTTTAAGTTGGCCATACACAGGCTGATTCTAGCTGTTGATATCGGTCCCTCAGACCGATTCAGGAGCTTATCAGCCTGGGTATGGGTATTAACGCAAGGCCTGCCCGACCGACATCTGGCCTAAAATCGGGCAGGTTTAAAAATTTAGTCTGATCTGGACTGCATTGGCTCGTTGATGCGGTCCCCGAACAGACGGACGCCCATACCTGGCATTCTAATTTGATCATTTGCCCCCAGAGCCAAACAACCTAATTAGCCCGATATTGCCCGCTCGTAGGTGGGGATATCGGGAGAAGATCCGTTTGCTTGTCGACCGCGCCAAGCGAGCGGATCTTAGCATGTATGGCCACCTTTACTTAACTTGCCTTCAAATCTGACTTTTAAGCCCATTCGTCATCCTTATCTTAGTCAGTTATCATATATATCATATATATCATATAAAGCTCTGTTGTAAAACATGAGTATCCTATAAATAAAAGATTGTAATATCAACCCTTATTGCACTCCAAAGGGATAAATATAAATTAAGCAAAAGGCTTGTGGGGTTTTTTTCATTACTGTTCTGCTTATGGTGCCGCTACCCACCTTGGAAGCTCCAGGGGTCAACAAGTGTCTGCAGTTAGCACTTGGAAACACACACTGGTGATATTTTAGTGCTTTTCCAGGTAATGTGTGAACAAAGCTGCTTGCTTTTCATGTGAATGTGCAGTTAGAGATTGGAACAGATTATATGCTCATAACCCTTCTGTTGTTCACCTTTAAATAAACTTTTGATGTAGACTGTGATATTCTGAGACACTTTGCAATTGGTCAGAAGGTTTTATCTGTGTTTTTGTAATTAGTTAGCTTTTTGTTCAGAAGCTCACCAGTTTGGAATTTCAGCATCTATCTGGTTGCTGGGGCCCAAGTTACCCTAGCAACCCTAGGCAGTGATTTGAATGACTGGAATATGAATATGAGAGATCCTGAATAGAAAGAAAAGTAATATAAAACTAACAACAATAAAACTGTAGCCTCACAGAGGGCTGCCAGTGTTAGTGACATTTGAAAGCTTAACAGAGTCATAAGAAAAAGGCAAATAATTAAAAAACTCGAAAAAAGACCAATAAAAAAATTCTCTATTCTATAGTAAAAGTTTACTTAAAGGTGAACAACCCCTTTAAACTGAAAAGGTTTATAGTATCTCCTTCTGTAGAACTGAGTACGACTGTCTAATTGTGTCAGTATTTACTGTCATTAAACAGTCATTCTCTTATGCTAATTAAGTATAACTCACAAAAAGCTGTAGATACATGGGTTTTTATGGAAAAAAAATCTTTTATGAGAGTCTAAATTTCACACATTGGTATAAGGCAATAAGAACTCCTGTCACTTAAAAAAAAAAAAAAAAAAAAAAAAAGAATTTTGACAAATATTCTTTTCTTTTTAAATTCTCTTCTCTGCAGATATTATTGAGATGGACTCAAAACGTATCCCCCGTGACAAACTTGCTTGTATCACACGCTGCAGCAAACACATCTTTAACGCTATCAAGATCACAAAAAATGAGCCAGCCTCAGCTGATGACTTCCTGCCCACTCTCATCTACATTGTTCTCAAGGCAAATCCACCTCGCCTGCAGTCCAATATTCAGTACATCACTAGATTCTGCAACCCCAGCAGACTGATGACTGGGGAGGATGGCTATTATTTCACTAACCTGGTGTGTGTGCAAAACAGCTCAAATTTTTCACTACATCAATTTAATGTATAGATGCTTCTCTCTTGCACAGAGCCAGTCCAGTTAAAGGAGATGGAAGGGTAGAATCACTGGGGGGTGCCACAATGTTAGGCACCCCTCCTCCCCACCTTTCCTTCTCCTTTAAAGGCATACTGTTGTCATAATTAAAGGCAAAAAGATACCCTCTTTTATTTATTTTTGTACACAGACATAAATGATTTCTCAGAATCAGAGAGGAACCATGTCTGCAGCTGCTTATTGTACTTAAAGTCCCTTAGTTATACATAGGATCAGTGTGCCACCCACCATGGAAAGCAGAGGGAAGGAGTTTGTTTTTTGTTTTTTTTTCTGTTTGCTAATGCTTTAAAATAATATACACAGCAGGAAATCTGGATACTTAGACAGGACTATACCAGTTATGTCAGAATCAAAGGCTTATTAACTGCACTGCTGCAAGGAGAGGTCTGAGTATAGTTTATTGGTGAGAATGAGAGATATGAGAAAATAGTGTCTGGATATAAATATCACATTCAAATTTAATTTTATTCAACTCAACATTTTGAGGTAGCATATGCTTCCTCTATTCAACTTGAATCCAGAGAATTAGATTTTAAAATTGCCAATTTTTTTATTCTAAATTCAGCAAGTGTAACAATAAAAAAATGTTTTAACATGCTACAAATAAAAGGTAATCTTTTTTATGAACAGATTGCAACTACATGGTTCCAATTGAAATGCCCCCTTTCTTCTGTTTCTGTAGTGCTGCGCTGTGGCCTTCATCGAGAAACTAGATGCACAGTCACTGAATTTAAGCGAAGAAGAGTTCAGCAGGTACATGTCTGGGCAGGCTTCTCCAAAAAAGCAAGACCTAGAGAACTGGCCCGCAGACACATGCCCTGGTGTAAAACAGATGCACAGAAACCTTGACCTACTTACCCAGCTGTCCAAGAGACAAGAGCATATTGTAAATGGGGCTAAGAAACTAGAGAAAGACCTTATTGACTGGACGGATGACGTCACCAAGGAAGTCAAGGACATTGTAGAAAAATACCCACTGAACATTAAAACAGCCAGCCAGGCCCTCGCAGCACTTGAGTCAGAAAATATAGAAGATGATAAGCTGCCCCCTCCACTGCAGCCTCAAGTCTATGCAGGATAATAGACTCAGCCTAGAAGACACAAACACATGCAATTACTCCTATTAAACTGGTGCAGCAGTAATTTACTGATTTTTGGAGAACTTGGGTCAGTTTATTGCAGATCCTGGAGAGATCAGGTTTTTTTTAAAATGAAGACTTGTGACGGTACAAAGTTTCTTTGGCCTTGTGGTTTGCTTGGGAAAGCTATTTATTAATATGGATTATACAGGGCTGTATGTTACAGAAAGCAATGATTATTCACTAATTCTTTTAACATGAGCATTCTGTTTGGTATTTGTGATTGGATTATAGAAATACGTACTAGTCTTATTGATTTCCTCTTGCAGAACAGATTCTTTTAGCATTTTAAGATATTGCTAGCCATCAGGGATGCATTAGGAATAGGAATTGTTGGCTTCCCGAATGAAAATAACATGTCCTAGTTTATTTGACACAAAAAGCTTTAGTATATTCAAACAAAAGTTTTCAAATATTATTAGCTTTAAAGTAACCCCCAAAAAAACGAAAGGTTTTCCAATACATTTAAATATGTAATATTGTACTTCTCTGGAAAATGCTGTGTATTTTTCTGAGACTCAAATATACACCCACATTTACATAGCAAATAACAGATAAGCTGTGTAGAATGCATGCATTTTAGCACTTAACCAGGGAGATAAGCACGGGGGATGAGATGTCATTGGTGGCCCCTGAAATGAAAAACTTTGCTGGAAAGAAACCGTTAATTGGTAGGTGCAAATTCTTAGGGCTCTGGCACACGGGGAAATTAGTCGCCCACGACAAAACTCCCTGTTCCCGGGCGACTAATCTCCCCGAGATGCCTTCACCCGCCATCCCACCGGCGAACATGTAAGTTGACCGGCGGGATGGCACACGCGGCGGCGCGATTTCCCGAAATCGCCGAAAAAGACTCGCAAAAATCGCGCCGCCGTGTGTGCCATCCCGCCGGCGACTTACATGTTCGCCGGTGGGATGGTGGGTGAAGGCAACTCGGGGAGATTAGTCGCGGGCGACTAATCTCCCCGTGTGCCAGAGCCCTTAGTGTTACTGGTTTATTAGCCTTAGTCAAAGATATCGTTGTTCCTACATTCCAAGAATAGAAATAGCAGAAGCAAACAACGGGCTAATAAGTAGTGTTTTTAAAAGACCAAAACTTAAATTAAAATGATATTTATTTCAATGAATACCATTTATGACATTCTTGTAATCTTATTCTAAATGCAGAATTGTACTGATTGTAATAACCACAATCTGTAGTGCAACTGGAAGCAAAGTTTGGACAGGTCCCAGGAGTTGGGTGGCTAGCCATCTAATAAAAATCTCACTCTTGGCTTCAAATTCCCACTCCAAACAATAAGCGCCAGCCCTCCACAGCTGAAGGAAACATGTCTGGCTCCTAAAGAAAACTCTTTGGCTAAGGTTTGCTTTGGAAGAAAAGATTTTGATTAACTTTTTCTCTGAAAGGCATGATCAAATTATCCATTTCCTTCTGCAGCAATATCCACATTACTTGGTTTCCTTATTCTGATTTTTTGCCTTTTTATTTATTACATATTTACCGTATATCTTACTATCAAAGAGAAGCCCTAGAGCAAAGCACGAAACTTGAAATGGTTAACACTTGAACACTGATGATTTATATATGGAAATGTCTATTTCTTTTCCAGGAATGTTTATATAATAAGATTTAAAGTTGCAAAGCGAATGGCTGCTGCAGCATGACAGTATTCCTTATTGGACAGCAGTGTTCAGTCTGCGGCCTTCCAGGTCTTGATGTAGAACTACAGATTTCACCACTGTCTACAGCCTTTGGCCTCATCCCTGGAATAATCCTGTTTGGAGCTGTCAGCACTTTATTATGTAGTTAGCACTTTGCCTGTGTTCTGTTCTTGCCCAGCATCATCTTGTCGCCATCACACTGGGCAATTTATGGGAAAATTACTTCTCTACAAAGAAAGGCACAGTGCTTTTAAAAGGGCAAGACTGCATGGACATTTTCTCTGGGCCTCTATGTTCTATGGTTGGTCTGTGGACAAAAAATGTCCTTGGTACTGACAGTGTCATACAGAGTAATATCTGTTATTTTTAGTATATATGCTAGAGATGTCCAGATGCCACCCTTCAGTTGTTTGTTTCAGCAATCTCTAGCACCTGCTGTGAGTGCAATGAGTTGTTAAAGGAGAAATAAAGTTATAATCACTGAATCACTATATAGTGAATAATGTACCCCTGATAAAGTATAAGGATATTAAGTCACCAAGGTGACTTATTATATCTTTATATTTTATCAGTGTTCTATATCAGTGTTAGAAGTTCAGTAAGTCATGTGACAGAATCACTAAGCACAGGTTACAACTGATGACATCACTAAACATCATTTATATAGTGTATTAAGTACAGGTCATGGGACTTCAAGGTAACTTATAATATCCTCATATTTTTCAACATAATTTATTACAATACACAAGTTTCAGTGGGTCTAGGGCAGGAATTACATCACTAAGCACCGATTATAACCAATGATATCACTAAGCACCGTTTATAAGTATATAATTACAGGATATTAATGGCTCTTGTGTTTTATAATTGCTTTCCTGATACCCTTGTCCACTGCTCCTGTTTTCTGAAACTTGCACCGGCCTGGGGTACTTTTGTAGGAGAATCACTGAGCAATCAACCTTTTCCACTGCTGCTCTTATAGATGTACTTTGGGAGGATGGAGCACCAGCCCATAGTATCGGGTAAATGGTTATAATCAAAGAGGGGGGGCGTTTAATAATCGTTATACTTTAATTCTCCTTTAACTGCAGCTGGAGGGCTACCTGTTTCACGCTCCTGCTTAAAGGAATATATTTTTCTCCGTTTGGAAGGCCCAAGCTTCACTGTGTTTCATTTTGCCTCCCCCCCTCTCTAAGTTGCAGTGCAAAAAACATTAGAAGTGTAGTAAACCAGCTTGGCTCTTTGTGAAATATGTACATTTGTAAATAACATGAAACAGAATATTTATGCAGTATGTTGAGGCAGTTTGTTTTTATCATGCTTATATAATAATATAGGCACAGGGTTGTCCTGGTTTAGGAATCCATAGCAACCCATCTATTGTTGCAACTCCAGTAGGTATATACCAGGAAACTGCAGCTAAGTTGCTCTGGGTTACCAGACTAGTATCCAACCCCTTATGTATTAAAGGGGCAGTATAATCCTGTATTCAACACTAGATCAGTGAATAAGGCTCGTGTTTAACATACCTTCTGCCTATTGTTTTATTCAGTATATCCATGTGTTTTTAATTCTTGCACTGATCAACAGTGACACCAAATGTACTTTGTTTGTCCTTGGTTCTTTGTGCAGTTGTAGTAGAAAGAGGACTTGATCAAATTACCATTCCCAGTCAGGCTGATGGCACGATTTTTAATACACCAGTGTATTTTCACTAGTGCTTCACAGGGCTGAAAAGTGCCAGTACTAGCATTTCGGGTATGTAAAACAATGGGAGGTTGCGGGGTGAAACCCCCAGTGTGCCATCAGCCTAAACTGTATCAAGAACTCCGGCTGTAGCTGGAGAGACAGAAGCATTCCTTTATACAGAACTTATCTCCATATAAAATTGTGCTGGGGGATTGTGCTTAATTAAATAAAATGATATTTTTAAATAAAACAATAGGCAAAATATGTTTTCAGTGCAAGCTGTATTATTATGGTGGTGTTGCAAAGCAATGACTGAAATTAGCATGTTACAATCCATTATTGAGGTTATAAGATGGTTGTATTGTTGCTGTTTTGCCCATTTTAATGTGTTATATGGAAACACTAGTATTAAGGGGGGTTATTTAAACACATAACACAGTGGTATTTTAAACTTTGTTAAAATGGCCATTAATCTATATAATAGCATTAAAACACGCCTGTATGTCCTACGAACCTGTGCACAGTGCATTATTTACCTTTTTAATAGGCTTGTTTTTGCTGCCCCTGGGAAAAGCAGCCACCACGTACTGTAGTTCCTAAATTGTGTCTGGAGTTTATCATTTTAGCAGTGACTTCTGCTGTATGTAGGCATCTTCACTGGTGCTTTGTTCCACCTACAAAAACAAACCAGATTTGTTTTTAATAACTTCCTGACAAAACTGTTAATTGGTTGCTATGAGTTAAACTGCCCATACACAGGCTGACTTATAGATATTGACTTGGTCCCTCTAGGACCGAGTGTGTAGCTTACATGACAGTGTATGATACCACACCAATGTCCTGTCTGACCTATATCTGGCAAGGGACCAGACAGATATCTACTCGAAAGGTTTAAAATCCTTTTTGGCAAGAACCAATAGGATCAGAGGGTTTGTATACTGTTGTTAAGCATTTTTCGAGATGTGACCATTTGGAGGCTGCCAGAGATACTGAACATTTGTGCAATAACTATTGTCTTTGCAGCTTTTTCCTTTCAGCGCAAAGCAAATGATTTCGTTATAATAAGGTCATCTTTTACTTGGCATTTAAGCCATGCTTCCAAGCATCCCAAAAACTGGGTCATTTCCGGCCATGCTTTGCTATTCCAAGGTCACACCCCATCTTACAGTTCAGGACTATCTCTGAAACAATGGGGCAACAGGGAGGTATCCATTACATGTCTCCAGCATTATTCACTGGATGCAAATTAGTTAGATCTTGTTTTCCACATTACTAGTATCTTGTTCATTTTGGCTTACATTTACTTTGAATAGTTTAATAAAGCCATTAGCTGCCGGTGGCTTGGTATCTGTGTTCAGTATGTGGCTGTATGCAGCTCATTCTCACTGCAGCTAAAGGAGGAATCTTACCACAGACGGGGTGCGGTCACATAATTCAACCAGATTGAAAAATAGATATTCTGAACTCATTTCTATGTTATATAACTTGAAGATATTTTGTGCAAAGGCTAATAATCAAATGACATGTCTTAAACAAAACAGGGATTGTTTGTTTTTTTATTGTAACATATCTTCTTCAAACTCAAGTTTTATGTAAATCATACGTCTCATATCTCATTGGGACTAATCACTTGTGTATGACATGATTCTGCCTTCCCCAGCTATGGACTACGGTGAGCTTTTTTCATTTCCTTCTCCTTATTCTATTTGAGCTGAATTGACTGTTTTGGGGGTTTTGGTTTAGACCCATCTGGAGACAGACCCGGGGTATACACACCCGGGTCTCCATATCGTATTTGGTAAGGATACCTTTAACTATTCCCTTATCCCATTACCTAAGGTGTCTTAATTCATTCATCCATTTATTTACTACTTACATTTATTCTATCTACAATTTATTTGTTTGTTTTAAGCACTAATCACTGCCCTGAAAGCACTGACCCCTCTTGGTGAACAACCAGCTTACTCCCTATCTAATGAGCTTTGCTCAGTGATCTATGAATATACAGTGGCAAAAAGGTCCTGCCACAATACTGGCCCCAAATGGGCATAAAATATCTAGGCGACATTTTAGTCAACAGGAAATTTCCTTCACCAGTTCACCACCTTGAGTATAGAGACAGTTCTAACAGATCCCCAGACAGGCAAATTAACCTCCAGATTATACAAAGACCTGTTGGCATGTATTCCACCTCCCTTTAACACGGCCCGACATAAATGGCAACAAATAATTCCAAATATGACCAAGGAACAGTGGGATGAGACTGTAGATGTGATATATAATGATTTGATTTCATTACGAGACAGATTAATACAGCACAAGTTCATCCTCTCAAACTGCAAATGCTGCGGCAACATGTCCCAGATGTCAAAACACAGGGTCCTCCTTCCTACACTTAGGGGCTGATTTACTAATCCACGAACGGTCCGAATGCGTTTTTTTCGTAATGATCGGTATTTTGCAATTTTTTCATAGCTGTTACAACTGTTTCGCAAAATGTCGCGACTTTTTCGTAGCGTTACGACTTTTTCGTAGCCTTCGCACCGAGTACAAAAGTTTCGGATTCATTCAAGCTTCAGTATCGTGACTTTTCTTGGGCCGGGTTGGAGCTGCAGAGTGCCATTGAGCCCTATGGGAGACTTTCCTTGGGCCAGGTTGGAGCTGCAGAGTGCCATTGAGTCCTATGGGAGGCTTCCAAAATCATGCAAAGTCTGAAAGTTTTGCCCGCCGTTTACGAGCGCTCAATCCAAAAATTTGTAAGTCGTAACAGCTAAGAAAAAGTCGTAACGGTGACGAAAAAAATCGCAAAAAATACGAAAAAGTCGCAAAATGTTCGTTTCCAATACAAATTTTTCCCATTCGAATTTGTGGATTAGTAAATCAGCCCCTTAGCTTGGGAATGCCCACCAATCCAAAGATACTGGTCCAAGGTAATTAAATACATGGTAGACAGCTTGGGGTTTCCCAGTTTATGCACACCAGAAATATGCCTGCTGGCCCAGATTGAAGATCTCGTGCCACTCAACAAAACTACTGTAGATCTTTGATTCGCACCATTCTATATTATTCAAAGAAAGCGGTGAAACTAAACTGGTTGGGAAATAATGCAGCCTCAGTGAAAATATGTCAGCCCCTTATCAACACATCCATACCCTCAATTAGAATTACAAATGAAGCCCGTGGTTGCCCTTCAAAATTCAAAAAAAAAATCAGGTCCCCATGGTTGGATCTAAACCCTGTTATACTGGAGGCGACATGAGGCCCTGCATCTTGAATTGATGGCTATGATACCCTTGTATAATGTACATAGTATAGCAGTCACTGCAAATTCGTTTTAGTATACAAACCACGGAAATGTAAGTGTGACTTGTGCTAAACTACTCTATAGTACCATGCATATCACTATATGTAAATTCGACTTGTGCCTAACCACTGTGTATTTCTGTTGTCCCCCTCCCCTCTTTTCCTCTTCCCCCTTTTCTATGTTATATTAAAACAATAAAAATAATACTTTAAAATAACACAGTGGTGCAGTGAAACATCTGAGCTTCTCACTATTCCTCACTTTCTCTAGCATCTCTAAATTGTTTAAGGACAAGCATTTTTATCTGTCATTTTTTCATGTTGTCTGTTAGGTAACAGTCTCCTAAATCTTGAAAATGTATTCTGGCCCATAGATTTTTTTTTCCCGAGTTCATGTAAATATAACTACAAACCATTATTTCTAGCAGTGTTAGCGTAGGTAGCGGCAACAGCCACAGTTTAGGGAGTCACCTGACGTGGGGTTTTTTTTTTGGTTTTTTTTTATATAAAAAAAAATATATATATATATATATATATATAATAAGACTGCTGCCAGCTAGCTACATAACCAGTAGGGAGAGGAGCCACACTTATGTGCCCAGACACATTGGGGCATGAGTTTCAAAGTTAAGCTTCCTGCATCTTCCTGCTCAGATATAACAGGGCAATGAGCAGGCTCCTAAAGGGCACACGTTTGTGCTCTTCTCAGTTTTATTTATCTGAGTTGCCTTAAGATGAAAGCAGGAGAATGACACTTCAGGGGCTGAATAGGGGAAAAAAATGGTACTTGAGAGAGGGAAGTCAGAAGAATACAAGAGTAAAGGCGGATCTTATAGTGTATGGGGACCTTAAGGGCTCTGGCACACGGGGAGATTAGTCGCCCGCGACAAAACTCCCTGTTCGCGGGCGACTAATCTCCACGTGTGCCAGAGCCCTAAGGGAACAATAGGATATAGGGCAGTGAAGCAAAAGGGAAAGTGACATATGATGAGGTTGGTATATAAGGGAGGGGAGGAGGGTGTCCAGGAAGGAGAAAAAAATGTCCCATGGCTGAAGAGGAAAATTTGGTAGAAGCAGTGAATCACTATCTGAGGAGCAAACCAGAAAAGCTGCAGAAAAAAAAAAAAAAATGACATGTGGGAAATAAATATGGCGAGGAAGAGACATTTACATGAGCAGTAAGATAGGGAGAGAAGAAAACAAAAACTAGGAAACAGCAAAGGGCAGAGATGGGAGGAGAGAAAGAAAACTTAAAAATGTAAAGATTAAAAAAGTGGTGAGTGAGTATATCATTAATATATATGTAGGGGTTTGCTAAAATGGGCCCCACAGGATGTATACCCCTAGGATAGGCCCCGGGAGGGTAATGGTTAAGGTACAATGGGTATAGCCTGGTATATCTATAGTTAATGGGGAGTATCCCCGCAGTTCGGGTTATGGCCACAGGGTGGTGCATAGGCCCATATAAGGGGAATGCAGCCATGTGCTGTAGGCCAGAGTTTAGGGAGAGCCTCTGAGAGCAGTGGTGTTCTCCCCATAGGTATATTAGGAGTTTCATGTGTCAGATCACTCTAGGAGTGAGATGTAGTTAGGGCACAAGTAGAATGGGCAGAAATAGCCCCTCCAGGAGTGGTAGAGGGAGTAGGCTCCCCCAGCATTACATCAGCTGGAGTGTAGGGACCCAAGAGTCTAGGTAGGTGGTTAGGCTGAC
This sequence comes from Xenopus tropicalis, assembly GCF_000004195.4. Lineage (NCBI taxonomy): Eukaryota > Metazoa > Chordata > Amphibia > Anura > Pipidae > Xenopus > Xenopus tropicalis. The sequence goes on along the minus strand of NC_030678.2, from coordinate 48,701,575 downwards.
GCTAGAAGGGGTACTACTCTGAGGGTACTTAGTTGTGAGTACCGGGGATGAGTCCTGGAGGTGGTCCGTCTTGGCGTGAGTACCGGGGAGAGCCCTTAGAGAGGGTCTCTTGGCGTGTAGTACATCTAAAAGGGATCATCCTGGCGGGAGTACCGATAAGATACCCAACAGGGGTAGGTACTCTAAAGGTTTAAGGAAGGAGAGTGTCCCCTGCACTGTGTTTGTATTGCCACTCCTGGAGAGGTCCTGCCTAATAAACAACCAACTGTTTCATCACAACTGTGTGTTAATCGTGTCTGCCTCAAGGAGCACCTACATACCAGTAAGTGAATGCCCCAGGGAGGGGATTCCCTTTGGGGGCTTGTGTGAGGTCTCAGGCAGCACTACACCAAAGTATAGTATAGAGGGAGTTGTAGTTCTCCCATAACAGAGCCCTGGGTGGAGGCACGCCATTTAACAGAGAAGTCCCTGCTTCCCCCATAGTAAGCGGGGCTCAGGACTCCTGGAAGCGCCAAAACAGAGTAATTCAGCAGGTAGTGCCACAACCGTCTATAAAGTGGGCTACATATATTTAATTAGAACTTTACTGTTTGCAGCCAGAAACAAATTGGAGTGCCACTTGCCAAGTTTGCCCAGGAAGCTACAACACCTGTTGTGGCACTGTTTACTCAAAGTGATTAAACTCATACAAATGACATCAATGACGATCGACAATTGTAGGATTTTCTGTTAATGCTTTTCATAAATATTGAATACCATGCAAATTCCACTAGGAAAGGTTAAGGAGAAAGAGCACTGCTATCATTACAGTAACCCCCTGCCCAAAGCAGGTACCTTTAGAAAAGAGCAGTGATATATAGCAGATTATTTAGCATTGTTATAGGTTGTGTCATTTGGCTGCATCCTGCCAAATCAATATAACAGTGTTACTGTTGTGTGCACAATTGAAGCATTCTCCAATTATATCATCAACAGGAAAATTATTTCTTATATTTCATAACCATTTTCTTAACCTGTCAAATAGACCTAGTTTTGTCAGCAGACAGAAACCCATATAAATTACTGCAAATGGTGCAGATGTTTTTGTCCAAAATTCCAACATCATTGTAGCTTCGAAGGGGCAATCCGCATGATGCACTAGAGGCAAATAAGACACCATTGCACTTCTACATCCTATTGGTGGTACTTCTGTCATTAGCTGTCAAAATGACATTCGCATCTGATTCTTTAATTAAACACAAAAAGTCCATACACTCACGGTTCCTTGTAAATTCAGTCCATTATCCATTGGTGCAGATCCTCCAGATGCACCTGGCCAGGTGCCTATACCAATGAGCACTGATGAAGAGGGCATGAAGCCCTTGAAATGTTTGGTCTGTATGTGCACTCCGTAATAAACAGGTTGGAGGTATTTTTTACACCAGCAAATCATTTTGTGTGCTTTTCCTTTTTTGCTCAAACAAAAAACTACTCTGGAGATTTGGTAGGATTGTGGTTGGATTGACAGAACGCATCCTACAAGTCAGATGTAGTCCCATGGGTCAAAATACAATGGAAACTGACAGAAAATCTGATGAATAAAGTACATAAAAGAATTGCCATGCGACACAAAACGCCTGTCAAATGAACTAAACTACATCCACAAAATCTTGTCACACAACAACATATGATTTTGTTGGATGCTACAAAATCTGATACCCACAGCTGTAATGTAAGGTCTTATCAGGTGAAGTTGGATGGTGTCTGTATGTCAATAATTTTCAGCACCATCAGATTTGATCTTGTTGGGTACAGACACAGCATGCAGCATTTCCTTTTAACAGGCGTGTTGTGTCAGATGGCAAGATATCATGATTTTACACATGATTTTCTATCAGTTTTATTATATTGTAACCCATGCAACTACATTCAACTTGTGGGATGCGTTCTATTGATCTGACCTACAAAATCTCATGTGTGATTTAGCTCTTAAATTACTGCTGTGGGGATTAGATATTGTAGCATTCTACAAAATATTGTGCTGTTGCATGTCATTTAAAATCTTACCCACAAAATCTCCCATGTAGGTTGGCCCCCAACAGTCACGGGCTCCTGTGGCACCATTGTAGGTGTCGGTAGCTCCAAAGTTTCCCAAGTCAGTACTTGCACTGCACTCAATACACAAGACCACATACCAAGTGGCGCTAAGCACAACTATGTGGAAACACAAGGGGTGGCTTTGGAAGCAAGTACCTTTAAAGGAGAACTAAACCCAAGCCCAAACTCAGCCCCCCTCCAAGCTCCCTCCCCGCAGCATTTATTCAGTCTCCCTGTGGTCCAACCTGCCATAAATCTTTGTTAGCTTGCAGGCACAGATCATGCACAGTTGAATCAAAGTCCTGAAACAGTTTTGATTGTCCATACTCCCGCAAGAACCGACAGAAGAGAATCCAAAGACAGCGTAAGATGGTGCCTTTGAGTGCAGCTGTGCAGATTTATCACAGGACAGCACACAGGGAGACAGAGTAGATGTTGCAAACAGAGAGCTTGAGGGGGGACTGTGAAGGGGGGGTTGAGAATGAGCTAGGGTTTCATTCTTTTAATAAATGCTATATTTTTACATACAACAACTGGACTTGTGGGCCATAAATGACCCCCTTGTATTTTGCTATTGGAGGTCCTAATCACGTTTACTGTTCATAGCACCTTTACAATTTACCAGTATTGGTGAGCATTGTTATTATGCACTACTTAGCTTAGCAGTTGTGTACCCAGTAACAAACAAATGTATTGTAACAATCTGCATGGTTCCCAGTATAGATAAAGCACATGGATTGCTTTTCAGCACATAATCTAATTATACAACCAGGGCAAGGCCTTATACAATGACCTCACACCTACTTCTAACTACTTACACTAACTCAGGAATACTGAGAATTAATTCAGGTATCTATTCTCTGATCTTAATAATACATGCTCATTAAAGGTGGAAACCTTGATCTAGACGAGGAATGACTGGAATTCACTGGCCTCTTTAAAAGTTGTGAATTCAGATTGAGCCTTTCAGTTCATGTATATTACTAAATAAACTATTGCAAATCTACTGGTGGGTTATTTGGTGGAAATAACTATATAGATTGAGAGGGTCTATTCAAGCTGCAAAACTAAACAATGAATTCTTTGTACTCGGCAGTGAATCTGCAGAATATATGCACATGAAGGAGCAATATCTTATACCTTGCACGCATTATTCTGTACATACATTGCTCACTTGCCCAGCTTGGTATGAGCAGTTTGTGCTCTATGACCACAGAAAAATCTTAATGATCAAAGGAAAGGATGCAAATATCTGAAAAAGATGGAAACAGACTGAAACTGTAGGAGACTCTGCCTCTGAAGAAATGTTTAACCAAGTGGTTTCTGGACATTTTTGTTTTAAGACAGAATTTGGGGTCCAACAATTGGTCACACTCCCCAACTTAAAGGGGACATAATGCCTAATAATCCGTATGCCTAGAAATATCATATTTTTATAAGCTTAAATCAGTGCAGCAGCCTAAAGGTTCAGCATCTGTAACTGTAATGATCCAGGTCTTCAAAGTTGTTACAGGAGCTCACCATCTTGGATTTTGTTAGAGATGCTAGTGACACTCACATGCCCAATGGGCTCTGAGCAGCTGTTGAGAAACTAAACTTAGGGATCATAGCAAATTATCAACCAGAAAATGAGGTTGGGCTGTCATATAGGCTAATGCTACAGGGTGGATTATTAAATTCCCATGATAATTGCATTGGCTGCCACGTACTACTAATCAGAATAATTTAGGAATCAGCCTTACAGTGTGATAAAACAAAATGTGCAACATTTCTGCCCTACTTCTTCTGTTACCCTCTACTTCTCCTTTAAGCTTAGAACAAGGTTACAGTGCTATGAAATAACTGAAATATCAGCAGTGTAGGATTTTGTGCACCCCAGAAATATTACCACAAGGGTCCCCCACCCCGGTAGCAACTTCTCCCCTACCAGGTAACTTTTTTGTTTTGTAAAAAATGCCTGTACAGTGGAGGAAATAATTATTTGACCCCTCACTGATTTTGTAAGTTTGTCCAATGACAAAGAAATGAAAAGTCTCAGAACAGTATCATTTCAATGGTAGGTTTATTTTAACAGTGGCAGATAGCACATCAAAAGGAAAATCGAAAAAATAACTTTAAATAAAAGATAGCAACTGATTTGCATTTCATTGAGTGAAATAAGTTTTTGAACCCCTACCAACCATTAAGAGTTCTGGCTCCCACAGAGCGGTTAGACACTTCTACTCAATTAGTCAACCTCATTAAGGACACCTGTCTTAACTAGTCACCTGTATAAAAGACACCTGTCCACAGAATCAATCAATCAAGCAGACTCCAAACTCTCCAACATGGGAAAGACCAAAGAGCTGTCCAAGGATGTCAGAGACAAAATTGTAGACCTGCACAAGGCTGGAATGGGCTACAAAACCATTAGCAAGAAGCTGGGAGAGAAGGTGACAACTGTTGGTGCGATTGTTCGAAAATGGAAGGAGCACAAAATGACCATCAATCGACCTCACTCTGGGGCTCCACGCAAGATCTAACCTCGTGGGGTGTCAATGATTCTGAGAAAGGTGAAAAAGCATCCTAGAACTACACGGGAGGAGTTAGTTAATGACCCCAAATTAGCAGGGACCACAGTCACCAAGAAAACCATTGGAAACACATTACACCGCAATGGATTAAAATCCTGCAGGGCTCGCAAGGTCCCCCTGCTCAAGAAGGCACATGTGCAGGCCCGTCTGAAGTTTGCCAATGAACACCTGAATGATTCTGTGAGTGACTGGGAGAAGGTGCTGTGGTCTGATGAGACCAAAATAGAGCTCTTTGGCATTAACTCAACTCGCTGTGTTTGGAGGAAGAAAAATGCTGCCTATGACCCCCAAAACACCGTCCCCACCGTCAAGCATGGGGGTGGAAACATTTTGCTTTGGGGGTGTTTTTCTGCTAAGGGCACAGGACAACTTATTCGCATTAACGGGAAAATGGACGGAGCCATGTATCGTGAAATCCTGAACGACAACCTCCTTCCCTCTGCCAGGAAACTGAAAATGGGTCGTGGATGGGTGTTCCAGCATGACAATGACCCAAAACATACAGCAAAGGCAACAAAGGAGTGGCTCAAGAAGAAGCACATTAAGGTCATAGAGTGGCCTAGTCAGTCTCCGGACCTTAATCCAATAGAAAACCTATGGAGGGAGCTCAAGCTCAGAGTTGCACAGAGACAGCCTCGAAACCTTAGGGATTTAGAGATGATCTGCAAAGTGGACCAACATTCCTCCTAAAATGTGCGCAAACTTGGTCATCAATTACAAGAAACGTTTGACCTCTGTGCTTGCAAACAAGGGTTTTTCCACTAAGTATTAAGTCTTTTTTTGTTAGAGGGTTCAAAAACTTATTTCACTCAATGAAATGCAAATCAGTTGCTATCTTTTATTTAAAGTTATTTTTTCGATTTTCCTTTTGATGTGCTATCTGCCACTGTTAAAATAAACCTACCATTGAAATGATACTGTTCTGAGACTTTTCATTTCTTTGTCATTGGACAAACTTACAAAATCAGTGAGGGGTCAAATAATTACCGTATATACTCGAGTATAAGCCGACCCGAATATAAGCCGAGGTACCTAATTTTACCTAAGAAAACTGGAAAAACTTATTGACTCGAGTACAAGTCTAGGGTGGGAAATGCAGCCGCTACTGCTAAGTTTCAATAATCAAATAAATAACAGATAAATAAATAGATAACTTTAGGGAAAGAAAAATGCTACAGCAGCAGACAAAAGAAAGTTTGGGAATGCTAAGGAAGCTGCCATACTAATTATCAAGTACTTGGACCCCAGTGTACAAGTCCCACCACAGTACTACAATAGTTAAGCTCCCATCAGCCTTAGCCAGGCGTAAAGATCAGGAGAAGCAAAGACTGGCAATAATCACTGCTTCTGTTTATAAGGCTGTGGATTCTCCCTTATAAGCTTCTGACCTTGTAAATCTGCCCTTGTGCTGATGGTTTAACACACTCAATGCTTTATGGATATCTCACTGCATTATTATTAGTATTATTTTTTAAAGAAATGCAATGCCCAGGATGCTGCAAACCCCACCCAAACCCATGTGTAGTTATCAACAACTTAAATGGCAGCTATTATAGATAAATGTGTGGGGAAAAACAATACTATTTTGGACAAAAAAAAATGCTTGTAGTGAGTCCTAAGAGCAAGTTGTAAAACTTGCTTATTATGTGCATGCTTGTGACCAAAATGGCTGGCCATGCTGGGAGCACTCTCCCATTGGGGCATCATAGCATTTAGCTCAGCCTGCACACCTTACTAGTATCTCTCATTGCGCACTATTCACAAAAATCAGGCAGACCTCTATCTGCAAGGACCGTACTTTAATTACCATATATACCCCAAACTCCACTTTTGTCAGTCCTGTCGACGCGCTCACACCCAAACCCCACCCCCGCCCCCGTGGACGGACTTGTAACAGCATACCCCGTGTAGTACCTCTGCTTTGTCAGTCCTGCCGACGCTGGATACGTAGAAGGCGCTCACACACGGGGGTCCTCGTGGATTGCACGGGCGCGCTGCTAACTGTGTCCCAGCTGAGCATAATGTTGCACGCACGACGCATCTACATGCTTCGTAAGGCCGGGCGCGCACGCAACTCCCGTATGTCATGTATTTTTAGCGCAATTACCGTATACACCCGAATATAAGCCGATTGTTACTTTTTAAGCACATTTTTAGGGCTGAAAAACTCGGCTTATACTCGAGTATATACGGTATTTCCTCCACTGTATATGTAAGTATGTATACTGCTGAAAGTAAATTAAAGAAAAAGAATATGTCTGTGTAAAAACTCTTGTATTTCATGTACAAGCTTAATGGCCGGGTTGCACATCCTCTTGCCTCCCTATGGGGTAAATACCTGTATTGCTGAGTTGATTTTGGCTTGTGGCACAAACTTTATGCTTTTATGGTAATACCAAGCGAAGTGATCGGGGTATACAGGCACTTATTTTCTGCTATTCATCTCAGGGGCAGAAAAGATCAGTATGAATGCTAGATCCCCCATACACCCCATACTATTTCCATACAGTGAATTAACTCCCTAGATGCTTGACATGGCATCACGCTCTAAAAGCGATGAAGATAGGAATTGCACACTTTGTTGCATAAAAGGGTATTACCCCATTTATTCAGTCACAGGAAGTAAATATAACATTTGCAATTCTGTCAATACATTAGCCCATTTAATAGCTGACATTTTTAAATAAAATGAATAAATAAACTAGCCTTTGTGGGTGTCATAGAAAGTTGTTCCAGTTTTATAGAAACGTATGCAGATTTTGGCATGAAGTGTTACAGAAAATTAAACAATAAGTTCATTGATGCTTTGATCTCCCGAAGGTGACTTATATAAAGCTGCGTTTGTCTCTTGTCTGAGATTAGCAGCTGTGAGTGCTCTTCAATCTTCACTTCGAGCTGTGGGAGGCCAAAAAGTAAAAAAACAGTCTCTGTCCTTAATGTTGAAAAATGACCTTGACCAAAGTTAAAATCATACAATAAACAAATGGAAAAAAATAGTTATTTTTATGTGAGATAAAAATTGGGGTAAACAACATTTTAAGTTCTTTATGAAAAAGCCAGAATAAGCACTTCCTGGCTGCCAAATATAGCATGCAGAATATTTTCTAAATTAAGATATACTTTTAAGACAAATTATGACAGGCCTGGACTTGCAATTGGTGGATTCTGGCAAATGCCAGAGGGGCTGCTGAAAGATGCCATTTAGTGGGCTGTTTGGGCCTCTGTGTAGTTGAAATGCCAGGGCTGCGCATGCTGAGGCTGGGGGTCGCCTCGGGGCACCTGGATAAAAAATCTGGCGCTGCTAATATTTACACATTTCTGGTACTGTAATAGCAAAAGCTAGAATTAAACAAGTCAACTTAAGTAGCTTGGCTTGGTTAGCAGTAAGCAGCTGAATGTGTGTGATAGGGTATTGGTGATTGGTATTAGTATTTACTTGGCTGAGCAGGCTAGCCAATCCAAGGTCAGTGTAAATAAGGTTTGCTAACAGACCAAAAGTACTGTACTTTTTTTTTTTTTACATACAATTTTATGAATTTATCTTACGTGAAAAAAGTTCACTGCAGATTCTGTATTACTCACTGTTAAATCCTTTGCTCTAAAGAAAATACTGGGATCATGGGGTGTAGCATCCACCAGCAGGACGCAAGACACTGAATAAAAGAGACTCCCCCTCCAATATTTCAATTAACTTATTACAGAAAAAGGGGAATGGGAAAAGAAAGGGTTAAATAAGTGCCGAAGGGATTTGCCAAAATCGCCTGCTCAGCGTGTGCCATCCCACCGGCGACTTACATGTTTGCCGGTGGGATGGCAATCCGGGGAGATAATCGCCCGCGAACAGGGAGATTTGTCGCGGGTGACTAATCTCCCCGTGTGCCAGAACCCTTAAATGAGCTGAACCTGTACAGATAAAGAATGGTGATGGATATCATCATGAGTGGCCCTGAAGCAGTTATTACAAGTACAATTATTGCAACCCACCAGTATTCAGCTTGCCTGGTTGCTGGCTGACAGCTCTGCTGCTTCCCCTCCTACCTTCCCCCCCAGCAGCCGCTTTCCTGCCCCCCCACAAACTACCACCATCCATTGATCTAATACACCTGATCTCAAAGACCAGCACCCACCCTCCCAGATATGCTGTTTAAAGTTTGCAAGAGAAAATTTATCCTGTAAAGTAGGTCCACTTCAACTATTAGGATAATACTCCCACAATCCCTAGCAGCCACACTGAATGTTGCGTCTCTGGGCAATTACACCCAAACAAGGAATGCAAACTCTTACCTTCCTAGCTCTGTCACCCTTTATTCCAGACTAGATAGTTTCAGCTTAGTGCCAAACAGAAAAAACTTGCACCCACAAAGCCACTGCCATTCCCTGCAAGCAGTCAGCAGCTGCGCACCCAAAGGTGTGACCAGATAGAATGCAGTACCACTGTACTACCTCCCCACATCCATTCCTTGAGTATAGTCAGAGCAGAGGCAATACAATAATTCACTTAATACTCCCACAACCCCCACACACCCAGCCCCCCACTCCCACTCTACACTGCACACACTGCACCTGCCAGCAGATTACACTGTTCCCCCAAAACACTTGGAAAGACTCACCCACTCACATAAACAGTCACTCCCCTAGCACTGGCATTTGGCAGCTTACTTGCATGCTGCTAAGTGCACTGCCACTGCTGCTAACGCAACTAGCTGCCTAGCTTAGTATGTCAGACTCGTAGACTGGACTTGCGTGCTGCTAACCAACAATATTCTAATCTAGCAGGACCCGGACCCAAAACGTCCCGCCCCCGGAGTGTGTTTAAATAGCTTCCATTGCCCGCTGGGTATTGTAGTCTAGTTTCACATAATGCCACAAACAACATCTTAAAGAAAAACTACATTACCCAGCATCCATTGGGTAATGAGAGGCAGTACATGTAGGGTTGCAGAGGACAGTTCGGCGCGCTGCCTGGTAATTAGCATATTTAAAAGAAATAAAAAATAAACATTTGGACGGGATTTGAAAGTCCAAACCCGCGGCACCTTCCAACACTAGCCCAAATCCGTATATTGGCGGGTTTGAACTTTTAAAACCCGCCAATACGTTTTAAAACTAGCGCAATTTGGCTAGAAAACTACCAGCCTGGCAACCCTGGTGTTAATAAAGTTGCATTGCATGTGGGCGGGGCCTATACTGTGACAGGTCAGCGGTAACTCCGGAAACAGAAGAGAGGAAGCGGAGTGGTGCGCATTTCCTTCTGCCTGTCACACATACACATACACACCATTACCAGCCATGCACCGTTCAGGTACCCCGACACTGTCACTCATATTCACTGTCTGAGAGCATGAGCCCGGGAACAAGTCGGCACCAGTAAAGGCCTGCGCAGGTATGTTTGCGAGAGGCAAGCCCTTGTAGTGAGGGTGGGAAGTGAGGTGCTTAGGTCTGGCTGGTGAGGGTCTATGCATGGCAAATTTAGCCCAGACGGCGTTAGATGATGGCATTGGAGGCGTTTGTTTTGGTCCTCCAAATCCTTAGGGGAACTCTTAAAGGGGAGACTGCATATTAAAAGACGTTTTATATATCAAGTGTACATGTCCGGGATGTGCAGCCCCAAGTACCTCAGCTGTTCAACAGCTAGAGTATTGCATAGTGAGTCCATTGGCTGAGATGGGGGCCCCAGCAATCCCGCAAGGGCCCATTTCTCTCTCACGCCCGCCCTGTATGTATGGATCAAAAAAAGGAGCAAAAAAAAACTTTCAGACTTCGAGAGCAAACTTTATAGTCCCTGAATGAACTTATTACTCAGAGTGTTAGTATCAGTAGCTTTGTATTTTCTCACTTGCTAAAAAAGGTATGCAAGCCAGGGCCTGCTGCTTTGGGAAGAATTCTTATATACTTTATTACTGATGAACTTTGGTCATTTTTCAACCCATCTTTATATATATATATATATATATAAGTCCACAGGTATAGCGGTGCACACTGGGAATCCTTTAAAAATTAGCTTTTATTGAAATATATAAAACTTAATACATGGAGAAATAGGTCAACGTTTCGGCCCCCATCTTGGGCCTTTGTCAAGACCTTGACAAAGGCCCAAGATGGGGGCCGAAACGTTGACCTATTTCTCCATGTATTAAGTTTTATATATTTCAATAAAAGCTAATTTTTAAAGGATTCCCAGTGTGCACCGCTATACCTGTGGACTTTATTGAAATTGCTTGAATCGGTAGCATCTGGGTCAATTAGCCATTTGCTAAGGAGTGCTGAACCCTGTATTCTTAGTTACAAAAAAGTAAACTGCTGCATTAAGGTGATTAGAAAGAAATGTTTTGTTGGAGCAAACATGCCTTTTTGGTTTGGTGATAAGGGTGCAAATTGGGGAGGACCATTATGTTTCTATTTTAAAAAGTATTTAAAGCTTGCAGCAAATGCACATGGTCATAAACGGACAAATAAATTAAACAGAGGACCTTGGAGGCAGCAGGGGAGAGGGAAACAAGAATAAACATCAGACTTTGTCCAGGATGGCAGTCATTTCTAGTAACTCAAACAGAAGGATGGAAAGTTGAAAGTTTTGGCAGACATACGAGTCCCCCTATACTGGAAAGAGGCAAGCAATACTGTGTCAAGTACTACAAATACATTTTTCACTGTATCAGTTGTACACACAGTGAGGGTTCTCCAGCACTTGGCAAATAAGATACTTGGTAATTCTTTTGGAGGCTAGAAGCAGAGAATTTCCTGATTGCAAATACATCCCACAGACTTTCTATTGGACAGCCCGGACAGCCCTGGACTATACAAAGGCATATATATATATATGTATATAATACTTAATAACAATATAGTAGAGTCCAAAGCAATTTCTGTAAGATGCTTTGCTGAAGAATTTCTGACATTGCACCTGATGCCTTTCCAAAGGTGGAACTGTTCTGTTGCAACCTGGTACTAGTTGCAAGTGTTACTTAAGTCACATTTCATAGCACAATAGTTTTCTTTTTATCACCAGGACAAGCTCCAGGACATGTATAGTTTAACAACAAATGGTACTTCCTCTTTTATGCTGCCACGTACTATTTGTCTATTTTATTGCTGGAGTTTAAAGGGCAACTAATAGCCAAATAAACTATATTTTGTTCATTTCAAAGAAAGATTGTGCCCAGCACTTGGTTGGGGAATTTACTAGTGCAACATCTTGGTAATAGATTTCAGTAGAGAGATTGTTTTAGTGTGCTTGACAGTCATACATTTATTGTTTAACTTCCTTATAGACCAAGTGCCAGGAGGTCACAGACAGAAGTTCGGCAATTTTAAAGAAAAACTTCATTGCACCAGTTTCAATATCCATAAACAGCTGAACCAGTTTTATACCTATTTTGTGTCTTTCCTTTTCCTTTACCTCCAATACAGACCTGAATGTAATAATTCTATCAAGGATAATTTTCAGTTTTATTTACATTGTCATGGTGTTTTTAAAGGGAAAGTTTACCTTAACTATATTAACTTTTACTGTGATGTAGACAGATATATTCTGCAATAATCTCAATTAGCCTAATTTTTTTATTTTTTTGTTAAAATAAAAAAATAAAATTATTGTTTAATGGCCTTCCAGTTTGTATCTGGTTCCTAGGGTCCAATTTACCCCAGCAATCAAGCAGTTGTTTGGATGAGAGAGATGAATATGAATAGGCGAAAGCCTGAATGAAAATATAAGTATTAATATGTAACAACAATAATTGCATTGCAGTTTCATGTCTGCTGGGGCCAGTGGCCCCCGCTGAAAACTGGAAAAAGTCAGGAAAGGATAACAAATAAAACTATCTATATATTGAAGACCAACTGAAATGGTGCTGAAGCTAGGACACCACATTTCATAACATACAGGGAATGTATTTTAAGTTGTGCTTTTTCCTTCCCTCATCAGGGTAATCACATTATTTGTGTTTAGTGAATATGACACTTGTGAATGTTTGGACAACATCAGATAGCCCTTTCTGTGTTCCCTATGTTTAGTTTAGGTTTTTTGTTTGTTTGTGGCTTCTGTAGTTTGTTTATTTTACATTTTTCGAAGAGCTTTGTTGACACATTTCTCCTTGTTTCAGCCACTTGTTGCCACAGGGAAGAGGATGTTGAAAGTAATTCTGAGGAATGTAGTTTATCCTGAATATATATGTACTTTGGCTGTGGGATGGGCTGATGGAATAAAAGTATAGTTCATACAAGAAGTTGTTGCTGTTTTCCTGGATCATAGGCATCAGGAGAGGATCTTATCAATTTGTCAATGTGGGTCTTGTCTAAAGGCATGTTCTGCGGTAGGTATCTGGCTGAAAGTTTGGGCAGGCCATCAGGAAGGCACCGTATACAGGCCCCCTGTATGGCCTGCCTTATAAGTTCTACAGTATGCAGATGGCGAGAGTTTGGTTTACATTCAGCATGGAGATAATTTGGTGGAACTTTGCTAGTGGTTTAGTGCTTACATCAAGGGTGTGGCCACACCCATTCAGCATTCACTTAAACTGGCTGTCAGAAAATGAAACATGCTTACAATGTTATTTGACCTTACTTAAAAATTAGGCTTTTCTGTCAAATATATTTAAGAATTTTAATATTCTTATCTATCCATTTAAACAATTTAATTTTTATGATTCTTCCCTTTAAATACCTTGTCTGCTTTAAATGGAAGCAGGCCCAGACAGACTGCAATTGCAGTTACAAATAAAACCTTTTAATATGTTTAGTGAATGTAAAAGGGACAGTCATTTATAATTACATTTTGTTTTTTTATTAGGTAAAATGTTTCTTGGTTTAGATCATGTTTAATAATTTATTTGTGAGGTTCTCAACTTAACTTTATTTTTTCTTGGTGCAAACACACATGTGCTGTGAGATGCTGACAGATGTCACCTGGTTTCATAAGGTGATTTATCACAATTCAGTTGCAGTGAAATTTATAAATATGGTTCAGTTGTAAACATTAATTTCTTCAGAATTATTAGGGGGAAGAAAAACTATTAAATATCCACAGTGGTTTAGCTGCAGGTTATTAAAAATGACAGTTCCCCTTTTTTTCATAAAAAAAAAAAATAAAATAGTCAAATAGACTTTCATAAGGGACACACTGCATAATAATATATAATCATGTATATATGACCACTCTAAGTGTTTTTTGTTTTTAGTCAAGAAAGCCTTAGTTAAGAAGAAATATTTCAGTCCATACAATGCGGCACATTCATTAAAGGAACAGTAACATCAAAAAATTAAAGTGTTTTAAAGTAATTAAAATATAATGTGCTGTTGTTCTGCAAAAAACTGGTGTTTTTGCTACAGAAAAGCTACTATATAAATAAGCTGCTGTGTAGCCATGGGGGCAGCCATTCAAGGTGGAAAAAAGGAGAAAAGGCACAGGTTACATAGCAGATAACTAGTAGATAAGCCCCATATAATGGGGGTGCCTTTTCTCCTTTGAATGGCTGCCCCCATGGCTACACAGTAGCATACTTATATAAACTATAGTAGTCTTTCTGAGGCAAACACATCAGTTGTAGCAATGCAGGGCAACAGTACATTATATTGTAATTACTTTTATACACTTTCAATTTTTGGTGTTACTGTTCCTTTAAAGTACGATTGAATCCGAATACAAAAAAATTGTATTTTATCTGTTTTTGTACTGTGCGTATTTTTTGCGACTTATTTGTACCTTGCGAAAATTTGCGCGACATAATCGTATTTGTTGCGTCGAGTATGAAAGTTTTGGATTCATTAAAGCTTGGGCCAGGTTGGAGCTGCAGAGTGCCATTGAGTTCTATGGGAGGCTTCAAAAAACATGCACAGAAGGATCAAAGTTAGAAAGATCGTTCAGATACGAAAATTTTGTGACTTTCGGATCGCCAATACGATATTATCATGACTATTACGTTTTTTTCAAAAGCATTTTCGATCATCAGAAATTGTTGTATCTAATCCGAACTTTACCCATTTCGGGATTCGAACTCCAATATGTACAAAAATGGAGGTGACATACATTGGTGCAGGTTTATCAAACACGGTGTGTAAAAGCAAATTGCTTCTGTGACATTTATTCTCTAGGCCTAAATGAATTAATTTTACTCCTTATTCTTTGTGCCAGTTAGTGGGGTACTTACCGTATATACTCGAGTATAAGCCGAGTTTTCCAGCACTCAAAATGTGCTCAAAAAGGAATCCTCGGCTTATACTCGAGGCAAGTAGTAAGTGCACTTACATGTCTGAGCATCGAGCACTGAGCAGGCACAGCACACACACCCCGAGCCGTACCGATAATGTACACACGTCGGCCGCACCCAACCCCCCCCCCCCCCCGTGTGATGCGCCGCTCACAACCGAGAATGTAAGCACGGCACGTCGGCCCCGTGAAGCTCCGCCCAGAACAGAGAACGTACGCTCGGCACGTCGCCCCCGTGCGATTCGCTGGCCCGTACCGAGATTGTATAAACGCCGCCCGCCCCCAAGCGATGTCGCGAGTGAACTCATGGCACTCCATGCGCACCTTTCATCCCCGGTTCCGAGAATGGACAGATAGCACGTTAGGCGTCCCGGCACCCAAGGTCTGAACAACCCCAGGGTACAAATTCAACACGCAAATGGTACAAACGCAATGGCACTGTCCTGCCAGAGCTCATGGCAGACAAAAACTTTGCTATGCAGGTAAGAGACAAGTACCCGTTATTTTAAGTTTATTGGAATAAGCACGATAAATGTACTGTATATACTCGAGTATAAGCCTAGTTTTTCAGCACCCAAAATGCGCTGAAAAAGTCACCCTCGGCTTATACTCGAGTCGGGTGCCATGGGTCCCTCTAGACTAGCACCCTCTGTCCTTTGTGTGCAAATTAGGCCACCTGCAACCAGACCCTCCAGTGCCCTGGCCTAGGCTCCCACTAGCAATACTGATTTCCCCTTACATCCCTCCGGGACTGGGTCTGCTGCCAGTTTGCCAATGCGCAATGAGCGTGGGGTAGTACTCATATTGTTTTTGTTGACCCTCTTCTCCACTTACAGAGCTAGTTTACTGTTTTTCTTTGAAATATACATTTAAAAACATATACCCCACTGATGCCTCAATTAATGTAATTTTATTGGTATTTATTTTGATTATTGAAACTTAGCAGTAGCGGCTGCATTTCCCACCCTAGGCTTATACTCGAGTCAATAAGTTTTTCCAGTTTTCTTAGGTAAAATTAGGTACCTCGGCTTATATTCGGATCGGCTTATACTCGAGTATATACGGTATGCTGTATTTCTGACCCCTCCATACATATCAGCTAGCTGGCACCACTGCCAGGTGGGCACAGGCCAGAGTCCCACACCTGAACCTGTTAGGTTGTTAGAGGATGCTGGTTGTAGTTCAGTAATGGCTGTAGGAAGGATAAAGGATTGCAAACACAGCCCTGATCTGCAGTATGGTGTGTGGGCAGGACAGGTTGCAGTTCCGTCAGCGACTAGATGTAAAATTCCTAATGTGATATTTTATGGCCAGCAATCAAAGTCATTTGTATAGCAGCAGCAGGAATAGCCTCCACCCGCTATTAACTACCAAAAGTGATTAATAAAGTAACAGAAGCAGTGGACTCTGCCAACTAACAAGTATGGAGACCCAGTTAAAACAAATTGCTCATCTATATAGATCACTTGACCACACCTCTTTTTTGTCTACATCTGTCCAGTTGATGATGACCCCTGTGGCTCCATAAAGTAGAGTAAGTCCTGTGCCAACTGGTCAGAGTTACATTAGCAGCTTAATGCTGTTCTGGCCAGAGAATGTATTCATGTAACAAGTGCCGGTGATTTACACTAATTAGTCCATTTGAGTGTCCTTTTAATAAAAAATGTATTGAAACTTAGCAGTAGCGGCTTCATTTGCCACCCTAGGCTTATACTCGAGTCAATACGTTTTTCCAGTTTTCTTAGGTAAAATTAGGTACCTCGGCTTATACTCGGATCGGCTTATACTCGAGTATATACGGTATTTAACATGCTGTATAACTGGTCAGAGCGTTCTTTAAAGGTTCTTCCTGCTATGTTAGGGGTGATATTGCTGCCTAATGCTTAGGTGAATGTAGGCCTGCAAGACAATATTCATCACTGCAAGGATGACCTCAGAGGATAGTGATGAGCAAGTCAGCCATTGTTGAACCATATTGTTGTGGTTTCTAACCCTGTGCTAAGCCAATGACCGTATTTTCCAACCAGACCCTCCCCTACCCCCTCTGGTTATGTTACAAATGAGCGGGATTGGTGTACTGCATTAACGGGAAGAGCGATTTTAGCACAATTTGAGATTTGGTCTGCAGCAATCCAGAGCCCACACCTGGGTCTCCGTTTCTCAGCCCAAACCTGCCTGACTACAGGTGGTTTCTCTTAAATGGTTTGCTAGAAAATGTTCCACCCAGGTAAATGGGCCCAGAGAACAAAATAGGTTATTGCTTAGGCTGTTTTATGATTTTAATTAAGTGTGCAGTGTTTGTCTTCAAATAATATGGTAATATTTAGGTTTCCATGCTTCAATAATTTTATTATGTCGTGATCTGTGAATGCTGCTTAATAAAAGCACACATTGGTCAAATCTCAACTTGATGAACTGTTCTTGGCTGAACAATGTGTACTGAAGCACAAAACAGATAAATGAATTACTGGGCATATGGCAAAGAGCGAGGGCACTTTGCTGCAGTTTACGTTGCATTATATTGTAATAGGTTTACACAAACCGTACTAAATCAAGTAGTGTTTTTTTTTTTCTTTACAAAATGCTATGCGTACCGTGTTTTCCCGAAAATAAGGCATCCTCCAAAAGTAAGGCACCCCCCCCTTTTCATCCCCCCCCCGGAAAGTAAGGCACCCCCCGAAAATAAGACACCCATCTGGAAGCCGTCTAGCGATGCGACTTCCTGTTTCCCCTGTGCGCTGCCTGCGTGGTCTCTCTCGCGCCGTTACCATGGAAGCCGTCTAAGCCATGCGACTTCCTGTTTCCCCTGTGCGCTGCCTGCGTGGTCTCTCTGGCGCCGTCGCGCCATCATAACACATTGAGTGGTGACGTCGCAATGGCGAGAGAGAGACCACGCAGGCAGCGCACAGGGGAAACAGGAAGTCGCATGGCTTAGATGGCTTCCATGATGACGGCGCGAGAGAGACCAAGGTACCGGTAAGAACGAGAATGTTACACAGGAGGATAAGAGGACACAGAAATAACAGAGGGGGCAATAAAAAAAAGGCACACGAGGATCAAAGGGGGCAATAAAAAAAAAAGGCACATGAGGATCAAAAAATAAGACATCCCCTGAAAATAAGACCTAGTGCATATTTTGGAGCTTAAAAAAATATAAGACAGTGTCTTATTTTCGGGAAAACACGGTAGAAATGCAGCCACACATTTACATTTTATTTTGTGCCGGTATTTAATTTCAAGTATAAATTGTCTCTTATTATACCCGTTTTTTAGATTACAAATTAAGACTTTTTAAGATAATATATATAAATACATGTTTTCTATGCTTTTTTTTATTTTTTTATTTTTTTAAATAAATGTATTGTTACTTCCATTGAGAGAAGTAGAGAGCAATAATTATAGCTAGTGTGAATAGCTCCCCCCCCCAACTTTTATTTGGAGATTACCAAATACACTTAAAAAGACAATAAGGTCTTTGCCAAAAGCATTTTTATGGTTGTGAAAAAAAATAGTAGTGATATCATTTGTTTCTTCCTGTTTTGCATTATTGTGCTGCCATTGTCCAAGTTT
Source organism: Xenopus tropicalis (assembly GCF_000004195.4). NCBI lineage: Eukaryota > Metazoa > Chordata > Amphibia > Anura > Pipidae > Xenopus > Xenopus tropicalis. Next base: position 48,683,152 of record NC_030678.2, on the reverse strand, counting down.
AAGATACATCAACAAAACCTGTACAGGTATGGGACCTATTATCCGTAAAAAATTGGAATTATTTGCTTATAAAGATTTACCCTTAAAATACAGGAAAGATAAGAAGAACAGTTGTCTGAAGGAATTGCTTACTGTTGTGGAAGATAAACTGAAACAGGGCCAGTATAGCCAATATTTAGGGGCACATTTACTAATCCACGAATCCCGAACGGCAAAAATTCGTATTGAAAATGAAAATTTCTGAACTTTTTCGTCGACGTTGCGACTTTTTCGTATTTTTCACGACTTTTCGTCACAAATTTTTCATATTGAACGATTGTAAACGCCAGGAAAACCTTTCTGACTTTAATCCTTCAGTGCATGTCTGCATGGGCTCGATCAGTGCACTTGCGCATGAAAGAACGTTCGTTGTGCAACGAACGTTCTTTCGTTCAATCCGAAAATTTCGGTAAGGTGACGAAAAGTCTGGGAAAAAACGAAAAAGTTGTGACGGCGACGAAAAAGTCGCAAAAATACAGATCATTACGAAAAAAACGCATTCGGACGCCTTCGGAGCGTTTGTGGATTAGTAAATGTGCCCCTTAGTATTTGGTCCACTTTATGAAAACTGTTGGACAGCATTCCTCAAGGATCTTAGACTATAAAAAATGTGTACTTTACAGTTACAGTAAAATCCTGTTGTTATGATTGTCTGAAGACTGTGTGAAGACGGCGTAAGTTAAATAAGAAGATAAAACAATGGCCACTTATTATAATACTATTGCCTGCATCATTGTAATGTAGTCTTCTAAGGAAACATGCTGTTTATGGGGATTTATTGCTGTGCTTTTTCTTTAGCGTTCCACAGCAATCAAACCACCACATGTACCATTAGTATAAAGACTGAGGAGATCAGTCTTAATCCCTTTCTATTCTTTCTATTCATTCTATAGACATTGTTTACATTTGGCATATGCCCTTTTAGACTGAACAAACTGGTTTGGCAACATGTTCTGGTAACATGTATTTTTCTTCAGTCTTATACTATAAAATATTACGCGGAAGTATAGTTTCCTTTGTCTTGTACATTTGTTACTTCTTTACAAATCAGTAAGGGTTGGTCCTTTGTTAGCTATTAACTTTTTTAACCTTTTGAGTTTAGGTAAGAAGTCGAAAGTGCCCACAAGTAGGTCTTAATTTAGTAGTGCACAATGCATGATTGTCTTAATCTGTCCTCACCGTCCGTAGGTCAAAAATGAATCATTTCCATTTCATGTTATGCCAAAGACTATGGCTGACAAACTGTTTAGTGTGCATACTCAATAAAGGAGCAAGCATCAAATGATGGCAAACTGAACATAATATACAAATTCATCCACATTTAATTGCTAATGTAACATAAACACCCCATAAAGTATCTTTGAAAGAGTACTAAACCCTTTGAAAATGTTCTTTACATTTACCACTCTTGCATAGTTAATAATTGTCCACTTCCCTTGTCTCTGAAAACTCCTTACTTTGCAGCCGCCATTTTGATTGCCTGTACTTTGCCGTGCGGGTTTTTTTTTTTTTTTTTCCCTCAGTCGTCTGGCTTCATGCAAGCCTCTGCGCATGTGCTTTCCTGCGAAGAGCATTTATTGTGCATGACAGTGTCGGTGAGAGCTGTGATACATGTATGCTGCTGCTTGAAATGCAGGGCTGACAAGAGGAAGGACCATCTGGAATTGTGTATCTGACCATCTCAAATATTACAAAACATGGGTTTAGTTCTCCTTTACTAGGAAGTGGCCTGCAGATATAGGTTTAAACATTTCCAGTTAACAATTTGGGGGGATAATACATGGACAATAGTTAACCTAAAATAAATAGTCCATTGCAATGTCCATTGCAGTAATTTGACTAGAATTTGGGTACAGTTTATGCCCTGTAAATTATTAGATTGTTATGTAAACCATTTAAGGAAAAAAACACAAAAGAAAGATAAAGCATACAGTTATATTTATCACCTGATAAAAGGCATGAATACTTGTGCCGAGAGTAGTCTATGTAGTGTGTCTATGCTTTCCACACTGCCTTTGTAGATTCAGGTAAAGGAGGGGGGGTTCATTCTTACATAAATGGGGGTATTGTGGAATAGCATGGGAGTTCTGGATTAAAGTGGTAATTATATTACCTATTATTATATATTTCTGTTAGGCATGAAAATTTGGTATTCACCATTATTACTTATTGCATTGTGGACTGTGTCTACTAAAGGATTGGCATTTTCTTTGCAGGGTATTTGGGCCACAATGATTCTGATTTTGCATCCCCTGGAGAACTTGAAGTCCTACATCAGTAGCCGGCCACCTCTGGTGATTTTCATGGTTAGTGTAAGTGGAATGGCCATAGCCTTCCTGACACTTGGTTATTTCTTCAAAATGAAAGAGATCAAGTCACCGGAGATGACTGAGGTATGCTATCACCTAAAATTTAGACCATTTGTAGATTCTAGAAACTGACCAACTTGCCATATAGCCTTTTAAAGCACTAGACTGGCAAAGCTAAAACTTGTTTAACAAACCAGTTTTCTTCTAATACATTAGTAGTGCAAGGAGTACATTTTGAAGCAAGTACCTTTAATGAAAGTGATTTTATGCACAACTTACTGCACAGAAATTGCAGGGACCTTAACTGCACTTGTGGACATACATGCACATGCTTATAATCTATATCTATAATCTCTAGGACAAGAATCTTGAACTATAAATTATTTTGGATAATCTTGCCAGTTGGAATCTAGTTTTTTTAATGCACTGAAAATCCCTGGTTAATGTGCATGGGCCTATTTTCCATTGGGGTAGTGGTTTCCATTGGTTAGATCAGTGCTGTCCAACTTCTGTTGTACCGAGGGACGGAATTTTTCCGACCTACGTGGTGGAGGGCCGATAATGGAAGCCAGTTTTGACCACTCCCCTTTTTGAAACCGCACCTACTTGAAACCACACCCATGTTATCACATGGCCATACCCATATTAATGGTTGTAGTACAGCAAAAACCTGCCATACTCTGCCTGCCCTACCCTGCCTGTGTGTGCCATACTCTGCCTTCCCTACCCTGCCTGTGTGTGCCATACTCTGCCTTCCCTACCCTGCCTGTGTGTGCCATACTCTGCCTTCCCTACCCTGCCTGTGTGTGCCATACTCTGCCTTCCCTACTCTGCCTGTGTGTGCCATACTCTGCCTTCCCTACCCTGCCTGTGTGTGCCATACTCTGCCTTCCCTACCCTGCCTGTGTGTGCCATACTCTGCCTTCCCTACCCTGCCTGTGTGTGCCATACTCTGCCTTCCCTACCCTGCCTGTGTGTGCCATACTCTGCCTTCCCTACCCTGCCTGTGTGTGCCATACTCTGCCTTCCCTACCCTGCCTGTGTGTGCCATACTCTGCCTTCCCTACCCTGCCTGCATGTGCCATACTTTCACTGTGTTTGCCATTCTTGGCTGGTTTGTGCCATACTTGGCCTGTGTGTGCCATACTCTGCCTGTGTGTGCCATACTCTGCCTTCCCTACCCTGTCTGCATGTGCCATACTTTCACTGTGTTTGCCATTCTTGGCTGGTTTGTGCCATACTTGGCCTGTGTGTGCCATACTCTGCCTTCCCTACCCTGTCTGTGTGTGCCATACTCTGCTTGCCCTGCCCTATGATGCCTGTGTGTATGGCACACAGGCAGCCTACAGTGACACAATGCTGGCACTGCTCCAACAGTCTGCACAATAACTATATATTAAAAAACTTTTTAATTGCAGTACCACCTCAGTATATGTTCTTTTTGTAGTGTGCAGGGTGTATTTGTGGGTTTCTACTGCTCCTGAGGTGTGAACAGGGGAACAATATGGGTGATTACAGCCTGAGCCTGAGGTGTGAACACTGCAGGGGGTGAACAATGCAGAGATTAAAAGGTGTGAATAACACAGGGAATTACATATTTAAACAATACAGCCTGATTGCAGCCTGAATCTGAGGTGATAACCATGCAGGGGGGGCAGTTAATCACAGTACTGATACCATTTAAAGCTTACACAAGAGTAAGCCATCAAAGCAGCCAGACAGGTGGGGGGCCACACAGAGGGGGGTCGCGGGCCGCCAGTTGGACAGCACTGGGTTAGATTAATATAGCCTAGTTGTAGTAATCTTATCTATCTTGTCTTGTGTTTTGTTATTGGCCCTTACATAAATGTCAGCAATACAAAAATTTAAATAATATAGGCATTCTGCCCACTCAAATTTATTTTGGTATATTTGAAGGAAATATATAAGGTCGTCTTGGCAAAAATGTATCCACAGCTGTTGCATGAAAAAATCCCATTCTTTAAAGTTTGTTGCGTCAAAAGGCAGTACTTGTGCTCTGCTTGTTCCATTCCTCCCACTGTTTCAAACTGCGAACAGCGTGCCTGTTATCACAGGCGAACCCTGAAGTTACCACCACCTTCCCACAGCAGCTTGCATCAGTTGCCACAACACATTAGATGCTGCTTCTAATAAGTTCTGACAGACAGTATTTTAGATCCGGAAGTGACACCATCCAGAAATTCAACATTAGCCCCTCCTAGTAACCAGGTATTGACAGCAATTAACAGGGCAGCAGGAAGCCTCTAACTGTATAAAGGATACACTTGAGTAATATTGACTCATTTCTTTTACTGAACAATCGTACTTAACTAAATCAACAATATTCTCCGAATGCCACAAATTCCAAAAAGATTTATTCATTTAATTGAACAGACTTCAGAGTTAAATAAACTTTAAGAAGACAATAATTCTTCAGCAACAACCTTTCCAAATAAAGCTTTTAAACCTCTCACAAAATCTTTCTTTCTTCAAAGAAGACCTAAAAAAAAAATCTACAGTTATTTTACCAAAAAACTTGTGGTGTATGGTTAAAGATTTGTCATACCGTATTCATATTAATATTTTATATTGTAAACTGATCAAATGTGATCAATTGATCAACTCAAAACACCTTTCCAGTTATTATTACCCTATTTCCTCCCAGCAACTGAAAATGCTATGTGAGGATCACTGATTCCAGCAATCAAAATATCAGACTGTGAGGCTTTAATGTTGTTAATATTATTGCATATATTTCTGTTCTGTATTTTTCTGTTCGTCTGTTCTGGCTTCCCACCTGGTGCCTGATTGCTAGGTTTATTAAGCCCTAGAAACCAGTTTAAATTCCAACCTTCAGACACGCATAAAAAAAAATGTAAATTATTTACTGCTATCAACACCATATTTAAATGTTACATTTTAACTTGTTCTACCCCTTTAAGCATTCTTTGCTTCATCTTTAGGACTGGAACACCTTTCTCCTGAGGTTTAACAATCTTGACTTGTGTGTATCTGAGAATGAAACTTTAAAACATTTTTTGAATGAAACCACCCCTCCTGAAAGCACAGTAACTTCTGGTCAAGCAAGGTCATCCACACAAACTCCACAAGCTCTAGAAGACTCTGGACCCATAAATATTTCTGTGGCAATTACCTTAACTTTAGATCCACTAAAACCCTTTGGAGGATATTCCCGTAACATCACGCACCTGAGCTCTACAATTTTTGGCCATCAGATTGGTCTTTCAGGTATCCAATCACGTTTTTTATTCATTGAATTATTCTGAGCACTATTTTCCACTGGGAGTAATGTGTTCAGTTAGTTTGTTCCTCTCTCATATGGAATATTAACTACACTTGTGTCTGGGATAAAATAGCATTCATCAGTTGTATAACTAGAAGTAATTTATTACATCGCTCATAGCTTGGTAATGCTTTAGCTTTACTCTGCAGTGTTTGTGTTGATATGTGTTCTTTCTGTCAACATTTTAACGTCACAAAGAAGGCACTGACAAAATCTATGGCATGCCCACCCATAGTAACAGCTGAGACTTGCTCATGAATGCTGCAGATGACTTAAAAGCTTATATGGACGTTTTAGTACAAGGATGGGACCCCGATGGTCTTCCCCAAATAATTTCTAGCCAAAAATTGGCCAGGTGTCGAACAATATTTATTCTCCCGTTGGATTGGGGAAAGCAATGGCTTATTAATGCAGTTCTCGCTCTGATAGCTCCTATACAGTACCCTAGGCCTAGGGCCAAACAATCCAATATTGCCCACCTTAGGTTGATGCATCAGCAGAAAGATACACTCATCAGCAGATCCTACTGTGTATGGCCACCTTTGTGGCCATAAGTTGTGTGCTTATTTGCTGGATACAAGTTATGATATCAGTTCACAAAAACAATTATAGAATGTTCAGTAAATTTTGTATGTAATTACATAATTTAGTTCTAATAGAAGCTATTTATATAAGATTTAGCCAGCCTTCTGTCAACATATTTTGTAAAATGTGTTATCTGCTCTCTTGCATGCTGGTATTCTTACCAGCTACTAACTTCATAGTGTTTCTTGTTGCCACTGATGGGAGGAAGGAGATCAGCTGTTAGAAAAATAAGCTGTAATCATTGGTAAGAGGGTGGTATCTAAACAAATTCTAAAAACATTTTATTTTCCTTATAAGGCAGAGATTCCCATGAAGAGATGAATATTACGTTTACTTTGCCTGCTGCATGGAACTCTGATGACTGTATTGTCCATGGGCACTGTGAACAGGTGGTATTTACTACATGTATGACTGTCACAGCAGCATCCAGTGTGTTTCCAGTCACAGTGTAAGCATCTCTTTAATACATGATCTTGTATCAGATAAATTACGTGGTCTAGGCCACAGCATAGAAGGCTTACAAACCTTGTTTACATTTTGGCTTTACCTTTCTGCATTGTAGTCAGCCTCCTCACTGTATTCCTGAGACATACAGCAATGCTTCTTTGTGGTACAAAATCTTCACCACTGCTCGTGACTCAGGGACAAAGTATGCACAAGATTATAATCCCTTCTGGTGTTACAAGGGAGCAGTCGGCAAGGTGTACCATGCTTTAAATCCCAAACTCACAGTGATTGTTCCAGAGGTAAGTGCACTTGCTGAGCCTTTGCATGGCAATTATGTCTATATCTTGGTAAATGTCTCTAAATGCATAGCATAACGTAGTAATTTATAAAGCAGAGCATCTTTCCCTTTTTTGAACAGTTTTTACTGTTATTTATGAGTCTTTTTTTCCTGAAATAAAAAGATAAAACTTTGATCCTATGCTGATTTATATAAAGCCTCTTCAGTAAATCTTTCATCTTCCTGTGTTCTGTATTGAACAGCAACTGTTTCAAACTGGAGTAGATGGCTGATGAGCATAAACAGCATACTAAAAGGTGTGAGCAAACACTAAATCTAGAAATTGTGTTGACTATTTGTGTGATTGTACTCCGTTTTTAATTAAAAAAGCAGGAGCCTTTGGCCTTTATACATACAATTCAATCCAAGGCTATACCTGGGCTACTATTATCTATTGACCTAAGTAAAGCCTTCGACTCATGGCCGTATCTACACTACATACTAGATAAATGGGGCTTTAAACAGAAATTCCAACATGTCCGCATTATACAACCACCCTCAAGCATATGTTAGATGGGGCCCATACTGTAATGATCCCTTTTTAATATCAGGAGGTACGAGGCAAGGCTGCCCATTATCCCCGATTTTGTTTATTTTGGCCCTTGAACCATTGGCTGCACAAATCCGAAACAACATAATTATAATGGGCCTAAAAATAGATTCAGTCCACCACAAATTATGCCTTTTTGCGGATGATATTCTATTACTAATAACTAGACCGCTTACCCCCTTACCCAATCTGATAGATATATTCAACAAATTTGCAAAACTTTCAGGACTCAAGATAAACTATACTAAAACCTGTGCGGTGAATATTAATCTCCCTGACCTTACAAATTAAGCTCCTTCAACTGAATTTTGATTTTTAATGGCAATCAACATATTTAAAATACCTGGGTGTTAAAATAACCCCACATTTACAAGACCTCTATAACAGTGGTTCCCAACCTTTTTTGCACCACGGACCGGTTTCAAGCAAGACAATTTTTCCAAGGACCGGGGATGGGGGGTGCGGCGCAACTAGTGCTAGTTAAATTTTATATTGTGCGCTTTACTATTAATATTATTATTACATACAGCTTAATAAAGTACTTTGGTCCTTGTTGTAATCAGTAGAAATCTTCCTGGGCTTCCCATAGCTATTGTCATGGCTGTGTAACGCATCAGGGAGTTGGGATCCCAAGTAATTGGGACCAGAGGTGGCCCGGTTCAGCATAGCCCACGGCCCGGCACCGGTCCCTGGACCGGTGGTTGGGGACCCCTGCTCTATAAGACTAACTATCCTCCCCTGTGGAAAAAGGTAACTAAAGATTTATAGACATGGATGAAACAGGATATTTATTGGATTGGCCGTATACATGCAGGTAAAATGATTATTTTACCTCAAGTACTTTATTACTTTAGAACTTTACCAAAATCTATACTAACTCAGATATCAAAAAGCTACAACAACAGGTCATGAAATTTATATGGAACTTTAAACCTTCCAGGGTTTCTAAAGCGACAATGCTACCACCAAGACAAAAGGGAGGCTTAGGTGCTCCATATTTCGGTAAAAACTTTCAGGCAGCCCAATTATCATCCATCCCCCTGATGTGTGCCACCCCTCCTCCAAAATGGGTGACCATGGAGGAAACATTTACCAGCCCGGTAAAGCTGACAGCAACCTTATGGCTACCCTATGTACACAGACAGGATGGTTTAACTCCCATGTTAGAACAGACACTTAGCATATGGGACAAGATAAAACAGAGCAACACTATTCTCTCCTCATTACCCAGCAGTTCCAATACTTGGAAACCCTGGGTTCCCACCAGGACTAAACAAGGAGTCCTTCCAGTGGTGGGAGGCTAAAGGTCTCACAGTATTGTGACACCTGTATGGAATTTCTGGCTCCTTAAATTGGGACAGATACCAACAACTATATTCTTCTCCCCCGGGAGAACTTTTCAGATTTATGCAGGTGCAACACTACTTGAAATCCAAATTTAAACGTACAAGGGTACCACCTTCCACATACCTAGAAACTATATGTACAAAATACCCATACTCAAAAGGAGTGCTCTCAAGACTCTATAATATTCTCTCTAAGACCAGCCTCCCACCAACCTTACCCTACGTAAAAGATTGGGAAAAAGACCTGGGTCAAACAGTAGAGGAAAAAAAAATGGCTTCAAATATGGGATCAAACAGCACATAACTCAATACCTCCCTGCTTGAGGCAGAATACAAGGTTTTACTACGTTGGTACCTGGTCCCAACTAGACTCCATAAAATTAACAACCAATGTAACCCACAATGCTTTAGAAACTGCGGAGGTGAAGGCACAGTGTATCACATATGGTGGCAATGTCCCAGGGTACAGAGATTCTGGACCAGATTCTACGAAATTATATTTTCAATTACAGGTATAAACCTGCTTAAATCTCCAGAACACGCACTACTGGGAAGGAAAAACCCCAATAAAAACAAATATGCAAGGTTGTTAATAAACCAAATCTTTACAGCAGCTAAATTAACAATAGCCAGAGCATGGAAATCTCCATTCTTGCCCATACCACTAACTAAAAAATAAGATTAACTGGATATTTGTTAATGAAACATTAACTAGTATTCTTAATGACCGGCAAGAATGGTTCAAAAAAGTGTGGGCCCCATGGGTACAATATTCTACTCCCCCAAGTTAAACCATTCCTTCACCTTCCATATAAGATAAAAGGAAATCTGAATGATGGGTCCTTTCAGTAGAATGTTCCCAAGGGATATATGGATGAGGCAGAACTGAAACAAAAAAGGAAAACTTACAGGTACAACCCGGATTCCAGAGAGAAGAAAACAGAGGCATTCCAACAAGATTTGTTTGATTTAATTTTTTCCCTTTTGTTCCAATTTCTTGACTTTTATTTCTTACTTCCCAGCAAGTCTGAACTCTGAGAAAGCAAGACCCTGACTTGCTCACCTCCCCACCCTCACCTTCCTTTTCCCACCCTACCCTCAGCCTCTCTCCCTTACCCCTCCCCTTAAAGAATGAAAAATAACAACTATATGTGGTTGATAAATGAACAGTTTATTGATGTAATAAATGCAACTCCATATAACATTGATAATACTGTTATGCAACTATCATTCTCAATACAAAAGTTAAAAAAAAATCTGAGTCCAGAATAATTTTTTGTGGAAAATATAATGAATAACATTTACATCTTTAATAAAAGGCAGAAGGTGTAATACATTCATTATCTAACACCTGTTCTTATAAACTGTTTGCCAGTTAGATTCTGTGTGTTATTTATGCTCATCTGTCATCTGCCATTTTTTCCCAGTTTCTGTACAAAACTGAACACAGTCTGTACTGTTAGCACCTTTAATTTTGTACAGAATCCTTGTGTAGCACTGATACTCAGAGTGACTGCAAAGTGTGTCATGCATTTATTCTGCTGCAAAACATCTATGCATTGCCCATTCCTGATTCTGCCACGCACAAGAGCACACTCTGTACCTCTGCATGTTTGGGCCCTGACAAACAGCCATGTTTAATTTAGAGGTAACAAATAATTTAGATTGCAATGACAAGCTGCCCAACTGACCAAATTATGATGTTGCCTTCTGGTTTTCAAATTACATTGCTAAATATTTAACATTTATAATGTTACATATTCTTCATTTTGCCTAATGTTATTGCTGTTACATAGATATGTTATACAATTCTATGCTAACCAGGATTCTGTCTCTGAAATATGATTAAATGTGGTAGCCCTTGGCTATTTAGCAATTGAAAATACACCGAGATTAAAGCAGCAGCAGTGAGCCTTATTTGTTCATGTCATTTTTTGTGACTACAGGATGACCGTTCGCTTATAAACCTGCACCTGATGGACACAAGTTACTTCCTTTTTGTGATGGTCATCACCATGTTCTGTTATGCAGTGATTCGAGGAAGACCAAGTAAACTAAGACAAAGCAACTCTGAGTTCAGCCCTGAAAAGGTATCGATGCTTACATTAACATAATATAGTATGGTCAGATTTCTCCATTTTAGTGACTTAATGTGGGTTCAAATGGCATAGTCTGCATAGGATTTAAGGATAACTATTAAATACTTTCCCTGGCATAGGAACACAGAAGTTTAATGCAGATAGCAGGGCCATGTTGTGATTGATCCTGTGTTAACTTTATTTACATGAAGTAAGCAGAAGTACTTTGAGGTCAGATGATTAAAAGCTTGGCTCAGATGTATTGTATGATGTGAAACATTGAAGGGGCATTGCATAGGTATAGGTATTCTTCTATGATAAACTCACATGTATATTAAAAAGTTTGCCCCGGAGCAGTAACCCATAACAATCAGTAAAATAAGATTTTTGTTTTTAAACCAGTGAACAGTAAATGCTACCTGCTGATTGGTTGCTATGGGTTACTGCTCCTGGGCAAATTTTTATTACATAACCCCACTGACTAGATAGATTTGTTTTTGTTTTAATAGTTAACTTTTGTGTCTTGTTCACAGGTTGCCCTGTCTGATGCATAACCTTCCCATTTTTTACTGTGAGCAGATAAATGTGGAGTCATTGCTTGTTGACGCCACTTGAAGAATCTGGCCTCCTTTGGGGAAGGAGAATCCTCTTGCAATGTTGGTTTGTTCCAACCAAAGACATTTCAAGTGCCTGTAACTGATTTGTACATATTTATAAATAGGTACATTTAAAGAGGCTTGATGCACATACCCTGCATTGCAGGAATTTGTATGTTACACCTTGTACCTGTGGACTAGCTGTCTTTTACTTGTGTAGATATGTTTAGTGGCCAGGTAGGATGGATGGTGAAAACCTTCTGCAAGGTGGCAATGAAAGAAGACAAGGACCATGTTTTTCCCAGTGTCTCTAGCAAAACTGCAGTTTTCTGTTTCTGTAGCAGGTAAAATAAATTGCTACCAAAAGGTAAAACATACATTGCTTAATCAAAGAGGTCATCTGTTCTTCAAAAAGATGTTCCATATACATTAGGAACCCATCTATTTGAAAGACATCTTATTGCATTGCCTATTAATTTATGTTAAATAACATCCAGAATGCCCTCATTTAAATTTGGAAACCGACCTAGGATAATATGGTTTTACTGGCATTCAGTTATATTTAGGCACTTGGCTACAAAAACAGTAGTTCTGCCAGCTTTACATTCTACGTAGAGAGGCTTTCAGTGGGTAAATGGATAATTCTGGTTTCCAGTCTGTACATAATATGTTCCCATTATTATGGCATCAGAGTAAAATTATACTGAAGAGTCTCAAGTTTTGCTATGAAAGCTTAAAATGGGTATAATGGCACAGTTTCCTCAGCACCAGAAGATGTAATTTAGAGCTGAGAGTTCAGGGCTCCTGCTCTAAAGAACCACCAGAATCAGATGGTTCATTCTGAACATGGTACCAGTAGGTATTTAGTAAGATAATTTTTACTTGGCTGGGTGTCGGTAGGTCCTACTGAAAAATGTTTCTTTCATAGTCACTCCAAGTTCATCTGTAAGATCTTCAATGTTTCATCATTTACATGACAAATCATTGCTGCTTTTTTTGTTTCCAGTGCATATGATTCCATGACACATTTGTTTGAATTGAAATTGGATTGCTTAGATATGTTGCTCTCCAGGTTCATATGAAATGCTGTTTGGTTTCTGAATAAATCTATCCTGCTACTGTGGATAATTACTTTTTTAACAAAAAAAGGGTGTATTTGCTTCAAATTACAGTGAATGTGTTGGAAACATTGACTGATGTGGGTCCTTCAGCTGGCTGTCTTTACAAAGTGTCTAGCACTGGAACGTGCAATCTCTATGGCATCCATATGCATGATATAGGTAGCCTTAGAAAACCCGCTCCGAAAAAATTATCATCCCTAAAATAAGCAAGCAGTGGGCACCGGGTCCCCGTGCAAAAAACCTTTTTGGCACACCCAGCAACCCCTACATCACTTCTGCAGACACATGTTCCATAGAGCAATGCAGCTTCCCTACCTCACGGTTACCCTAGCAACATGCATATATGAAAGCGCTAGTTAGCTTTGTTTAAAGCGTACCCTGGCAACCAACCAAGCACTCTGACAGCTATGACTATAAAGAACCCTCAGCAATATGTAACCTACTTATAATGTACTTGGTCACTTGTTAACATAAGAGCATTTTCTTTTGTTCTCGATCCCTTGCTGTGCACATGTGCAGTATAGTAAGAAAATCCACCAGAGGTGGGCATATCGGGAGAAGATCCACTCTTGCTTGGAGACCTTGCCAAACAAGAGGATCTTACTGTATATGGCCACCTTTAGTCTGATGGCCAGTAATTTCCATTTTAATCTTATCAGACCATAGCACTTTTTTTCCAGCTAACTTCAGAGACTCCCATGTGCCTTCTAGCATACTGTAGGCAAGATATCATGGGAGTTTTATGGTGACAGTGGCTTCCTTTTTATCACTTGACCATCCGTTGTATAACTCCTTTAAAGTTGTCTTGTATCTCTTGGTCTGTTCTCAAGTACAGGTATGGGATTCCTTATCCAGAAACCCATTATACAGAGATCTCCAAATTATGGCAAAGTCCCTTATAAGCATATAATTCTGGTTTTCTTACCTTGTACTTCATGGTAAAGACGCTGTATGAATTCATATGGTGGCAATACAATCCTATTGGGTTTATTTAATGTTTAAAGTATCTTTAGTAGACTCAAGGTATAAAGAGCCCAAGCATTCTGAATAATAGTTGACATGAATGAGTGGATTTGGTTGGTCAGTCTTAGAAAAACAAAATGAAATCCACTGTGATTCTGTGTTTACAACATTAAAGCATAAAAAGGCACAAGGTCCGGGAGATTTTTATAGGCACTGTATCCGTTCTTTTCTTTTTATAGTGAGCTATAACTGACTTTTTTTTTTTCCTAGACAAAGGTTGATGTCTTGAGTTTGCATGTTCACATACAGGTATGGGATCCCTTATGCGGAAACCCGTTATCCAGAAAGCTCAGAATTATGGAAAGCCCATCTCCCATAGACTCCATTTTAATCAAATAATTCAGAATTTTAAAACTGATTTTCTTTTTCACTGTAGTAATCAAACAGTACCTTGTGATTGATCCCAAATAAGATATAAATAATCCTTATTGGATGCAAAACAATCCTATTGTGTTCAATTAATGTTTTATTGATTTTTTAATAGACTAAAGGTATGGAGATCCAAATTACGGAAAGACACATGGTAGGGGTTTCGGGGGGGGGGGGGGTTGGGGTTTCTTTTCCAATCAATAATGTTTGAAGGTATAAGCACTGGCAAGAACACTCTATAAATGTTTCATGTTGAAAGTTTTCATCTTAGAAAAGTTGAAAGTGCAGGTTCCACTCTGGAAAATGTGAATTGTATGGTACAGATTGCCACCTGTTGGAACTATAGCAGAACTGCAACCCAAGATTTCAACATAATTTGACTTCTGATTGTTTCTGGGGCCAAGGTGCCATTAGCAAGTGTACATTTCAGTGCATCACGTAGGGCAGGGTAAGAGCTAGAGCACCAGTGCCAAGTTTCAGGTAGTGGTACAGTTTTTTGTTTTGTTATCAAAATACCTTCCTTTAGCCCTCCCCAAACTTCAGTGTTATTTGAAGCACACAGCTTTTCTTTCCATACACATTTAATGCATGGGATTTATTCCATGCCCTATTTCTTTTCAACTTCATTATGCAAGGTTTGGATTAAGCACTTAGTAGAAGCTGGCATACTATACATGCACCACTAATTATGTTTGGTGAGCTTCACGCAGCTAATATGACGTGCCAGTCAGTTTTTACATATAAATCCTATGCATTACTTTACATTTAATGTATTGTCATGCTAAGTTATGGCTCTGGAGGTAATTCAGAGACCCTGGTACAAAACATAGCCCTTCTATAGTAAGTAACTTCTTCATTATGGATACCTTTCCTTCCTGATGTATACTTAATTACCATATTCTCAATTACTGTATTGATAGGAGTGAAAGCATCAGGGTGCAGCAAGAGCAGCTTCTGGAGCTCAGCCACTCTCAGGGTTCATTTTATTCTATGTAAAGGAGTATAATGGGATGTTTTTTTTGTTTTTTTTTAGAAAAATAGAGTCCTCCACACACACCCCTACATTTTTGCACTGAGGCCTATTCGACTACAGTTCTAGAAATATTCCCAACAAGCTGTACACTCTGATGGCTGAACAACCTAGAATGGATGTGCAGCCTGGCATCTGCATTACTGGAATCCACCTGCCACCAGCAGTGATGGGTGAATTTCAGCCTGAAAGAGTGAATGTTAATATTTTCTGGCTAAAATACATCTTAGCACTGATGACAGGCCGATTCACTTAATGCAAACCACAACATGCATTAGGGTTGACTCTCTGATCACCCCACTTTCTTCTTACAGACCTGTGCCACAGCTACTGCTTAAAAAGGAATTCTGACCAAAAAAGGGTTAACATTTGGACACTGGATAAAATGCTTATTCTCTAAAAGAAGTGATTGCATGGCCCAGCATGTGCTGGAGGATGAATTGTACATTAGGGTTGTTACTAGGTGCCTTTGTGGCACGTCAGTCTGTTAGTAATCCGATTGCCTCTTCCTTATGTCCCAGTGCTGCTCATTAGTGCTCCTTATAACCTCAGCTCAATACTGGAAAATGTGGGCATCCGAATTCCTGCTGCCTTTCTCCTTTCTTGGGACTGTGGGCTCAGCACTAACCTGCAAGCTGTTGTTAATGAGCATCACATAATGAGATTTCTGAGCCAAAAAGATATTTCATCAGGTAAATATTCAATAAGGATACAATGGATTGCTATTGTTTAATTCTCCATTGTGTAGTTTTAACACAACACAAATACGAAAAAGACTTTCCTAAAATACTATATAATTATACTGTATATATCATCCTTTCACCACTGGTGGTTGATGTGAGCAGGACATGCCTCATTTTTTTTCATTGCCAAGTGTTATGGTGTTGTCAGAGAGCCTTATCTTTGCTTTGTTTTTAATGTGTGCCTGCCCACATTTGTGGAGTTAGAAAAAATGCAGGGCAAAACCACATCAACACACTGATGGAGTCCTCATCCAACAGGATTTTCAATCCTGCCCGATGGCTATGTAGTTGATTTTGGGGCTGATTATGAACGCATTTCATACTTCTGTAAGTGCTCGTACTCTTACAGGCGCATGTAAGCGCCAAACACAGGTGGCCCGCAATGTGCTAGCTTCACGCTAGACGCAAAGTAACAAAAAGCTGTAGTTGAACTGGCTGTAATAAAGAAACAAAATACATCTGGATGCAGGGAGAAAGGTATGCTATTCTGGGGTCTGTACAGAGTAATTTTAGAGATTTTATTAAGTAATAAAACATTTCAGTACATAGATTTGTTCACTGCAAAATACTTCCAGTGTGGTTTAATTTAGTTAACAATTTGCATTTTCAATATAATCTACCTGGGCCGGTAATGCTGAGGTGATCTTTAGTTCGCTGCCTGGCCCACAGCCCGCCGAGAACAAATAGAAAATTGTGCAGCGAAACATTCAAACCTGATGGCAGTAATATCACATGCAGCCCAGAGAAGCAAAGGCATCAAGCATTACTGTGTATGCCTCTTCCTTTTCATGTGACTGGCTGATAAAGGTCTTATACAGCCAAGGGGTTAGCAACAGTCAGCTTGGAGGTAGATATAGTAAAGATACTTGAGGGGTCATTTAATGAGACCTGGATTGAAGCAAAACCACTTGTGCCCAGGCACAAGGTGCAAAGTACAGCATCAGTAGGTGCCATAGGGCAGGCAGTAAGTACAGGCTTCATTGCAGCCTGCTTCCTCTAGCACCCCCTAAATTGCTTGTCTGATGATGGGCAAGTTAGGGGGTAGGAGGGGGATACCTATGTGCCTCCCTTTTTCACCCTCACCCCAAAATACAGGTATCAGCACTCCAATTCGAAAACCAGTGGTAATGCTTTTATCTTCATGCAAAATACAAAAAACAAGGTAGATTGTGCCTACTTTTTCCACTCTTCCATAGTATCTATTAAACATCATTGGAAATATTTAAAGCCACACATCAATTTAAGTATAAACATCCCTGTTTAAAAAAAAAATTGACTCCTTGGCTTTGAAAATGAAATATAACAATGATCAAAATAGCATTGTGTGCTTCATTATTCACTAACATGAGAAAATTGTCACAGGTGGGAAGACTTTGGCAAAACCATGGGTGTATTATTACAACATACACAGATAAGCTGTTCATACAGTGTAATATTTGTGTTTCACATTTGCAAAATGGCAAAAACAATTTCCACATAAAGTAAAAATGTATAAATATATGTTCTTTTAATGGAGTTACATAATGACTCGGAGCCTGTGAGAATTACCTGGGCATGTTGTCCATGTTTTTATTGTGATGGCTGCTGACAGTTCCTGAGAGTCATCACTTCTTCTAGAAAAACAGCAAACTTCTTAATACCTACATAGTATATTGGCACCCATCTGTTGTTGTCTTACTGAAAATAATGCTGCCGTTTTAGTGCAGAGGAGGGATACGAACATTTCAGCACTCAGACTGGAAACTGACAGCTGCCTCATAATAAAGCTTCAGTAGAAAAAGATAGAAAATGTATTTACTGAATTTTTATTTGCCTTGGTTAAAAAATACACTATATTATTACTAATACAGAGTTCACTCTGTCTCTCTTTACCACTTTTATGATCACTAGTGCAAAGCCCTAAAGCTCTAAGCCAGGGATCCCCAACCTTTTTTTTTGTTGGAGAGCAACACAAGCATGAAAAAAGGTTTCTGGGGGTACCAATAAAAGCTGTAATTGCCTATCTAATAGCCCCTATGAGGACTTACATCCTACAGAAGGCTCTGTTTGACATTACAACGGGTTTTTATGCATCCAAAACTTGCCTCCTAACCAGAAATTCAAAAATAAGCACCTGCTTTGAGGCCCCTGGGAGCAACATCCACAGGGTTGGAGAGCAACATGTTGCTCACGAACCACTGGTTGGGGATCACTGCTAAGCACAC
The DNA here is from genome assembly GCF_000004195.4 of Xenopus tropicalis. Lineage (NCBI taxonomy): Eukaryota > Metazoa > Chordata > Amphibia > Anura > Pipidae > Xenopus > Xenopus tropicalis. Next base: position 48,665,071 of record NC_030678.2, on the reverse strand, counting down.
AGTGACATCATATCTAAATGGCACTTAGAGTGTGATGTTATTATGGAGAGAGAGAGAGAGAGAGAGAGAGACACTACAAAAAATAGTGGTCTGAAAACTGCACTTTTCACCTGGTGCTGCATTTGTAGATAAACTGATTTCTCTTAGGGAACTCTGGCTTTTTACTAATTAATTTGTTGAATAATTCTGTAGCAAATATGATTTTCGCTTGTTAACTTATTGTGATTGATATATTATTTTGTTTTTATAACACCAGTTAAAACACTATTAATCTCAGAGAAATTACTGCCTGGCTGGAAAAGAATCATATTGAAAACCTCTTCCCACTCTACTCAATCAACAATGTAGTAAAATATAGGGAGTAATAGTAGTGCCATCTGGTCTCATTCCTAAAAAGTATCATTGGGGTTTCAACCTGGGTAAGAACCCTACAATCAGCCATCAATAACCACTGCTGTATAACTTGCCACCTAATGTATGTTATATAAAAAGTCACAGAGGATTGCTCATACCATATAGAAGCAAGACTATAGAGTTGACTCATGAATATGTGATACTGGTATTTGACCTTGGGGCTTTTTGGATAATAGGTCTTTCCATCATTTGAATCTCCATACCCTATCTGTTAAAAAATAATTTAACCATTAATTAAACCCAGTAGGATTGGTTTGCCTCCAATAATTATTAATTCTATTTTATTTCATTAAAATACAAGGAACAGTTTTATTATTACAGAGAAAAAGGAAAATATTTTTTTAAAATGCTAATTATATGATTAAAATTGGAGTCTATAGGTGACAGCCTCCCCGTAATTCAACGCTTTCTGGATAAAGGGTTTTTGCATAATGGATCACATACCTGTGTATAGAAAATATACATGCTGGCGAGGATCTATAAATAGTGAAGCGTTGAGGTGAAAGTGGGGCATAGCAGAACCAATGACAGTTATCAGACTGTTCCGGACCCACAATAGTAGAAAAGTTGTTCTTATATAGTGTTAATCATTTAGTTAGCCTGTCACATTTCATGTCTCCAGGAAACGTAATCATAGGCTAAGACAGACTTATAAAGAGACATACAGATGGACTGATTTAAATTAACAAAATAACATTAATAAATAAATCACTTGGTGAGATCCTTTTATCGCAGTTTATACAGATATATAATTTTGATGAATCTCAGCCCAGTTCTCTGTGCCTTTGCCCTAGTAGGAGATATGTGCAGCATTGTGCAGAAAGGAAGCCGTGTTGCTTATGATAAAGATGATAATAATAACAATCAGTAAGTAGTGGCCAGGCTTGCACCACTCAGCTCTATCAAGTAGATAATGCCAATCAGTCTCCATAGATGCCTGAATGCACATTAACAGTGCCGGCTGATGGTTGGGGAATCCATCCCCTGCTGAAAGGAAGATGCTGGGCTGATTGAGTGTGCATGCTTCCAGTTCCCTCCAATCTGATTTAATGGCAATATTGTGTGGGGGCGATGATTAATCCTAACTTCTCTCAGTCACGCTAGGATCACACTGTTGTTGCTCACATGCTGTGCATAGTTGCCACTTTGGACGTGAGAGACAGGGAGAGAGAAGGAAGATGGCACAACTGTGTTTTTGAATGTATCTTTAAATGTTTTTATTTAATGTTTTATCTAATGTTACTAAAGTAAGGTTATGCCAGGGCATATGTATTGTAAGTGAGATCAGACATACAGACAGTCCTTTAGGTGAATACAGTCCATTTTATTATGTACAGTGATTGACTCTGGTATCCAGCAGGAGCATAAGCAAAACAAAAGTAAACAAAACCCTTGCCACACTTGGCCTCTAACTAATACACAGGGTGCTTCCCTCTCTATTACCGGTCCCCTACTGGGCTTGCCGGCTAAAACAAAACACAACTCCCCAGAGTCACAGTACCTTGAGAGTCCTTTTGGTTAGGAGAAAATGTTCCAAGCTGCTTCAGGCAGGCACAGACCCTCACACAGCAAGTTCAGTTCACAGTCTCAGATCGAGCCCCTCACTCTCTGACTGCAGGCACATCTAGCCTGCTAATTATTCCCCAGGTGAGACTCCCTTGGGGAATTAACCCACTCAGCACCGCTATACATGAGGGAGTAGGAGATGAACCTAGGGGAAATATATCTCCCTTCCACCTGTTTACCTGTTACCGTATATTTACTAAAAGGCCAGGGCCACAAGACTGTTGTGTTGCCTCACTTGTCTGCTCTATGAGGCTTTAAGACTTTAGGTCTGGCTACATTATAAAACATTCCCTGTGTTGTTGTTTGTGACAAGGGCAACAGGAAACCTTTTTTTTTACACATTGGTTCAGTGAATAGGACTTGTGCTTAACATACTTCTTGCTTGTTATTTAGTTGGAAATATCTATAGTTTTTGTTATTTTTTAGTCTAAACAGGGCAACATTTTAAAATGCATCTAAAACCACTACTTCCTGATCCCAAAGAGCATAATCAAACAAATTAGCAGCCCACTAAGAAGCCTTTGTATAATGAGCTGCACTTTACCTAGCGAACCTCCTGCACAGGTTGCTTTCCTTCCCGCTACTGCCATGTTGCTGTAATGCTCTCTGGAGGGGCTGAGCACAAACCAGAGCCCAGTGTAGGGTTTTAACAGCAGCAAGTATTGTGTCCCTGTCAGTACTCACAGTAAGCAGAAAATAATGTACATTTTGCTGAGTGCTGCATCCCTAGCAGATCACTGGCAAGAACATGATACCAAAGTGGGAGAGTCTACAGTAGTCAGAACTGTACTGGGTCCATAATACTGATCTTTTTCTCTGTTTTTTTTTGGATGATAAGATGAATTGGATGTCATCACAATATTATTAGTATTTCATTGTTGCAAGTTTTTTATGTTGTATATGTTTTACATGAATAACTAACCACTAGATGGCAGCGAGTTTCACCTTTGTTTAGGTAGATACAGAACCTAGTGCTAATTTTTAGCCAAAGGAGGTGCAATGTTGGAACCATGCAACCATGGCCTCATGTATTTTTTCTAATAAAGTAAGTTAAAGTGAGCTTGACTGCAGTGCACATGACTAATAATGCTGTTGTTTAAGCCTGTGTAAAAAATGTTTAAAAAATAGTGATGTGCTGACTATTAATTTAGTGTTTAAATATAAGTAAATCAGCAGAATGGGTCTCTGTCATTTCATAGTCAACATAATTAAATATGGTGTAGATGACTAGGCTGCGTTACTATGCCATAGTAAGAGTCATATGCCATAGACCAGAGATCCCCAACCTTTTATACTCGTGAGCCACATTCAAATGGAAAAAGTGTTGGGGAGCAACACAAGCATGGAAAATGTTCCTGGGGGTGCAAATAAGAGCTATAATTGGCTATTTGGTAGCCCCTATGTGGACTGGTAGCCTATAGAAGGCTCTGTTTGGCTTTACACTGGGTTTTATGCAACCAAAACTTGCCCCCAAGCCAGAAATTAAAAAATGAGCAGCTACTTTGAGGCCACTGGGAGCAACATCCAAGGGGTTGGAGAGCAACATGTTGCTCACGAACCACTGGTTGGGGATCACTGCCATAGACAGTGGCGTAACAACAGGGAAAGCAGACTCGTGGTCACGGGAGCCCAGGGGACAAGGGAGCCCAGACTGTGTGGTCTGCTTCCTCCATTTTACATATAGATCCCCACTCCACACCGGGTCCAGGGTAGGAGAGTGGGCGGGGAGCTAGGATTTATATGAGAGTGGGCAGGGGCAGAGGGACGCTTCGGGGCAGAGGGAGGCCGCATCAGTGCAGGGGCTCTGGTAAATTTGCTACTCTGCTCCAGGCCCATTTGAAGATTTTCTTTGCAGGGGGGCCCAGCGCAGAGTAGTTACTCCACTGGCCATAAGGAAAGGTCCTCAGGCTGGATGTGCCAATACAAGACATTTTTATGGCCCCCAGAATGTTCAAGAGCTACACTTTTGAGGGCATTATTATTTTAATACAATCCAGACATTCTGTATATAATAGTAAAAAGACCCACAAAGATCACACTGCCATATGTAGTAGTAGAAAAGGTGCATGGTGCAAATTCCCAAGGAGAGAGTCATGTGATTAGGCACTCAGACCCGATTAAGCAGCGGAAATGCCAGTATCTGACAATCAATGATTGTCTCTGGACCCTTGAATAAACAAGCCACAAATGCAGGCAAAGCCCCTGAAGGCAGAAACAAAAAAGTAATGTAATTAAACCAGAACTAAGAATAAAATCAGTTCAATCATACTGTGATGAAAATGCATGAAATAGCACGATCTGGCCCAAAATGGTATTATCTGTTTCCTTACAGAAGAAAAATGTTAGGCAGCACCACCTGATGCCTTTGTCCCACGGGCTCTATCAATAGTGACAGAGAAGGGGCCCAAAGGCACCATTCCAACGTGCTGCTCTGCTTCTTGTTTAGCAGCTCCTTGCTAGAAATCTCGCTCTGTAAGAGAAATTCTGGCTCTGGCTCTTTTAACTGTCTGAGTACCTCCACTTCTTCTCTTAAATTTGCTTCCTGAGATTTCCCTGTACTCTTTTTTTCCATCCAATAATTTAGCTGCTACCATGGAGTCACATATGTCTAGGGTCTTATTCCCAGTATAAGGTCAGTTACAGAGGGACTCAGACTGGGAGGACTGCTCACTTATAGAAACTTTAGGCTCCCTATGCTTCCCAGAACGCTTCATTTCAGCTTTCCCAAGCAGAGAGAGGCAAGAGGATAGCACTTACCAAACAGCTTTGTCTTGAAGGGGCTGATTCAGTTATGTACTCAATCATCATAATGTATAATGTAAAAAGTAATTTGTATTCATCTAGTGCAGGCATTAACTTAGTAATGAAGGGATAAGTGCAATATTTTAAGTTATAGTTTCTATATATATTTACACAAATATGTATTTCTAAATGTGTATGTCATTTGATTGTAGGCTTTCTTGGGTGTGCTGGTCACTTATTGGAAAAGCTGGATAATTGCTTTTTAATAATAATTAGCACTCCAAGAGCTCACTGGGAAAAGTAATAAAAGTGCATTTGCTTCTTATCTAATACCTATAGCAACGATTCAACTGCAAGACACTTGTTTAAACTCAAACTTCTATTGGTTGTTATGGGTTACTGCACCTGGGCAAACTTAGTGTCTTTTATTAAATCTAGAGGTTAAAGGGGTGGTTTACCATTAAGTTAATGGCTAATTCCAAGTAACTTTTCAACTGGTATTCATTATTTCTTTTGTATAGATTTTTATTTAATTTTATTGTTACTTATTATTACTTATTTTTCCATTCAGGTCCTCTCCTATTGATATTCCAGTATCTCATTCACATATCTCCCAACATTTCGAAAAAAGAGGGGCAGCAACATTTTTTGACCATGATTATTTTTGAGACCGCATCCCCTAAATACCACTCCCATTTTTACAAAATTTGTCAGGTTGTTTAAAGTTTGAACACATATCTGGGGGTTTGGGGTTCTTGTTTTATGTGTTATTACAGTTTTACTAAAAACATGAAATGCTCTTTAAGCTGCAAGTCTCACTTCCCCCAAGAGACCTGTTGCATCATTTCCTCCGCTAAGTATTAAAATAACATTTGCGCCTAGTGTTTAAACCTGCTGTGAGTAAAGGTTGCTCTATTGTTCTACAAAATCAATAGGCATAGGTAAACATAATTTAGCAGAAGAGGCAAAATGGGTGCAACAGCACTTAGCCCATCTATACAGAACTTGTTTTGATGCAAATACCTTTATGGATGGTGTCAATAAGGGCAACATTTGTAATTCTCTTCTGCCATCCATTAAGGTGTGAGATGTTTAAAATGACTGGTGCTTAGTAGCAATCTTTCCTATAGTACAGCAGGATAGAGAGACAATATACTTCCAATCAATGCCTGAACATTACGAATTAGCTCCCCGTTGTGTTGAGGAAATGAAGCGCATTGGGTAATGGAAATAAACCCTTCTGTGTCATGTATCTGCTCATTTCTCCTTCAGGTCTGAAACATCAAATAGGAACATTTTCTTCCATTTTTCATGTTAAGATTGAATAATATGAAAAGCTCCTTTCTGATTAGTTTTTCCAATTATTGTAAATACTATGCTACGCTGTTACCATGACAGCATTTGTTCTCTATGATTGGTAAACTGTAGTGGTCATTTTAACCTACCATCAGAAAGTTCTCCTAGCAACCAAAATCTCTAAAGCTCATCTCTTAAAAACATAATTATTTTTAAGTTTCAGAGCAAATTGCTGCTCTGAAATGCCAGTATTTCATGTATTTAACTGTGAGAAAGAGCCCTGATAAAGCTGCAGATATATATTTTGGGCATCTTCAGGTATATTGCACCGACAGGGAGCGGTTAGAGTGTTTCAGGATGTCCTTATGAACTCATTGTCTATGTGCATTGTATGTCCATTTGGTCTCTTAGCTAAATGTCCAGTTAGTCCAGTTAGTATGGGGTTGCATGCATTTTTCCACCATGTCAGATGCATCCATCCGTAACAATCTAGTTACAAATTACACAAATAAAAGAAGAGTAGCCCATGTACAAAATGTGAGGAGGGGAGACACAATATATATTATTTGTTTGTACAAGTTGTTTATCTACTGATTGTGAGCTTTGATATTCATTATGATTGTAAATTGTGTTAAAATTACTTGAGCACCTTGATACCACTTTCTTACTTGTATCAATTTTTATAGCATACATTTATAGCATACATATCAGACTGGGGTTCTATTGGCCTAATGGGGCCAACTCTCTCCTGTTATGTAGCCTCCGGACCCCCCCCCCCCCCAATCCCCCATGCTTTCAATAAGATGCAGCACTCAACCAAGTCTAGGCTTGGATTCGATATAGGCACTGGCAGATCAAGTCCCAAACAGCTTTCAACCAGGCCACTAAATAGTGGATGTGTATGGCTTACAGCATGGCTTCTTACAGCAGCCCCTCTGGCATTTGCCAGAATATACAGATTGCCAGTCTGGGGCTGCACCCTTTACATTGATAAGTCCCACTGTTTTGCTTTGCTATGTGTTTCAGTGACAATGTTTGCAAACATTTTCAATATAAAAATATAGCTCAAGAAAACAGAAAAGAGGTCTTCTTCACTGAGTCTGGCACTTGAGCTCATCTCTCCATCTCATTTGAGTTTGAAATCTGCTTTATAGTTATGCAAAACCACATACAGTATGTATGTAGGCACGGACAGAACTGGGGGTAGGCAAAAGAGGCACATGTCTAGGGTGCAGTGGTGGAGGGGCTCCAAGCAGATCCCTTTTCTGCCTATTTACCCTGAGTTCTGGCCCTTCTGCACCTCACCTGTGATCCCGGCTCATCACTGCTCTGTCCTGCTCCTCCCTCAACCCGCCTGTCAACAATCTCTCGGGTCCTGCCTTGACTGTAAACAGGGCTACCATTAGAAATATTGGGGTTCCATGCAAGTTTACAGGTCCTTTTAAAAAAATTAGCATATTGTGATAAAGTTCATTATTTTCTGTAATGTACTGATAAACATTAGACTTTCATATATTTTAGATTCATTACACACAACTGAAGTAGTCCAAGCCTTTTCTTGTTTTAATATTGATGATTGTGGCATACAGCTCATGAAAACCCAAAATTCCTATCTCAAAAAATTAGCATATCATGAAAAGGTTCTCTAAACGAGCTATTAACCTAATCATCTGAATCAACTAATTAACTCTAAAAACCTTAAAAAGATTCCTGAGGCTTTTAGAAACTCCCAGCCTGGTTCATTACTCAAAACCGCAATCATGGGTAAGACTGCCGACCTGACTGCTGTCCAGAAGGCCATCATTGACACCCTCAAGCAAGAGGGTAAGACACAGAAAGAAATTTCTGAACGAATAGGCTGTTCCCAGAGTGCTGTATCAAGGCACCTCAGTGGGAAGTCTGTGGGAAGGAAAAAGTGTGGCAGAAAACACTGCACAACAAGAAGAGCTGACTGGGCCCTGAGGAAGATTGTGGAGAAGGACCGATTCCTGACCTTGGGGGACCTGCGGAAGCAGTGGACTGAGTCTGGAGTAGAAACATCCAGAGCCACCGTGTACAGGCGTGTGCAGGAAATGGGCTACAGGTGCCGCATTCCCCAGGTCAAGCCACTTTTGAACCAGAAACAGCGGCAGAAGCGCCTGACCTGGGCTACAGAGAAGCAGCACTGGACTGTTGCTCAGTGGTCCAAAGTATGTCATTCGGAAATCAAGGTGCCAGAGTCTGGAGGAAGACTGGGGAGAGGGAAATGCCAAAATGCCTGAAGTCCAGTGTCAAGTACCCACAGTCAGTGATGGTCTGGGGTGCCATGTCAGCTGCTGGTGTTGGTCCACTGTGTTTTATCAAGGGCAGGGTCAATGCAGCTAGCTATCAGGAGATTTTGGAGCACTTCATGCTTCCATCTGCTGAAAAGCTTTATGGAGATGAAGATTTCATTTTTCAGCACAACCTGGAACCTGCTCACAGTGCCAAAACCACTGGTAAATGGTTTACTGCCCATGGTATTACTGTGCTCAATTGGCCTGCCAACTCTCCTGACCTGAACCCCATAGAGAATCTGTGGGATATTGTGAAGAGAAAGTTGAGAGACACAAGACCCAACACTCTGGATGAGCTTAAGGCCGCTATTGAAGCATCCTGGGCCTCCATAACACCTGAGCAGTGCCACAGGCTGATTGCCTCCATGCCACGCCGCATTGAAGCAGTCATTTCTGCAAAAGGATTCCCGACCAAGTATTGAGTGCATAACTGAACATAATTATTTGAAGGTTGACTTTTTTTGTATTAAAAACACTTTTCTTTTATTGGTCGGATGAAATATGCTAATTTTTTGAGATAGGAATTTTGGGTTTTCATGAGCTGTATGCCACAATCATCAATATTAAAACAAGAAAAGGCTTGAACTACTTCAGTTGTGTGTAATGAATCTAAAATATATGAAAGTCTAATGTTTATCAGTACATTACAGAAAATAATGAACTTTATCACAATATGCTAATTTTTTGAAAAGGACCTGTATATGGGCCCCCCTATGAACACAAGTGCACAGTATAAAAGTATTTGGCCACTCCCCTTGTGTCACTACACAGACAATGAACTAGCTCATACCTCCCAACATTTGGAAAAAGATAAAGAGGGATAAAAATAATGCTGCACGTAGCGTACAATTTTATGCACGTAACCATTACTTTAGAAAAAACTACTTTTCTGAAAATTACCATTTCCCTGAAAACTGGAGGCTGCATCACTCTGGGGCCAACACAGACTTGAAAAAATCCCACTGCAAAGTCCATATTGTGTTGCCAAAAGCTCATGAACCACAATTTTCTTTAAGTACCGCCTGCCCCAAGTAGGTGTTAATATTCGCACAGACTAATGCCATATTTAGCGCATTTAACACTTCATATCTGTTTGTGAATCATGCGTTAGTATTATATCCATATGAGAATTAACGCAATGCGAATTAATGCAATGCGCATGCGATAAGCGTTATCGCACTTTAGTTAAAATCAGGACTGTCCCACGAAAATTGGAACAGTTGGGAGGTATGTTAATTTCATCCACAGCTACTATGACAAAAAGCCACAAGTCACATTACTATTAAGTAACTATAGAGGAAACAGACCCTGCAACTGTTGGGGGCCCAGGAGCTACAGGGGATTCCTTAGGACTGATAAGAAGCTGCAAGATATGTCCATGAGTTTAGGGAATACCGGGGAATAACCAGTAATTCCCCTGCTAAAAAAATCTTGTAGGAAAAGCTCATATAACTCAGTTAATAGAACCCAATATAAAACGTTTGATGTTGCTCTATAATAAGTAGTTTTTGTAAATAGTTACATTGGGAGTTAGTCGAGTTTGGCCTCATTTTTAACCCTAAATAACTTTCTGCCCTATCCCACTCCTCTGCTTTTTCATAGCTTGATACGGAAGTTACTACAAAAGTAGTGTAAGTTTTTCTATAAGTTACACAAATTGCATTCTTTCTGAGGGAACAATACCTAGTCCATTTTGCTAGAAAGTTCATGTAGGGGATCATTCATATAATTCAGTAACTAGATCACAATACTAATAAGTCATTTAGTACAATGGATGGAATTTAACTTATTGTTTTTAATTCACTGGTGGTCAGTGGAGTTTGCCCCTGCCTGTGTCCCGCTTCTCTGCATTGACATTGCTTGATCTGCAATTTATATAATCTTATGCGTCCGATTGCGTTTTTTTCAAAATGATCGCTATTTTGCGATTTTTTCGTATTTTTTGCGATTTTTTTCGGCGTCTTTATGATTTTTGCGAAAAAACGCGAGTTTTTCGTAGCCATTCCGAAAGTTGCGCAAAGTCGCGATTTTTTCGTAGCGTTAAAACTTGCGCGAAAAGTCGCGCCTTTTTGCGTAGCGCTAAAACTTAAAAGGCGCGACTTTTCACGCAAGTTTTAACGCTATGAAAAAATCGCGACTTTGCGCAACTTTCGGAATGGCTACGAAAAAAATCACAAAAAATACGAAAAAATCGCAAAATACCGATCATTTCGAAAAAAACGCAATCGGACGCATTCGGCCAGTTCGTGGGTTAGTAAATGTGCCCCTAAGAGCACTAAGTTTAAAGAGCACTAAGGAAAATATTTAAAAAACATTGGATATTTTAAATTAACTATACACAGAAAGCTCCTTTTTAGTGAGCTGCAGTTTATTACAGATTATTTTTGTGATACTTTACACAAGTATGTTATTTTTGTCCTTTCCCATGTCCAATGGGATGTGCATAAATGCCTATGCTCCTGGCTACTAACCAGTTCTGCACTGCTTTGAGATGTTTTAGTGTACTTTCAGGTACTTTTCAGGATTGTGATGAGTTTTTAAGAACCATCTAAAATGATGATTTACAGAAATATAAATGCATTTTCCAAAATGCCAAAACAGCATTTGCTATATTTATTTTGATTCTTCCCCTTATCACTAAGCTGGCTTTTGTCAAAGTGTTCTCCTTATACCAATATAACTCTTATATGGAGAGGGATCCCTGCCTGCTGATCTGAGCGTGCTTGTGCCAGGGACACTACTATGTGGGCACAACCAAAGCTAAATGCAAATGTAACAAAAATGTAGTGTATTTGCAGGGACATTTCTGGGGTTTATGCTGCCCTGAGGTGGCCTTTCGGATGCTGCCCCCCACATCACTAGTACAGAGAATGCAATTGTGCAGAAGTGCCTTTTTGCTGCCCCTGGCAACTCATGGGCTGCTGCTGCCTAAGGCAACTTGCCTCGTGGCAGCAGCATCCCTTTGTATTTAGGTATTAAAGGGTGTAAAACAAAGCCCCACTTGAGCTGTTCCACCTAAGGACATGCATACCACATCGCTTAGAGTAGATCAATAACTGGGGGAAAAAATCTGGGCTTTTAGTGGTCCTTTAAGGCCCATAACCTCCACATCCATCTAAGAATAAACCGCGTCATAACCAGACCAGTTGCATAAATATTCATGGTTATCCAAGGCAGCAGGACAAGAAGGAACTTCTCCAAGGACATTAAATATTTAGAATACAGTATGTTTGTGAAAGAGATACCAGTCAAATACAATGTAAGTAAAGGAAAGTAAAGATCAATAGAATGCAAAGGGAAAATGTATTTAAACACTAAAGCAGCAATAACAATTAAAAGGATCACTTACGAGGCTCCAAATGCTCTTTTCCAGACTCACCGGAATTAAATATACCAAGCTACTACTAAGCAACAAACTGGCAAAGATGTTTTTTGTTGATAATATTGTAAACATAACAAATAATACACCCTATCTGTCACAGATACATCACAGAGGCAACTGGGCTTATTCCAAAAGCTGTTGGTGCTAAGGGCAGGTTACAGAGCTTACAGCTTCCCAAGACATTGAGACAACCTGGAAATATGATTATCCATCTTCTTTCTTCTCACTTTCCCTCTCCTGATTTCTAAATTGGGAAGACATTAATACTTAAATATGTTGAAGTCTGTGTTGCTGAAAGCTTCACATACTACAGTGTTGTGACTCTATGGTTCCTTCTTAAACTATCTCAATTAAATTAATTGTAATATTTTATGTATTAATTGTAACACTGCACTACACAAGGGCTGTCCAAGTCCAACTGAAGTCCTGTAGACCAGATGCAGCCCTCCAAAAGGATTTTTAAGGCCTCCTCAAGGACCCTATAGACTTTTGTGTATGACAGCACCATTACATATTAAAACTCTGATTGTATAAATACCATACACAAATACTCAACTTTACACAAAAATCCAACCCATGGTTTTCTAGATGTTGCTGAACTACTTCCAGCATCCCCAGACAGCTAAAAGGCTGTAGGTCAGTCGTCACCATACACCATACTTTTGGCAGGGCCCCTCTTCACCTTGTGTATCAGTTATGGGTTGCTTTGTATGTAAATTTGTATGTTTAATGTATAAACTAATTGTACAGTGCTGCAGAATATTTTGGGCACTTTATAAATACATGTTATTAATAATAATAATACCATACAAACATACCCAGTCCCGCTTACCATACATCTGCATGAATATTTATTTGATATGCTTCTTGTTTGCAATTCTCTCACAACACTTGTATTGAGGTTTTTCATTTCTATTACCCTTCTACGCAATAGACATTAATGTGCCCAAAGCTCTTTCATAAATCATGACATGACTGATGGGTTTTGACAAGAAAGAAGGACTTATATTATAAAGAGGAAATTAGCTTTTGCTTCAATGTGAAAATGCAAAGAAAAAAAAAGAGGAATTTCAGCAGATCTAAAGTTAAAGTCGATGTAACACTATATAATCTACAAGACAGGAATTTTACTATGCATCATCTTTCAAATGATACCCTAATAAACGGCACAACCAGACACCAGAATGCGACCTTTATAACTTAAAGTGATAGCAGCAGTACTTACAGCATTTTATAAGTATCGCTTCCCACAGCTGTTGTGGAATGCTAGACCAAGCACACTGAGAAGTGTTGTCTAACAACAACTAGAGAACTACAAGCCTGAAATGCCACCCATGGGATTGCTTAACTTCTTGAACTTTTTCTTGGTATGGGCATTGTTTGATACCCACATAACTGCACATGGCAGCGCAAGGGTTTGAGCAAGCTTTGACAAAACCAGTTAGCCTGTAACTATGTGCAAATATAACAAGTACCAATAACTGTGCATGGCAGCTATGGCAATAACCCATGTCAGGGTTGAGTACAGTCCTTTTAGACCCAAAAAATGATCATCTGCACATTTTTGATGGCTAAAAAGTGCTAGTTGTGACAAGTGGTTTCTATTACACAGGCTGAGGCACCACACTGACCAAGGCAGGAAACTTGCAAGTGAGATAGTTGGTAGTATAGCTTTCTGGGAGGCTCCTCCAGGTACAATGGCAGCAGACTGTCTCTCCCGGGCATCAGGCTGACTAGCTGCTCACAAACTGAAAGCTCACACAGACACAGTATGTGCACACAGTCATACACATAGGCTGGGGTGTTTTATTTCTTTGGAGAGGCTAAAGCAGTGTCATGCACACCAGTTTTCCCCAGAATCTTTACACCACAGGGGAGGTAGCTGATTTGGCCCCCTACCGTTCTGATTAAATGTGTAATTCATCTGTGCACACGCAGGGTGGAGATCATTCATGCCAGGAAGATCACTGTAGCAAATGGTAAAGGAGTACTGTATTAACCCCAAACATGCCAGTAAGATCACTGTACCAAATGGTCAATGAGCACTAACCCCAGACATACCAGTAAGATCATGGACCAAATGGATGCAGAGCAATGAATTAACCCCAAACATGCCAATAAATCTTTGCAGAAAATGGATAAGGAGCACTGCACTAAACCTATATAAGCCAGTATTCTCAGTGAAATCACTCCTAACATTACAAAGCGACTATATATTTGAGATACATTTTTGCATTGATTTTTCTAGAAGAATCACTATGAGACAGATCAATCTTTTTGTTCACTCCAGATTTCTGGCCAAAAGCCGTGAGCCTTTGAATTAGCCCCTTTGCCAGCTTAAAGGGGACCTGTCATCCTTAGAAATAATTTCATATCCCTTTCTATCATGTTTGTCAAGCATAATAAACATTACTTACACTATACAAATTATTTACATTTTGTTTCATTCAGTCTCGGAATTTACAATCACAGCAAGCAGGCAGGGGCCACTATGTCAACACTAATATTGAGGCAAGTTTTGTATAACCCCAAAATCTTGTGTACCAGCCATCTAGGCAACATCTAGGAAGACCTGAATGTAAAATTAAAGTAATTGGAATTAAAAGTCTGATCACCTAATCATATAGACTGCTCCACCTCTTTATAGGCGGGGCAAGCAATATATGATTGACAGATCATATTTTAAAATACATTGATTATAAGTATGGATGGGTTAATAAAAAAAATAAGACTTTGGATTTCGTGTTTAATTTGTAAAGGACTTTTATTTCACAGCTTTATGTGTAGGCAATAGATACGTTCCCTGTAAGTTCACTGCACATAATTTTAGTTGCCAAGAAAAGATGACACTTTCTCAGTGCAAGTGACCCTCCTGCCAGCGATCTCCTAACGCTATTGCTGCTGCTTTGCCCGATTAGTCGCAGGAGAATGCGGCCAGCAGGAGACACCAGTGAGACGCAGAGGGGGAAGCAGAACCATCGTGTCGGTTCGTGGGGTTCCCAAGAGGTGGGCAGTGCCAGGAGACTGGGCACACAAGTGAATTCAGTAGATGGGCGCAGGAGGGCTGAGAAGGGAGGGATAAAGGCGCAAATGAAGTTGCGGGCATAGTAAGTAGGAAGCGCACCGACAGCAAGTTAAAGTTGCTCAGAAGAGAGCGGCAGAGCTATTGTACCGCTTGCAGAGGCGCAGCCATGTCACTATCCGGCTCCTACATTGCGCCCCTTCATCCCTCTCCCCGGAACTAGCCCAGCGCTACGGTCAGCGCAAGGGTTTAAGCGTTAATGGAAATCCGCCTGTGTTCTTTCTCACACACACACTGTACTGCCACAGCCACAGACAGTCGCACATAGGAAACGCCTTCCTCCCTGTCACAGGCACTGCCCCCTCAGTGTCTATGGGAAGAGATGCTGGATACAGGAGAGGCAGCCAGACACCGAACTCGTAATAGTCGGAATAATACCTGCCAGCCTCCCTCCCTCCGGTTACACACACGGGAATCCGCCCCCGATTTTGATAGGGGACAGCCAGGTGCGGGGGGAGGGGCTGCACTGTACTTCCATCGGATCGGCTTATAGAAAAAAGGCGGCCCGAAGACTTTTAGCAGGGAGAGGATGTGCGGAGAAGTCCCAAGTCCCGCTGTCACGCTGGGCTGAGGAGGCGCTGACCCTCGCTTCTGGCCAATGAGAGGGGTCGCACTGCCTCATTCGGATCGCACAGCGGCACATGAGGGGCCCCAGCTCTTGCCATAGCCCGGGAGCAAACTGTGGGAGCAAGAAAGAGATAGAAAATAAGGGGGAAACACCCCTCTGACTTGGATGGATTCGCCTGGGGAAAGTTACTGACCGGGGGAGCAGTATTTGTTTAGTTCCTGCGGTAGGGCCAGCCAACTCTCTGAATGGGAAGCCTGCTGCCCCCTCGATGTTTGCTGCTCACCCCCAGGCTGTGCTGACTGCTCCCGACCTGTTGCAGGTGCATCCCCGCCAGGTGTATCCGGCTGTGCGACTTTGCCTTGCGATTCGGATGCCTCTCGTGGAGTTTCTTCTGTACCAATGGGCACAAAGCAGACCAAGGTCTGCCAAGCGTCTGGGGGGGACAGCCCTCAGCAAGCCCCGGGCTCCCGCAAAAGCACCCCGGCCAGGGAACGTGGGGACTTCTGGGCTTCTTTCAGCCTGAGGTCTGGGGAGAAACTTGGGAAGAGCGGAGCCGGGAGTCTGGCGCCTTATCATCGGAGGGTCAGGATGATACAGGACATCATGGCGCTGGTCAGGCAGGGCAAGCAGGAAGAGGCAATGGAACTGCTGAGGCACCTGCGCCAGGTAACGCCATCTCCTGACAGCTCCCTGGGCATGGGGCAGTAGGCATGGGGCAGTAGGCATGGGGCAGTAGGCATGGGGCAGTAAGCATGGGGCAGTAGGCATGGGGCAGTAGGCATGGGGGAGTAGGCATGGGGGAGTAGGCATGGGGCAGTAAGCATGGGGGAGTAGGCATGGGGCAGTAGGCATGGGGGAGTAGGCATGGGGCAGTAGGCATGGGGGAGTAGGCATGGGGCAGTAGGCATGGGGGAGTAGGCATGGGGCAGTAGGCATGGGGGAGTAGGCATGGGGCAGTAGGCATGGGGGAGTAGGCATGGGGCAGTAGGCATGGGGGAGTAGGCATGGGGCAGTAAGCATGGGGGAGTAGGCATGGGGCAGTAGGCATGGGGGAGTAGGCATGGGGCAGTAAGCATGGGGCAGTAGGCATGGGGCAGTAGGCATGGGGCAGTAGGCATGGAGGAGTAGGCATGGGGGAGTAGGCATGGGGCAGTAGGCATGGGGGAGTAGGCATGGGGCAGTAAGCATGGGGGAGTAGGCATGGGGCAGTAGGCATGGGGGAGTAGGCATGGGGCAGTAAGCATGGGGGAGTAGGCATGGGGCAGTAGGCATGGGGGAGTAGGCATGGGGCAGTAAGCATGGGGCAGTAGGCATGGGGGAGTAGGCATGGGGCAGTAAGCATGGGGGAGTAGGCATGGGGCAGTAGGCATGGGGGAGTAGGCATGGGGCAGTAAGCATGGGGCAGTAGGCATGGGACAGTAAGCATGGGGCAGTAGGTATGGGGGAGTAAGCATGGGGCAGTAGGCATGGGGCAGTAAGCATGGGGCAGTAGGCATGGGACAGTAAGCATGGGGCAGTAGGTATGGGGGAGTAAGCATGGGGCAGTAGGCATGGGACAGTAAGCATGGGGCAGTAGGTATGGGGCAGTAAGCATGGGGCAGTAGGTATGGGGCAGTAAGCATGGGGCAGTAGGTATGGGGCAGTAAGCATGGGGCAGTTAGCATGGGGCAGTAAGCATGGGGCAGTAGGCATGGGGCAGTAAGCATGGGGCAGTAGGCATGGGGCAGGAAGCATGGGGCAGTAGGCATGGGACAGTAAGCATGGGGCAGTAGGCATGGGACAGTAAGCATGGGGCAGTAGGTATGGGGCAGTAAGCATGGGGCAGTTAGCATGGGGCAGTAAGCATAGGGCAGTAGGCATGGGGCAGTAAGCATGGGGCAGTAGGCATGGGGCAGTAAGCATGGGGCAGTAGGCATGGGGCAGTAGGCATGGGACAGTAGGCATGGGGCAGTAAGCATGGGGCAGTAAGCATGGGGCAGTAGGCATGGGGCAGTAAGCATGGGGCAGTAAGCATGGGGCAGTAGGCATGGGGCAGTAAGCATGGGGCAGTAGGCATGGGTCAGTAAGCATGAGGCAGTAGGCATTCTGGGTTTCATGGGGGAGAAAGTTGGTCCAGTATTGGGTCTCATAATAATGGGGGTTAGAAAGTGGGCACCTGTTGTACAGCTTACAGTACAGGTAATAGAATCCATTATCCACAAACTTGTTATCGAGAAAGTTGCAAATTACATGAAGGCTATCTTTCATAGACTCGAATGTAATCAAATTCAAATTTTTAAAAATGATTTCCTTTTTTCTCTGTAATAATAAAACAGTACATTGTACTTGATCACAATTTAGATATAATTAATCCTTTAATAGAGTCAAAACAATCCGATTAGGTTTAATTAATGTTTAAGTTATTTTTTAGTGGACTTAAGGTAGGGAGACCCAAATTACAGAAAAACCCTTTATTCAGAAAACCCCAGGTCCCGAGCATTCTGGATAACAGGTCCCATACCTATATATGCTTCCATGTTTGTTTTCCATTTAATATGAGAGGCTTTCGATGTGTGTTTGGGGTCTCTGGTTCCCTCAGTTTATGGGTGTGTTTGGGCAGGTAATGTAGCCTTATAAATCTGATTTGTATCTGAAATGAATCAGTTCAGTTGATTGTGTTAAGCCTTTACTTATCAATGCTGCTTTTTTGGGGGGGCTTGGCTCCTTGGTTCTTACAGATATACTGTACGCTGACAGTAGTAACAATCAGGTCATGTTGTTTATTGAATCCTGTGTGCTATGCATGAGATTAGAGTTTGTTTACAACAGGACACATACGGTAGGTCCAAATGCTTTTAGGAGCCTGTTAACTGTATAGATGTTATTTAATAAATTCCTTTAAAATATTGATACAAGAATAGTTTATTTGGTTCCTTCTTATTCAGTTCATGAAATATTGTAATAAGAGTCGAATACATGTATCATTTTTGGATTTGGCCAAATATGAAACCAAATTTTCATATTAAAACCCTAATTTGCTATTAAAATTTGAGAATGATATATCTTGCATCTGTTAAAACCAAAAGTTATCCTATTGGTGTTTGTTCCCTAGGTGTTGTTGAACTACAACCCCCATTTTTGACGTAAGCTTATTCAGTTGGGCCTATGTAGTAAACATTAACATTAAGACCTATGGATCACTCTATGGGGCCGATTCACTAAAGGTCAATAACGATTATCGCATGCTTTTTTGCGTTAAAAAGTGCGTGACAGTTTTCAGGGAAATGGTAATTTTCAGAACAGTAGTTTTCAGAAAGTAATGGTTATGTGCGTAATATTGTGCGCTAATATCGCACACGGCGAAATATATCACACACGGCGGAAAATTATGCTTGAAATCGGTCATCGTCAGATAAATACCGCAAAGAACATCGCTTCTTAATTATGACAAGTGTTCTTTTAGTGAATCGATCTTAAGTCACAAAAAACAAGAAGTGATAAAATTTTTAACGCATTCTATAAATAGCGCTTGTTTTATCGACCTTTAGTGAATTGGCCCCTATGAGCTTAAGTGGGAGTGGTGAATTGGTACCCGTAGCATAGGCAGACCTTCATGGTTTCCTTTCAGTGGAATCAGGTATATGTGTATAAAATTATAAATTAATTTATATTTATTTCTAGAAGGGGTTTACCTTAAAGTAGGCTACATACTGTACCTGTCAGCTTTAGTCTTAAGTGTTTTTACTGACTGCATGCCCAGTTCCGCTTATGCTATAGATACCTACATCCCTTGCTCAGGTTTACCACCTTTTCTCTTTCACTTCTGATACTCCAGTAATATGCCTAAGGGTGAAGTCACACAGAGCTACTAGTAGCAGCTACTCTTTCACAGCTACTAAACTCCAGAAAATAACTTGCTATAGACAATACTGATAATTGCCTCTGCTAAAACACAGAGACAATTATTAGTAAATGATCAGCATTGCCTATTTTAGTCGGTGTGACAAGTAGCTGCTACTTGTAGCTCTGTGTGTTTTCACCTTAATGCAGAATTGTTTATGTATCAGCACAACCCACACAGCATAATTTTTCTGAAGTTTTTACGGGGATGTGTTTGCCTTACTACACTGCACATGTACTAACAGCAGCTAAACCAGGTAGTGAACCAGATGAATCAGTTGGACAGAGTTCTCTGTCAAAATATTTGTTGTGTCTGTTTTCCTCTGCCAGAGACACAGAGCTCCCCCCTCCCTCAAGAATGCTAAGAACTCACTCCCCCCTCTTAGGAATGTGTATCTGTGCCAATCAGCAGGAAGCTGACTCATAGGGGCAGATTTACTAATCCACGAATCTGAATCCCGAAATGGAAAAAATCGTATTGGAAACAAAAATTTTGCGACTTTTTCGTCACCGTCGCGATTTTTCGTATTTGTTGCAACTTTATTGTATTTTGCGCGACTAATTTGTTGTCGTCGCGATTTTTTCATATTGAGCGATAGTACATGTCGGAACAACCGATCCGATTTTTTCACGACGGCGACGAAAAAGTCAAGGAAAATATAAGAAAAAGTTGCGACGGCGAGGAAAAAATCGTGGGACATACGAAAAAGTTGCGCCGGCGATGAAAAAGTCGCACAAAATACTGATCATTACGAAAAAACGCATTCGGACGCCTTCGGACCGTTCGTGGATTAGTAAATCTCCCCCATAGTCTTACACACTGAGCATGTACACCGGTCTGGGTCTTGGTGCAAGAGTGAGGCATTATGGGAAGTTTCATTACACAGCTAAGTGTTTTTTCTTCCTGTTTGGCTTCTGATCATCTGAACAGGTGAAATATGGGGAGACTTAAGGGCATTATTGAGAGAACTGAAGGTATGCCTGCAGCTTGAGATGAACTCTTTATTAGCCTTTCCTTCTCCTTTATTGGCCTTAAGTAATATAACAATTTGGCTGAATTAAAGGAACAGTAACACCAAAAAATGAAAGAGCTTTAAAGTCATAAAAATATAATGCACTATTGCCCTGCACTGGTAAAACTGGTGTGTTTGCTACAGTAACACTACTATAATTTATATAATAAGCTGCTGTGTAGCCACGGGGGCAGCCATTCAAGCTGGAAAAAAGGAGAAAAGGCACAGGTTACATAGCAGATAACAGATAAATTCTGTAGAATACAATAGTGTTTTATCTGTTATCTGCTGTGTGCCTGTGCCTTTTCTCCTTTGAATGGCTGCCTCCATGGCTACAAAGCAGCTTATTTATATAAATTATAGTAGACTTTCTGAAGTAAACTTTTATACACTTTCATTTTTTGGTGTTACTGTTCCTTTAAAGATAACCATGTGTGAAGTCAGACTGGCTTCTTATCTTATTGCAGTCCTGTATGGACAGAGCTCTTATAGCAGCTGATTGGGGCCCAGTATGATAAGTGACTTATGTTGTAAAGCTTGTTGTGTATTTGGGCAAATTTTCACAAAGCTTATGAATTTTGTAAGAAACCAAAAGTTCAATAAAATATCTGTACAATTAAATTAGACAGGTAACTGCAAAGTGTTTCTGGGCCTGCTTTAAGTTGGCCATACACAATAAGTCAATGAGCTGATGCGCTCCTCGAACCGATGGGAAATTTAAGCCTGCCTAATCAACATCTGTCTGATTTTTGCCGAGATATCTGTGTGGGAGGCCCATACACGGGCAGATAATCTGGTGAATTGGTCTAAAGGACCCAAATTGTCATCTTAAATTTGCCCGTGTATAGCCACCTTTAATACTAGAGAGAGGTCTGATGGGGTCAGCAGGTGCTGTGGCTGTGTGGGGAGCAGGTGCCTATGCATATATTATAGGATAGTCAGTTGCAGCAGATGCATACATGTGTAGGTGTA
Source organism: Xenopus tropicalis (assembly GCF_000004195.4). Lineage (NCBI taxonomy): Eukaryota > Metazoa > Chordata > Amphibia > Anura > Pipidae > Xenopus > Xenopus tropicalis. Next base: position 48,643,842 of record NC_030678.2, on the reverse strand, counting down.
TTGACTGCAGGAGCATTGCATTGTTTACTATATATGTTGTTTTTTTTATCACATAGGTGCCACTGCATCATTCGGCATACCTTACTGAAATGGGCATAAACTGGCTTTGTTTTCCACCCTAAGAGTTGCATTCCTTTTTTATTGTGGAACCTAAATAATTGATTGTGAATGAATCAAGCTAGATTTTTAGGGGAACAGTTAATGTCGTCTGTTGGTATAAAGGCAGCAGGGTAAACAATGGGTGTGACACTAAAGATTTTTTAGTTTCATTACGGGACTGTATTGTGGTTTTAGAAAAGATGTTTTTGTTGTATGAATGAGAGAAATAGTTGAACTCTGAGGAACTTCTTGGAGCGTTTTGTGGCTTAAAGTATTAACCTCAATAGACATGTCAATATTGTTTTTGCAAGTTAATTCTTTTTCACAAGCCAGGCGTTTCTTTTTGTCAAAAACAAGTGACCTTTGTTTCATTGTAACTAGTTTCTTTTATAGCATCTGACCTTATTTTTGCTAGCCATCTCCTTTTCCATTGAGCCATTGCTGATTAAAAATGCATACAGGTTACTCTTTCCCACTAATGGTTAGCTAATACTAACAAACAAAGATTGTAGAATTCTTTCAATTCAAATGTAACATTTCCATAACATTGGTCGCACTGTGATATGGTAGGTCTAATTAGTAAAGGAAGTAACTGTGCAGTCAGCAAATTGGTATTGCCCATTGGTTAAAAAGCAGTTCAAACTGCCCCATTATCACTCAAGGAGCAGCATGTCGCACAGGGTCAGACCTGAGACCAGAGCTCACTTGTCACTGTATGAGGCCTGACAAACCGTCAGTCCTCCTGTGCCCCCTTAATCAAGCTTTTGACTGTGCAGGCGGAAAAAAATATGCCGTAGAAATGGCGTTGTGGCTTATATTATCAGGTGGGATTTCATGGGACCCTATTTTAATAACTGCATGGTTTAAGACTTATGGCACTGAAACCAGCCATCACAATTATCTATAATTATCGTCAGTGCATTATTAAAGGACAAAGAAAGGTAAAAACTAAGTAAGCTTTATCACAAAGGTCTATGTAAATCAGGGGTGGGCAAACTACGGCCCGCGGGCCACATCCGGCCCGTTTGCCTTTTTAATCCGGCCCGCCGACTCCTGACTTCAGATGCAGCGTAAACCGGGGGACTGACACAGCCAGAGGAGGCAGGAGGTCGCTGGAGGATGGAGCCTAAGGAAACTGTAGGTCGCTGGGGGGAGCTGGTGGGAGGATGTTGAGGAGGATTATGGGAAGGACGCTGGGGGGAGCTGTAGGATGCTGGGTGGGATGCTGAGGGGGGAGCTGCAGGATGCTGGGTGGGATGCTAAGGGGGAAGCTGGAGGATGCTGGGGTGGGGAGCTGCAGGATGCTGGGTGGGAGCTGAGAGGCCCTGTGATTTCTAATGGCGGCCCTGGGCGTAACGCTGGTGCAGCCCGGCCCGGGCCGTCTGTAAGTCAATGTGGCCCCTGAGCCAAAAAGTTTGCCCACCCCTGATGTAAATACAGCCATAAGCACTCACAGAAACGTTGCACTGAGTTCTCTTTCAAAAGATTTGTTGTGTCTGTTTTCCTGTGCCAGAAACACACAGCTCTCTCCTCTCTCCTGCTCCCCCCTCCCTCAAGAATGCTAAGAACTCACTCCCCCCCCTTAGGAATATGGATCTGAGCCAATCAGGAGGAAGCTTCCTCATAGTCTTACAAACTGAGCCACTGGTCTGGGTCTCGGTGCAAGAGCAAGGCATTATGGGAACTTTCTTTACACAGCTCAGCGTTTTTCCTTCCTGTTTGGCTTCTGATCATCTGAACAGGTGAAATATGGGGAGATTTAAGGGCACTATTGAGACAATTGAAGGTATGCCTGCAGCTTGAGATTAACTCTTTATTAGCCTTTCCTTCTCCTTTAATACTAATAACACCATCTAGTCAGCCTTTGGCACTCATTCTGCCAGGAACCATCTGATGGTTTAGATGGTGATGGTTGTGGTTTTCTCATAGTTGTAGTTGTGCCACAGCAGCATCCATCCACAGTTCCAAACTCTGCATCCCAAGCACATGCTGGTAATCCAAGGCACGTTGTATTAAGAAATGTGGGATTTTGCTTTGTGAACAAAACTGTTTATTTGTGAGTGCTTTGCTTGGGTATTTTAAGAAACCTGTGCCTCAGGGCTCCTGCAGAATGGATGCAAGAGTGTTGCCTTCTGAATGGAATTGAAAAATGTACAGATGGTACGGTTTGTATTAATCCCTTTTATGGAGACACAGAGCTGTGCTAACCAAAGCATGCGCATGTACATCCCTGCTTCAGAAACACCTATGGATAGGCACTGGGAAATGCAGATATGAGACACACAATAATAATTTGATTCAGTGTGGTGTTTGCCCCTGTTTTTATTCATTCCTCCCATACTTATCTCTTATATGATTTGTATCTGCTAGGAAAATGATGTGTAAGGTGCCTTAGGATTCTAAAAATTAAAGCAAATGAGTAAGGCTTATTTTCTTTTGTATTTTCCTGCTAATATATAGTATAAACCTACAGCTTATTGCACACACAGAACTTTCTTGTGAACAGGTAAGGGATCTAATATCCAGAAACCCATTCCCCAGAAAGAAACAATTGTTCACTTTTTACTGATTTACTTTTTTCTGAAATCATAACACTGTACTTTGTACTGGTATGTATAGTTACTCATTTCAGACATATATTTATTTTTCTTTCTAATATGGGGTATATTTATCATGCTGTGTAAAAAGTGGAGTGAAGCATTACTGGTGATGTTGCCCAGGGCAACCAATCAGCAAAAGATTTCAATAGTTGGAAAATCAAAGCAAAGCATCTGATTGGCTGCTATGAGCAACATCACCAGTAATGTTTACTCCACTTTTTACACAGCATGATAAATATACCCCATATTAGAAAGAAAAATAAATATATGTCTGAAATGAGTAACTATACATACCAGTACAAAGTACAGTGTTATGATTTCAGAAAAAAGTTTGATAAATATACCCTAAGACTTGTAACTGATGTTAACTAATGAAAAATACATGTTGATAGCAGAATAATTGGGGTTTTCATGTTGATTGAGGTTACCTTATGACCTGGTGATTCAAAATACAAAAATATCCCTTACCTAGAAAACTTCCTACATAAGATTTTCGTGTTAGCATTTATAGACATGACTGAGATCTTTCAGTTCCTTTAGCATATTCATTCTCAGCTATAAAGCATCCCTTCTATTGGCCATAAATGTATAGTGATGTACTCTAGTTAATTATTTGGATTGCTTCATAAAATGCATGTATCTTTTTGCATAGTTACATATCCATGGTATGTTCTATACAGGTCATAGGCTAAGTCCTTATATTTATTTCTCTGTTAGATGAATACAGGTATGGGATCCATTATCGGAAAACCTGTTATCCATAAAGCTCCAAATTACGGGAAGGCCATCTACCATAGACGATAGAAGTTTTGGTTGCATAAAAACCAAGTATTATGCCAAACAGAGCCTTCTGTAGGCTGTCAGCCACATAGGGGCTATTAAGTAACAATCATAGCTCTTATTGGCACCCCCAGGAACCTTTTTTCATGGTTGTGTTGCTCCCCAACACTTTTTCCATTTAAATGTAGCTTACATGTATAAAAGGTTGGGGATCCCTGATGTAGCTGTTTGAAAGTTGCCTGTATTAACAAGGTAGTACGGTACATCTTACACTTACATTTAATATGGCTGGAGACAGCGGTGTGAGTGCATTAATATAGTTGGTGAAAAGATTGTTATCCTTTAGCTTCCAGCTCTCCTTAGCCACTCCAAAATATGGTCCAGACCAATATAGCATTAGAAAGTGTGCTCTTCATATTAGTAAGGGTAAACTAGATCAGAGGAAGAGGATAACCTATAGAATGTATAGTATAGGGCTGCAGCTAGTGTTCCTGCACAATCCTTATTTCATAATGATAATTGTCAGTATGTATACATGCAAACCAAGCAAACCCTACACCTCAAAAGGACAACTGTAGTCTGTTTTTTGTATTTAATAGTGACTGTTGGGGTGCTAGAATATGTTTACATATGGAAAATAATTAGAGTAATAGCAGAGTATGTTTTATCTTCTTTATCGTATAGACATTTTTCTAATGCATGATTATTTCTTTTAGTTTTTGTTCTATGAAGATGCAAAGTTCCTTCTGGCTGTAGTCACTGCCTGTTTGCTATTAAGCATGAATACAAGCTAACCAATCATAATATGTCCTTTCTAAGTGGCTTGAGTCCTGCTATAATGCTTTGGTCCTCTGCTCAAAATCTTTTGTGTGAGGATAAAAACTGTATGACTTATTCACCGTCATACAATACTTGCAAGTGTTACATTTCACCATGTTATTCTACATTTAGCTGCAGGGTAAATAAACATTACATACAGGGTAGCTCTTCCAAAAATATGACGTAGGACAACAGAACTTGTGTCATGTGAATGTAATTAAGCATTTATTAGGCCATTGTATTGTACAGGTATGGGATCTGTTATCCAGAATGCTCGGGGCCTGGGGTCTTCCAGATAAGGGATCTTTCCAGTTTGGATCTCCATGATTTAAGTTTACTAAAAAATCATTTAGACATTAAATAAACCCAATAAGATTGTTTTGCATCCAATAAGGATTAATTACATCTAAATTTGGATCAAGTACAAGGTACTGTTTTAAAACTACAGAGAAAAAGGAAATAATTTCTAAAAATTAGAATCGTTTGTTTAAAATGGAGTTTATGGGAGATGGCCTTTCCGTAATTTGGAACTTTCTGGATAAGGGATCCTATACCTGTAGTAGTAGTAGTGTTTTTCTGTCCAGAGAAGATTTGGGGCAAATGCCTATTTTCTAATTTTTTCCAACTTTAATTATGTTAAAATCTAGGGTGAACACTTTTTTTCTGCTCTGAATACTGTATTCATGTAACTAAAGTTGAAATCTGTCACCATTTTATAAGCCAAAGGAGAGCACTCACTGACCAATAACCATTGGGTTAGATGTTATATTTTGCACTTTGTGTCTCCCTCTCAATTAAACCACGTGTAGAATATACAAATCAGGCAAAGTAGCTAGGACTGTGGTTTAATGCGCTATCTTTGTGTCGTATTTTACACTACTGTTTCTAAAAATGATCACAAGCCTATAAATGTAAAAACCCAAAAGATTTGATCCAGCTAAGGCATTTGCTAAATAATATTACTAAGTACATACACTGAAGTCTGCTTAAATGATAAAGATTTTTGGTGTTTCTCTAATAGTTTGATTCACTTTACCCTTAGAGACATATTTAAAGATAAAAAAATGATCTTCCTAGAATACAGATGCAGAGAAAATTGAGCAGACTCATGCATCCCCTTGGAATACAGTGGTTTTTTTTTTTTACAAAGGATTCCCTGTACATAGCAGGCTGTTTTGTTTATATACCTGTCACAGTTTGTCCTCTGCCCATAGCTAATGGACTGTGTATAAATCCCCATGCAACTGGCTTTATAGCAGTTCTGCGCAAATAAAAGTGCTTTGAGATTAGTGTGAGCTTTAACAGTGTGTGGTAATGTTTAGAATGTAAATGTGCTAGGGGCCTGTATAAATTCAAAGTGCAAAGTTACAGATGAGAACAGTATTGTCATTTTGCCAGTCTATAAGGCTTTATCTAAAACTGTCTGTTTCTAGGTCATGTTCTTGCGCAGTGAAACTGGGTGGAGAGTTTTATCTCTGTTACACAAACTGAGGAGTCAACTATAGTTATCCTGTGGGCAAAAAGATATACTACATAGCCAACCAATTTTAAACTGTTTAGAATTTGATAATTTAAATAAATTATAACACACGGTCTTCAAATAATTGTAATGAAAAAGAAATATAAAAGCTTACATAGTGTCCACCCAGTCTCAAACTCACAACTATTGCTATTCTAGGTCATTTTCCTACCATTATGGCAGCTGTATTTTTGTGAAAGCACTCTCCTTATGTCTTTATAATTCAGGAGAGTCACTGCCAGCTGATCTGAGCATGCTTGTGTCCTGGACTCCACCATGTGGGTGGCACTAAACCTAAATGTGAATATTACAGAAGGGCAGTGTATTTGGGCACTAAAAGATGTAGCACAATGCCCAATAGAGCTTTTCCACCTAAGGACATATATACCCACATTGGAAAAGTTTCATTTTTGGCCTTTACTATTAAAGTAACAGTAACACAAAAAAATGATAGCATTTTAAAGTAATTAAAATATAATGTACTGTTGCTCTGTACTGGTAAAATGGTGGGCAGCCATTCAAGGTGAAAAGGGAGAAAAGGCATAGGTTACATAGGAGGTAAACTCTGTAGAGTACAGTGGGTTTACTTTTTACACATCTAAACCCATTTTATATTACAAAGCGTATCTGCTAGTAAACTTGTGCTGTTAAACCCTAGCCCTAAAATTAAACATTTTGGTGTTACGGTTCCTTTAAGTGGTATGATGTGACAGCTGTGTAGTATGCATACATGTAATATTAATATTCCTCTTTATGAAAATGTATTTGGCAACACTAAAGTAGATGAATCCCATTGGTAGGTACATTTTAGTCATTTTCATATTTTTCATTGATTTGGTATATAAACAGTACTCTTTCTATATCTGGAGATCATAATTGTCTGCATCCAAATTAATTCTACTCTCTATTCTTTAAACTGAAGACACACGGCACTACTAGTAGCAGCTACTTGACAATGCTGATCATTAACTGATATTTGTCTCTACATGTGTTTTAGCAGAGGCTAATCTCAGTATTGTCTATGGCAGGGTATTTTCTGGCATTTAGTAGCAATGACAAGTAGCTGCTACCAAGTAGCTCCTTGTGTCTTCGCCCTTAGGCACAGTTCTTCTGTGCATTTTGATGCTAGATACAGTTGGAACCCTGTAGCTATTGCCATTGTTGTGGTCGTAAATGAACCCTAACCTTTAAGAGGCATTGTCAGATTTGGTACACTGTATGGTTTCTTTAACGCTGGTGGCCTGTAGATCCATGGCACTTCAGAACTGGTTGAAGTAAATTGTTCTCAGAGACATTTTCTGTCATTTGTATAATTAAAATAACTGACACACTGAAATGAACATCCCAGGTGTAGGTGGTAGGGACAGGACTGGCCCGTGCCACTTGGTGCTTATTGTACCACACCTCATGCCAGAATGCAACACTGCCCCTGCTGCAAATAGGATGTAAATGAATACTAAGGGATGTGATTCTGTATAATTTCCATAGGGGCAGTCTGATGAACCCCAGGGTCTTTCGCTAGTAAACTCTGGTGCTTATAAAGAATCTGACAAGGCTAGCTTTGTATCTTTCCCAAAGAGGATTATTTATTAAAACTAGGCAGTTTTGCATCTGGGCAGTAGCACATAGCAACCAATACGTGATCAGCATTTTTTTCTGTAACTGTAGGTTGGACATTGAAAGCAACATTTTTTTATTTATTGCCATGGGTTATTGCTCAGGTGCAAATTGTCCCAGTGTTTATTCCACTTGCACTGATCTAATGACTCAGAGCTCTTCCTCCTCTAGTGTCATTGAACCTGTCACTCAGCTCTGGTGCTTTTACTGTGTCTGTTGCTATGTGCTTTCTGCTTGCACTTTGCACTGCATCTGTCACAGTGATCTCTGGTACTTCTTATTCTGTTACTGTATTCTCTAGTACTTGCACGCTGCACTCAGTCTGTTGCAATGAGCTTTAGGGGCGTATTTATTATGCTGTGTAATATAAATGGAAAAGATCGCCCTCTGAACGCTGGATATTACACCGTTATTTTCCATAAGTTCCGGTGGAAGAAAAAACGCGTAAAAGAATTACGCCGTTTTTACGCCATTTTTACACGGAGAAGCCTTGCGATGTGTGGCGAATTTTCTTGCCGTTTTTTTACACAGCATAATAAATATGCCCCTAATAAGTGTATTCAGTTTGTTAAAGGAAAACTATACCCCCAGAATGAGTAATTAACCAACAGATAATTTATATTATGTTAAGTGACCTATTACAGAATCTCGACACACTGGAATATATATATCAGTAAATATTGCATTTTTACATGCTATATTAGCAGCAGGATCAGTGCGATCGGATCAGCCTAATTGGCCACCTTTGGCAATATCTTTGCATGTATAACCACCTAAACTATGAACTCTGGTACTTTTACTAAGTCTATCCATGGGAGCTCTTTTGTGTCTCTTTAGTATGCCACTTTGGGCTCCCATACCACTCTGCCATCCCCACCTCTCCCTTCATTCATTGTACCTCCCACCCCACCCCCTTAATTTATCATCAATTTTTTTCACTTGCATCTCCAAGATATCATTTTATATATTTTTTATAAACACTGAATCTGTTGCAGAAAAAAAAATGTGTTGTACCAAATATAAGAAATATTTAATGTTCTTTGGTAGTATTCATGGGGGCATGAGGCTGATTAATGATTTATTTGAAAAACAACAGGTGTATGAGTAGTGCAACAAAGTTTTAGTTGAAATCTTACTTCTCACTAATCAAACAAAGCGTTTCTTCCTAATATGTGTTTTTGGATGATGTTCTTGGCTGCTCTCACTAATACGGATAAGCATGAATACAGGTAAATAAGTCTTCCTGTGCAGTGCCAGTTTTTGAAGTTAAATATTTATAGGCAACTAACTTGAATGCAAAACCTATTTATAACAAATATTCAATTTTGTTTCAAGCTATATGGAATCCAGTGTGTTCCTTTCTTTTTCTATAGCCATGCTTTTTCTTCTTACTGTATGTTTTGACCACTTAATACTCTCTTAGTTCCTCCACAAACATCACCTGTAATATTACAAGAGCCTTTGCCTTTCAGTACACACTCATTGAATCTTTCTGAGAGGTTTACTCCTGCTAATAATAGCACCATCTGTGCAGAAAGAATTGCTGTTCTTAAGAGCTTAAAGGGCATGTAAATCCAAAAAAAAGTTTTTTGCATAATGAAAACACATGTACTTTCCAATATATATATTTTTTACACTTTTTCAATGATTATAGGTCTGTACAGGTAGTTAGAACCAGCAATGCATAGGCATTTCTGGGATTGGTGCCACCTAAGACAGCAGTCTGATACTTTTACCCCCCATCACTGTACTTGCACATCTGTGCTTTCTGCACTAAAAGATCTGAATTTTGAAAAAAAAAATGGAGATTTGGCTGTTTCTAGGGATAGTAAATAGGCCCCCTCACCTTGCCTCATGGCGTAAATGCCAGTGAATGTAGGGGGAACAGGACAAACAGTCACTGTTTTTTTTATAGTTATTCCATTTACAAGCAACTTTTAAATTATTATTAATGTATAATTGTGTTTGGAACAACATATATTGCACTTATATGCATTTTTAAGCAACTGAGTTCATTTTTAAAACTTCCAATTGAAACCCTTTATTGTATTGTCATAACATAGAAAAATGCAACATATTTTTCGTAAAAATGCAATACACTTGTCTGGAATACAATAAATGCAAATAAGAAGAAACAGGAAAAATATAATGGGGCTGATATATCAACATTTTTGAATTTGAAACTTTCAATACATCACTGCTGGTACCTCTGCATTTATAATTAGTAACTAAAGCAGATAGGGAATTACTGTATATATATCCCTCTTAATAAAAGACAAATCCTTCTTGATAAAGGCTAATCCTAGTTCTGACAAAAAGATGTGCTAATCCCAAAGATCCCATTTTTATGTGACAAAACAGTGTAATTTAAATAGATTTCATAAACAGTGTTGAGGTGGAGGAGGGACAAGTTTAATATTAAAAATGGAATCAGAGTTAATAATAAATGAACACTACATTTACAGCCAGTATTTATATTCACAATAGTACATATTAAAAGTAACATTTCCATTGAAAACAGCAGTTCCACTACTAGATTTAACACCGGAAGCATTGCTTTCTAGGATCATTTACAGCCTTAAGTGCAGTGTGCAAAGTTCAATTTTGGATGTAATTTGCCATGTTTTTACATATGCTCAATTGCACTTGCACATTTTAACACAACAGATGCAATAGTGCCGAAAATTGTGAAGTCGGAATTACATCATTTCACACTTTAGTGTTAAAATTATGCCTCTGTGTAAGTTTTTTCTTTTAGTACATTGCTCCAGTTGCCACAGCTACTGTACCTGTGATGATTCTCTCACAATTTGCGAGTTCGCTCAGTAGCTCATTCTGTGTCAATGACCATTTGTGTTTGTGCATTGGTCTGGCGCATGTGTTTCCCTGTAAGACTTTCTGTTATTGACCTCTGCCCATTATTCTGGATTTGTCTAACTGCTGCCTACCTTTGCCTTTATGGCTTCACTCCACCTCCCCTTGAGCAAAGTCTGTATATTGGACTAGCTTCTTACTATATGGCCAGACCTTAGCCAGTTTTCTCAGCTCCACTGGCCATCTTGACATTCACTGACGAGCAGAAAGTACAATAGGTCTTTGAGAAAAAAGGAAATTATTTACTGCTGTCAGCCATTTAGGTAGAAATATCAGGAATATTTAAATTTCTTCACTGCTTGAGAGAGAGCATGACATCTTTTTCAGTTGGCTGCTAGAAAGGAATCTGCCTCTGTATTTTGAGTTGAGTAAAGAGGTTAAAAGGAGTAAAGATATAATAACTGGGGGATGACAAATGTTAGGACCCCCCCAACCAGTGATTATATTCGCTTACGTGGCATTAGGCATACCTCCTAATGGTTCCCAGTTGGACAAACTGGGAGGACATGATTTCAAAACCCAGTGAAGAAGAGTTGCTCAGGAAGTTAATTCCTATTTAAGAGCACCCTACCTGTAAAAGCTAGTCATGTGGCCACCAATAACTGCACCAGCAGTCCCTGGCTATTCACTATGCAACCACCAAAGGTTAACTGCAAAGACCTATTGACATATCTGTTCTGAATTCCAGAGCCACTGGTTTTATCTGTTCTGAATTTCAGATCAACTGGTTTGCACTGTAAATGGGAACTATTTTATATTTTTACTGCATGTAAATAGGTTGAAATCTATAGAATTTGTTTCTCTGTTGACTGAAAACACTGATAGCAGGTCCAGCAGCTTTGCTGTCATATGACATTATTTGTGTGCAGTTCTCCTGATGATTGTAAACATTCTATATGTGAAATTGTTCTGCTCAGTGAGTTACGTCCATAGTATTAACATACTAGCCCTTTAACATACTAACTCATACGTACAGGGGTGAGTTCTCAAGAACCCAATTTGTGTATTGAGTTTTGACCCACATGAATAAAACAAAAAAATCGAGCCTTTTTTTTTTTAAAACTGATACATTTCAATAATTTCAATTTATTCTGCAACTGATTAATTGTTACCATACATGCAAATTAGTTGTAATTGTGTTTCAGTTAAGCCAGTTGTCTAAAGCTAGCCATACACAAGCAGATTTAATAAATGTATACCAGTTAAACAAATGCTTGGTGCTGAAACGTGATCTTCAACAAGAAGGACATAAGTTGGACATAGACAAATAGATGGGTTCAATCTAGTCCTTCAATCCTGGCCTTCAGTTCAGTCAAGGACTGAAATGAAGGACTGGATTGAACCCATCTATTTGTCAATGTGCCATACCTATATTGGATGCTTTTTAAGTACCCATTTTTAGTGTTTAACTCACTTATTATAAAATCTACTTGTATATTCTATGTCCAACCTGTGGAGCATTGGAATATTTTGACATTGTTTGGACATTTGGAGAGCATACAAGTGCACAAGTAACCATTAGTGGATTTTACTGGAAAAACATTTATCAAGACTAATGCAGTTGCTACAAAGGTGTTAATTCCAAAGTAACTGATTTGGACAACAGGGCTTCCAAAAGTACAAGGTAGCATGAGGTGACATCATAGGCCAGAACATAAAACTGTAGCACTTGCTTAAAGGGAGTAACAAGTCAGGAATTCCAACCTTCTGAGACATTCAGGCTTGGTCTGTCTTTTACCATTCTATCTGGTAAATGAGGTCTGTATGACATCACTGGTAATGATGTGTAGCTAATATGCTGTATTGAGGGTTGCATGAACAGACTACAATTCCCATCAACCTCTCCTGGACTTGAGCATGATAACTGCTGTAGTCGGAATGGGCTTCCAAAGCATGGCATCTGTGAGGGTTGACACTGATGTATGTTATATGAGCCAATACCCAAATATAAGCTACTGTTGGGTAGGTGTTTAGAGAGTTAAATTAGGTTCATACCCAAATATAAGCAGGAACTTGCCAACAATGGCATAGGTGTTTAAAGAGTTTAATTAGGGTCACACCTGAATATAGACAGGTACAAGGAACTGCAGTGTTAATGTTTATAAAGTTTATTTAAGCTCATACCCAAATATAACCTGCAGGGTGAATATCAAAGGTAAAATATATGTCGACGTTGTTGTCTTAACCCAGGCCACTATATGCACTTGGCTTTGTTCCCTTTGATTCTATCTGTGATTATGGTCTTTGTCTTGGGTCCACCAAGGGTCCACCAAGTGTCCACCAGTCCACTATATATACTATATGTACATGATGCTTCAACATGATGCTTAACACACGGTGCACTTCTGTCTATGCTTAAGGTCCTTGTCTTGGGTCCACCAAGGGCTCTTTCTATGAAGTATGCTTTCTGTAATACTGTTGTGCAAACAGTCAGGCTTTGGATGTCCTATTGTATATACAGTGAAGAAGGTGAAATACTTACGAAGTTCACATTCTTTCAGTTTTGTTAATGGACAAGCATTCTTGCTTTTATAATTATCTTAAGTATTCATGCTTAAGAAAAGATTTTTTGGTTGTTTTGAAGGGGCTTGGAAGTTCCTCATTGTCCTTCTGGCTAATGCTCTCAACCCTCTATTTCAATAGGGTTTACAACACCAATGTTGCTATTATAAGACTAAAGTACTTCTATTCCTAAAAGCAATTAATAAAAAAAGAATATGTTGGTTTATAATATAATACAATTTTAAAGAATGGTTCAACCCTACTGACATATCTTAGGCATCATTCACTTGCCTCTGGCATGTGTTTGTCATTAATTAATTCCGGGTGCAATCATATTATATCATGCGGCAATAGCAAATCATGTCCTGTGATTGACATATGATTGATATGAGATGCGACTAGCAACTAGATTTTCAAATAAAACCCATCTCAGGAAGAAAAGCATGTCAAATCACATGCTACTGACCTCAGGGTATCCATGAGGGAATTCAACCCTGTAGAAAAAAATGAGAATACGACTCACAACAAGATCAAACAGAATGAACTAAACTTGTAACTTTGCCTAATAATTATAGGAAACCTCTACAAATGTACTTAGATAAGATAAAAAAGAAAAACTATAATCACTTATTCATATAATATGTCTAAATAGTTCTGTGACTATTAATATAGTATAATCAATGTTTTAATAAAGCCCTTATTTTTGTAGCAGGTAGGTTTTAAATAGCCTCAATAGACAGCCACACAACTACTTTGTACAGATGGTACGGTGTTGAGGCCGGAAATACAGGGCTGTGTTTTCCTGGAAGTGTTGGCACAGTAGACTGCAGATAATTGACCGGTAAGCTGTCGGAAGCTGGCTGATTGGAAGCAGCAGGAAGGACAAGCACTGTAGCGTTAAGACATCTGGGTAGATGGATGTTCCCTGTAGCGTGGAAAATAGTTCTGCATGTCTTGATATAGTATAAAGGGACCTGTGAACAATAGCAAATCACAGCATGTGTGTACCTCTACAGTGCTATTGTCTTTCATTTGTTTGTCTTCAACCTGTAACTAATATCATACATTGTGATATTAATTGGAAAGAGTCAGCACAAGATAAATGTGACATTTTATAAACTGACTCAGGAAAGCATAGCAATCCCTTTCAAACTGCACTATGAGGGTAAAATATTGAATACTAATACAGTTGGTTCTGTAGACCAGTGGAGAATGCAGAGTGAGTTTTCAAAGACCAGCTGGTATTGTTCCTGAATTACATGTAATGTACTTTTACTTAGATAACCCAATTATATTTTAACCAAGCCCTGAGGACATCATAAAACAGCAGTATGTTCATTCAGATGGGAAGGGTGTTCATTGAAGGCTGAAGTTTCATAACTTCACCCTGTCATAATTAAATTCTTATTAAATGCTTAGTCTAAAACAAGACACTTGGCAGTTAAACATTATTCATTTTTGTTTTGATTTTTATGTAATAAATGTGTTTGCAAATGCAGAAGGAAAAATACTGTGTTGCTAGGGACCAGATGTGATGCCCACATGTTAAAGTGGCTTAATGGGACTTTTTTTGTCATTATTTTTATGATATAGTTCTTATTACTATATTACACTTTTCACATTGCAAATAATTGATTCTACCATTTAAAATGTTATTACTGAACCAATAAATGTATTTTTTAAGCTGTAATATTGGTGTGTAGGCAGCCATCTCAGTATATTGTGCCTAATTCTGAGCTTTCAGATGGATCCAGCACTACACATTAGAACTGCTTTCAGATAAGCTATTGTTTCTCCTTCTTAATGTAACTGAAGGAGTTATGAATTTTGTGAGCCAGGCTTGGATTTCTACTATTGAGTGCTTTCTCATATCTATCACTAGGTGGGGCATGGGAAAATTTGTATCTATGCAGGTAGCCACTATCTTGCTACCTTCCCATTGTTCTGCTGACTGGCTGCTGGGATGATATTGGGGCAATATCACTCCAACATGAACTGAAGAAGCTACTAGTATGAGTGGGGAAATACCCAGTCGCTTTAAGCTTATTGGTACTAGATACTGTAAATTATGACTTGGGCAAATGAAACCTTTTGTGGACTTACAATTAAATTACATTTGCCCTGATATTGAGGAAAAAGATAAAAACTCATGGGGTATGATAAATAATGGATATTGAAAACATGTTGTAGAGGTACTAGGCAAAACTTTCTTGTTTGTTTTTGATAGGGTGCATGCTGCTTTAAAGGACAAGGAAACCCAGACATTAAATATGGGTGCAATGAATAATATGTAACGGCTCTGTCTATATATGTGAAAGCTCTACACTTAACCCTTCAGTGCATATAAAATTAGTAGCATTCAAAATGCTTGGGCTACATAATTTCCGCCAAGTCCAAGGGGCAGATTGATCAAAATTCAAGATTGAGGTTTGTTGCGATTCGATAAAAAAATGCTGAGAAAAATGCAAATGTGATTCAAGTTA
The DNA here is from genome assembly GCF_000004195.4 of Xenopus tropicalis. Lineage (NCBI taxonomy): Eukaryota > Metazoa > Chordata > Amphibia > Anura > Pipidae > Xenopus > Xenopus tropicalis. The sequence goes on along the minus strand of NC_030678.2, from coordinate 48,628,549 downwards.
AGAATATTTTTAAAACTGTGATTTACTAAAGAAAAAAAATTCCATACAAATGTACGGTAGTTATAAATGTAGTCATACATAGAGCAGGTATGATATATGAGTGAGAGGTTCACAACCTTTTTATCAGAGGTTCCAAATCTGGTTTGGGAGTCAGCTTAACAACTCAACAAGAACTGGAATTCATATTATTTAATTATTACTGCTTGTTGTATCAGAACATTTCTTTTTACTAAATAGGGTCATTGAGTATGGGGTCATCACTATAATAAATTAACTGATCTGTCAGATTATATGGGTCTTGGAGAAAATTGCCAGTTACCAATATCATTTTACAGACGTGCAATAATCTTGTTAAACATTACTTTTTACTACCTGGAATTGTAGTCTTGTTTGTAAAGCTTAGTATATATGCCGTTCTTAATGGAGAGGATATGCAACCGTTGATTTCTTAAAGGAGAACAAGATTAAAATGGAGTCTATGGCAGATGGTCTTCCTGTAATTCGGAGGTTTCTGGATAGCGGGTTTCTGGATAATGGATCCCATACATGTGTTTTTAAGATAATGGATTCTTTTCCTCTGTCTCCGCTCTTACTCTAAAGTTTCTGTCTTGCTGCAGGTAAGATGCAGCATGAAGCAACCCTCCTCTGTAACAGCCCTTAGACAAATGTGCAGAGTGTGAGGTACAGGTATGGGGACCTGTTATCCAGAAAGCATGGGTTTTCCAGATCTTCATACTTTAAGTGGGAGATTTATCAATGTTCGAGTTTTATTTTTTATTTATTAAGTGCAGAAAACTCAAATGTAAAAGTTTGCCATCTAAAAGCACCCAATTTTCTATACAAACTAATGAGAGTTGTCCTAGGCAAAGTCGAGCTTTATTTACAAACTCAGGTTTAAAAACTCGAAAAATTCTAGAATTTTTTTTCAAGTTTTCCTTTTTAATAAATGTATAATAAATTATTTCATAAAGTGAGCATTTGATATGCAAGTTTATTCAGTTTAGAAAAACAAAATTAAATTCACAAACTTTAAAATTGATAAATAAGCCCATAAGTCTACTAAAAATTATTTCAAAATTAATTAAACCCAATAGGATTGTTCTGCCTCCAATAAGGATTTTCAAAAATTAAAATTTATTGATTAAATAAAGTCTATGGAACATGACCGTCCAGTATTTTGGAGCTTTCTGGATAATAAGTTTCCGGAGACCTGATCCCAAACCTGTGTTGTGTTATTTGGTTAATTTAGCGTGAAAAAAGCCAACATGCAAGAAAATCCTTCTGTTTGATCCATGAGCATACCTATATACACATAGAGAGAGAATGAAAGACTTATTCAATTTTTACTTCTTTAATAAGAGGTAAATGTGAGTTATTAACAAAATGTAAGGTTTTCTGTAATCACACATCGAACAACCTTGGGCCATAGCTGTATGTTGAAATTTAGTCGGATCGCGGACCGCATCAGCTTTAACCTTAATTCGCCCGATATCGCCCACCCGTAGGTGGGGATATCGGGAGAAGATCCGCTTGCTTGGCGACCTCACCAAGCGAGCGGATCTTAACGTGTATGGTCGCCTTTAAAGCCTTTTTTTTTATATAATTCAAAACAGTTTTTAATACAAATTTGAATTATTGGTGTCTCTGTTTTCTTATACTCTCATGCTGGCAATGGTTTGACACTGTGCACTTAGACACACACCCCTAAATATAGTGGTTGTGAGAGCTAAGGCTGATGCCACACTGAGCGTACGGCGTATATTTTCGGCAAGCCGAAAATTCCGCCATATGCTCCTACCTGTGCCTGCACCCGAATTAAAGGAACAGTAACACTAAAAAATGAAAGAGCTTTAAAGTAATAAAAATATAATGTACTGTTGCCTTGCACTGGTAAAACTGGTGTGTTTGCTACAGTAACACTACTATAATTTATATATAATAAGCTGCTGTGTAGCCACGGGAGCAGCCATTCAAGCTGGAAAAAAGGAGAAAAGGCACAGGTTACATAGCAGATAATAGATAAGTTCTGTAGAATACAATAGTGTTTTATCTGTTATCTGCTATGTGCCTGTGCCTTTTCTCCTTTGAATGGCTGCCTCCATGGCTACACAGCAGCTTATTTATATAAATTATAGTAGACTTTCTGAAGTAAACACACAACTTTTACCAGTGCAGGGCAGCAGCACATTACATTTTAGTTACTTTTATACACTTTCATTTTTTGGTGTTACTGTTCCTTTAACGAAATACGCTCGGGTGCAGGCACATGTAGCCAATATCCGCCAAAGATACGAAGTCTTGCGCTTTCTGGCGGATATCGGCTACATGTACCTGCACCCGAGCGTATTTCATTTATTCGGGTGCAGGCACAAGGTAGGGTAAATGTAGCGTAGCAGGACATATTCGCGGCAAGTGTTTTTCGGCTTGCCGAGAATATGCCCGTGTGGCATCAGCCTAAAAGGATAGCAAGCTGCTCAATTTAGAAAGATGTGAAATGTATCACCTGTGTATTTTGAATTTTTTATCCTTAACTCAGTCTTCCAGAGAAACAGAGATTTTCTTAAAACCAATAACCTTGTGTCTAAATATTCTTACAACATTGTAAGCTTTTCCAAATGAAAACATCTGGAATCTTGGTATCAAATACACATCACTAGATTTATGGTGCTCATGGGACATTCCTCTTTCTCACTGCTACAGATAAACAAGAACAGAACGGTTTTGTAACTTTCCAAAAAATAATCATTTAAAACAATCTCTTTCTCTGATAATTTAGGGTTTTTTAAAATTTCATATGAAAAGCATTAACTATTATTGATAACACTGAAATAAGAGAATATTATCTAAACTAAATTGCTCACATATCTCTTTTGTTAATATTATTAAATGATGCATTTGTATTTTCATTTACATTTTTTTTTCTCAATTGCTCCAACTTTTGTCAGTGGGAAAATGCCAGAGTTTGATTTTCTGGTGATTCTCACGGAAATCAGTAGGGACTATTTGGGGCATTTTCATGCTGCAATTTGAGAAAGGACAAAATGCTGTGAGCAAAATTCCCTAAATCCCTATGAGCACTATTAGCTTTAGAAAAGTTAATCTGATTTCTACACTGTTCCTGCTTTACTTTCAGGATCTGAGCAGAGTTAAGCACAACTTTTTTTCATTCCCATGACCCACCTAGTTCATGATCTATATAGACCACAGCTCACTTTAGAATGATCAGAGACCTTTTGCATTTGGGATTCAAGGACCATTCTAGAAAAACTGGGACTGCTAGAATGTATATGTTATTAAAAAAGAACATTTGGAAAGGAATACAACACTACTTTAATAAATACAGTAATTTATTATTTCCCCAAATATATACAGGTATGGGATCTGTTATTCAGAATGCTCGGGACCTGGGGTTTTCCAGATAGGGGATCTTTCCGTAATTTGGATCTCCATAACTTAAATCTGCTAACTATCATTTAAATATTGAATAAACCCAATAGGCTTGTTTTGCCTCCAATAAGGACTAATTATATCTTAGTTGGGATCAAGTACTAGGTACTGTTTTATTAATACAGAGAAAAATGGAATAATTTATAAAAATTATAATTATTTTCTTATAATGGAGTCTATAGGCAATGGCCTTTCCGTAATTCAGAACTTTCTGGATAACGGGTTTCCATATAAGGGATCCTATACCTGTACTAAAATGCCATTATAGTCTACAACTAGTGCACCAGTCAAAATACAGAACAAAATACCTGTATTGCTAAATCACAATATCAATTTCATCCAATTTATTTCCTTTCAGGTTGGCTGAGTCAGATTTATTACGTGTTTTCATTACTGAAAACTTGCTTTCTGATAATAACACTATTATTTGATAAAACTCCACTCATGTATTCATTTGAAAGGACCTCCAGCCCAAATGCATTTTAGTTTTGAAGCTATAGATGTAAAAAGAGAATGGTATATGGAAATGGAGGGTGACTATGGTCACAGTAAAACAAGAGCCATAAATATTCATATTGGGAAACAAAAATCTCGAAACCACTCCCCCCCACAAAGGATGGCTAATCATATCCTAATGGCAGCGAGGGGACTAATAAAATGGAAATGGCATATATCCCCATCAGAAAATGAATTACTAGATAGAATAAGATATACAGTGGAGGAAATAATTATTTGACCCCTCACTGATTTTGTAAGTTTGTCCAATGACAAAGAAATGAAAAGTCTCAGAACAGTATCATTTCAATGGTAGGTTTATTTTAACAGTGGCAGATAGCACATCAAAAGGAAAATCGAAAAAATAACTTTAAATAAAAGATAGCAACTGATTTGCATTTCATTGAGAGAAATAATTTTTTGAACCTTCTGACAAAAAAAGACTTAATACTTAGTGGAAAAACCCTTGTTTGCAAGCACAGAGGTCAAACGTTTCTTGTAATTGATGACCAAGTTTGCGCACATTTTAGGAGGAATGTTGGTCCACTCCTCTTTGCAGATCATCTCTAAATCCCTAAGGTTTCGAGGCTGTCTCTGTGCAACTCTGAGCTTGAGCTCCCTCCATAGGTTTTGTATTGGATTAAGGTCCGGAGACTGACTAGGCCACTCCATGACCTTAATGTGCTTCTTCTTGAGCCACTCCTTTGTTGCCATTGCTGTATGTTTTGGGTCATTGTCGTGCTGGAACACCCATCCACGACCCATTTTCAGTTTCCTGGCAGAGGGAAGGAGGTTGTCGTTCAGGATTTCACGATACATGGCTCCGTCCATTTTCCCGTTAATGCGAATAAGTTGTCCTGTGCCCTTAGCAGAAAAACACCCCCAAAGCAAAATATTTCCACCCCCATGCTTGACGGTGGGGACGGTGTTTTGGGGGTCATAGGCAGCATTTTTCTTCCTCCAAACACAGCGAGTTGAGTTAATGCCAAAGAGCTCTATTTTGGTCTCATCAGACCACAGCACCTTCTCCCAGTCACTCACAGAATCATTCAGGTGTTCATTGGCAAACTTCAGACGGGCCTGCACATGTGCCTTCTTGAGCAGGGGGACCTTGCGAGCCCTGCAGGATTTTAATCCATTGCGGTGTAATGTGTTTCCAATGGTTTTCTTGGTGACTGTGGTCCCTGCTAATTTGAGGTCATTAACTAACTCCTCCCGTGTAGTTCTAGGATGCTTTTTCACCTTTCTCAGAATCATTGACACCCCACGAGGTGAGATCTTGCGTGGAGCCCCAGAGCGAGGTCGATTGATGGTCATTTTGTGCTCCTTCCATTTTCGAACAATCGCACCAACAGTTGTCACCTTCTCTCCCAGCTTCTTGCTAATGGTTTTGTAGCCCATTCCAGCCTTTTGCAGGTCTACAATTTTGTCTCTGACATCCTTGGACAGCTCTTTGGTCTTTCCCATGTTGGAGAGTTTGGAGTCTGCTTGATTGATTGATTCTGTGGACAGGTGTCTTTTATACAGGTGACTAGTTAAGACAGGTGTCCTTAATGAGGTTGACTAATTGAGTAGAAGTGTCTAACCACTCTGTGGGAGCCAGAACTCTTAGGCTGATGCCACACCAGGCGTAGGGCTGATTTTTTCGGCAAGCGGAAAAACGCTTGCCGAAAATTCAGCCCTACGCCTGCTACTTGTGCCTGCACCCGAATGAATGGGATACGCTCGGGTGAAGGCACAAGTAGCCGATATACGCATGAAAACGCGAGACTTTGCATTCTCTCGCGTTTTCATGCGTATATCGGCTACTTGTGCCTTCACCCGAGCGTATCCCATTCATTCGGGTGCAGGCACAAGTAGCAGGCGTAGGGCTGAATTTTCGGCAAGCGTTTTTCCGTTTGCCGAAAAAATCAGCCCTACGCCTGGTGTGGCATCAGCCTTAATGGTTGGTAGGGGTTCAAAAACTTATTTCACTCAATGAAATGCAAATCAGTTGCTATCTTTTATTTAAAGTTATTTTTTCGATTTTCCTTTTGATGTGCTATCTGCCACTGTTAAAATAAACCTACCATTGAAATGATACTGTTCTGAGACTTTTCATTTCTTTGTCATTGGACAAACTTACAAAATCAGTGAGGGGTCAAATAATTATTTCCTCCACTGTATATGTAGAATGTACTACTTAACCACTTTGGACTAGTAGACTTGTTTAGTATAATTAAGACATAATAGAATCCACGGAGGGTATATGACATAAAGGTATTTAGTAGACCATACCCATAACCCATGGAGTTGAAGGGAATAGGGAATGTTATTTTGACTTGCACCATAGTATATGGAAGCAATGGAAAGGTGATCTGTCGGAGCTAGAGATATATAGGCTTTAGATGTCATGCATGTATAACTATTATAATGGCTTTCATGCATCATTTGTTATGCAGGATATTGTTATTTTTATACTAGGGGGCACATTTACAAAAGCACGAACGCTCGAGCGTTCATACGAACGTTCCGAGTGTATTTTCACCAATTTTTTCGGGCGTCCGCCTGACTTTTTCGTACGCCGCATGACTTTTTCGGACGTTTGCACGAAAAAGTCGAAAAGGTTTTACCGCTGTTTACAATTGTTCGGTACGAAAATTTCGTGACTTTCAGATCACCAATACAATATTATCGTGACTAATACGATTTTTTCGTAAGCATTTTCGTGATATTTGCGATCTTCCGAAATTTTCGTTTCCAATACGATTTTTTCCCATTTGTGATTCGGATTCGGGGATTAGTAAATGTGCCCCGATGTCTTCTTGTTATGGCCCCTTTGGGCAAGTTATTTTTTTGTATTGATTAAAATCAATAAAAATGGTTAAAAAATTGTTATCACCACTTAATGTCCACTTCACACTGGATAAGTACCCCCAAAGTTTAGGTTACACGTATATGTTTTTTAAACCTTAAAATGTTTTCTGCACATTAAAAGATGAATATCTTGTTTTTTTTACAGTATATTATAAAGCATAATATATTGGAATACATTTCAAATAACAGTAGTATGAGTTAGTGCCACCATGGTTTTATGCAATTTTAATTGCCGATTTACTAATCCATGATCGGTATTTTGCGATTTTTTCTTCGCCGTCGCGACTTTTTCATAAATTGTCGCGACTTTTTCATAAATTGACGCAACTTTTTCATAAATTGACGCAACTTTTTCGTAGCCGTTACGATTTGTGCGAATTGTCGCGACTTTTTTTGTAGCCGCTGCGAAAAAATCGGAAAGGTTTGCCCACCGTTTACTAGCGCTCAATACGAAAAAGTTGCGACAATTCGCGCAAGTCGTAACGGCTATGAAAAAGTCGCGACGGCGACGAAGAAATCGCAAAAATATGAAAAAGTCGCAAAATGTTCGTTTCCAATCCGATTTTTTCCCATTCGGGATTCGGATTAGTAAATCAGCCCCCTAGAGTGTGGCGGTGGATGTGATCTACTTAGATTTTGCTAAAGCATTTGATACAATACTACCTGATGGATACAGATTAAATAAATCAGTGTTGCTCTAGAACATTATTTTTGTACTGTGATAGAGAACTACCAAAAAGACATATCATAAAAGAGTGGCAATAAATGGAACATTTTAGTAGAATACCTCAGGGGTCTGTCCTTGGTAGGCATTATAAGTACTGTCTCTGTGTTTGCTGATGACACTACATTTTACAAAGCTGTAGTTTGCATGTAGGATATTTGCACTTTTCTCTGATAACTGGGTAATAAACTGCCAAATTAGATCTAATGTTGATAAATACAGTTATGTACTTGGGAAACATAACCAGTTATACACTAATTGTGATTGTGTCATGTTATCCTTAATTTAAAATGATTTACACATACATGAAAAGCACAATCCATTTTCCATTTTTTTCATTTCATCTTTTGTTTTTTTTATCTCTGCCCGCTGCTCTAATCTTTTTATCACTGGTAATCCCACCTGTGGCCTCTATCTGTTTTCTAAAGTTCTGGCTTAATGACTTCCTGTTCGCCATACAGTATGTGTAAGTTAAAGAAACGACAGCAGGGACTACAAATGGCCCAAAGTGTCACTATTAATCCAAAACTAATAAATGTCAAACGTAAAGAATGCTGCTTAAAGCAGTCCTCCTTACGAAAACAATTCTTTGCAAAATTATAAGCAACTTTCCAATACATACTCAAACAATACACAAGACTGGTGCATTTTTTAAATAAGGAAAAAGTTTTGTCTTTTTCTCCCATACTTCTTCCTGTTACAGTTAGAGCTGCATTAATTTCTGTCAGGTGATCTGTGAAACAAAATGGAATCTTAAGTTAAACGTGTAAAAGGGCAATATTACTATTTATATTCCATTTTTGTAAATTTCTTTAACAGGTCACAATTTGATGTATGCTACTGTATCTGTTGGTTAAGTATCAATTCTAGGGGTATAGTTTACTTTTAAAAAAACAAACTAACAATAATGTATGAACTTGTACCTAACTAGTGAACTTTGTACCTGACAAGTGAGTCAGGTACAAAAATAAAAATAAAACAGTTTTCCTAAAGTATTCATCGCATGATTCACTATAACTTTTGCGCGCTAAATATCGCATTCGGCTATGCGAAAATTAACACCTACTACAGGCAGGCGAAAAATTATACAAAAGTACAGTAAATGATTTTTTGCAATAAAATATGGACTTACAGTGTTATTTATTCAAGTATGTGTTTCCCCTAGAGTGACGCAGCCGCCAGTTTGCAGCGAAATGTTCATTTTTAATACAGTAATTTTCTGCAAGTATTGGCGTGTTTGGCTAACATGGCGTGCGTTCATTTGCGCGACTATATATATTTGGCTACAAGTGATGAAATGTTTCGCCAGGCATGGATTTGCAGCGAATTTTTGGACGTGCGTTGAATTTTTTTGCGGCGGATTTTTTCATGCGTTTCGCAAAACAATCCGCCAATGGCAAAACGCCTGAAAAAATTTGCCACGCAAAAATTCACCGCACATACAAAAATTTATACAAGCGTCAAAAAATAATAGTCACAGCAACAATTTTTTTGCCCGCACAACATTTTTGCCGTTTCGTGGATCTTTCGAAAGATTTGCTAATTTTTCATTAAAGAAACCAGAACACATTTGCTCATCACTAGTGGCTACTATTTATAAGCATCTACTATTTATATGATACCATTTATATGCTACCATTTATATGTGGCTAATATTTATATACACCATTTATATGCGGCGACAATTTTTATACACTATTTCTAAGCTACCATTCATATGCGGTGACTATTCGCGGGCGTAATTTAGCACATGTACCAGCAAATACCGCATTGAAATAGTCTTCGCGAGTTAAATAACGCATGCAATATCGCACGTAAAAAAACGCGAGTATGCTTATAGTGAATAGTGAGAAAAATCGCCAAAATTAAGCCGCGGTAAAAATTTTAGCGCACAATAAAAATAGCGCACGTTTTATCGCCCTTTAGTGAATCAGGCCCTCAGTGTCTTACTCTTGTAGGGATAGTAAATACTTTTTTTTTAGAAATTTGTCAATTAGCAATTCTTATATCTAATTAATTAACTTATTGAAATAGAGTTGCAGCCAAATAGTGACGCTTTAAGTTTGGTGCCCTTCCCCTCCTTTATGCTTTTTACCTGCAGCAGCTCTTTTACCTTGGAGCTAAGCCCTCTGATTCTCTGGCTGCCAGGATGTAGACAAACTTTGCATCATTGCTAAAACTGGCCGTACATGTTCAGATTTGGAAAGGCAGCATGGCTGATTTTGACAATCCTGGCCAAATATTAGGGGACCATTTAGACTGATAATCTTGGGATCTTTTGGATTGAGAACAGTAAAAAGGTGGCCATACACATACATGGCTCCTCATTGGTATCTTTCTCTTATGGGTCAGCCTGTTTATGGCCATCTTATTTATGTGCCAGAAATAAAACCTGATGCATGCCCCAAGTACAGGCTGTATGAAATTGTAGACATTGAGGGGAAAGGGGATATAGGACAAGTGGAAGGGAAGTGCATTTGTGACAATATATATGATTGAACTGCGATCTTCAAATAAGTTTATAGTAGGCCTGAATGTTTAAATGAAATAGCATTTCTTGAGTTCAGTACCACTGGGTTCTTACTATCAACATTTACATGTAATATCCAGAATAAAAGTTAAGGCAGCTTAGGTATTCATTGCACAAAAGGCTATTCTTTGATGTTAAGAATATAATTATTGTTCACAGCTATTCAGCTAACAGAACAGAATTCTGGTGGCTGAATTGTTTTCTTAGCTGCCTTGAAAATATATTACCTATTCAGTTGTAAAAATAAAATTTATAAAAAAATTAATTAAACTCATATCACGCTTTTAACTTACCTGCTGGATTACTGAAACATTGGCCAAGGGCTCAGTAGGGCAGGTTTGAAGTAAAAAGATGGTATCCAATTTTCCTAAACTGATGCACCTAGGTGTTTCCCCAATGATTGGGGACAGATATTAGATGCATTTTAGCTGCAGGAAAATACTAGTTATGCCAAATGCATTTGGATGCATTATGCAGTATCTAGTTGCTTATAATGCAGGTGTAGTATTTTATCTGCAGATACAGTTTTAGACATCCAAGGCCGTAGTCAATATTGGACTCCCGTTGAGCAGTTGGTAAAGGTTCGCTCAAATTGAGGGAGTGGCAGAAGGCCTGCAATGTGGCCCTGTCCTTACGACAGGTGGGTAAAGACAGGGCCTCGGCTGCACCTCCTGATGTGGCTCACTGCAATGAGTGTTGGATTTTTGATCAGGTACTTGGTGCAAAGAGCAGCATGATTATTAACTAATAATTTACAGGTGTTTGAATTAAGACTAACATGAGGAAATTGCATCTAGACTATTTAATCCATAATAGCCAGGTTTTGGCGTTGGCTTTAATTGTTTTACTTGCAGTTGGCTAACAAATTAACTACTGGTTGCTAGCGTTAATATCCATTTTGCTCTCTTTGTCAACAAGCCTTGTTTCTCTGCGGAGAATGAGCCGTGGCAGTAGCCATTTTTAGGCCTAAAAAGTACAGTCTGTGTTTAGGCAACTGGATAGGTGGAAATGGGGTCAATTGTCTGTGCTTCTCAGTTTTACTCAATAATTGGGAACCTAGAATCATTACACTTCTTATTTGTTACAAAGCAATGCTCCTTCTCCACATGATGTGCTCTGAGCATGAGCAGTGTGAAATCCAAAATTGCATGTTTACTGATTTCCAATCAACTGGGACCGTGTACCTGTATGTGGGTATTGCTTATATACTAGGGCTATGCCTTGGGGAAGCTAAAGGTAGGTAGGGCTGGTATAGGGGATCATAATTAAAGATGCTTCTGGCCTCTGGCTTATGGAGGTGGCATTACTGCACTATAAGTATATTTAAATATTAATTAGTTTTAGTGATCTTATTTTTGCATCAAATTAGTATTTATTTATTTTTTTTAAATAAAACAGTTCCCCTTTATTATTTAGAAGGGGCCTCAGAAATGCCTCTTGCTGTTTTTGTCAGGTGCAATGTACCTACAGTATAGGTAACAAAACATTACCAAGTGTCAGCCAAGTAAAGTCTATGGTGACTGGTCTTGGTTCTTAAGAGCCCATTGGGGACTTTAAGACATTGTATCTGTTCCCTTTAGTTTTACAATTGGTTTCTAATAAAACCAAAAAGGGGATCTCATCATGGTAGCCATATATATGGAACACACAACCTCTATAGGAGCACAATCAGTTCTATATAGGTTACCACGCTTATGGGTACTCCCAACTATAAGAGGCGTCAGGACTGACGGCTTTTATGAATTGCAAAATCAGAAAACCAATATGATGAGCTATAGTGCCTCTCCAGTTTGAATGCTGCTGGTTAAGCAAAAATCAAAAAAATTGTGTGTCCTTATCTCATAAATCTCTATTTTGAGAATTGTGTTTGAACCCACAGTTTTAAAATGAGATCTTAAAAAGGACTTGTTGAGGTTCCCAATTTTGGAGCAGAGCCCCCTAGGCCTGGAGTTGTGATTATGGGGGCCCAATGTGAAGGAGTAAGGATTAGTTAGAATACTAATTTGCTTTGCTTTATTATCCTGAAAGCCCAACTTGAAGTTCAGCTAAGGTGAAAAATATGATAATTGTTATCCGGAAGTTGCACTTTGCACTGCATGCATAAATTAAAGTTATAAAATATCTATAGAGTTACAATTTTAATTATTGGTAAATTCGTTTTGATATTGTGTGGTAAGTTAGTGAGAATCACATAGCGCCAACAATTTATGCAGCACTTTTGTAGGTAGGATATAATGATCTTAGTCCATATTTCTGCAAGTAATTTCTAGTTTGAGTTTCCATTTGTTTTCTAGTTTCTGATAGTTCAGTCTGGGTGCATACTTGATTCATATAAACAGTGGAGTCTTTGTTTGTAGACATATCTTGAAAAGGTCATAAGTCTTTGTTTCTACATTATCCAGCCTTCTAATTATAGAAACTATCCCAACAGAGGATATAAACGTTTCATTTTCTTCTACTTTCATAAATGTTTTTCTACTGGATGTTCTGTTTTGTTTTTATCTCTGTAGCTATTGGATGTTTGTACTGTTTTTTTTTTTTTTGCAATGAATAATATATTTATCAGTTTTTTTAAGGCAACTGATTTTTTCACTTTTAGTAAAAACTTATCAAGGCCCTTAAGTATGTCTCCAGTTTAATGTTATTCAGGTATCGGACCCCTTATCCAGAAACCCATTATCCAGAAAGTTCCGAATTATAGAAAGCCCATCTCTCATAGACTCAATTTTAATAAAATAATTCACATTTTTAAAAATTATTTCCTTTTTCTCTGTAATAATGAAACAGTACCTTGTACTTGATCCCAACTTAGATATAATTAATCTTTATAATTAATCCTTGATCTGATTTATGGGAAGATCCCTTATCCAGAAAACCCCAGGACCTGAGGATTCTGGATAACTGGTCCCATACCTGTACAACGAACTTGGGTTTACACTTATAATGCCTACACAATTTAGTTGTATACAGTAATCTATGCCTTCTTGCTGAAGGATTTGGCTTAGCACCAATACCCCATGGTTTTACTGGTGAAAAGCATTAAAATTGCTTATATTTTTTATTCCACATTGGGATATTTCTTTTGAGGGCAGTTCCAAAACACTTATGCCAGTAGAAAATTTGTCAAATAAAATAATACAATTCTCTTAAATGCTAAAAAATGAAATATTAGGGGAGATTTATTAAGACACGAGCGCTCCAAACGTATTTTTGCAGATTTTTTCGCGCTTGCACAACTTTTTCGTACGTTTGCGCAACTTTTTTGTATGATTGCGCAAAAACTTCGGAAAGGTTCTGCCGCTGTTTACAATCGTTCGGTATGAAAATTTCGTGACTTTCGGATCGCCAATACGATATTATCATGACTAATACGATTTTTTCATAAGCATTTTCATGATATTGGCGATCTTCAGAAATGATTGTATCTAAACCAAATTTTTCCCATTCGGGATTCAAACTCGTGTTTTAATGAATCGGCCCCATAGTGTTATTAATATGGTATTTTAAGAGTCATAAGAAGTTGAGTAATTCTGCTTCTTGTGTTAGACTGTTGCATGAGTTATTATTGTGCTGACTCACTCTGTTGTTGTGTGTCAGAGGCATTAATAGTAGAGTGGTACAGCTCTGCTCTTGTGTAATAGTTTGTTGGGGTGGTTAAAGGACCAATAAATATATAGATGTGAACATAATGTACTGTTGCTCTAGTAAACATCACGTGTTTGTTTCAAAATCACTACTACTGTTTATATAAATATATACATAGCCATGGGGGCAGCCATTCAAGAAAAATCAGGCAAAAGGGCACTTGTTTACATAACAGATAACCTGTGTAGAAAACAATGAATTTAGCTTCATAGCTCTAGAGAAAATTAGAATAAAAACTTTTTTTCATATGAAATAGGACAGTTGTTGCCAAAAACTGTATTTTATAATAAAATTTATAATAATTTAACATATATATTCCTGTGACTGTCTGACTTAAGCAAGCAATTGGTGGATAGCACAGTGCTTGTGAAGGCTAAGAGTGCAGGTCAGTGATTGGTTGGGGCCCTGAAATTATTTTTGTTGGGGGACCCAATTGAGTGACGTTACTTCTGGCAAAGCTTAGCCTGCAGTCCCAGATTCTTACTGAAAAGCCCCTCATTTTCCTATGATTGCTTGCACTGAATGCTAAAAAAAGATACAAACTTTATTAAAAATAAGCTTTTGGCAGAGAGCCCAGAAATCTTAACAAGCTTCGCCTGCACTTAGATACATTGTTTCTCAGACATAATTAAATAAGTAGGCTTTTGTCAGAGAGCCCAGAAAGTTAACAAGCCACACCTGCACTGGGATGCAATTGTAACTAATAAGCTAAAAAGGTCTCTTGGGGGAACTGAGATTTGCAGCTTAAAGGGCAATTTCACCTGCATTAGCAAAACTCTAATAATACATAAAATTACCTCAAAACCCCCAGAAATGTGTTCAAATAACCTGCCAAATTTAGTAAAATGGGAGTGGTATTTAGGGGGTGTGGTCCCTTTTTCCATTTTACAAATGTTGGGAGGTATGGAGTTACTCCTTTGCAGGTGTAAGAGAGTGTAGGAAACTTTACAAATATGCTTATTTACTAAAACAAGAACACCAGCAAATTTTTGCCAGACATTAATCTTTCGGAGAAAATTCACTTGTATATATGAGCTATTGCTAATTGAAGTTAGTGGCTATATACAGGACAGATGTGTGTGTTTATTTATGACGTTGCTGAGCTCCGTGAAAGTGGTCAGTTATATTTCTAATTGTCCATGGAACCAAAAAAAAAAAAAAAAAGATGTTTGCTTTTAAAGGAAAAGTAACATTAATAAGCTATTTCTATAAGTTAATGACTTTAATGAACTAGAAACAATTAACAAGTTAAGATAATATTATTTATTTATAATCATTTGAGTATTTAAAAAAAAAAAAAAAATCTTTGTGGGAGGATGGCAGTCAGCAGGTGAGAAATTCACAGTCAGATATGTTTTACGTTTCCAACTTATATAAAGAATACCACAAACGCATGCGATTTGACACAGGATATGAAGTTTTTGTTGGAATGCAGGACTTTATATTACTGATGCAGTCACTTTGCAAATCTAGCTTCATCAATTCGCAAGTCAGAACCAGAATAGACTTTGGCGAAAAGGGGAAAGAAGAGAGAATTTTCGCCCTGATAAATTACCAAATATTCACTTCTTCGCCCTGAATGAATATTTGCCTGTTGAAACTGTGCGGAAATTCTCTAGCGCTGAGATTTTCCGCTACTGAAATGTCTCCTTCGCCTTCTGGTAAATCGGTGAATGCACGGTTAATTGTCCTGATATACGCAGTCATATAGAGCTGTGTATAATAGTGTAGAATTAAATGACAGAATGGTCATTAAGTTATTAATGTTGAAAAACTATGTTAGAAGCCCCAGGCTGAACTCAATGGCTATTACAGTGGAATAACTATGTTAATATGACTAAAGGAATATGACATATATTGACATATGTAATGCAACCCAATCCTTTATTAGTAGATACAATTCTAAACCCTTTCCTACTTTCTTTCTTCTTCTTTTAACTGAATGTTTTTGGTTACATCTAAAGCTTTAATACAACTTTAAAGAAGATTATAGTGTTATTTAATTATCACGGAAATGATATTTCCCTTTTTCCTTTAAATGGACTAGCTGAAATAAGGTATTAAGTGTTTGGCGCAATTTGCTATAATGCACTTGGGCAGTCTAATCATGGTTAAGTGCTATAGTAATGCACTTATATTTAGTAAGTACATGTGTCTGTTTCTTGTAGGCTGAGTTTTACAATTGGGCTGACGAATTGCTGCTCTTGTACCATGTTTGCCATTATGTTTAAATAAAACAACAGAAGCTAGTTCTTTTTTATTTCCATACTAACTTTATTTGTGGGTTTTATTTAAAATATCAGTCCCAGTTGCTGCATGTCATAATATGCATTTCATTGTCACCAGCAGGTAAAGGTTTTGTACCATGTTAGCCAATGAAAACTAATAGTTTAAAATATTGAGATATATATATATATATATATATATTAATATTGATATAACAAAAGTGGTGTAAAGGTGATTCCTTTATTGGATAACTAAAATGATAATTACAGTAAGCCAGTGCTTTACTGAAGAAGAAAAAAAACTATCATTGTACAAAAACTAAAGCAAATTAATAATAAGGTATTAGCCATATGTTCCATTTTGACTAAAATGTATATATTTTTTTATTTAAGTGCCCCTTAAAATTGCTGTCATTGTGTTTTTAGATAAGTGAAAAGCATATCAACAAAAATTCTAATGAGGTGTTTCAAAATCTTGCCAGTGCTTTCTCTGGTAGAAAGTGACACCTTTCCAATGTTTTATTCATAACAGACCAGCATGCTATTAATTAATAATAGTAATCAAAATGTCATTTTCATTAAGTCAGGGTCCATTAAATCCTAAACTCAAAAATATATTATATAGCCTTCATTGCATGCATGCTTTAATTCTGTGTTCGCTATGATTTTGGAGAAGCATGACATAAATTG
The DNA here is from genome assembly GCF_000004195.4 of Xenopus tropicalis. Lineage (NCBI taxonomy): Eukaryota > Metazoa > Chordata > Amphibia > Anura > Pipidae > Xenopus > Xenopus tropicalis. The sequence goes on along the minus strand of NC_030678.2, from coordinate 48,611,937 downwards.
ATCTCCCCCTTGGGTTAGACAGCATCATCTACAAGACGTTCCATGATATTGTGCCAGGGAGCCTGGGGTTTACAAACAGATATGGAGAAGATGTAATGTTGTTGATTCTTTTAAAAAGTGATATGAAGAAAGATTCTGACTCTTGCCTTACTCTTACTCTGACCGAAAAGAGCGATATTAGGGAAGACTCTTACTCTTAGACGCTGACATAGCTTTTGTTATCAGTGCTGAAGATTTCTCAATTCTGCCTTTGCATTCTAAACCTAACAAAGTTAGCTTTGTTTATTGTCATTAGTAACACCCCATTAGATAATTTAGAAGACTGAAAGAAGTGCATAATACAGGTGAGTACTTAAAGGAGAAGGAAAGGTAAAAATAAAGTAAGCTTTATTGGAAAGGTCCATGTAAATACAGCCATAAGCACTTACAGTAATGCTGCACTGAGTCCTCTATCAGAAGAAACACAGGATTTCTTGTCTGCTTTTTTGTAAACATGTTGTTCAGGTGTCTGACTTCCTCTCTCAGAAAAATCCTTAATTCCCAGGACCAGAGTCTGCAGTTCTCTCCTCTGTCCCCTCTCCTGCTCGCCCCTCCCATAAGAATGCTAAGAACTCTCGCCCCCCTCCCTTAGGAACGTGTAATCTGAGCTATAATGGCTAGACTGCAAACAGAAAAGTATTTAAAATAGCAGCGGCTGTCTTAAGCTATCAGAGGAAGCTTCTAGGGTTCTAGGGGTATGGTAAACTCCCTGGTTATCACATGTTCGCTTTACAACATGGCTGCCCTCACTGGGAGTTCCCTCCTGGTGCAGGTGGCCTAGTGATGGTGGGGGCTTTTTTAAAAAAACAAAAAACAAAACTACTGTTTCCCCCAACAGGAGTGTGAGCTCTATTAGTATCATGGTGACAGGTGCCCTATAAACATTGATGCATATGGAGCAGCCATAGATCAGTACAGCTGCACACTTTTTGCCACTTTGCTCTGTGGCAACATCCTGCATAAAACTTACAGTTTTGTACAATTTAGTATCATCAGCAAATGTAAAGACAGTACTCAAGGTCATTAATACTATAATTAATGACTCAAGGTCATAAATAAATTAAAAAGCAAAGGGCCAAGGAGAGACCCCTGTGGTACATCACCAACAACACTGGCCCAGCTTGAAAATGCTCCATTTACATAGACCTTTCTGGTAAAGCTTACTTTACCTTTCTTTCTCCTTTAAGCCAGTTCGCTGTCCAAGTACAAATATTATATTCCAAGCTAGTATTAACCAGTAACCTTCTGTGTGGCACCGTTTCAAATGCTTTAGCAAAGTCTTTGTAGATAACATCTACTACCATCCCAGAATCTAGGTTCTTGATCACTTCCTCATAGAAGACAATAAAATTAGTCTGGTAAGATCTATTACATGTAAAATAATGCAGGCACAAACACATAGTATTGTGATTTGCAAAGTTGGCCCTTATCACCCTTCCAAGGCTTTCCTACCACTGATGTCAGACTTACAGGCCTATTGTTTTCTGGCTGATAACAGGATCGCTTTGTGAATAGTGGCACCCCACAATTTGCCATTTTCTCTGCAACATGCCAGACTTCAAGGAATCCTTAAAAATTAGGTAAAGAGGTTTGTTTGGCAGTCAAAAAGCTAAACTCTTTAATACCCAGAGATGAGTGCTATCCAGTCCTGGACTGTTCCAGTCTCTATTAAAATTCTTCTTGAGTAACCTCTCCATCAGTAGTTATATTATTACAGTTCAAAATCTGCTTTTTCCCTTACCGTATATACTCGAGTATAAGCTGAGTTTTTCAGCACCAAAAATGTGGCTGTCAGGGCCACTGACAGCCACTAAAATCTCACCAATTTGGCACATGATGCAAATGGATAAACTTTCCACAGATCAACTTTCTTATGTAATGTGTCATATACCAATTTTCTAAATTCCTTTGTGAGTTCATTAACTAGGATTTGCCTGATACTCGAGTATATGGATTTGAAGATGTAAGTGTCTGGCATCCGTTGCGCGCAAAACCCTAGGCTTATACTGGAGTCAATACGTTTTTCCAGTTTTCTTAGGTAAAATTAGGTACCTCGGCTTATATTCGGATCGGCTTATACTCGAGTATATACGGTACTTAATTTTTCTACATATTAAAAAAAAATAATTTTGGATCAATTTTACTCCTCCCTGAAATACCACTTTCCATCTCTTTTTTAGCTTGCCTGATAGCTTTAATGTTTGAACTTCAATTTCATCTGTTTAAACATCAGTGTGAAAAATAAAAAATAAGCAGAGATCTGTTGGGAACCTTGTATATTTGTCTCCTATCTGTGTAAAAAGGAGCAGCCACTATATATACAACCTGCAAAAGTAGCAAGCACTCCCACAGCGGTGTGAGATAATTGTTATGTGGCCCTTGGATCTGACATTACTTGGAGTCCAACAACTGCGCTGTGACTATAATGGGCACTTACTGACACTGAAAGCGGCAGTCTAAGCGAGACTCAAATGGATTTCTTTTTGTCAAAGGCAGCAGCAATTGCTACAGATTTTATACAGAGCATATAACATTCTGTGTATGCATTTTTTTATTTGAACTATTTACAATAATAAAGAATTAATATCCGATCTTTGGGAATGATGTTTGTGAAGAGTGAGGCTTGGGCTGTGATAAGTCCTTGATGAAAAATGGTTGTGAATTGATATGGTAGAAGGGGGTTCCACTGTATTAAATTGTTTCATAGTATTGCTTTAAAAGAATCCTGACAATTGTAGCATGAGAGAGTTAAAACTGCAGGGCGAAATAACCTATAGCCTATTATTCACATTCTGATAACTGCTTCGAATGAGAAAACCTTTTCCAACAATGGGTTTTACCTAGCCCTGTACCATAGGGTTAAATTAACTCCTGTAGCCTTTTTACAGCGTGAGTTCCTAAAGATTTGATCTGTGAAAGAAGGTAAATTTTGCGCTGACCCCGATGTCATCCTGCCAGGAATATCCCTCATCGGCTCTTAGTTTGTAGCCTGTTAAAAATAAGCAGGGCAATCCCAGGGGCCTGTTGTATCAAGTGTTATTATAGATAACATTACTTAAAGTAATTAAGTTAATTTTTAGTATGTTTTAGAGAGTTCTGAAACAATCTGGATTTGGTCTTCATTTTTTATTATTCGTATATTTTTAATTATTTAGCGTTTTGTTTGTATCAAGTTTGGAATTTTAGCAGCTATCAATTGGAAATTACCCTAGCAACCAGGAAGTGGTTTGAATGAGAGAGGGTAAGAGGGGAGAGGTGAGCAAAATCCTAGACCTTTTGGTTGTAATGTATACAAGCATTTAAAGGAACAGTAATGCCAAATAATGTGTTTTATAAGCAGTTAAATATTGTGTACTGCAACCCTGCATTGGTAAAAAATGTGTGTTTGCTTCAGAAACACTACTATTTATATAAATAAGCTGCTGTATAGCCATGGGAGCAGACTTCAAGCTAAATATGTTTACACAGCAGATAACAGATAAGCTCTGTGAAATACAATGGTTTAAGTTCTTATACAGGAAAATAAACAGGGTCAAATGCCATTCATGGTTCTCTACAGCAGTAACGATGGAAACCTTCGTTAAATAAATAGGACATTTGTTTCCAAGAAATAGTTTATTTGTAGGGGCTGAATAAACAGATGCAAAGTTAAAATGCAAATAAAATATTTTAATTTTTTACTCTTTTTTACTAGCCCTCTAATACAGTGCTTCACAGAAGATTATTTCTGAAATTAAGCAATATTGGCCTCAGACATACCGTTACTAGTTGAAGGGAGAATTCTCTCAAAGACAGATTGCTGAATGGTGTTGAATGGTGAAAAATGTGGCATTTTTTAGCAGGACCCAATTATGACATCATCAGTGACATCACCATTCAACGTCAACATCAATGATCAACACAATTCCCATGCCTGCAAGAGGTACCTCGCCCATTCCCATCCAATTTAAGGGAATCTACTAGTAAGACCCACTAGCAGGCCCATGCAGAGCTGACCACTGATTGGTCAAATTCTCTTTACCTTCTCTGCCTTATTGCCATATGTACACTTGCTAGGGTTAGATGTTGGATGATTTGAGTCTATACTCTTATAGACAGATTAAGGTTGATAATATTGTGGAATTTTGAGTGTGTCCTTGCACCCAAAAACTTGCATGAAAATTTAACTCTAAGCAACTTTTAAATACACAGCATTTAAAAAAAAAAATCAAGCGTTGTAAAGCCATTTGTAAATGTCTATACTGAAAATTTGCTTAAAATTATATATTTATTAAATTTGCTGAGAAAAGAATAGTTTTTGGGTGGAGGACCCCATTAATCAGTACTGTAAAATGAGGGGTGTCCTTGTTAACAAGGTCAACAAAGGACCTTCCATAGAGAATTGTACATTCCTGATCATTGCTTTTTCTTTTTTTGTGCAAAGAAAGCTGCAAGGTTTATGACCTTATTTTATTGGCTGTTGTCCACCAACCATGAACTCTGCTGGGCCTTTCCATTCCCACGCTAAGCACAGCTGAACTCACTGTACACAGGCATTGTAATGTGATGTACAGGCATTACTGGTTATTTTACTTTACTTGTTCAGACACTAAAAGCAAAAGTTGTTTTTAGTTTATTAAAAATGTTATTCAAAATATGGAACACTTTGCCAATGCATTATTATCATATGTGCTGATGATTCACAGTTCATTACACCTCTGCTTACTCTAGTCACTACCTATTCACTATTAAGTGTTCATACAGACTAACCAATACAATCCTGTCTCTAGTTCTTCACAGTTGCCTCTCTGGTAAATGTTCCTTCCATGGCTCTTGTGTCCTGTCTCCTTTTATACCCTTCTAGCCACACCCATCTAGAACTCTTTGGAAGTACCCTCTTTCTCCCTCTAGTGGCCAAACACTTATTATTACAACTAATATCTACTCCAATGTGAGTGTGGTATCCAATAGCCATACATACTGTGTGGGAAACAGTTTTACTATAATAGGTGCCATTGAATGGAACTAAAACGAGCACTGTGGAACAGCTTTATTTACCTTGGCAGCCTGGCAGTCCATTACACAGGAAGCACTGTTTCGGCACAGAGCTCTTGATACCCTTACAGTGGAATGTTACATTCTTGCAGTCATTACACTACAGAAGGTATGGTACCAGGGAAACTATCTAACAAAGTGATGTACAGACACAAAGATAGGTAAGGGGGATTTCTTACACACATTAGATCAGCAGAGAGTAGTGTCAGGGAACCCCTATCCAATAGCATTGCACAGAGAGAATTTCTTTCCTTCAGTGTAAATCGAATCATAGACAGCAGCTGCTCTTGGCTGCCCATTTCCTCTGTACTGTACAGCAGCAGTACCAGGGTAATAATAACACATAAACGGTATAAACAGAGAACCTGCCAGGATGCAGTGGGTTAGGGGTCCAGAGTTGCTTCCCTTTGCCTGCTGCTTGTAGCAGGGATCATGCTGCGTATTGTTTACAAATGGCCTTATAGTAAAAGAATGGATGATGACTTTAAAGTAGGTGGAAAAGGAAGTAAAGTTTACTAAATGCACTGACTGTATATTTGCAAGTAAATTCAGAATTAACACTGAAATTGGCTTTTCCACTTATCCTGCATTTAAACTTCTTTCTTGATCATATCCAGATTCCACACATCATGGAAATGGATGTAGCAAGAGAAAGGGAAAAAAGGATGCCACCTCACTATTTTTAAACTGCACATATTTAAAATATACATAGGGAATACATTTAGAGGTTTACAGTAGACCAGTGCTCTCCCTGATTTTCTATTGGCATGTGCAAATCAGCATATGCTATTTTAGCATATCAGAGCCAAGATTAGCAGCTCAAGAAAGAAGTTTACATGGTGGGGAACTGAGGCCTGGAAGCTAACAGTGCTTTTTGCATGTAAATAAAAATCTGACATTGATGGGGGGTTGCCATGTGTACAGTATATTACTATCATCTGTATATGGATAGTATCTGATATACAGTATTGTATACATTATGTTTAAGGGTTATGATTTGATTTAAAAATTGCATGTGATGGTATCTTTACCATCACCTTTAAAGGAGAAGGAAAGGCTAAGTCACTGGGGGGTACCAAAATGTTGGGCAACCCCAGAGACTTTAATCGCTTACCTTTTAAACCAGCACCGGGGTAGGTGCGAGTGAGTGTCTCCTCTTCCTTTTTTGCCTGAATTCAATGCTTCCAGGTGCAGGCACAAACGTAAGATCTTTTAAGTGTAGCGGCGGATTCTTGGTAAGCAGTTTTTTTATATTTTTGTAATATTTCTTACTCCAATTTCAGTTTTCTCCACTTTTCCACCATAGTTAAGAATTAACCAGACATGGTTTTGGCCCCTGTGTGCCCTGTTACTTTTACTTCTATGACCTAAGTGCTAGATCACTGTCTATGGATAGGTGCAACCACCTTGGACAAGTGTGAATTTTCATTAACATTCATACAACAGCTAATTGCCCATATTATGCATCATCACACTGCCACTTGGCCATGGTAGATCATTAACATATGCCTACCTACTTCTTTTACTCCATGTAGAACAGGGATTAATCAGTTTAGGCAGGAATGGTTGTAATATGCATAGAATAGTTTTGACAGCTGTGTGCCTAATGAAGCATATTCTCATTTCTTTACTAGGGCTCTGTCAAACACTGTAACCTAGGCAGGGGGCAAGCTTTGGCTTTTTGGTCACTGAGGGCAAGGGCAATAAAAGATGCTACACTAACATTTGCTGGCTGCAGTCTCTGGTTTCCTTTTGCTTTTGCAGTGCTGGGATTGTTGGGAATCTTTGCAGAGCAACTGGAGACGTAGCACAACAGAGATTCAGTGGAAGCTTGCCAGTATTGCCTTTACAATCCCTGCTTTAGCAGCAGAGATTTTGGCCTCCCCAGTTACCTTGAAATTCCTGATAAAGACGATTTTCATTCATTTCAGCACTTTGCACTTGTGTTTGTAAAAAAGCCTTTAGCATGTGACAGTTACAGTAGCTATTATCAGTATTGTTTAATTCTTTTTAATGTTCATCCTGCTATTTCTAGTTTCACTCAGTAGATCTATTACATTTATTTATCATCTTGAAAGGCAAATGACTTGTTATTCCCAACTGGAGCTTCTCCAGTACAAACAAATCTGTTTTAATCAGTACTTGCTTGGTTAATGATCTTCCGATGAAAATATTGTGCTATTGTTTCCAAATCTTGTAATACAGTAGCATCATCTCTGCTCTTATTGCTAATATTGGGGACCTTTTAAGGCAAGAGCACACTGAGAATAGATCTGCTTCTCTCAGCCCTGCATTTTTCTGTCTGAAAGAAGCAGTTCCGCTACCCTACATGCCCAAAAACGCCTGCTTGTGTGCTTTACAGGCAGACCTACAAGTGATGGAACTTTAAGGTGACATTTAATGTGCTCATATTTTTCAACATGGGGTACATTATTTATTATAGTACACAAGTTTCAGTCATGTGACGGAAATTACATCACTAAGCACAGTTTATAAGGATATAGATTACAGGATATTCACGTGGCCAAAATAAGAGGAGGAGCTGAGAGGGAGGGGATTGCACATCTTAATTTCGATTGGTGCATGCCCAATATGTATCCTGTACTGTACCTGTGCTTAAGAAAGGGGGCAAGCAGTTGCCTAGTGTAATATATTGCGCTGTCACCTTAAGTTTGAAACAGCAGCTAGTTACATGTTCTCTACTTCCTGTTCCTGTCTCACCCACATGCTCCTGTGAGTTCCCTGCAAAGCCTGTGTAAGGTGCCTGTTCAGATTAATGAGGAACAAGACACCTAGGACAGCACCAGGCAGAAATATGGTTCTGTTGGCAGTAGGGGGTATTTTTATTTGTATTTACTGGTGTGCAAGGTATATGATCTGGAAAGCCGATCCACTTCCTTCCACTCTGTGTGTGTGCACTGACAGGTACAGGATGAGCCTTATATGCCTGTCATTATATTAAAAAAGCCTCAGTTGTCCATCTCTTTCAGAACTACATCTCCCATAATCCTCAGGCTGCAAAACCATTGATTCCATCAGGGGATGGAAAAGATTTTATGATGCAGAACCAGTTTTACTGGTTGTTAAACACATGGGGAAGCGAAGAGGGCAGGTATCTATTACTGAATGCTCAGAAATCACACCCATCTGAAGTTACTGAGCTGTAAAAGCCACCATATGGCCTGGAAGGTTAAACCGAGGTTATTAACTAGTTGTGCAAATGGCCATAAGCTTGTTTCTCGATGTACTGTACATGCCAGAGAAAGTGTCAGACAGAGAGCAAATGAGCTCCAGATGTGAGTGTGCACGCAAGGGACCCCTCCCTGTGTAACATCGCACCACCACTGACCCCTGAAGGCTGCGGCAACCATAACAGAAATATGCAAGAATAAAGAAGCTCCCCAAATGTATTGCATGACTGTACAGGCAACAGTGAGGGTGAGAGAATTGCCCTCTGGCACAGTAAGAAGAAATGCCACCAGGGACTTTGGGATGCCAACCTTTGACCCTTCAGTTGTTGCTGAATTACAGCTCCCCTTGGAGATACTGGGAGTTGTAGTGCAACAGCAGAGGGACAGCCCCTATAAAAGAGGGATCACATAAAGGTGGGAAATTTTTTATTTTGATATAGGAAGTACAGTTGGCAGCCGGTCAAATCAAATGATTGCAGAAAATGTGAGGGAAGTCAGGAATTCCCAGTTTCTGCAATTGTTTGCCCAAACATGGATCTGCTTAAGCACCATCCAGTGGCCATAGGCACATTCAGCATCCCATGCAGTCTCTCCACTAATTCTGAATATTGTATTGAGTATGAGATGTTAAATTATAGGGAGTGGAGTGGCTAAAAGGAGAAGAGATTAAATACATTTGCTCAAACATTGCAAGACATTTCCAACTCTTTGATCAAACCTTATTAAACCTAACTACCTTAATAGGTGTGCCCAAATTTGGGCTGCTAATAGATGGCAGGTGGGTGTTGGAAGGCCTGGTCAGTGTTATGGTTAGGCTGCAGTGATCCATTGACTTAAGGTGGCCATACACGGCTGCTGAAGGATAGAGAATGGGATGTATGGGTCCCTCGGATGGGCCTGGACAGATGTTGATCGGACAGGTTTAAAAGTCTCTATCCTTGCGAAACAAGTAGATCTTTCAGTGTATGGTCAGCTTTAGTTAATTTCCAGTTCTGACCTGTGACTTCAGATTGATATTAATAGCCCAGCAAGTGTTGATATGGGAATCTCTGCATTTCCTAACAAGTATTTCTAATGACATTCAATAGAATAACAACCATTAGTACTGGCCGCCGCCATGGGTACTAATTGGGTGCATTTCACCCTTGTACTCAAACCAAAACAAACACAATTCTTGTTACTTTTTTTCTTATTACTAGAATATTATAAATTGAGATTAATAGTAAATATTGTCTGAGCATTAATGTACATAATTCAGTTCATTAATATGCATTTGTGCGTGAGTCATTGTGCCACTACTCATGAACCACAACATTTTCATAAGGGGTCAGAATGAATCATCCCCTTAGTAGACTAAGGATGTGAAAAATGTCTTATAATGTGATTTTTCTCAGATTTCTTTTTTTAACTAAATACAAGATTTAACCTGCTCATAAAAAGAGCATACATTAAGGGGCACATTTACTTATCCACGAACGCTCCGACTGTTAGCTCGATCGGTCCAATCGTATTTTCTGCGACTTTTTCGACGCTTGTGCAACTTTTTCATATTTTTAAACATCCTATTGGGTTTAATTACTGTTTAAATCAAGTATGGTGATCCAAATTACATGAAGACCCCTTATCCAGAAAACCCCAGGTCCTGAACATTCTGGATAACAGGTCCCATACCTGTGCTAGGGGGTTACTTAGCTTTTTGGAGATTAAGGATTAATAAAATATCTTGGCTTGAGCAGATTAATGTGGTTAAGATCGTTATACTACTTATACTACTAATTAGGATTGGGAAGGGTTCTGAATGCTAATTAGTATACGCTATTTTATGTTAATTAGGATTCGACCGAAACCGAATGCTTTAAAAAAAAAAAAAAAAAAAGAAAAAAATTTGAATCTGGGATTCGGGGATTCGATGCATCCCTACCTAAAACATTTTTTTTTCCACTCTTTGTCAATCGCAATGCCTAGAAAAGATGCCCAAACTATATTATAATGTTGTTTATGAATGAGAACCTGAACAGCAGCCATATATTACTAAAGGCCTTGGTGAAAAGATACTTTGGTATACTTGATCAGTTAGAAGTTACAGCATATGGGCTCGAAGAAGTTATGGGTCTTGGATTCTAGCTTACTGAAGTGGGCTATTAAAGGGCAGTGGGAGCAGTACCTGGTATAACAGGGCAGTGAACATAGAAATTGTACCCAGTATAAGTTGAGAAAGAGGTATAAACATAATTTGGCTTTTTTTTTTTTTTAGTAACTAGTTTTTGGAACAGATGATTGGTGAACAAAGAGTGTAGAACAAGAGAAAAAGATATTCAGTTTAGCTCTAGGGGTCACCCCAGAAAACGGAAGCAAAGAATCTTGTTACCTGTGGTTGATATTTTCAGATGGTTGCCACTTCAATAAGTACAAAAAAGCCATAAGGGTGCAGCAATCAATTTACTTTTTGACCCTTCTTTTTGGTTGGGGAAGAATTATACATACTTCACAGTTTACCTTAACTTAGAAATGCTTTTAAGTAGTAGCTCAGGAAATAACAATGTCTGTTTGTGTTTTAGGATCTGGGAATGGAGTCTACCTCACTCGATGATGTCTTGTATAGATATGCTAGCTTCCGGAACTTGGTGGATCCCATTACACATGACTTGATAATAAGCCTGGCCAGATACGTGCACTGTCCCAAACCGGTATGTACTGAACAAAGTTATAGCTAATTTATTTTTACGCATGCAGTTTGAACAAATGCAGCTGTCATTTCAGTTGTATTTCTAATATTGAGCACAATGAAGAAAGTGCCAATTCATACTACAGTACAGTATGTAAAAGAACCACCAGGGCTGCCACCTCAGGGGCCCCTGTCGACCGCCCAGTCGAGCATGCAAATCTTATACTTAACTTTGCTGTGATAGGGGGAGCAATGTCAGCGGGGTAGTGCCAGTGTTTTGGACTGGGTCTGGGTCACTGGGGGGCCCACCAGGTATTTCATACAAGCTAGTCTATGGAACAGGCTGGAGGCCATAAAGTTCCTAGGAGAGCCACATACAGGCTTTCAGTTGCACAGTCCTAGTTTAGTGCACCAGGGGGTATGTTTACTAAGAATGGAGATAAATATCACCAGTGATGTTGCATGTAGCAACCAGTTAGGTCTTTGCTTTGATTTCTAACTTGTAGGTGACTGTTCAAATCTTATTGCTGATTTGTTGCTATGGGAAACATCACCAGATATATTTATCTCCAATATTAGTAAACATGCCCCCAGGTCCTCAAGCCTGACTTCAGGCCTTATATTTTCCAGATATCCACACCTTTCTGAGAGCGCCTGACTAGGAAATCACATAAAAAAAGGTTAACAGAAAGTAAACATTTTCTGATTTTTCTGGAACCCTTTTTAATCATAAGTCAGCCAACTTGACAGTAGTATTTTACCAGTTGCTTTTCAAATTCTTAGTGGCATTGAGGTAATTACGTTTCCAAGTGTGAGTAGCCTCGGCTGACAGTGCCTTTCGGTTAAGAGATTAATCAAATCCACACAGCTTTGTATCTCTCTATACTATCAGTTCTTCATCATGTGCATTTATTCATAAGGGCCAAGTTATTTCCTGAAATTACACTCCTTATGCAGTGACTGAAATCAACACTTTCTGAGCAGCTATGGGGTAAATGTTTTCAAATAAGGAAGAATATTTACTGTTTAAAGCTTGTAAGCTGCATATAATGGGTACCCTCTGCCCCAAACAGCCCTAGCATTATAGCAGAGACTGTGCCATCACGCAGCCCATTTTCTCTCTAGCGTGGTGCATTTGCATGCATGAGTGTTCTTCTCTTTCATCATTAGGTTACTGCATGAAATAATCAGTTATTAGAAATTAGCTGGTCACTTGTTGTTTTGTACTTATACAATAGCCTGAGCTTCAGTTTTTAACAAATGCAGAAAATTCTTTAGTATGACCTCTAGTTTGGTCCTCTGCATCCAGAACATAAACCATTTGGCCTTGATTTTTTTTAATTACTCAGTATGATCTCTGTCGATGCCAGTCTGCCACTGGAATGAGTAACCACTTGCTGTATGTTTTCCATATACGACAAAAAATTACAGAAGAGAAGTGATTATTTGATCTTAATGATATTCTGTATTCCTTCCCCTTGGGTTATTCTTTTTTAATGAGAAAATCTGGCAACAGTATATGTTCAGCTCAAAAACACTAGTACAAGTAAAGGATTGGTTATTCAGAAACCCGTTATCCAGAAACCTGTTATGCAGAAAGCTTCAAATATCCAGAAAAGCCCAGGTCCCAAGCATTCTGGATAACAGGTCCCATACCTGTACTGGCTTTTTATGGAATTTTTTTATTCAAATCAGTAGGAGGCAGCAAGGAGTGAGCACCTATCTGCCAGCTGAAAAGCACCTCGTGTGCCCTACTAAAGTCTGTATAAACTGTTGTGTAGCAATTTTTCCATTCTTTGAAGAACTTTTTTGCATCTGCTTTGGCGTTGTGTATTGATTTTTCGAGATGTTGTTTGAAAGAACTATATGACATCCATTTCCACTGTAATTATTATATCAAAATAATGCAAATGTCATTTATTTTAGTTTTTTTTATGGATATTAACAATGTTTCATATTTCTGTACCAATTCCCACTACAAGGAATTAATATAGTTATCAAGTACATTATTACAATGCCTGTAAATATTGTACTATGTTTATGGTTTTTAATCATCCCTTGCGTGTCCTATAATTCTGACTAATTTATTTTAATGCATGTTGCTAATTCTGCTGAGCTCATAACAGGGTTCATGGTATTTTATTATGCATGCTTGTTATTAACATGTCACACTGAGCTATTGTATAATTAGCTTTTCTAGTCTGCAGAGGAGAAATGTGCGGTCGACAAAATGTTGAGGCTGAAAACTTGCCTTTGACTTTAGAATACAGCTGATAACTGTCACTTTTTCCCAGGGACTAGCTCTGTTTTTAACTCTCTGGGCCTTGTTTATTAATCTGCCATAAGATACAAAAAAAATAAAACAGCAACTCAGTGGAGCAATTGTTCCATGATACTATAATATTTACTTCACAAATTAACTTTTTAGTATGTTATAGAGTATTCAGTTGGTCTTCATTATTTATTCTGCATTGTTTTTGAATGAATGATCTTCCTATTCTGCCTACTTCTATCCAGCACCTGAAAATGTTATTTAGTTGTCAGGATCACTGACCCTGGCAAACAAAAACATGCCAACTGTGCGGATGTAGTTAATTAATTCAGTTTTTTTTTTAGTTTTTTCAGTTTTTTGTTTGTCTTTCTTCTTTCTCAGACTATCTAGTACTGAGTTTCTATTCTTTGTCCAACAGGAGGGCAGTGAATACAGATGTGGCGAAAATACTTTTTGCCTACTGTTTAAATCACAAAACAATCTATGGATTTTGAGATTTATTGAGAACAGTGCAAACAGGGAAATTTAAGCTACTCCATCATTTGTCCTTGAAAGCAGAGAGCTGTTTCAGGAAGTCCTTAGCTAAATAAATATTACTGTGTCCATGAGTTAAATATCAGAGGCATCTGGCAGAATTGATGTTTCTAGAGAACAGGGGCTGAAGGACTGGGATTGAACTGAGCTTGGGTTCCCTGATATCTCAGGGGCAGCGATATATTAAGTCTCTTGCCCATGTCTCTTTTAAATTTAAAAATAAAAACATGCCT